>NC_142643.1:43126668-43748502 GCF_053813885.1 Theobroma cacao | reverse complement strand
TATTATCCCAAAACTCTGAGGTATTGTTATAGCCTAGCTTGTGTTAATGAAGCTCCAAGGAAGCATTCATGTCTGGAATATCGAAAGCAACAATCTTTTCAATGCCTACCCCAAACAATTGAACAAAGTTTCCTTCTTCCAGAGAGGAAAAATGATAATCACATCAATGTCTTTCAACTGGAGCAAGTATTACTATGAACTAAATCCTGTTACTATTTAATTATTGTTTAGATAAATGTATATATGAATTTATTCAATTCATTCATATCTTTAGGTGCATGAAAAAACAATTTTTCGTATCTTTAAAGTGTTTCCTACCTGTCATTTCCACTATTTCTAGGTAGAGAGCCTTTAAAGTTTTTCTGCTTTTGCAGCTCTTAGGGGTAGGGAGAGATGGATTCAAGAAGTTTGGACAACATAGACATGGTACTCTGCTAAATTGGTCAATACGGACAAAGCATTTATTATACGGTGGTGAAGGAAAGCCATTAAAACGTAATGTAAAATTGCTGTTGTGCCTTTCATCTTTGTTGCAAAGTTGCAATCATTTCTCAATATGTCGATCCCATCAGAACCTTGACTGGAGGTACTTCACCACTTTTTTATCCAGCTGGAAGGCCCCTGTAAGGACATCAGGGTTAATGGGTGGATTTGATCCAAAAACAGCGTTTGCTATTGTGATCACGCCAGGATTCTGGCTGCTCAAACCAGCAAAAGCAACAGCATTGGTCTTTCCCACATTCTGCTGAAAGTGAATGAGGCCAATAGGGAAGACGAAAACATCTCCCGGGGAAAGGATTTTAGAGATGAGGCGATTATTTGGGTTGGATGTAACAAATCCAACATATAGTGTGCCTTCTAGCACCACAAGGATCTCCGTGCCACGAGGGTGGGTGTGAGGTGGGTTTAGCCCGCCATTTGGTGCATAGTCAATACGAACTAAAGAAATACCAAGAGTGTTTAGTCCTGGTATTTGGTCAACATTTACAGGAGTAACTACTGATCCGACAGAATTAGACGTATTCTTTGGGATGTTTAGCCCTGAAAAAAAGAAGTCGTTCACAGTAGCAAGCTTCGGATCCTTGCAGAACTTTCCATTCACAATGACTGCAGGAAAGAAAAGTTAGCTGAAAGCATGCATTGCCAAAGTAAATACAAAAATTGAGAAAAGATTAGATGAGAAAGAGGCTTGCCTGATCCTTTCTTGGTGTCATTGATGGCTACACAGAAGTCCTGGAGGGGACTAGGGTCACAGGCAGAGGCAAACGAGGAAGCCAAAATTAAGAGTATGAAACCCAAAATGAAATATGCACCTTTCATTGTCTCTTATAGACTCTTAGTTCTATCACCAATCTCTACCTTAATTTCTTCCAAGTGTTGTTGCTTGATGTGGGTGACAAAACTTGCATTACAACAAGCCTATTTATAGACAGGGATTCTTGAAATGCTCTATACCTTGCATTCCCTTCTTGAAGTATAGCAAAAGTAGACCAACCAATTCATTAAGGGTCATTTATTTTGCAATTTAAGGGGAATTACTTTCCGCAGCTAGCCTCATTTGTTATCGCACTCAACTCCTCCTTCCTATTCTTATAGCAGTTCGGTAGTTACCTTTTCTCCGTTTTCCTACTGGATTGAAATCGAATTAAGTTATGGACTACTTTCAATGCCCTTGACACCATTCACAAAGTTTCTATGACCAATGACTTGTCTCGATGGAAGTTTTAACTTTCAATTGAAAATTGAAATGTCTACCGCACTGCTTCTTTAGCGTGGTGAGAGTTGAAATTCTAACGGTTGAGGCAGGTACCAAAACCGTGCACTGGTATTTGTATTGCATTTCCATCCGTGGGTACGAGTTCCATGCAGCCAGTCATCATCTGAACTTTATCATGCCATTTATCAGGCCTATCATCTGAATTGTCATCAAATCTATCTTCACCGGCAGGAAACAATCCTCATTTCCCTCATCAGATGCAGTATTATCCTTGAGCGTTGCAGTATCACCCTCCAACGTTGCAATGTTGTTATCAAGTATCGTATTCTCATTTGAAAATGGCATTACACCGTTTACAGTTTCACCTAATCATTGCATTTGTTGGATAGAAGCAAGTAATTGGTTTGATGCGCATCCTGATCGAAATTGTGTAGCCAACTGTTCTGTGAATGTCGTGTGTCTACCAGGTTGCACAAACTCTTGTGCATACGTCAATTGCTATTGTTGTGAGTTACGAACCAAATGTTGTGGTATATGTGAAGCATTGTAAATCTCATTTTAATTGAACTAATTATCATGTTGTTTAGCTTCTTCATGTGACATGACATTTGTTTGGTGTCCCTTAATGCTGACATACACAATCGAAACATTCCTCTGTTCTAACAGAATTAATGCAACATCCTCATCACCCTTGATAATTAAGCGTGATAACTCTCCGGGTATACTGATCAATGCATGTAACTCAATCTTGTCAATTTCTGAGTTTACCCCAACAACATCTTCAACCAGCTTCATCAAGCTCGTAAATGACAAATCACTCCTGACTCCCCACATTCATGCCTCACCACCCTTGTAAATGCCATTCACTCACTGACCACCATGTCTTATCTCAAGTCGCACAATTAGAACCCCACTAAAATTTTGAAAACAAAAAATTTGTCAATCATTTTACACATTACATGCCATGTTTTAAAATTTGTCAGTTATGTTGTTACACGTTATTTTCAAAAAATACTACACGCCATGTTTAAAAATTGTTACACACTATGTTTAAAAAATGTTGCACGCCATGTTCAAAAATGTTACACGCAATTTCAAAAATTGTTACACACCATGTACCAAACATGTTACATGCCATGTTAAATAAAATTGTTACACACCATGTGCTAACACATGTTATTTTAGTATATTTTTTACACGTTATGTGCATTATAGATGCATGACGTGTAACAATTTTAGGCAATGTTTTTCTGATACATGTTTAATTTACACAAAAAGTTTCAAAAATTTATGTGTTGTAGCAATAAACCCAAAAATATACCTTGATGTCATCTCCGCTATAGGATCTGTTTATCGACGACAATATGGCTAGATGCCGAGAAATAGACCATAGCACGATGACGATGGTGCTCAATAGAGAGTTGACAAAGCTCATGTAGTTCAGAGAGCTGATAGCGCTGATGACGATGGTGCTTAACAGAGAGTTGACAGAGTTGATACAGTTCAAAGAGCTGAGAGAGAGCGAGCTCAAATAGTTGAGCATTTATTTCTATTTTCTCTATGACGGGAGGGAGATATCGGGAGCTTAATTTGCCAGAATGTTTTTAAGGGTATTTTGATATACTCGTGCTTATGTTTTGCTAGAAATAGATAACTTTATATATGTAGTTATTTCTGAAATCACCTTATGAGGAGGGCTATTTTTCAGAATTTTCTTAAGAACAAATCCTAACAAAAGAACTGAAATCGAAATATAATGATTGATGAGTACTCAATCTTTGATGGTATGAACGTTTTGAAGCCACTGCTGAACCAAATATAAATGAGCTTGTAATAGCAATTCTGTCGAGACAGAAGAATTTGATAGCCTTTGCCACAAAGGCACTTGACCTGAAGGTCCACGCTTCCCAATTTTCTGCACTCTCACAGCTTCTTCACAATCCAGCTCACCATCATCCTACAACAACAAACTTGACATGTTAATACCACTCATAAAATGCAAGCTAAATTGAGATAAAACCAACCATCTCAATTTGTCAAAACTTTTCAGGAATCAGAAGTTTGTTTCTTTCACTAATTTCCCCAATTTTACCACCATTGATACACAAAACAAGTATCAAAACTTCTTTTTCCTCGACAACTAGAAAGCGTGACCCTGAGAAACAAAAGTAAACCTTTATTGCCTCAGTGGTGCACACATCTCCATCTTCTCGCATTGCCTCATCGTACCGTTGACTCATCTGTTTCATCCGCTCCTCCATTATCCTCAGCCTCTACCATTAACATACATAACAAAACGATAATGTTGTTGAAGCTATCAAGGTTGATGGATTCTTGGAGTTGTGGGTTATCTTCTTCTTGGTTTGGAACTTCAAAGTCTGGTTCTTGGTTCATTTCGCTCATTGGTTATGCCTTTGTGGATTTTTCAAGATTTCAATCTTATTAGAGAGATTGTGTTTCCTGTTCGAAATGCAGGGGAGAAGGGAAAAGGTGGAGAAAAGAGTTTATATAGTAGAGCTTTAGAGGGGTGTGCTGATGATTCTTGAATCTTGCTTGTGTGACAGCTGTTGCAATTGACAAGCCAATAAGGGAATGCCATGTCAAATTCCAACAACCCATGAGGGAAGAAAAACCAATTATGTGATGCATTCATATCCGTCAGTAAAGAAGGTGGGTCTAAACTAAAAACAAATTACATTATATTTACACAATAAAAATAAATTCAACACAAGAATTATCTAATCTTTTTACTACAATCCTACCTTATCTAATCACAACAAAAAATTATATCAAGATTGTTAACTGGAGCAAGATATGATAGGAGTGACTTTTTATAGCAATTGATTCAACAAGGAGACAATAATTTCTCTAGAAATGAATTCAAATATATAAGGTTCAACTATATTAGTATTGCCTCTAAAGCATAATACTAATCATATTCAATTTATTTTATTAATTTTTCTAATGTCACTCCAACATCCAGGCCATTGTAACTAGACCCCAATCCTTAAGAAGTGACAAATTTTGCTTATTTCAGAAACAAGACAAAGATTCGTTTTCACTTTTTTTTTTTTTTAGGGCAAGACTCGTTTTCACTTAAATAGACAAAAATATAAATCCCAAAACCTTTCAAGAAACCAAGAAGCCAAGGAGGAAAGATGGAAACTAAAAGAGATCCAAATGCAAGAATCCTTGTGGATAACATTCAAGTAACAAAAAGAAAGCAAAAATTGATATGAAAAAGTACATTAGGCATATATATATATATAATTTGCCGTTCCTTAAATATATATGAGATTGCCAAATTAATTTTACAAAATCAAATATCTGGAAAAAGAAATAACCAAATCCCCGTTATTAATCTCAATAGTATCTCATATATTATATTATATAAAGTTGATCTGTTCCAAATTTTATAAATTCAGTAGTTAATTCATGTATATGTTGATTGATGAAGTAGTTAATTTAAGAATCAACATTTATTCTCGCTTCCCTGCACCATAGACAGAGTCAACACCCAACAAGCTGCAACTTTATAATTCAAAAGAAAATGATCAACTTTCATCTATCACAAAGATAGCTACATAAAGCACCCTCTTTATTAGTATATTCTGATTACAGTAGATGATTTCACTGATGAGGAGGAGATTGCAAACAAGCTGCTACTCCATGGCTATATTTCAAGCCTTTCCCTATTTGTTCTTCCACCAGAAACGAGATTGGAGATACTTCACCACTTTATTGTCAAGCTGGAAAGCCCTGGTAAGAACATCAGGATTGATGGGTGGATTGGATCCAAAAACAGCATTTGCTATCGTGATCACTCCAGGATTTTGACTGCTCAAACCAGCAAAGGCAACAGCATTAGTCTTTCCTACATTTTGCTGGAAGTGAATGAGGCCAATTGGGAAGACGAAAACATCTCCCGGATAAAGGACCTTGGATATGAGGCGATTATCAGGGTTGGAGGTAACAAAACCAACATAGAGTGTGCCCTCCAGGACTACTAGGATCTCTGTGCCGCGAGGATGAATGTGAGGTGGGTTTTGCCCTCCGTATGGTGCATAGTCAATACGTACCAAGGATATGCCAAGAGTGTTTAGGCCTAGTATTTGATCAACATTTACTGGAGTCACAACTGATCCAACAGGATTGGTCGTGTTTCTTGGGACGTTAAGCCCTGAGAAGAAGAAATCCTCTGCTGTGGCAAGCTTTGGGTCCTTGCAGAACTTCCCATTCACAAATACTGCAATACAAAATTGTTTGTTAATTAATAACATGTCAAGCAAATATAGCAAGTAGTAATAAAAGTACAGAAACACCAATCCCAAGCCTTTTTTTGTAACATTAATGAAGACGTTCATAAGAACAAGTTGCAAAAAGAGAGCTTTACTTCCAGTCTTGGTGTCATTGATGGCTACACAGATATCCTGGAGAGGGCTTGGGTCATAGGCTGAGGCCAAAGAGGAAGCCAAGGCCAAGAAGGCAAAAGCTACAAGGAAATAATGACCTTTCATTATGACTAAAGCTAATCTTAAAACTTAAATTCTTCTAAATGGTATAACTTTCAGATTAGGGGTGCGAATTCTTTCATGAAATACAAGCCTATTTATAGAATGGGGTCATTAAACTGGCATACCATTTTTTTTTTTTTGGTTCACTCTACAAAGAAAAGGTAAATTTGCCACGTCCTAAATGGTTATCTCTCTTCTATTTAATTGTTTTTCAACAATACCTCACAGATTGGTGATATTATAATAATTTAAACAAATTGACTGAAGCACCCTTATCTAGAATCCTGAGTGAAAATTGACACACCTTGACACTGTTCTTTCGAAAACTTTGGGCTACCTTTCTGGTAAGGATTATGGAAGTACCAGGTTTCATTTCTCGTTCTAATTTTATAAATCCTACAAATAATTTACATGTCCAAAACAGGGAACAGATGAAAATCATGAAAGCTATGTACTTTCTCAGCTAAGAAGCTACAAATCTGTGATATATAGTTGACAATCTTGCGCTGAATTAGCAAGTTCAGAAAGAAGATAAACCCAGTATCACATCTTTAAGATTTATCTGTAAGGCCATTAGAGCTTAATTTAGCTAGTTTCTAGACAATGACAATTGCATGGTTTAACTGTTCAAGGCCGTCAAGCTAATCTTCTTAGTGTAGGGAAAATGCTTAAAAAGACTATCTTTACTAGTGGGTCTTTAGCCATTGTTTAAGCTGGAAAATGCTATAGACTTAGAGCGGATTCAATGTTTCTACTTTCTAACATCACATTAAAGTGAATCGATCAAAGTCTACAATATAATTAATGGAAAAGAGATTGAAGAAACAAAAGGATTTCTTCTAAGAGATAACCATCCTTGAAAATCAATTTTCTTAAGTTTTCCCTTTGAATTATTTGAAAATGGGAACTATCAGAGTCTTTTGAGTCTAAGCATCAATCTAAAAGGCAATCCCTTACATGGTTTCCTTCTTTGATTTGCAGTTGACAAAATGCCCACCAAAATATGGTATAAACTTGGTCATTTCACCTAGGCCAAAAAACAGAAAAAGAAGAAGCCTAGAGCTAGAAAAGCCAAATTAGGAGTTAGAGCTTTCACCTAAAAGGAGGAGTTGTTAAGATTGGTAGGTGACAATGACATCAAGTTCTATGATCCATGAGTTGTTAATACAGTAGGAAGCTTCTTTGCCAGTGAAGCTTAGCATAAAAAAGAATCATTCTTATACATATTCCTTTCTTGCTCTAATTCTTTATCGACTGATACACATGACCCTCATGCACAGCAAATTAGAATATTGTCTAAGATTACCAAACCCCCTCCAACAGATCACCATATCCCAAAAGAGCATTGGAGGGTTTAGGAGCAGATCAAATGCCTTGATTTATTGATGGAAACATGGTAACAACTTTGTTTTACCTGAAATCAAGGCACCAAGACCTTGAAATTCTTCCAAGTCTTTTGACTGCCTATTTGATCTAGTTTTATTTTTTTTAGCTTAAAAGCTATTATAAAACTCTTATGAGAAATAATAGCTTCTAAAATTAAACACAAACTGTTTGGTAGGTTGTTTGGTAAAATAAATTATATAAACTCTAATTTTTGTTAAAATTACAATGAAAGGTATTCATTCTATCTTCAATCCCTCAATAAACCAAAGCAAAACAAGACTGCTTCTAGTTTATATATGGTTTTAGATGTTAAAATTAAAAGAATCAATAAAAAAACAACATAACTCTCAAACTTGTATAATAATAATAGTACTACATTTTTGGGTAAAATATCCTGACTCTTCAAATTTTTAATCAAAATTACACAAAAGTCCATTACTTTTCAAAATGGATACTTCGCTACAAAATAATTTTTTTCATTGGACATGTAGGTCCAGCCATTAGTCAACTATTAATGCTTCCGTCAATTTGACGACATGGCACAGGTAAAAAGATAATTTTATCCTTAATTAATTTTTAAAAATTACTATTATATAATTTTATTTGTTATGAAAAATAACTCAAAAGAACAAATAATGATAACTAAAAGAACAATTAAAGAAAAGAAAGAAAATATTTAGTGAGGAGAAAAGAGATCTTATTGAAGTGTGTGTTTACAAATGAATTGAGGGGGCCTATTTATAGGCAAATAACCCCCTTATCTTGATAGAATTTACAAGATGAAGATAACACTTAGAGATTAGATGGATTAAATTCTAATCCAATCCAATTTACATCAAATCTAGATATAGATAGAATAAATGGATATTCACAAAAATATTCATAACACTTCTCCTTGAATATCCATTGTATTAAGAATATGCCTCGTTAAAACCTTAAAAAAAAAAAATCTAATGGGAAAAAAATCTGAGTGAAGGAAAAAGAGTACATAATTCTTTTCAAGAATACGCTTATGAAATACTACCTCATTAAAAATCTTATCAAGAAAAACCTTGTGGGAAAAACCTTGATGAAGGAAAAGAGTACAGTACATATTTTACTCCCCTTAACAACCGCATTATTTAAGATCTTTAAAACAGCGCATCCCAATCTTTTGTATCAACTTTTCAAATGTTGCAGTAGGAAGGGCTTTAGTAAACAAATCTGCTAGATTGTCACTTGAACGAATTTGTTGAACACTAATATCACCTTTTTCTTGAAGGTCATGAGTGAAGAAGAATTTTGGCGAAATATGTTTTGTTCGATCGCCTTTAATGTATCCTTCTTTTAACTGTGCTATGCAAGCAGTATTATCCTCGTATAATGTTGTTGGAATTTCTTTCTTGATTGACAAACCACACATTTCTCGAATATGTTGAGTTACAGATCTTAACCAAACATATTCACGACTTGCCTCATGAATTGCTAAAATTTCTGCATGATTAGAAGAAGTAGCAACTATAGTTTGCTTTACAGAACGCCATGAAATAGCCGTACCTCCATATGTGAATAAATAACTTGTCCAGGATTGAGCTTTATGTGGATCTAATAAATATATTGTATCTGCATAACCAATTAAATTTGATTTTAATGCATTTGAATAATATAAACCCATATCCATTGTTCCTCGAAGATATCGAAGTATATGTTTAATTCCATTCCAATGTCTTCGAGTTGGAAAAGAACTATATTTTGCTAATAAATTCACAGCAAATGAAATATCAGGTCGTGTATTACTAGCAAGATACACTAATGCTCCAATTGCATTAAGATATGGTACTTCAGGACCAAGAAGTTCTTTATTATCCTCACGAGGTTGGAAAATGTCTTTTTCCACATCTAATGATCTTACAACCATTGATGAACTCAATGGATGTGCTTTATCCATATAAAATCGTTTTAGCACTTTCGCTATATAATTAGATTTATGGACAAAAATGTCATTTGTCAAGTGTCCAATCTGAAGACCCAAACAAAACTTTGTTTTTCCAAAGTCTTTCATCTCAAATTCTTTCCTTAAATAATCCACGGTTTTTGATAACTCTTCAGGAGTTTCAATAATGTTTAGATCATCAACATAAACAGCAATTATCACAAATTCAGCTCTGAATCTCTTTATAAAAACACATGGGCATATAGGATCATTTTTATAGCCTTCTTTCGACAAATATTTACTAAGGCGATTATAACACATGCATCCGGATTGTTTTAATCCGTATAAAAATTTATTTAATTTGATCAAATAAATTTCTCAAGATTTCAAATTTTGTGCTTCAAACAACTTAAATCCTTCAAGGATTTTCATATAGATATCATTATCAAGTGAGCCGTATAAATAGGCTGTAACTACATCCATTAAACGCATTTCAAGCTTTTCATGTATTGCCAAACTAATTAAATATCGAAATGTAATTACATCTATCACAGGAAAATATGTCTCTTCATAATCAAAACTAGGCTTTTGGGTAAATCTTGTGCGACAAGCCGTGCTTTATATCTCACAATCTCATCTTTCTCATTTCGTTTTTGCACAAATACCCATTTATATCCCACTGGTTTTACACCATTTGGTGTACGGATAAAGGTCTAAAAACTTTACGTTTTGCAAGTGAATTTAATTCCACTTTGATTACGTCTTTCCACATTGGCCAATCATTTCTATATCTACATTCTTCAACAGATGTGGGTTCAAGATCCTCATTTTCTTTCATAATGTTAAGCGCTACATTATATGCAAAAATATCATCGACATTTATTTCATTTTGGTTCCATTTTTTTCCCGTCATGACATAATTTATTGAGATCTCTTCATTTTCACTAATTTCAAGTACCTGAATTTCTTTTGAAATTATGTCAAGGGTTTCTTCTAGAGTTTTTGTTTTCTCTTCTTGATCATCTTGAATATTTGCTCCTTTTCTTTTTCGAGGATTTTTATATTTGGAACCGATTGGTCTTCCACGCTTCTGACATATCTTAGTTCACATTAATTTGTGCGAGGATCAAAACTAGATAATGATAATGTATTCCAAGATATTTCCTTTTCCAGTTGTTTATTTTCTCCCCTTAATGTTGAAAAAATTGTTTCATCAAAATGACAATCAGCAAACCTTGCAGTGAATAAATCTTCTGTTGAGGGTTCTAAATATTTAATTATAGATGGAGATTCATATCCAACATATATTATCAACCTCCTTTGAGGACCCATCTTTGTGCGTTGTGGTGGAGCAATTTGAACATATACCGCACATCCAAAAATTCTTAGATGGGAAATATTTGGCTCCTAACCATAAACCAATTGTATAGGGGAGAATTTATGATAACTTATTGGCCTGATGCGTACAAGTGATGCTGCATGCAAAATGGCATGTCCCTAAGCAAAAATTGAGAGTTTGGACTTCATAAGTAATGGCCTTGCAATCAGTTTAAGGCGTTTGATAAACGATTTTGCTAGACCATTTTGTGTATGAACATGACTAACAGATTGTTCAACATTTATTCCAATAGACATGCAGTATTCATTAAAAGCTTGAGACGTAAATTCACCAGCATTGTCAAGGCGAATAGTCTTGATTGCATAATCAGAAAAATATGCTCGCAGACGAATTATTTATGCAAGTAATCTTGCAAATGTCAAATTACGAGTTGATAACAAGCACACATGTGACCATCTTCTTGATGCATCAATTAAAATCATAAAATATCTAAATAGTCCACATGATGGATGTATGGGTCCACATATATAACCCTGAATACGTTCCAAAAACATAGGGGATTCAATCCCAACTTTTGCTGGTGATGGTCTTATAATTAATTTACCTTGAGAGCATGCAGCACATGAGAATTCATTAGATTGAAAAATCTTCTAGTTTTTCAATGGATAACCACATGAATTTTCAATAATTTTTCGCATCATTATTAATCCGGGATGGCTTAACCGGTCATGCCAAACATTAAAATTATCAGTAATCTTCTGGTTTACATAAATTTCAATCATTTTAATTTTTGTGTAGTACATTCCAAAGGACAAAGCGGGTAATTTTTTCAATACACATTTTTTACCCAATATAATAGATGTAATATAAAGATATTCAGTGCCTCTTTCATTTGTTGGCTCAATATGATATCCGTTTAAACGTATATCTTTAAAACTTAATAAGTTTCTTTGAGATCTTGTAGAAAATAATGCATCTTTCATTGTGAACTTTGTTCCTCCAAGTAGTGAAATATTGGCTCTTCCAGAACCTTCAATTAATCTTGTACTACCAGATATTTTATTGACATTAGCTTCTTCCATTGTCAAGTGGAAAAAAATTTTTTTGTCTTTAAATATAGTGTGCGTTGTAGCACTGTCTATTAGACAAATATCTTCATCATTGATCTTGGATTTAACCAGATGAATATCCATATTTTCTTCAAGAAAAAAATATATATATATATAGTAAGAAACTTATATAAGAGAACACTAAATATAAATTTTGTTATTAAAATACAAAAAAATCTTCCTAATAGACATATTAAAACACAATAACTTCTTAATAGAATTGTACTAAACATACCAAATTCCTAATAAAGTTATACTAAAACACATCAACAAATAATTTAAGAAATTTTATTATTGGGATTTCCATCACCAATCAAATGATCAATCCGTCCTTTAAGGTGGGTAAAAAAATCAGCAACATTCAAGTGTGTTATATCAACTTGGCTATCATCTTCAACAAAATTTGTTTCGATATTTTTTCTTTTACCCATTAGTGATGCTTGATAAAGTTTAACAAGATGCTTTGGTGTACGACAAGTACGTGACCAATGGTCTTTCATGCCACATCGATAACAAATATTTTCTGTATTCTTTTTACTTTGTCCACCTTTGTCTTTTTCATATATCTCTTTACTATTCATCCACTTCTGGTGCGTATTCTTATTATTAGAATAATAATTTGTGTAACTACCACGACTGCGATAATTATGGAGACCTTTTCCACGACCATGATTACGACCACGGTCAGAATTTCTAAATGATGTCGCATTCACTTTAGGGAATAGAGCAGAACTATTTGGTCGAGATTCATGATTTTTCATCAATAGCTCGTTATTTTCTTCAGCTACAAGGAGACATGAAATCAGTTCAGAGTATTTCTTAAAGCCTTTTTCACGATATTACTGCTGTAGGAGCACGTTTGAGGCATGAAAAGTAGATAATGTTTTTTCTAACAAATCAGTATCTGTAAAACTCGATCCTATAAATACATGTCATGACATACATGTATTGAGTACCATGTTATTACGCTAGAAAAGCACTTAAGAATAGACGAAACCTGATATTGTACCTAACGGTATACTTAAATTGATTTAACCTCGAACTAGTTCAAATAGGAATTGTAGGATGAAATTTAATATTTTATAGTCCAGGAATAACTAAAAATGATTGTTCGGAGTTCGAGAGTTCATTTGGGGTAAAATTAGAAATTTTGATATTCAAGGGCAAAATCGTCATTTTGCCACCTAAGATAATAATTTGATCATGGAGTGAAATTTTTTACCATGATTAACTATTTGGAGTATAATTTAATGATAGGAAGTGAAAAAGTTTAATTCTGGTGATTTTTGGAGTGTAGGGGCAAAATCGTAATTTTACCACCCACGGACAAAATTTGAGATTTTGAGAGAATTTAGATCAAATTTGACAAATTGGAAAATGGTATAAGTATAAGGGATGAAAAATATGTCTATGGGCAATTTTTCAATTTTTGGGGTAAAAATATAATTTTTGACTTTTACGAGGGCAAAAGTGTAAATTTCAAAAATTACTCCACCGAGACTTTGGATGAGTCTGAGAATTTTATCTAAGCTATGAATATATGAGACAAGTGTATGGTGAAAATTTGGAAACAAATGGATGAAATTTTAAAAATGGGCCAATGGGAAAGTGACATGTGGCATTTTTTTAATGATATAATATTATTTTAATGAAAAATCAGCCCATTTAAACCCAAATTTTAAGTGCTGGCCGGCCATAAGGAAGAACAAGAGAGGAAATGGAGAGGAAAGGAAGAAAAAAGAAAAACCAAAGAGAAACAAGAAAATTCAAAGGGAAATTCACGGTTTTCAACCGTTTACGCGCCTAACGGTAAGATTTTTCGATTTTAGCTTGATTTCTACCTTTCCTATGCCTTTATTTCCATTTAGCATGCTTGAGGAGAGAGATCAAAAAGTGATATCAAGGGCTGGACGAAATTCTAGGGGAGAGAAATTGAAATTTTTAGGTTTTGATTTTTAGTTAAATTGATAGTTTTAGTTAGTTAAATGTGTTTAGAAATTAAATTGGGCAAGAAATCTTTAAATTTTCACAATACCCACTCTTGGCTGGATGCTCAATGCTGTACAATGATGATGAATTGATTTTATTCTAAGGGAAATGAAGAGAAAATGATGAAAAACGATTAAACGTGATAGAAAAACAAAGTAGAAAATTAACCGAGTTAATGTCCCATTTTTGGCCGAATTTTCCAAGGAAGGGAGTGAGCTGATTTTGTTGTTTTTAAAAGGTTATTGGCTGATATTTAATGGTTAGAAATGTTGGAGAGAGAATGGGATGATTTAGAGCTAAAATGGAGCGCGTTAGCAATTTATCAGGCAAAGTGCTAAAAATAGGTTAATACCGCGTTTGAGCCGTTTTAGGGTATTGCATTTCATACCATGCATTAGTATAGGATTTAAGTTAATTATATAGTGATTTAGCATCAATGTGATGAATTGTGTAAATTTTTGTAATGTGTCTAGGAGAAGAGCCTTCCGGAAAAGGCAAAGATGTCGTACCCGACGAGCAGTGATCGGGGCGCTTAGAAAGCTTTTAGTTTGTACAAACGGTGAGTAAACTTATTATTATTGTAAATTATCTAGAGTTTATTTTTAAATGCCCTTTATGTATTTTATGAAATGAAAACGGGATTTTTGATGTTTTAGGAATAAATGTGATAAATAAAAATATATTGTATTGATTATGAAATTGAGTAATTGGAGGCTGCAAACTGACTTGAAAAATATATATTTTCCTAGGAATGGCTTATGAGAAATGAGTATATGTGGCTATATTTTGTGAGTGCATTTGGGAAATTTATGTAAGTTGATTTTACTATGCAGGCTGGATAAATAAATAAAAATCACGTTATACTGTCGAAATTTTATTAAAATTGGTGGGTTAGTCACTGCAGTGACGGGTTTCCGTGGACTGCCTATTAGAGGGGCACGGTAAACCCAGTTATATAGTTACTCCAGTTGTAGAGGCGAAGAGGGTAACTCCCGGGGTAGTATTAGAGCTCACTTCACGTCGAACCCCCACGTGAATGTGTAACTCGGCCAACGCCAAGGAACGGCTGGTTTTAAAAATAAAAATGTGTTTCACGTGTGAATATTTTAACACCCTTGGCGGACTCGGTTAGATGCCTCGGGCAAGGTATCCCCGAGGATTAGTTTTGGCTTGAGCCTTGTTTTAATAAAAGACATAAGCCTTAACAACTATTTTGGTAAATTACAAATATTTTATGGTTTAAGAAATAAATTGAAAACATTATGAAATGGGTTGAAATTTGTTGTTTAAACTTGCCTCCATTTTACTCGCCTTTAGATATTTATGATAATGTCTGTTTACTCATTGAGATTTTATAATCTCACCACCCTCCTTTCCACCCATTTCAGGTTCAGTATAGACTGTAGATAGCTGATCTCATCGAGGACTACCATTGGATCTGTATTTTTCAAACCGTAGGTTCACAGTCCTCTTTACTTTTGTTTATTCGGGGGCCCTCTTGTTATTGTAAATTAAATTAAATATTTTGGCTTACTGTATTTCAGTATGTATAAATTTATTTAGCTTTTACGCTATAAAAATTATTCACGTATAACTTTATAAATATTGTTTTATAAGAAAATAGAATATTTCCCGTAATATTTCTTTTATTTTCTTATTATATTCAAATAATCGTAATTTTATTTTAAATGAAGATTTTAGACTTTTAAACTCATTTTGAATATGAATTATGTGTTTTGTACTTGTATATTACGTTTTAACCAGTTTCGAAATTTTTGAAAAAAAAATGACCAAAATACCCCTGTGTGGCGAAAATTTTATTTTGATTGTTTTTTATCTAAAATAGTATATATTCTCTAAAAACTCGATATTTAACAATGATTGCTCACAGGAAAGGAAAGAAACTGATATGTAAGCCTTGCGGGGTTCCGGTTGGCATTCCGGATAATGAGTGTCAATCGGGACGTCGCGACGATTGTCATGGGCCTGAGGGAGGTTCCGGGTCGTGACAGTATCAGTCACTTTTTCTTCACACAATTTTAGTTTAGAACTAATTATGTATAATGCTGAGTAATACTCACTTACAGTTTTAAAATCTTACAATCACAGATGCATTCAATCATAACGAGCTTTTGGTAGAATTACTGTTTTTTAGTGGTCATATCTCTCATTTAGACTTTTCCAAAGATCGATTAGATCTTTTATTGTGAGATACTCAATTTTTAATCATTCATGAAGATGGTGGCAAAAGAAAATCATTGCTTTTGCCTTATCCTGATTGGATGCTTTATTTTCTTCTTTGATTGTGTCTCCAAGACCCATAGCATCTAAATGAATTTCAGCATCTAAAATTCAAGATAGATAGTTTTTACCGGTAATATCAAGAGCCACAAATTCAAGCTTTGTAAGATTTGACATTGTGATAGTTGAAGAAAATTTGAACTTCGACTTTGTGAAGCTTAAGTGTGAGAGATTAGAGAATCGTGCTGATAACGTATTATGAAAAATTACTCAAAAGAACAAATAATGATAACTTAAAGAACAATTAAAGAAAAGAAATAAAATATCTAGAGAGGAGAAAAGAGATTTTATTGAAGTGTGTGTTTACAGATGAACTGAGGGGGCCTATTTATAGGCAAATAACTCCCTTATCTTGATAGAATTTCCAAGATGAAGATAACACTTAGAGATTAGATGGATTAAATTCTAATCCAATCTAATTTATCAAATCTAGATATAGATAGAATAAATGGATATTTACAAAAATATTCATAACATTATTAATATTTTTATTAATTAAAAAAGGCTCCCATCTGGGGAGCACCGGTGCTCCCTCAGGACCCCGATCCCTTGGGAGCACCGGTGCTCCCTCAGGACCCCGATCCCTTGGGAGCACCCTCCTTTAGGGAGCACCAGTTGGTGCTCTTCTTTCTTAGGGCTTTCTTTTTTTATTTTTTTAAAATATAATAATAATTTTTTAATTAATAAACAAAAAAATATATTTTAGTCTTTTCATAATCTCTATTAATGGTATTTACACTATTAGAACGAAGCGTTCATTTCGAAAACTAATAGATCCACTTGAAATTTCGATTAAAACTTAAGAGATGGGGCTTTTTACCCTATAATTTGGTGACAGGAAAAAACTTTTAAATAGTATCTGAATGTAATTTTAAATTTTAGATCTCTTTTTCTCTTATTTGTAAGAACAAAAAATTTTAGATTTTGAGAGAGACAGAGGAGAGGGAGATCACAATTTTGCATTGGAAAATAGTAATTTATAAAGGAATGGAGAGGAGAGGGAGATTGAATGAGAGAGTGTGGTATTTCTTGAAAAACTGATATATTTTTAAAAGAAGAGAAGAGAAAGCTTTTCTCTTGTACTTTTCTTTAAGCTCTTTTTTTTAAAAAATTTTGTTTTTTTAAAAGATTATTTTTAAAAATAAATTTCAAAAATCTTGTTTGATAAGACTTCTACTTTTTAAAAGATAAATAAGCTAAAAAAAAAAGTTAAGCTAAACAGACACTTAGTATTCTCTTTTTACATTCATTTACTTTTCATTTTTTTTTTTTTTGAATTTGAGAGAAGAGGAATTTGAACCTTACTTTTTAAATAAGAGATCATACACAAACCAATAAACCAAATACTCATATGCTACCCTTCAATTTGTTTAATGAATAAAAAGAGTCTATATTAAGTGTGTTTTGAAAATAAATTTCCTTTATTTTCACAAAGAATATGATTTTGTTGGAGCCCAAGCAAATTCAAGGACATTTTTAGACAGCTTTAATTTCTCCGCATGCCAAAATATGTGAATCGGTCTCCATTATTTTCTTCTAGAAAACTTTCCACCTGGATGAACTTGAAACAACAGCTCAACTGCTGAAGTTGAGGCAATACTAAACCAGACATTAGATTTTCAAGCAAAGCGGCTTGGATTCCACCTAATGCTGTAACTGCTGAAACATCCTTAACTCAACCAGAAGCAAGAAACATCCACTTAACTGTCTGTAATCTTTGATACAGTCCAAAATCCAAATAAAAAGCAATCGACTACCTAGTGTATGATCCAAGGTAAGTAATATTTCACTCTCAAGCTAATGTTAACCCATCCAAATTGGTGATTACAAATGTTGACAGTTTCTCCAATAGCAGGAAAATACTGGTCAAAAGCAAAATCCCATGTGCATATTTCTCCCTTGTTCAATACCGTGGCAGACTTCATGTTGAATTGAATATGTCTCAAATACTTATCTGATCTTTGGGTTGGTTTCATTAGGTCTACCAGAACAATAAAGAATCAACAAACCAGCAGAAAAAGAACAAGAATTCAGTCGACCTTTTCTCTATTAATCTAACAAAGTGTAATCTAATCTAATCTCATTGAATCTTTGGATTGCTGAGCATATTCTTACCATGAACCTAGACAAGTATGGCTTGAAAGAACTCTTCACCAACCCGGTTTTTCCATTTTTTTTTTCTTATTTTAATTTAACACATTACAAAATCCACTTTTAGTTCTTGAACTCAACTTGTTCAACGACTTCTAGAAAATATAATGATACCCAATAGGCAACAGACTAATATATATGATCACAGGGCAGAGGGTAAGAAAGGTAGTAGGTTTTTAGCCTTGATTAATTGGAGATGACATTCCTAGAAGAGATTTTTTTTTTATTTGAGGAAAGGGATTCAAAATTTTATTTTTTAAATAAAGATTATGTATTAATCGATGAACCAAATATTCGGGTATTAAAAAAAATTCTTTTTCTTTCTTCTTCCTTTATTTTATGACATGAAAAATAATTTTATAAATATAACTCAATAATTATCACTTTTAAGTGAGAAAATGAAATGTGATGAAAAAGTGATGAGCTTAAATGTATCAATCTTCAATATTTACAATAATAAATACACACTAAACAACCATGTTACTACTTAATGGGTTAAATTTTGGATTTTATAAGATGCTATGAATTTATTTAATAAAAACTTTAAGAATTTTTATTTTTTAAAAAAATAATTCTATATTTAAATCTCAAAACTTAAAAATCAAATTTTCCTTGAACTTTTTACTCGAGCTAAAAGGATAAGTATTAGCAAATTTACTTGTAATAAATTTCGCCAAATTGATAAGTTTTTCAAATCCTACATTTAAAAAAAATTAGAATGTTAAAAGTAAAACAAATAATGTAATCAATCAAATATGAAGAAAAAGAAAAACGAGCTATAAAAAACGTTTTTAATATTAGAATAAAGAAAGAGGAAAAAGAGCAAAGCTCAAAAGGACCAAAAAGGCCTGTGCTTCCTCTTTCAGCGCTCCACTGCTTCTGCAAATCTAAACGCCATGAATCCTTCTTCAATTCAACCCTCTCTCCCTTCCCAAAACCCTAACCCTAATTCCACAATCCCGTCCCTCCCCCAAAACTCGAACCTCAATGGCCCTTCCTCTCTCTCCACAACTCTCTCCTCCCTCACCGCCCTCCTATCTCTCTCCCACCAAACCCTCAATTCCCATTCTACCCTCACCAAATCCCTAAACCCCAACCTTATCCCTTGCCCTTTCAACCCCAATCATCTCCTCGCCCCAGAATCCCTCTTCTCCCATTCCCTCCGCTGCCCTTCCCCTCAAAATCTCGACCTTTACCCTCCAAATTACCGAAATACCCTCATACCCCCTTCAAATTTACATGCCCAGGACACCCATTTTCAAGGTATACAATGCTCTGAACTTTGCCTCTCTTTAGATGAATACTTTGCTGATTTTGGGTCAAATTTCTTTTGCAAAGATTGTCCTGCTGCTGTCAATTTGTTTGATATTGATAACTCCAAAAAAACGTTTACTTTACCGGGTTTTTTATCCGTTGAATGTGTTAATTTTGAGGGTTTTAATGAACGAGTGGTTAGTGAAGAAAAAGGTTTAAGGGTTTTAGCTTCAGGCTTATGGGAAATTAGGAGGGAAGTTGAGAGGTGGGGCGATTACCCTGGTTCGTATTCGTTTAATGTTATTTGTGCGATTTTGGGGTCGAAAATGGTGAAAGGAAGTAATTTGAGGAAATGGATTGTTGCTAATTCGCCACGGTATGGTGTTATGATTGATGGGTGTATGGGGGATCATATAGTTGTGCTGGTTAGGTTGTGTTTGAAAGCTGTTGTGAGGGAAGCGGTTGGTTTGATGGAAGTAGAGATGGGATATGGAGAAGCTAAGGAGAAAGAATGGGATGTGAATTTGCAGACGAGAATGTTTGAATGTCCTATTTTGCTTCAAGTTCTAGTGTGGTTAGGTTCTCAGCTTTCTGTTTTGTATGGTGATGTTAATGGGAAATTCTTTGCAATTAATATGATCAAGCAATGTGTATTAGAAGGTGCATCACTGTTGTTGTTGTTTCCATTGGAAGAAAAGGTGACTGATTCACACAATTTGGGACAAGAATCACAGAGTTTGGACGCTAATGGTGTTAAGGAAATTAAACTTGAGGAGACAATTGAGCAAAGTAATGAACCAGTTGAAACAGTCAATGAAACTATTGGTGTTGGGGTGATATTTGTATCCCAGGTAGCAGCAGCAGTTGCCGCATTGCATGAACGGTGCTTCCTTGAAGAAAAAATAAAGCATTTACGGGGTTTACAACAACTTTCAAGATATCAGCGGTTAGTACCATTTTCATTTTGTAAAGTTTACGGACTCCCCAATAATATGCCAAGTATTTGTTTTTCTAAAGTTTCTTATAACCCTGTAGTACTCACTTCTTCACTCTTTTTATTTTGTTGTATTGTTTGCAGTTCAATTTTGTTTTTGTTCATTATTTTTTTACAGTAAAATTTCTCTTAGTTTGATATTACCACTAAACTGAAATGTATTCGTAATAGCAAAAACGTCCTTGCCTGATATGTGCTACATTCAGTTGCGTCATGGATGCTGACATGACTAATGGGTCTCCCTGATTGTAGGATGGCTGAGCATGCTTATGTCTCTGAGAGAGCTGATGCAGAGCGGAAGAAACGTCCCAACTATAGGCCTATAATTGACCATGATGGGCTTCCTCGGCAGGCATCATCTAATGGGGTACAACTTCATCTATATGCCAAATGTTTTTAGCTGCATTTTGCTTTAGATTTTGATGATTTGCTTTTTAAAACTAGCCATTTAGGTGTTACTGTGGCACAATGCTGAGAGCTGTGATATAAGTTTAGATTGCCTGGCTACCTAAATTCAGGTCCCTGGAATTGAAAGTTTATGCCAACAGCATTCTGATAAACTTGCATTGACATAGTATTTTTTCTCTTGAGGTAGATAAGTGTTTTGAAGTTATTACCATAAACAGCTGAAGTATAACAGAGTTAATAAACTGCTATATGACTCATTAAATATGCTGCATAGTTTGTTTGACTAGTCTGTTACTTAGTATCTTTGTCATGACATTACTTTATATTCTCACAATTCTTTTTTCTAATTATAAAAGGAAACAAGTACGACTAAAACAAGAGAGGAGATATTGGCCGAAGAAAGAGACTATAAAAGACGAAGAATGTCATATCGTGGGAAGAAATTGAAGCGGACAGCATTACAGGTGCAAAAGTCTTCTTTGAAGTGTGATTGCCTGGTTGGGATTATGCTCCCTTTTTTGCTATTTATATCTGCTAACTGATATTTCCTCTAGAAATACTTATTTCGTTACATTTTTCCCAAAAAAGAAACTTTCAACCCTAGGTAGACTGTAAGAAGCCTACATGCCTGCTGAGAGATTGGAGAAATTTCCATTTTGTAATATCTTATTCATTGTGACTGTCATGAAATTCCAAATTGTTTCCTCAAATTATATGCCTTGGTAAAGAAGGATAACTTTTAGGAGTCATTACTAACAAGGAACTTAAATTAGGTAAATGTAGAGTCAGTTAATTTGCGAGGTCGTTTTACATCTTCAGTAGTGTTTTAAGTTACTTCAATATATTTTTTTGTAGGTTATGAGGGATATAATAGAGGAATACACAGAGGAAATCAAGAAAGCTGGGAGGATTGGTTGCTTTGTCAAAGGAGTGGAAGAGGAAGGGTTGTTACCATCTGAATCACCAGTTCCTTATGACCGTGCTGTGGATGCTGATCAGCATAAGAAAGGTACCAGTGACATTTCTGAAGCAGCCAGACGTAGCCCAAACCATTGCAGGAGAAGATCACATGATGACCAGCATACTAGATCTACAAGATTAGAGGATTCCTCAAGAAATGGACACCATGATCTTCTTGAAGATTCAAGGAGTATGAGTAAAGAGAAACACAGAGACGAGTATCATTCTGGAATCTCAAAAAGATACAGAAGTCATGGGCGGTCAGATGAGCAAAGAAGTCATAGAAGGGAGCGAGATGATGCAGAATCCACTAGATCCACGCACTATGAGAGTGGAAGACGATCTAGTATTTCTAAATATAAGGATTACAAATCATCTTATTCTGCTTCTAATTCTTCAGATGACTTTCATGTAAGAAAGGATGACCAGAAGTTGGATGCTAGAGATAAGAATAGAAGGACTTTATATGAGAATCATACTCCAGGCTCCTGGGTGCAAAATGGATTTGATGATAGATATAATCCTTCAGAATCTGATGACATGTATGAAGATGATGTCTTTGTTAAGTATGTCAGACCAGAATGATATCATAAATGTGCCAGTGGATATTCTGCAAATGAACTATATCCTTATTGATGTGGAGAATCTCAAGTAGTTTCCCTTTTGGGGTGAGTTTATCAGTTATCGTCCTTTGGATTCACATCCGGTGATTTTATTTAAATATGAAATTATGTTTTTGACATGGTTTCCTTTAATAACTTTGCACTTTGCAGTAAGAAGTTATCAGGCTTCGGCATTATCTCGATCTGTATCCTCTTTTGTATCCTTTATTTTATATTTTCGTTTCTTTTTTAGCTGCTGGAACCTTTTGGTTTTTATGTGTGCTTCTTGATTTTTCCATTCTGAACTGAACAACCAAGCCCTACTATTGGCATCATCATTTTTGGCATCGTTTTTCTCTGAAACATTACAATCTTCATTATCATCAGTTATGTCATCATGGAACTTTCATGAGGGCCATTAAGAGCATATTATTGTCCTTATCCGTATCATTTTGTTCTAATCATTATAAGTTCTTATGTTTTTATCTAACGATTGTTCATATTTTTGTAAAGAAATCTTACAACAGGGAGAAATCAATATAGGAAAATTATTGAGAAGAATTTTTTTACTGTTAAGTTGTGTCTATCTGTCAACTGTATACATGCCTAGTTCTGAGGTGAAGGTAGGATATGGTTTAGATGTTTGTTCTGGCTCTTATCAGTCTGTAGTAGCAGGTAAATGACAATTAAAATATTCTGTGTTATGGTTAATTTCGCTTTTTCTGTTATACTCCCAGGATGATGCAGGTAACATATTATACCTAGTCACTTTAGGTTGCAAGCAATGTTGCTATGCTGAGTTTATTTTATGCACTTTCTAAGATCTTTATTTTCTGATGTTTTACGGTTGAAAAATATTAAAATGTCAAATGGAAAGTGTACATATGTGAAAGGCTACCAAAAGGATAAGGTGGCAAATCCTTTGGTTAACGCAGAAATGCATGAAGTCTCTATCTTGTACATGAATTGAAGATTTTACAGGTTTGATATGGTACCTTGTAGCCTCAAACTGTCCTTGCCAAAAGTCTTAGACAAGCAGTCCCATGTTATCTTCATTGTCATTGTTGTTGTTGTTGTCATTGTCATCATTTACTGTTGTGATGTTGTCATTGCATATTCTTGCTGTCTTACATCTGCATGTTGTTTGGAAAGGATGCCTTCTGGAATTCAATTTACTTACAGCTCATGTTCTTACTTGTAGATGGCAAGGTGTGACTTTTGGCAACAACTTTGTTCGGTCCTAAACATGCTGCAGATTTTGCTAAAGGCTGTGGAATTTGACAAGAAAATTGAATTTAGAGTTATAGACACTTAAGCTTTCCTCCTTTAATTGAATTTCACTTGCTGAAGTAATATCGTCTTTGTTCTCTTTTCCTTTTTTCTCTTTTTTGCCTTTGTTCTCCCCAAACATATGAAAAACATTTGTATCTTTGATTAGGCTTTAATAAGCAATAAAGATTATATATATATATATATTGTTGTGCCCATTTTTTATTTCAGCTAAATGAATGATGCAAGCTCAATTTTTTTTATCTAACTACTATTTTAAGTAATAATTGCCAATTTTTAACATTCCCGTCCTCCAAATGTATGCCTCTATTGAATTTAGCTAAGCATGATGATACTCAAAATATAGTGATCAGATCAATCAATCAAAGTTTACTTTATTTCTAAAAAGATATAGATGTAATGATTTCAGTATCCCCAAATTCAACACGTTTCTCCTTCCAATAACAGCTTATGGTACAAGTGATCCTAGCATAATATCGAGCCCCACCTTACAAGCACCTAATATTTTGGCTTGCTAGTACCCATTTTGATTGATGTCATTCATGTTCTATTCAATTCCTCCCCAAGTGTCATGCTTTTTTAATAATTACGAAAATTTAAATGATTATTAGAAAATAAATAGCAATAAATATTGTACTAATTTGTCATAGTAATATATGGATAAGTCATAATAAATGATGACCTGTTATATCAATGTGATATAGTAATATGTTTATGTGTCATTTTTCATTCTTCATACCAATGTCATGTAATATATAAAAAAAAATTTAACCATCTTAAGTAAATATGAAACAAGTAATCAAAATCAAAATATTTTGAGTCAAAATCATAATTTTATAAATAAATAGAATTTTAATTGTGTGTTAAAATTGTTTCAAAATGAATTAAATTTAAATAAACTTCTTCTATAAGAAATTGGATAAGAGAAGAGAGGAAAAAGAAGGGAACAAAAAGGAGTTACGCAGCCACCATGCCATCTTATCATCATTAAATTTCATAATTATTTTAATCAATACCTATTAAACATTTGGCAATTATATATTAACTAAAGGTTTGAGGCATGGTTTGGATTCTCAAAGTCTTGACTTCTTTTATATTTTAATCTAATTTTTTACAATCAGTTTTCAAAAAAAAATTGAAACAAAATTATTTCAGTTGGAAAAATTAAAATAAAACCCACAAAAGTTTGAGAAACAGAGCTTTTGACAAATGACCACCCACATAATTCTATTTACATGGCAACAAATTATTGGTCATTTAAATGCTATCCAATAAAATTTCATTGTGAAATAAATTCCCTACCTCCCCTGGTTACAAAATCATCTCTCTTTTAGTTGACAGCATCAGCACATATAGTTGATGTAGTTGAAGCGCGTATATAACACAAAAAAACTGCCTTTTTCTCATCAAATTCTCTCTTCTTCTCACCAAGGAAAAAGAAAGTTCAAAGCAAACTATAGAGAAAGAAAGAACAATAAGAAAATTCACTCTAAATTTCATTCTTTTCTTCGCTTTTCTCTCTTGCCAAACAGAATCCCACTTTTATATTCTTTATTGAGTAGTGAAATTTTTGTTTCTTTTTGTTTCCAAGAAGCAAGAACCTGTTGTTTTTCCTTTTCAGTAGCCAAAACAGAGGATGTTGCAAAGCAAACTGCAAAGAACGAACAAGAAAATCCATTGAGTCAGCTCCATTTTCAATATTTCTTTTCCTTTCCCTTCGTCAACAATCCAACCTCCTTTTTTCTTCATTGGGATTAAAATCTTGCTCCTTTCTACTCCCAAAGAACCTGGTTTCTTTCAATGGCTAAGACAGAGTCTGCAGCAGTAGGGGAAGAAACAGAGTTAAAGAAAGAACTGCAAAGGGTGGTGAAGACGATTCTTGAAGAAGATGATATCGGATTGAAGACAATTGAAGCTACAAGAATCTTGTCTAATTTAGCAGAATTGAAGCTGAAAAAACCTGTTGGAATTCGACTAGACGATACGATTTTTCCTGAGAAATTCAAGTGTCCTCTTTCAGGTGAAATAATGGGTGATCCTGTTGTCTTGAGCTCTGGCCAGGTTAGACTTTAAAGCTTGACCTTTTTTACTTTGTTTCTGTATTGGTAAATAGGTTTGCTTTATCATGCTTCGACTGTTTGGATTTTGGCTGGTTTGTTGCACATTAAAGTTTCTTGTCTATTCCTAATTCATTCTTTTATCTTCTTTATTCTCTTTTATCATTTCATTGATTCTTTCGATGAATGGTTTGCAATAGAGTCTTTATTTGGCTACGGAAAGGTTCAGAATTTATTGCTGCCTTCTTGAAATATTTCCAGTTAGCTGGTATCAGTCACTGTGAAAATCTTTAAAATCTTTTCCTTATTGAGGAATTGTTTATTGATTATAAGTTGCATGTAAAGCCGAATTGCTAATGTGATTTACACTTGTAGTTGGTGCTCGTTTTAATTCCTGGCATCGGAAACAACTTGCACAGGTTTCATGTTGATTAAATGGACCTTTGCCACAGAGTTCTGACAAATTTTTGTTACAATGGAAGTACATTGTTTGATATTGTTCATGCAAATGTCTTTTGTGTCTGTCTATGCGCTTCTTTTTTTTTTTTTTTTTTTTTTGAGTTTGTGTGATTCGAAAGCATCCCACAAGTTTGCCGATCTGATAGGTTGTAGCTTTTAAAACTTTCAAATATTGAGTTATCCTTTGTTTTAGTTGGAAATGAAGGAGGCTGAACTTCTCAAAAGAAGTTATTTATTAGCTGGTTACATTTCAATAGGTAGATGGGGATTACTCTCTGTCATATTGGTACATTAGTGAATCGGCTAATAGCATAGTTCCAAGAAGCCTAGAGCGTCAACATTTTACCTTTTCAACATAAACTTCCGGCTCTCATTTAAGGAGATAATCATCTGAACCTAATGCAACATTTTTATGATTTCATATCTTTACTTTCTTTATGAGAGATTGTCATATTTAGTCTTGATTTTTTTTTTCTTCTCGATCATCTGCACTAACAGTATCTTATTGATTTTCAGACTTATGATAGGCCAAACATCCAGAAGTGGTTAAATGAAGGTAACCTAACATGCCCTCTGTCCAAACAAGTCCTTTCCCACACTATCCTTATCCCTAACTGTTTGGTGCGAGAATTGATTTTACACTGGAGCAAAGAACGTGGCATTGCACTGCCGAAGTCCTATCAGGATGTTGATGGAGATATGAATGCTGAGGTAGACCGCATTTATTTGAACTCATTGCTTGAAAAGATGTCTTCTTCCCTTTCTGATCAGAAGGAAGCTGCTAAAGAGCTTCGGAGACTAACAAAGACAGCACCATCATATCGGGCTGTTTTTTGCGAGTTTACTGATGCCATCTCTAGATTGCTCAGTCCACTGTCACAAAGCAAGGTTGAGTCAGATCCTGGTCTCCAGGAGGATTTGATCACAACAGTTTTGAACCTTTCAATTCATGGCAACAATAAGAAACTAATAGCAGAAAATCCTGTTGTCATCCCTCTGCTTATTGAATCTATGAAGTTTGGAACCATTGAAACAAGAAGAAATGCTGCAGCTGCTCTATTCTCATTATCTGCGCTCGACTCAAACAAGTTCATCATTGGAAATTCTGGTGCTCTTGTGCCTCTACTTGAACTCTTACGTGAAGGGCATCCATTGGCATTGATGGATGCTGCCTCAGCAATATTCAACCTATGTTTTGTATCTGAGAATAAGGCAAAGTTTATTGAAATAGGGATAGTGAAGGTAATGTTGCAGAAGATTAAGGATGGCATATTTGTTGATGAGTTGTTGGGCATTCTTGCCCTTCTATCTACACATCACGACGCTGTTGATGAACTTGGGGATTTTGATACATTGCGTTGGTTGTTTCAGATCATAAGAGACAGCCATTCTGAACGTACTAGAGAAAATTGTGTCTCAATCCTATACAATGTGTGTTCAAAAGATCTGAATATGCTGATGGTGATCAGGGCAGAAGAAATTAAAAAGTGTACTTTAGCTGAACTTGCAGACACAGGGACAACAAGGGCTAGAAGGAAGGCCAGTGGCATCATTGAGAAAATACATAAAGCTTTTCCAACAACACAGAGTTTGAGGAAATAAAGGAAATCATTTTTGTACATGCTCTGTTTCTCTTCGGACATAATATGCACCAATTCAAGCACAGTTACTTGTGTAAAAAGTTGACTTGTCTATACAAGTTCTCATATACTCATATCATGCAAGTTTTGGTCCAAAGGAGGCCTATAGATGAGCAAAAGTTATTGAAAAGTTTATTATTCAGTGGAAGTTGTATTTTTAGCATATCTGCTTCTTTATGAATTCTTTACTCTCTCCCCCTCCTTTACATATCCTGACATAATCTAATTTATATCAGCAATAGAGCCTGCTTTGAGTTCCAACATTGAATTGATACTTGCTTGGTTTATCTAATTAGCATTATAATATCAGTTATCATCTCCAATGGACGAAAAGGGGCTGGCAGACCCCTGTGAATAAAGTGTAATTCAGGTTGGTTGCTGGAGTTGTAGGGTCTTCCATATTGTTCCTTTCAACACCAACTTTCTAGAGTGTCGGCACCTTATTACCCAATATTTTTATGTTTGATTAACATTTAATACATTGTTGTCAGAAGTGGATTTCCTTTTAACTATTTCCTGTCTCTGATACTAACAAAATCAATTTGGCTGGCGGCTATAATATTATATCTCCAAAATAACAACAAAGAAATTGAAAAAGTGCCGATGGATTTTGAAATCCAGTGTATACATCAGGCACTGAGTTGTAATTCCATCATCTGCATTTTTCTTTTCTCTAGTTTTACCATTCCACCATCAGCTTTGGAATTTTGAGCAACTAATAAACTTTTACAGCCAAAGATTACCAACTTCTGGTATGATTATTTTAATTCAGAGCTTTTACAAGCGCAAGAACTTCTTGCTTCCGGTGTTGGGTAGAGTAACTATCAGTCATTATCAAAACCTTCTTCCTTTCTTAACAATCGTTTGTCGGTGACAACTTTTCATTAACTTTAGTTAGTTCTTCACAGCTGTGGCTGTCTTTTGTACATTTTGACAAGTTATCCTAGTTTATTCAACATTCATTCTTGCATTGTTTCTGTCACTGTCATGCCTGGTGATAAACTCCTAGCCCTCCTTCAGCAGTCTTCCACTTTCATTGATTCAACTCAAATTGGCCATGACTTCTTAACAGGAAAATCAGACACCTGAGTGATAATGGTGTAATAGCTTCTTTCTTGGGGAAAATTTGTATGCAACTTTCTATTCCAATAGCATTTGTGAGGACTTCCAGGAAGCAACTTTGTGCTTCTCGTCTATGTTACGAAAGCTAAATGGTTTTAGAGACGGATAAAATGGTTTTGAGGATGGACTGCCATAAACGTATACGAATCTGGTAGACTAGAAAATGCCAACAACTGCTTGTTAGAAGACATGTTCGGTTTTTAAAGAATATAGAAACAATTCATTAACTAAATATGAAGGTGTGTCCTTCACTGGTCGGGTCGTTAGGTTGGAAAGAATGGATGTTTAATAAGGAATCAAAATTTTTGTTGTGATTTAAGACAGGACCAGCTGATAACAAAATGCATTATGGAGGAAAAAAGATAACAAAATGCATGTGAATAGGATGTATTTGGAGCGTAATGAAGACAATGTCTTAAGCAATGTACTTGTGTTTGCTTCGGTTAAGTGGTCCTTGAAGTGTGGGAGCTATTTCTTTGAATTTGACAAGCACTTCGAGAGGGATGGTCCAAGACCTTTAGAAATGGTTTAGACCTTTAGAAATCCACTGTCTCTCCTAAATGGACTTTTATAAAACATCATACGGCATTTGTTTGAAATCTTTCTCCGAAAACAGACAGACAAAACTAGAAAGCAGATGCCCACAAATGAGCTCCTTTTCCCTATTTTTCCATTTTGGGTACAAGGATTCAAGGAAGCCAACAAATTGGTGACACAAGATATTTGACAAATGGTTAGAAATACACTCAAACAAGGCAGAAAGATGCCTTGCTTTCACCCCCCGTAAATCAAGTTTGTTGCATTGCATCAATAGTTCTACTTTGCACTTATCAAGCCAATCCAGGAAGCTTCATAATCATGACTCTGATAGTAACTTAATCATTAGCTCAAGATGGGAACATATGGCAGATTACTCCATTCGTCCTTCAGATCACTCTTTAGAACCACCTTTATTTCCTGACAAAAACAAATTTGCACTCAATACCCAAGAAACATTTCTAGGAAGCTCTAAGAACCTTAAGGAAGAATGGCCACATAGATTTTATAGTTTGGTTTATTATTTACTTGAAGTCAGAGCATGAGCTCGCTTCAACTGGATTTGTGGAGAATCTATGTTGAGTAAACCTCCAATTGGAGGCAACTTTGTTTTCAAAGGCAGGTTGGCATCTATAACCGCCTTGTTGCTAGACAATCAACAGCTAGGACAACCTTAGGAGATATAGTTGTGCATAATCACAAACTAACCTTGTCTTTTGCTCTATTTGAATAAGATAAATCAAGAAATGTTGTCTTCACAAACATAGTAATCATTCACCAAGTATAAACAGCCTAATTAGTTTTTTATCAAATTAATGTGCAAACCTTCTTACATGATCCAATGATATGTTAGTTCAACAACATATTTAGAGAGAGAGACAAACAGATTGAGACAGAGAGAGCATTAAGTATTGGGAGTAACATTTTCATATGAGGGTACCAAGCACTGCCAGCAACCAATTCCCTCATTGAGTACTTAATTCAAGATCATGCCAGGTGTTTCCATCCACTTGCTGAGTCTCCTGATCTAGAAAATTAGCAATATCAAAAAGAAAAAAAAAAGAGCAAATGAATCGAATCTGTTGCAAAGCAATATAAGAATTGACAACCGAAACATGCTATATTTAACTACAAGTTTAACATATATTGTGTCCACATGCACTCATATATTCTCAGCCACAAGAAGGAAAGAGACATGAACATCAACACAATGAAATGATAGATGCATTTTCTTAACGCTGTTGCTCAAAGAGAATGTATAATCCAATATTGATGAACATACTTGAGTCTTCAGTATCATCAGTTCGAGCAACCATTACAGCTGGCAGTGGAAGATCTGCATTAACAAGGAACAAGACAAAAAATCAGCTAAAAAGGAACTCTTGAAAGGAATTACAATCAAATAGGATCATCTTTACACGCCCCTAAGCAAAACCAAGCAACATGCAACATGCAATTGACAGACTTTCATGCTTTTCATGGAAAGTATAAGAGAGAAGCAGAAAGTTGCTCAAGCGTAGGCCCAATTCCAATTCACTTCCTCCAATTCCAAATACTCCACTACAATGGAACCATTGCAGGGCAACAAGAAACAAGCTTTTTAAAAAAAGCATTGCATGGGTGAGTATGGTACTTCTATAACCAATGGTTAACTACCAACCTATGCAATAATCTCCCCAGCTAAAATATTTACATATTGACTACCAGCCCAACTTTAACATAAACAATACCAAAACTAAACATGATCTATATGCACATTTACCTTCTTCTATAACCAATGTTAAACTACCATCTTATGCGATAATCTTTTCAAGCAAAAGATAAATACGCGAATCGAAAACCAATTTTTTTTTTTAACATAATGAATACCGAAACTACATGACCTATACATATAACCCGGTTCTATAATTGATCTTAAACATTTATATAAGAATTCGCAAGCGGGTTTTTAAGTAACATAATCAATACCATCATCAGGCAGCGTATCTCTCATCCATTCTTCATCAACAATATCTATAAGTATACCAAGGCTCAGTTCTGCCATCTTTTGCTCTTCAATTCAGTAATCACCCTTAAAAAACTGCAAAAATATAAATAGCCAGAAGTTAAAAATATTAGTATTTTTTGTAGTTTTAGCAATAAATACACTTCCAAATATAAAAACCAACAACAAGAAAGTTACATATGCAGGTTTCTTTTGCTTTAAATTATCAAACCCACATCGAAAACAAAGCCTTATTCAATACACCTGAACATTTAGCTCATTAGTTGATGCATAATCTCCTTACCTAAAATGCAAGATTCACATCCCCTCCCCCAATTATATATAAAAAAAAAAGAACAAAGCCTTATTCAATAAATTTTCTTCCTTTAGCAGAAAAGGAAAAAAATTTTGGGTCGATTTGGAATCGTGTATATATAGAAGTGAATTTGGTTAGAGACATTTTGCCGAACATCTCAAAGACAAAACAAAACGAGGGACACTTACAAGTTAGAAACTGAAATACAAGGTTACTGAAATTGAAAATAATCCTTTTTCTTTATGTTAAAAGTTTTGAACAATGAAAATGAAGGTGATGGAAAAGGAGGGGTACCTGCTTGACTGGTGAATGTGATGATGAGGCTCTAATACTTTAGGTTTTGGCTTTTTCACTGAATTAAGTACATATGGAACCGAAAGTTGGAACTGTTTTTCTTGCGGCAAGATGCCCTTTCTTCGCTTTTTCATTTTTCTTTTCGTCTTTTTATTATTTAAAATCAGCCTCATATCCAATAAAAAAATTTATAAAGTTTTTATTTTTTACTATATTTAATCTTTTATATTTTTATTTCAAATTCAAATAATTCACATAATTAATAATAATATGACATAATAAAATAACATGATAATATAATTTTATATATTTTTATTGTTCATGTTAACGTCACGTCACATCAATATCATGTGATATAAAAAAATTATAAATTACATAATTAATTTATAATTAATTATAAAAATTTATTTAATTTACTAATTATAAAAATATTAAAAAAATTTTAAATTTTTTAAATAATTTTAAAATTTTTTTTAAAAGTATTATACCTTCAAAATTGGAATTTGAGAAAACTTTGCTTAATTAGAGTTAAACTTATTTGAAGCCTTAATTTAATATTTATTAATTAAATTTATCAAATAAAAAAGGTGTATTATATTATTTTTTATTCAACTTTATAGTACAAAAAAACTAAAACTTAAAAATAATTATTTTCAATGGATAGCAAAAATGTATCTTAAGTAGCTTCACCCATGAAGACATACATGCTATCCATAAAGTAATTTAGACTAGTTTATAACATGGAAAATGCTAATATTCGATTCTAACCAAGGATTGATTCAATTAATTAGTTTATTAGTCTTAATATCTAATGATTGGTTCAGTTGCTTAGTTTTTTCAATGAATTGAATGAATTGAATACGGAGGCAAGTGGAATCAAATGCATAATTCAGCTTAGTAAAAATTCATCGTTGGACAAAGAACAAAATCACCATTTGACAGCCATTTCTCACTACAAGCTTTGTTTAGTCAAACATGATGAAACAAAAAGGAATACATCCCTACACTAAGTACATCTTTTTCCATATAAACATTCCAGGGCAGAAGCAAATTTCTTCCTTCAAGCTCAAAACTCAGAACCTTCATGAGAAGAATCCTGGCATTTTCTTCTGCATGGAACAACCAACTAAACCGTGTCAGAAACAGACAGCTTAACCAAAACCATCAAACTATGGGCAGCCTCTAGCCCCGCTACTATCATCTTGGCCCAAGAATTTAAGGGCTCAAACAAGCTCCCACTCCTGGCTGGACCAAACTAGCCAGCCCAATGTAGACCTCGACATTGAAATACAAAATGAAAAACCTTCTTTAATATATTGATTGCGGGAGTTGAGGAGTTTGTTTTCAAACTTCTGAGGGGTGGAAAAAGACCTCCCATGGGAATAGATGACTAGCGTTTGACAAAGAAATCAATGTGCCCCACTATTACTCTTTGAGGTCCATGGCATATCCAAAAAGAAGGGCCAATGATACTGTGATTTGGTGAGCTGAGGAACTGGAATATGTTTTAATCATCACTTCCATTAACAACTCCAATAAGATTTACAACAAGAGTTTCATTATTATTTTAATCTAAGTATGTTCTAGTTGTATGTAATTTTATTTGACTTGAGATTGAACAATCACAACAAGAGCCTATTATTCTTTATCGATGTCATCATTTCCTTGCTGTCATTATAAATTCTTCTATTTTTCTCTAATTTATTGATTTTTTCATAGAAATCCTACAAGAAGGACAAATCGATACGGAAAAATTATTGAAAAAAATGTTTTTTACTTTTAAGGTGTGTTTATTTATTGACTGTATATATGCTTAGTTTTAAGGTGAAGATTAGATATGATTTAAATTTTTATTCTAACTCTTATCAATCTGTAGCAGCAGGTTAATGAAACTTAAAATATTGCGTTATGGTTGATTTCGTATTTTATGCTATACTCTCAGGATGATGTAGGAAACGTATTATACCTAGCCACTTCAGGTTGTGAGCAATGTTGCTATGCTCTGAATTTGTTTTATGCACTTGCTAAGATTAAGATCTTTATTTTCGGCTGATTTATAGTTGAAACTTGTTAACATGTCAAATAGAAAGTGTACATATGTAAAAGGTTATCAAAAGAATAAGGTGGCAAATCCTTTGGCTAATGTAGAAATACATGAAGTCTCTATCTTGTACATGAATTGAAGATTTTATAGGTTTGATATGGTATCCAGCCTCAAACTATCATTGCCAAAAGTCTCAGGCAAGCAGTTTTATGCTATCTTCATTGTTATTGTTACTGTCATTGTCGATGTTGTCATTGTCATTTTTAGTGTTGTGAAGTTGTCATGCATACTGAAGAGTTTGAATACTTTTTGGATGATTTTATTAAAAAGCCACTAGGTGTTTATATACAAGATTCATTGTCAATACAAAAGGAAAAATGATCTATGCAATAAAGAGGAATTTCCTAGATCAAGCTAACGTTATATAGCCAAGCCTATAATTAAGGAAAATTATAATTAGAATCATTAAGTCAATTAGAATAGCCAAGTCAACCAAATCATATCAATTGAAATGGTCTTCATCATATCAATTACGACAAATTAGAATCATTAATTGAGATAAACTTCATTACTAGGATCACTAATTGAGATAGCATTGAGATAGCCTCTATTACCCCCCCTCAAGTTGGAGCATGTAGATTTGCAATGCCTAACTTGATCAATAAGTCACGAAACCAATTCCGTCCAAGAGCCTTGGTGAAAATATCTGCCAATTGGAACTATTATGAAATGGACCGTGGAACAAGAGTCTTAGACTGGATATGTTGCCTAATAAAATGGCAATCTATCTCGATATGTTTAGTACGCTCATGAAAGACCGGATTTGCTGCAATATGGATTGCCGCTTGATTATCACAGAATAGTGGAATCGGTGTTGGATGTGAGACATGTAGATTTGCCAATAGCCTGAGAAGCCACACAATCTCACTTGCTATAGTAGCCATGGCTCTATACTCTGCTTTTACGGAAGAACAAGAGACAACTGATTGTTTCTCGGGCTGCCATGAAATAGAAGATGAACCAAGGAAGATGATGTGTCTAGTAGTTGACTTAGGTGTTGTTGGGCAACTTGCCTAATCTGCATCACAATAAGCTCGAAGGGTTAATTGATTATGAGTGGGGAGAAATAAACCTTGACTTAGAGACCTTTACAAGTATCTAAGAACATGCAAAGCTGCATCTAAATGAGGCTGATGCAGACAGTGCATAAACTGACTTAACATGTGAACAGCAAAACTGATATCAGGTCGTGTAATTGTGAGATATAACAATCGGCCAATCATCCTTCTGTACTACCCTGGGTTCGAACAAAAAGGGCCTGTATTAGGATCTAGCTTGACTTGTTGGTCCATGGGTGTTGTTGTAGGTTTGCAATCAGTGAGTCCCTTATCTGCCAATATATCAAGCACATATTTTTGTTGGCTTAAGACAATACTAGATGGAGATCGTGCTACCTCAATTCCCATAAAATATTTTAGTTTGCCCAAATCTTTAATACAAAACTCACGATCCAAGTGAGCTTTTAGTTGAACAATCTTGAGTGTGTCAGTCCCTGTTACTATAACATCATCAACGTAGATTAATACCGCAACAAATGATTCTTTGGCCGAATATGTAAACAAAGAATGATCGGCATGAGATTGGACAAAATCAATGGACAGTAAGGAATTAATGAATTTTTGCTACCAATTTCTTGATGCTTGTCGAAGCCCATAGAGAGATTTCTTGAGACGACAAACTTGCTACTCCCTCTCTTTGGCAAAGCCCTGAGGTATTTTCATATAGACTTCTTCCTCTAAATCACCATGTAAGAAGGCATTGTTAACATCTAATTGGTGCAATTCCCATTTACATACCATAGTGACTGCCAAAAGACAGCGCACGGTGACCAATTTCGCAACTAGAGTAAAGGTTTCATGAAAATCCACCCTTTCAATCTGAGTATATCCCTTGGCAACTAGCCGTGCTTTGTAACGTTCTACTGTTCCATCTAGATTGTATTTGGTTTTGTACACCCATTTGGAATCAATGGCTCACTTCCCTGGAGGTAGAGATGTCAAGGTTTAGGTATTGTTTGCTTCTAGTGCTGTTATCTCCTTGGCCATAGCTTCACGTTAGTGTTGTGATTAAACTGCTTGAGAAAATGACTTTGGCTCATTAGTAGCAGAGATGGCCACTAGAAATACATTGTGAGCTCTAGAAAATTTAGAATAAGAAATATTGTGAGATAAATGATATACCGTCGAGTTAACTGTAGAAGGTGAAAAGTGCAAAGCAGGAGCAAGTGAGGGGGGCAATGTATGATCATAACTAGAAAGTTTCTTTGAAACTTGTCGTTGTCATTTGGAAAAAACAATATTGTGTTATTCATCATGTGTTGAAGGGACATTAACTTCTTGAATATTTATCCTTGGTTCAACCATAAGAGAATCAAGTGCATTAAGAATTTGGTTGACCTTATCTTCTTTAAGGCTCAAAATGTGACTCCAAACTAGGATTGAAGGCTTGTGTCGCAGAGATGAATCATGTGAAGTCTTATTCTTTAAGTTTGGGCTATTGACTTTGCGACCCATTGGTGTTTCTATATCATCATATTGGGCCAACTTAGGTTGATGATGAGCTTGTTATGGACTGGCTGGTGAGATTTCAGTCTGTTTTTGCTGTGTTATATTTTTTAGATTTGAGTGTCTTAGTGGTTCATCAAATGAACTAAGCGAAGTGATCTGTGTATGAGATGTCTATTCAGCAATCAAATTATTTACCTTTTCATCGATCTTGCCAAAAGGAAATATTTCTTCCCAAAATTGCACATCTTGTGAAACATAAATCCTTTTGCTTTAAAAATCATATATATGATATCTTTTCTATCTGGAAAGATAACCAACAAAGATACCTGGTTTACTACAAGAGGCAAATTTATCAAGCGATTTAGTATTGACATGCCCCTAACAGAGACACCTAAAAGATCTAAAATGATCATAAGTCAGAGGCTTACCAAGCAGTTTTCTCATATGGAGTCTTGTTCTCTATGACTGAGAACGGCATTGGATTGATCAGATATGCTGCAGTAAGCACACATTCTCCCTAAAAAGCAATGGAAAGATTAGCTTGAAATCGAAGTGCACGAGCCACTTCCAAAAGATGACAATGTTTGCGTTCCACCACACCATTTTGTTGAGGTGTGTCTGCGCAACTGGTCTGTCTTTCCATACCATTTTCAAAGTAATGGTCCACCAAATCCTCATGCTTAAATTCCATCCCATTGTCTATTCGTAGTATCTTTACTTGTGTATTGAACTGTGTCTTGACCCACTGAAAAAAATAAAGTAAGAGATTTCCAGTTTCTGATTTTTGCTTCATGAGAAAAATCCATGTTGTCTAGCTATAGTCATTAACAATATTAAAGAAAATAGTGTGATCCTGAAAAAGATACGCTGTGATAAGGACCCTAAATGTCGCAGTGAATTAAATCAAAAGCATGCTGACTTTTATTCCTATGATTCGGAAAAGGTAATCCAGTTTGTCTTACCCTACAACATGCATAACAAAGAAAATTATCTTTTCTAATGCAATTAATAGATAAATTCGAAACCACTGAAAGACGAACCAAAGGAATATGCCCTAATCGATGATGCCACAGAATCGCAGTATCTTTGTCAGTATCCTTGCTTTTAGCCAAAAATGCCTTGCCCACCCTCAATGGCTCCAAGTGGTACAATCCGTTCCGCACTTTACCCACTCCAATCGGCTTCCTCGAGTGTAAGTCCTGTATTACACAAAATTTAGATCCAAAAAATGAAAAGATAGTTTAAGTCACGAGTTATTTTGCTCACAGATAGTAAATTAAAACAAAATACGAGTACACCCAAAACCCATTCCAAGGTTAAGTTATGCCCAAGATTCACTCGTCCCAAAGCATGAACTGATATAGTGTCACCATTCGGAATTTGAACAGATGGAATATCAGGATTTTCAACCTTGTCAAATAAACTGTTGATTTGATGGGCAATATGATCTGTGGCCTCAGTATCAATTACCCACGAATTGTCTTTCTTACTAGAAGAATTACTAGAAAAGTTCGCATTTGAGGCCATGTTGACTACTGGCCCATTTCTATTGTCGGATTGTCAGTCCAAAAGGTCTATTAGTTGCTGGATATGAGCCTGTGTTACCTAGGAACAAGTGAAGAAGACTCTTGAGGCATGTCTATCTTTGACCCAGCCAAGAAAGCACGGGCTTTCGTGTCAGTTGGCATTACCGAAGTTCTTGGCCCCTATCACTGCGTACATGTGCTTCGTCTCCTCCAACTTTCAATTTCCTTTTCTAATCTGTTGGGTAACCAACAATCTCATAACAATCATCATGGGTGTGGCTGATCTTGTCACAGTGTGAGCAACGAAAGAATGGGAACCTTCACCACTATGTCGATCTCGCTGTTCATTGCGTCGATCAACTCATTAATCCCCAACCTTTAGTCTGTTGCCACATCATGCACTACCAGTGGCTTGATTTCTTACCATCATGGCTGTTCCTTCGAGCATCATGGCTCGTGAAGCAATCACCGTTAACTGTTTTTCTTCTTGTTCTGCTATTTCATAGACTCGTCCAATGGTAGGCAAGGGCTTCATGCTATGAACTTGTGACCTAACGGTTATGTAATTATCATCCAACCCCATAAAGAAGTCGAATACTTTCTTTTCCTCGCGTATCTCTTGCATTTGCCTTGTCACACCACAAGTGCACTTTCCACAAGAACAAACAGGTAAAGGTCGAAAGGTTTGAACTTCATTCCATAGTGCTTTCAATTTTTCATAATAGGAAGATACTAAAACTTTCTCTTGCTGTAAGAGTGCAATGGCTCGCTTGAGTTCATAAACTCTAAGAGTAATGCCTTGAGTGAACCGTTCTTTAAGGTTTTCCCATAACTTACTTGCATTATTTGCATGTACTGCTCCACCCTGCAATTCTTTGTAAAGAGCATTGATTAGCTAGGATAATACTATTACATTACATTGTACCCCATCTTGAAACTCTGGTGAATTGACTTCCAATTTTGAAATCGTTCCATCCACGAATCCTGCTTTTTTGAATTGGATGGCGTTGAGAAAACTGCACCTCTAAGTGAAATAGTTGTCTCCTGTTTCGCTTAAAGGATGGGTGACAAATATTAGCCCAGGATGATAAGAGGAATATAGATAATAGGGTGATTTGGTATCGACCAAGGTGTTATTCGACATATTCACACCTATGGTAGGTACCAAGCTCATGTTGCCCTTGTCTACTCCTCTTTCACCCTTATTAGCCATAAAAAAAAAAATTTAGCCTAGGTTGCTTGCAAACTGCTTTGATACCATGAAGAGTTTGAATACTCTTTAGATGATTTTATTAAGAAACCAGTAGGTGTTTATATACAAGTTTCATTGTCAATACAAAAGGAAAAATAATCTATGCAATAAAGAGGAATTCCCTAGATCAAGCTAATGTTATATGACCAAGCCTATAATTAAGGAAAATTACAAGTACAATCACTAAGTCAATTAGAATAGCCAAGTCAACCAAATCATATCAATTGAAATGATCTTCATCATATCAATCACGACAAATTGGAATCATTAATTGAGATAGCCTTCATTACTAGGATCACTAATTGAGATAGCATTGAGATAGCCTTCATCACATACTCTTGCTAAATGCCATCTCGATTGCAATTTACTTACAACTCATGTTTTTACTTTTAGATGGCAAGGCATGACTTCTGGCAACAACTTTGTTCGGCCTTATAATTGGAGTAGACTTTGCTAAAGGCTGTGGAATTTGACAAGAAAATTGAATATAGAGTTTTAGACAATTAAGCTTTCCCCCTTAATTGAATGTCACTTGTTGAAGTAATATCTTCTCTTTTCTTTGCTTTTTTTTTTTTTTCTTTTTTACCTTTGGTCTCCCCAAACATATGACAAAAATTTATATCAGTACTTTGATTAAGCTTTAATAAACAATAAAGATTGTTTTATATGTATAAATTTACTTCTTGTTCCCACTTTTTATTTCATTTTATCAAAGTATCTCCCAAAAAGTGATTTTTTTTTACAATAAATTTTTAGTTGATGGATTTAAAATTTCGCATAAAAAGTAATTAAAGAGTAATCATATAAATTCATAAACTTATATATATCATAAATTATATATATATATAATAAAAAAATTAAAAATAAGTCCCTAATTGCACCACCTTAGCTCAGCTCGAAAGCTTCTAGTAGACCATTATTCTCAGCACTTGGCTTTCAACTCTCAAGTACTCAAAATGTCATAAAATATAAAAGTTAGCAACTTCGTGCCATGATTGCAATAGAGAAATTATGGATCATGTTTAAAATGCAATAGCCTATATTGGACTATAGTTTCTATAGTTTTTTTTCCTCTATGATTTTTCTTGGTCAAAGTACACTGAAAGACCGAAAGTCTTTATAATATAACATTTTGTTTAATCTCTCATTTAATCTCTGTACTTTGCATCACGTGCAATTTGATCTTATGCAATTTGGTCCTTCCCACACTGTCCTCGCCCCAAACAATAAGAAAATTCACTCCAATTTTCAATCTTTTCTTTTTATTCTTTCTTCCCAAATAGAATCCTACTTTTATATTTTTATTGAGCATTAAAAGTTTTATTTTTTAGCATAGTGCTAAAAAAACTCTTGACCTATTAAAAAAAATTTAAATAAACCCTTATTCTTTTATTGTGTTTAATCAAATTCTTGTATTTCTATTTTGAATTAAATAAGCCCTTATAACTAATGGTTTATTAATTACTATTAGTAAGAATATCACTTGTCATTTTTTATTTATATGACGTTAATATGGAGAGTGAAAAATACTATATGATCATATTATCATGCTACATTAACATATCATATCATCATTAATTATAATATGTCAACATGTCACATCATTATCAATTATGATATAATAATATATCACGTCAATATCATATGATTAGACTTGTCAAAATGGACATGATCCATTAGGCCAGCTCATTTTTATTGAAAGTAGGGTAAGTTGGGTTTGAAAATTTAGGCCCATATTAGAATCGAGCCTAAATGGTCCACTCATCTAATCAATGGGTTATCCCGGGTTGGGGTGAGCCAGCCCTATGGACTTAAAGAAAAAAAATAAACTAATAATTTTATATATTTAGCTATATAAAATTAATAATTTAATTACAAATTGTATTGCTCATTTTATATATTTATCTTAGATGATGTCATTTCTAAATTTTATTGATGGAGAGTTTGTTAGATAGAATTATAAAAATATTTTTTTTTTTGAAAAAAAGAATGAGCTGGTCCAGTTCAATCCATGGGATAGCAAAGGGTGGGTTAGGTGGGGTTTTGATAGCCCATATAAAATATGAGCTGATTCGATTCAACTTATATTTTTTCAATTCACAAGGGTTTGGGTTGGATTGGGTCAGGTTAGCTCATATTGACATTTTTACATACAATTCATTTTGATTAAGTCAATTATTAGTTATAAAAATTTATGTGACTCAAAATAAAAGGTTAATAACTTATTTGATTTAAAATAAAAATATAAAAATTTATTTAAATTTTTTAAAATAATTTAAAAGTTTTTTTAAATATTGTACATTTTTTTACTCCGAGAACCAATAACCTATTTTTCTTTTTTCAGTAGCCAAAACAGAAGAAGTTTTTTCTGGAAAGGTGAAGTTTTATTGAGCCAGCCTTCAACCTGCCACTTCAAGTCTTTAGTCTTAATTGCCTAAAAGACTCTTGGTGGCATAATAGTTGCCTAGGCTGGATGGAACCTGTACATTTGTACCAAAAGAATCTGCCCAAAAGAAATTGGCAGCACAGCACCATGAACAAGAAGAGGTGCCAGAAAACAAAAATCGTCCTACCCAACCCAAAGAATAAGAAAAAACTCCCACAGTAAGGATCTTCTCATGTGAAGTCAACCTTAATCGGCGCCACCACAAATTACCCGCCAAAACAGAGGAAGTTGCTAAGCAAATTACAAAGAACGTACAAGAAAATCCATTAAACCATCTCCGTTTTCAACATTTCTTTTCCTTACTCTTCGTAAACAATCCAACCTCCTTTTCCTTCAGTGGTTATTAAAATCTTGTCCCTTTCTATTCCCAAAGAACCTAGTTTCTTTCAATGGCTAAGACAGAGTCAGCAGCTGCAGGGGAAGAAACAGAGTTAAAGAAGGAACTAGGAAGGGTGGTGAAGACGATTCTTGAAGAAGAAGATATCGGATTGAAAACAATTGAAGCTACAAGAATCTTGTGTAATTTAGCTGAATTGAAGCTGAAAAAACCTGTGGGCCTTGGAGTGGATGATGCGGTTATGCCTGAGAAATTCAAGTGTCCTCTTTCAGGTGAAAGAATGGGTGATCCTGTTATCTTGGCTTCTGGCCAGGTTAGGCTTTAAAGATCGACATTTTTTACGTTTTCTTTATCATGCTTAAGACTGTTTGAATTTTGGCTGGTTTGTTGCATATTAAAGTTTTTTTTGTCTGTGGCTAATTATTTTTTATGTTTTGTTTTTCTGATTTGATTGGGAGTACATTTAGTCCGTGAAAGAGAATAAAATAATTATTTTGTAAAAAATAAAAAATAAAAAAAAATAAAATAGTCATTATATAGTTTGATTTGTGAAATGAAATAAGTTAAAAATTGTTACCATTACTCATTTCAATGTTAAGTTAGAAAGAACAGTTTTAAAATGATTCAAAAATAAATAATAAAATGATAAAATTATCTTTTATTATAATAAAATTTATTTTAATCAAAAATAAAAATATATTTTAATATAATTTAATAAAATTTATACCAAAAGAAACAAATTACCTTTTGCTATAATTTAATAAATTTTTTTCTTTTTAAATCTTTTAATTTCTATTTTCATTAAAATTTAAAAAATTTAAAAATTTATTATTAAGATATTAATATGAATTTTTTGTTTAATTTCTTTTTATTTTTTCTCTATTTGCATTTTTTCACTTTTTAATCTTTTAATTTCTATTTTTATTAATAATTTAATAATTTAAATAATAACATTTTTAAATTATTAATAGTTTATTTATAATTTGAATATTATTAGGATTAAAACATTATTAATTTTTAATTTTTAAAAATTTATAATTAAAATTTTAAAATTTTTTATTTTGAATTTCTTTTTTTTAACATTTTCCTTTCTTCTACTCCGTTGGCCTGCCAATGAAGCTATCGCGGCCATCGACCTCCGGTTGTCGGGCAGGAAATTTAGAGAGAGAAGATGAGAGGCAAGAATGGATAGAGAAAGAAATAAAAAGGGAAAGATGAGAAGAAAATTATAAAATGTTCATAGCTCTAAGTTCGTAATTTTTTAAAATAGATTTAGTGTGGAATTTTCAATACCATGGGTGGTGAATAATAAAAATTAGGAAATTTTAAGGAATAGCCATTCCAAAGAATGGATATCCCTCCCTCCAAAAACAAACCAAATGGAAAATAAAAAATTCTTGAAGAATATGGTGGAATGGCTTAACTATTCTCGCGTAACATGCTGTAAAGATTTTCAAATATTGAGTTATCCTTCATTTTAGAAGGAAATGAATTTGTTGTCCGGCAGACATTCATGATTTTAATTAGGCTGAAATTCTCAAAAAAAAAAAATTGTTTCTTAGCTGGTTACATTTCAATAAAATAATCTGAGCGTAAATATTACCTTTTTTGTGAGAGATTGTCATATTTAATTCTTGATTTTTTTTTTTCTTCTGAATCATCTGCATTAACAATATCTTGTTGATTTTCAGACTTTTGATAGGCCACACATCCAGAAGTGGTTGAATGAAGGTAACCTAACATGCCCTCTGTCCAAACAAGTCCTTTCCCACACGATCCTCACCCCTAACTATTTGGTGCGAGAATTGATTTCAGACTGGTGCATACAACGTGGCATTGCACTGCCAAAATCCTATCAGGATGTTGATGGAAATATGAATACTGAGGTAGACCAAATTTATTTGAACTCATTGCTTGAAAGGATGTCTTCTTGCATTTCTGATCAGAAAGAAGCTGCTAAAGAGCTTCGGAGACTAACAAAGACCACACGATCATATCGCGCAGTTTTTTGCGAGTTTACTGATGCCATCTCTAGACTGCTCAGTCCACTACTACAAAGCAAGGTTGAGTTAGACCCTAGTGTCCAGGAGGATTTGATCACAACAGTTTTAAACCTTTCAATTCATGGAAACAATAAGAAACTCATAGCAGAAAATCCTATTGTCATCCCTGTGCTTATTGAATCTATGAAGTTTGGAACCATTGAAACTAGAAGAAATGCTGCAGCTGCTCTATTCTCATTATCTGCGCTCGACTCAAACAAGTTCATCATTGGAAATTCTGGTGCTCTTGTGCCTCTCCTCGAACTCTTACATGAAAGGCATCCATTGGCAATGATCGATGCTGCCTCAGCAATATTCAGCCTATGTATTGTATCTGAGAATAGAGCAAAGTTTATTGAAATAGGGATAGTGAAGGTAATGTTGCAGAAGATTAAGGATGGCATATTTGTTGATGAGTTGTTGAGCCTTCTTGCTCTACTATCTACAGATCAAAATGTTGTTGAAGAACTTGGAGATCTTGATACTTTGCGTTGGTTGCTTCAAATCATAAGGGATAGCAGTTCTAAATTAGCTAAAGAAAATTGTGTGGCAATCTTATACAATGTGTGTTTGAAAGATTTGACTATGCTGATGGTTATCAGGGCAGAAGAAATTAAAAAGCATACCTTAGCTGAAATTGTAGATACAGGGACTACAAGGGCTAGAAGGAAGGCTAGTGGCATCATTAAAAAAATACATAAAGTTTTTCCAGCTATACAGAGCTTGAGGAAATAAACCAAAACAGAATTCATTTTTGGACGTTATGTTTTTGAATTTGACATAATATGCACCAATTCAAGCTCAGTTACTAGTTTAAAAATTTTAAATGCCTATACAAATTCTTATATACTCATGTCAGGGAAGTTTTAGTCCAAATGAGGCTTATAGATGAGCTAGCAAAGGATATAGAAAGGTTTATCATCCAGTGAAAGTTGTACTTTTTAGCATATCTGATTCGTTATGAATTCTTTACTCTCTTCCCTTCCCTTCCATTTCCTTATGTAATCTAATTTATATCAACAGTATAGCCTGATTTGACTGCCAACATGGAATTGATACTTACTTGGTTTATGTTGTTTTTACAGAAAAACAATAAAACTTTGAAACCCTAATTTTCATATAAGGATAGAAAAATAACTTAGTCTGGTGAGTTATTGATAAATGTTTTCAAACCTTTTTTAATTTATTGCTTAGAAAATTTATATTTTATAAACTATTAAGTTTATTTGGAAGTAAGTAGAAAGAGAGAGCATATTGGGTGTGTTTTGGAAAAAGAACCTTCTATTAAGAAGGAATCAATACCTAACAGTCAAAATGAATTCTACTTAATAAAAATCAATATCTATTTTGTGGGTATCGCTATTTAGTACCTAGAATGCCCTGAAAAGGAATTTTATATGAAAAGTATCGATCCTTATGTTCTAGAATTTTTTAAACAATTAAAAATTATTTTTGGCTTTTTCTAAATTTTTTAGAATTTTCAAAAATAAAAAAAATATTTTTATGTTTTTGAAGTTTTATGATTTTTTTTCAAATATTTAAAATTATTTTTTAATTTTTTAATTTTTAAAGTAATAAAAATTAAGTTTTGAAATTTTATTGATTGATTTGTCTGTTTTCTTATATGAATTGTAAATGTTATGTTTGGTTATATTTATTATAAATATATTTAAATTCATCAAAAAAATTATTATATTGATTCACCATACTGGACTTCTTTTATTCGTTTGATAATACTTAAATATGTCAAATCAAGAAATGTGAGTTATGTTAAAAGGGATTTTTGATATTTTTTCCAATGAAGAAGGGTAAAAATGTCAAATTAAGTTTGATAACATTAGAGAGTAAGTTGCAATTTGAGATTGCATTGATTTTTTAGTGTAATCACATTATATCAAGGAGTTGTAATGTGATTGTATTATAATTTTATATTAAATTGGTATATTTCAAAACAAACACTGCAATGTATCCATTGTAAGAATGTAATTACACAATCCTCATACTAAATGCTACTTTATTATCTTTTGTCTTTGATACCGAAAAAATCAATTTAATTGACGTCGATAAAAGTATATGTTCAAAATAACAATAAAGAAATTGAAAAAGTGGTAATTGATGTTGAAATCCAGTGTATACATCATGCACTGAGTTGTAATTCCATCGTCTGCATTTTTTTCCCTTAATTTTAGCATTCCACCATCAGCTTTGGAATTTGCTTAAACAAATGACTTTTTGAACAACTAACACACTTTTACAGGCAAAGATTACCAATATGTATATGATTTATTTTTAATCAGAACTTTTACAAGCGCAAGAACCTCTTGCGTCCGGTATTGGGTAGTGTAAATATCAGTCATTATCAGAGCATTCTTCCTTTCTTAAGCATCGTTTGTCGGTGACAACTATTCATTAACATGCATTAGCTTTTCACAGCTGGTGGCTGTCTTGAGTACATTTGACAAGTTATTCTAGTTCCTGAAATATTCAGCATTCATTCTTGCATTGTTTCCATCATTGGCATGCCTGGTCATAAACTCCTACCCTCCTTCTGCAGTCCACCTTCATTTATTCAACTCAATTGACCATGACTTGTTAACAGTAAAATCAGATACCCGATTGATAATGGTTTAATAGCTTCTTTCTTGGGTAAAAATTTGTAGGCAACTGTCAATTCCAGAAGCATGTGTGAGGATTTCCGGGAAGTAACTTTGCACTTCTGGTCAATGTTGCTTGGATTTTTCATTTTCCTTGAAATATCCGTGTCTAACACATACTACCGATGTCGGACGTATACCCCGAAGCTAACATACTTTCTGGCATGTATCTTATATTAACTTTGAATGTTTCCGCCAAAAAGGACAGCAAGTGAACATCATCTAAAGGATCCGATTACGAAAGCTAGTTGGTTTTAGAGACAGATAAAGTGGTTTTGAGGATGGACTGTCATAAACCTATACGAATCTGGTAGATTAGAAAATGCGAACAACTGCTTGCTAGAAGACATGTTCGGTTTCTAAACAATATATAAACATTTATTAACAAAACATGAAGGTGTGTCCTTCACTGGTCTGGTGGGATCAGGTTGAAGCATGGATGTTTTAATAAGGAATCATAATTTTGTTGTGATCTAAGACAGGGCGAGCAGACAACAAATTATGTCAATTTCATGTGAATATGATGTATTTAGTGCGTTATGAAGACAATGTCTAAAGCAATATTTTTGCGTTTGCTTTGGTTAAGAGGTCCTTGAAAAGTGTGGAGCTTTTCTTCGAATTTAACCAGCAATACAAAAGGGATGGTCCAAATTCACATTTGGTTTACAGGATGAAGTAGAGAGAAATAAAATTAGCTAAAAATATAATAAAATAATTATTATATAATTTGATTTATAACATGAAATAAGACAAGAATTGTTGTTATAATTCATTTCAATGTTTAGTTGGTAATAATAATTTTAAATTAATAAAAAATTAATGATAAAAAGACAAAAGATATTTTTTATTATAATATTTAATTTTTAATTTAAAATATTTATTTTTAATAATTTATAAAAAATTAATAAATTTTTATTTAAAATTTTAACATGATTATTTATTTATTTTTTAAAATATTAGTAATTTATAGCTTATTTAAAATATTAATATGATAATTTATTTTATTCTTTATTCTTATTTAAAAATATTAAAATATAAAAAATTTATAATTAAAATTTTAATTTTATTTTTTTATAATTTATAATTAAAATTTTAAAACTTTTTATTTTAATTTTTTTTTCTTTTTTTATTTCCTTTTCTTGTCCGACCATCAAATATGAGACCAACATAATAGAATGTTGATCTAACGCTCTTTATGCTCAGATTTGGCCATTAAGGCACTAAATCAGTGATTCCTGCAATTGGATCTAACCATGGTGATTCTTGCAGTTGGATCTAGCCTTGGGTTGCTAGGTCTAATTATGGGTTTTGGCCGAGGAGCTCCAAATTCGATACTTCCTTGATCAAATATGGTTGAGGAGTGCTAAATCGATACTTTTCATTATCAAATTCGATTGTTCTACCACCACCCTTCAATGGTTGAGGTGAGGAAATTGAAAAAGAGGCAGCTGAGGAAGAGCGAGAAAGAAAAGGAGAAATATGGAAAGAAAAGAAAGTATATATATATGGTTATGTGATAACTTTTTGATATAGAGTTATTTGGACTTAATTTTGATAGTAATTTAGCTTAGTTCATGTAGTAATACATAGAAATTAGTAAGCTTTATTTAATTATTTTAGGTTAGTTAAGTTAGGTGAGTTAATCTAATCTTAGTTAATTTTATACTTAATTTGGTATTAATGTAATTAAGATAGATTGTTATTGATTTATTGTGCTTTTGTAGGTGTTCAATGAAGGAGGAATTTGAATAAAAAAAGTACAGCAATTTTAAGGTGTAGATTTTTTATGCATATATTTCGGTATTTTGACTATAACTCTCTCTACAAAACTCCAAATAAGATGATTCTTGGACTATTGGAAGGCTAAGAGAAAAATATACAACTTTCATGTTTACCACTTCACCAGTTCAGCTTAAAAAATGGTCAAAAATCTTATTGAAGTTGAATTACTGCAACAATCTTAAAGCGATTACGATTTCTGCTATTTAAATTGTCAAGGCCGCTGCTCATGTAGTTTGATGAGGAAATTCTAATTAGAATGGACTTTTTTCTTCACTCAACTTGGCATAACTTCAAAGCCTTATAAAAATAACTTTTCGAAAGAGGAACAAAACACCAGATTGAGAGTTAAGATTCAAGCCACAAAATTGTTGAAAAAAATGTCTCATTAGAGCTGAAAAGAAATTAAAAGATTCAAGAAAATTTAGAGATCAAGAGTTTCACTCTTGGAGTTTCTTTATTCTTTATTTTTCTTGGTTTAGTTTTAATGTTTAAACTTTATTTGATGATGATGTGTGACTTGATGAGGAACTAATTCATTTATCTAAGATTATGATTGAACTCAATACGTAGTCTGATTTATTTATCTCTCTTTTGCTTATGTTTGATGAATTTAAGTTGTTTATTTTATTTTGTTCTTAATTCTTCTAATTGACTAATCACGAATTAGATTGAATTGAAAACCTAGGTTAAACCTTGACAAAGGAGATTTAGATAGATCTAGAATAGAATAGCATATGATCGAATATACTTAGTTGATTAGGTGGTTTAATTTGCATATAGGGTAGACATACACCTATAAGCCATATGTAGCCAAAATTAAATAACGAACTTAATGAATCTTTCTTCAATTTAATTTGTATAGTCATATAGTAAATTAATTAGAAGATGTATTTTTATGAGAAACTCGACAAAGACTTGTAAATAATTTAAGACTCTAAGTTAACAACTTAATCCATTAAGTTAAGTTAAGAGAGAAAGATAAATAATCATATGAAGTATTGAGGGACATAATAAACTTAGGTTTAAAGTTAATCAAATTTAATAAAATAATTTTGCTAGTTAATTTAGATTAGTTTTAGTCATTAGTTTGTTAAAATTATTTTTCCTTTTCAATTTAATTTTTAGTTGTTTGGATAAAATTAAAGTGTTATAATTTTATTAATTAACAATAGAAATTAAAACAATTCTCTGTAAAAACAATACTTTATTTTATTATTATATTACTTGTTAACAATACGTGTACTTGCATTAGAAATCAACAAGTTTTTGGCGTTGTTGCCAAGGAGGTGATTTTTAGTTCTTTTTTGTTAATATTAATACAAAGCATTCTTAATTTTAATCCACACTTTTCTTTTCTTTAATTTTTCAAGTACTTTTGGTCGTTGTATGCAAAGAGCCCAAAACTTGTAAATTGTTCCTTTTGATCTAGAAATTGAAAAGACTTTTCGAAGATTTCGGACGAAAAATAAAAAAAATTTTACTCCAAGTAAAACCATGGCTAATCAACAAGAGGAAGAAACTAAGTCTTTGAGGGATTATGTTATCCAACGAGTACAAAATCTCCACTCTAGTATCTGAAGACCTCCTATTTAAGCCAACAATTTTGAAATTAAGCCATCAATTATTTAGATGATTCAAATTGTTGTTCAGTTTGGGGGTTTACGTAATGATGATCCAAATGCTCATATTGTAAATTTCTTAAAAATTTGCGATATATTCAAGACTAATGGTGTTACTGACAATGCCATAAGATTGAAGCTTTTCCCTTTTTCATTGAGAGATAAAGCAAAAAGTTGGTTAAATTTGTTTCCTGCTGGTTCCATTAATAGTTGGGATGATTTGGCTCAAAGATTCTTAACAAAATTCTTTCCATCTACTAAATTAGCAAAGATGCGGAATGATTTCACTTCTTTCATGCAATTTGATTCTGAGTCACTATATGAAGCTTGGGAGAGGTATAAGAATTTGATAAGAAGGTTTCCTCATCATGGATTACCTAAGTGGCTGCAAGTTCAAACTTTTTATAATGGTTTGCTGAGACCTTTTAGAACTACCATTGATGCTGCCGCTGAAGCTGCACTCATAAGTAAATCCATTGATGAGGCTTATGATTTACTTGAAAAGATAGCTTTTAATAATTATCAATGGCCATCTGAAAGATTGGGTACAAGAAAAATTACTAGAATTCATGAATTGGATGTGATAAACAATGTTTTTACACAATTGGCTTCTCTCACAAAGAAAATAGATAAACTGAGTATTAATGTTGTTCAGAACTCCTTTATGACTTATGAATTTTATGGGGAAGGACATTTCAATGACAATTGTCCCATCTATTCTGAGTCTTGTAAATTTATTGGAAATAGGCAACAGAACAATCCCTATTCTAACACTTATAATCCTGATTGGAGGAATCATCCTAATTTCTCATGGAATAACAACCAAGGGTCTTCATCAGCATCTAAGTTAAACTTTTCTCTTAGATTTTCATCTAGAGCCCCCATGCCAGAGAAAAAGCCTTCAATGAAGGATATGTTCATGCAATTCAGGACAAAGACTGATGCATTCATAACTAAGACTGATGCATTTATGACAAGAACTACTACCTCCATTCAAAATCAAGCAACTTCAATTAGAAATCTTGAGACATAAATGGGCTAACTTGCTAGTGCTTTACATACTAGACCATATAGTACCTTACCGATTGATACTAAACCCAACCTAAGAAGAGAATGTAAGGAACATTGTATGACAATCACTCTCCGCAATGAAAAAGAGGTAAGTAATAAAGCTCTAAATTCTGAAACCTCATTCAATCTTATGAGAAAGAAATTGAAAAATATGCTGAAAAAGAAATTGTGGTTGAAAAATCTATTGACAATTCAAAAAAAAAAATCACAATTAAAAACTGCTTCTACACCTCCACCACCTTTTCCTCAATGTTGTCAAAAGCAAAAACTTGACAAACAATTCCAGATATTTCTTGAGGTATTAAAAAGTTGCACATTAATATTCCTTTTACTAAAGCTTTAAAACAAATGCCAAGTTATCTTAAAATTTTGAAAGACATCATGACCAAAGAGAAGAAATTGGAAGATTTTGAGACAATTGCACTTACTGAGGAGTGTAGTGCTATAATCTAAAATAAGCCTCCACTAAAGCTTAAGGATCTAGGGTGTTTTTCTATTCTTTACACTATTAATAGTTTTAAAATTTCTAAAGCCTTGTGTGATTTGGGTGCTAGTGTTTCAATAATGCCTTTGTTTAGTGCTAGAAAACTTGGATTTAAGAAAATACAACCTACTACAGTTACCTTGCAATTAGTAGACAGAATAATCAGGCACCCAATTGGGATTATAGAGGATGTTTTGCTTAAAGTTGGCATCTATACATTCCGATGGACTTTGTTGTGCTCGAGATTGAAGATGATGTTGAAATTCCTTTCATTTTGAGAAGATTATTCTTAGCTACAGCTAGAGTAATTATTGATGTGAAGAATGATAAACTAACTTTCAAAATTGAAGAGGAGGAAGTAGTGTTTAATTTTTTCAATGCAACTCAATATCTCTATACAGATAGTTGTTGTAATGTGGATTTAGTTAATGAAGATAAAGGTAAGCTTATTCCACCACCTTCAACAAAGCAGGAGTTAAATCTTGAGACAAAACCACCACCACTTTTAGTCATCTGGATTTTGTGGTTGGACAGCGAGTAGTATTTTCTTATTCACAACTCCATCTTTTGTCATGGAATCTTAAACTATATTGGGGGGGAAAACCTCTAAGATGGTAAAGATTCATCCTTATGATGTTATCAGATTTATAGGGGGCTTATCGGAGCAGTTAAGGTCAATAAAGAAAGTATCGAGCCATATAAAGTAGTGCAGAAAGAGGTGTTCTAGTCAAGCTAGTGATTATAAATAAGTGCTTCTTGAGAGGCAACCCAAGCACTTTAACTTATTCTCTTTTATTTTCTTTATTATTTATTTATTTAATTATTAAATTATTAACACCTCATTTTATTTTGTAGGTACATTTAAAGCCCTTTTAAAAAAATGTAAAAAAAGTTTTAAAAAATAAAAATAAAAAAGGGGTAGGTCGTGGCCTCCCATACTCCAATTGACACGAGCCACGACTTATTAAGCTCCAAGCAGTGACCTCGCTTGAAAAAAAAAAAAGAAGAAACCATTGAGGCCACGGCCCAACGGCTTGCTAGAGCGCAAGTTGTGGTGTTCCAATAGCAACACAACAACCTAGCGGGTTTTTGTAATGTGGGCCACGGCTCCCATTAAGGGCAGGTTGCAGGCCTTTCCTGATGTGGGCTACCAACAATGGTAGCCCACTACCAAAACAAAACCCTCATTTCTTTATTTGGGCTGCCACAACAATGAAGCCCACACCTTCCAATACAAAACCCCCCTCTCATTCTAACTTTGTCCCATATTTTTTTATGCAAAATTTTGGACTTTTTTGTCTTCTCTTCTACCCATTACTTTCTGTCTCTTCTCTACTCTTCCACTCACCATTATTCCTTTCATCTTGATTCCTCCATACCCATTACCCATATTTATTTTCAAGACTTTTGCTCAAGATTTCAAGTAAGTTTTAATATTTTATTTATTTATTTATTTTTATTTTTTTATTTTTTATTTTTTTTTATTTTTAAGAAATATTGTTAACTTGCTTCGCATTATTTATTTTGTTGAGAAATTGTGTTGGGTATTAATGATTCTTGAGCCATTATGCTTAATTGTTTTTGAGTATGGTAGATTCTTTAGATTTGTGCTATATAATTCTACGGTAAGTTGAAATTGGGACTATGGAAAAATTGGGAATGGCACCCAAAGAAGCAAGACAAAATTCTAGTGGTTCGTTTGATCATACCCAATGTAATCCACATATGGACCACATGTTTCAAACTTATGGTGCTTTTATGGGAATAGACATGTCTACTCTTCCACTAATACCTAATCCTCTTAGGGGTGCCAATGAGGCAGAGGACAATGGTGCAGAAGATGATGGTGACGAGGAGGAGGGTTAGAGCTTCTCTATTTTCATCCAACTATCAGGGGAGTATTCTTAACCTTTCTTTTATTTTTTCTAACATTAAGGACAATGTTTAGTGTAAGTTTTGGGGGGGGTGAATTTATTTTTTTGGTAATGAATATTCTTTGGAAGTTTTAGATTTAAATTTACTTACATGCTTATCTAGGTTTGTAAATAATTTAAGATTAGTTGGTAAATGAATTTATTATTTGTTCGAATTTTAGGAATCTAGAGTAAAGTTGTGCCAATTTTTTCGATGATTTCTCTATCCAATGATTAGAGTTGTAATTTTTAAAAATCAATATGGGCATTTTAGTCCTACAAATTATGGACACTATTCCATTGATAATGGAATAACAAATATTAGGACGCCAACATAATAGTCATTTTGGGGAATAGCCATTCTTAAGAATAACTATTTTTATCATGTGATGAAACTTAAACTCAAGTAAGTCTCAAAACTAACATAAGCAAAAGCTAAAAAAAGTAGAGTGAAAACTATTTAGAGAAATGATTATTTGATGTGTATTACAAATGAGAAAAAAAAACCTATTTATAGGCTTATGGCCTTTTGGTTAGATAAGATTAGGTTACAAGATAGGGATAAGACAAGAGATTTAAGTTGAAAAGGTAACATTCAAATTAAATTCAAATTAAATTCAAATTTTAATCTAATTTAGTAAATCTACTTCTAAACTTAAATACACATGAACAAATCCTAAATATTAAAAAAAAAACAAAAAGTAGACACTCTTAGGGGTGTGTGAGCATTTCTACCCCTATGTTGCGAGCTGGGCCTTTTAATTGGTTTGTTGGGCTATTTGACCTAATGGTTTGTTTAGACTATTTGACCTACCTGTCAAGATAGTCTAAACTTTTAAGCTGTGACATATTCCTCACTCCTAAAACTAAATAAATTAAAGAAAAAAAATTACCCAAGAATAAAGGGGAATGGCTTAGAGATGGCTTTTACTAATAACAAAAGCCCAAAAATTTAATGAACCTTCCTTTAGAAATCCATTATCTCTTTTTAATGGACTTTTATAAAGTATCATATGGGATTTGTTCGAAACTCTTTCTCTAGAAATGGAATGGACAAAACTAGATAGCAGAAGCCCACAAGTGAATTTTTTGTTCCTATTTATCATTTTTGGGCATAATGAAGCCAATAAATTGGTAATAACTGATATTTGACAAAATGGTTAGAAGTACACTCAAACAAGACAGAACGATGCCTTGCTTTCACCCCTATAAATCGAGTTTGTTACATTGCATCAAAAGTTATACTTTGCACTTATCAAGCCAATCTAGGAAACTTCATTTACTCCTTTGATCCTTTGGATCACTATTTAAAACCATCTTTATTTCTTGACCAAAAACAAATTTATACTCAATAACCAAGAAAGATTTCGAGGAAGCTCTAAGAACCTTAATGAAGAATGACCACATGGATTTATGGTTTGGTTTAATATTTACTTAAAGTTAGAGCATGAACTCACTTCAACTGGATTTGTGGAGAATCTATGTTGAGCAAACCTCCAAATAAAGGCAAGTTGGCATCTATAATCGCCATTGGTTAAAATCCTAAAGCCAAATATCCTAAACCTTAATGGCTTAATGCCTTAGGCCAAAAAAAACCCTTGAAAGTCTAAATCTAAATTTAATTCCTAATTTTTAAAGCCTAAAATTAACATAGCCAATTAAAAAAGGTGATCTACACAATGTAGAAAAAGCAAATTAGACATCCATTGGCATAAAAACTAAAATACTCAAACATAGTAAACTCAGCTACGTAAATTCAAATCACCCTTCAAATCAATGCCTTGTTGCTAGACAATCAACAGCTAGTGTCATAGACTATACTTTTTCGCTCAAGTATGCGATAGTCCGTGCGGCTTTTAAGTGGACGCTTCCACGCAAGTCACTTAATAACTCGTCTAGATCTGAACAAACGGCAACAATAGTCACAAATTAGGTTAAGGCAATGCACATCGAAATAATAGGGCATACCGAATGCCATACATGCAACCATTGGAGCCATAGAAAGAAAAATGTTTTATTAATATGAAAATTATTACAAAGAGACCAAGACACGCCATCGTCGAGCCATAGGGGTAGCCCTAGATGGTTCGCTACATACATACCTTTACCAGTGAGGCAGCCTAACAATCCATCGACTGCTCACTTTCTATAACAAGTTTTACCAGATTTTACAAGTATTTTACCAATGGCTATTGCAATACTTGAAATGAGGACATTCATTTTCTAAAAGGTCTTTCCCTTAAAAGATTTGACAAGAATTTATAGAGATATGATCACTGGCCATTACAATGTTTAAAAGATGGACATTTCCCTTACAAGTACAAAAGACTCAATCTCCTAGATAACTCTACCTTGTCATAGTTCGATAAAAGATTGGCTCGTGACAGCTAAGACAACCTTAGGTGATATAGTTGTGTATAATCACAAACTAAACTTGTCTTTTGCTCTGTTTGAATAAGATAAACCAAGAAATGTTGCCTTCACAGAGTAATAATTCACCAAGTATAAACAGCCTCATTATCCAATGATCCAATGTGCAAACCTTTTTACATGATCCAATGATCCCTTAGTTCAACAACATAATAAGATAGAGATAAAGAAAGCATTAAGTATTAGGAGTAACATTGTCATGTGAGGGTATCAAGCATTGTCACCAACCAATTCCATCATTCAGTAGTTAATTCAAGATCATGCTAAGTGTTTCCATCCACTTGTTGAGTCTCTTGATCTGGAAATTTAGCAATATCAAAATAATAAAAAAAATAAATCAAATATATTGCAAAACAATATAAGAATTGACAACAAAAACATGTTGTATTTAACTAAAAGTTAAACATATATTGTGTCCACATATACTCATTTATTCTCAATCACAAAGAGGAACAAGACATGAGCTTCAACACAATGAAATGATAGATGCATGTTCATAATACTGTTGCTTAAAAGAGAATGTATAATCCAATATTGATGAACATACTTGACTCTTCAGTATCATCAGTTTGAGCAATCATTACAGATGGCAGTGGAAGATCTGCATTAGCAAGGAACAATACAAAAAAATCAGCTAAAAGGGAACTTTTAAAGGAATTACAATAAAATAGGATCATCTTTCCACGCCCTAAACAAAACCAAGCAACACACAAACATGCAATTGACAGGCTTTCATGCTTTTCATGGAAAGTACAAGAAAGAAGCAGAAAGTTGCTCAAGGAAACAAACTTTTTTTAAAAAAGCCTTGCATGGGTGAGTATGGTACTTCTATAACCAATGATTAACTACCAACTTAAGCAATAATCTTCCTAGCTAAGACATCTGCATACTAATTCGTAGCCCAACTTTAACATAACCACTACCAACACAAAACATGATCTCTATGCATATTTACCTGCTTCTATAACCAATGATAAACTACCATCTTATGCGATAATCTTTGCAAGCAAAACATAAATATGCGAATTGAAACCAATTTTTTTGAACATAATGAATACGAAAACTACATGACCTATGCATATAACCTGGTTCTATAATTGATCTTAAACATTTATATACGAATTCGCAAGTGGGTTTTTAAGTAACATAATCAATACCATCATCAAGCAGGGTATCTCATCCATTCTTCATCAACAATATCTATAAGTATACCAAGGCTCGATGTCACAAGTCAACCTTATATCAAACCATGATAGGGTAGAGTTATCTATCAGATTGAGCCTTTTGTACCTGGAAGGGAAATGTCCCTCTATCAAACAATGTAACGGTTTGTAGTGACACCTCCAAAAATACTTGTTAAGTCTTTAAGGGGAAAGACCCTTTAAAAAAGAAATGCTCTCATTTCAAGCGTTGTAATGATTACTGGTAGAATACTTGTAAAATCTTGTAAACTCTTTAGAGGGGGTGAGCAGTTGGCGGATTGTTGGACTGTCTCACTAGTCAAGGTATGTTTATAACAAATCATCTAGGGCTACTTCTATGGCCCGACGATGGCATGTCTTGGTCTTTTTGTAATTAATTTCATATTAATAAAATATTTTTCCGTTTTATGACTAAGTGATTGCATATATGGCATTCAGTATGCCTTTTGATTTTGATGCAGGTTTTCTTAGTTTGATTTGTTATTATTATTAATGTTGGATTAGATATAATTGGTTGACTTACGTGAAAGCGTTCACTCAAGTGCCGCACAAACTATCGCATACTTAGACAAAAAAGAGTAATTCGTGACATTCAGTTCTGCCATCTTTTGCTCTTCAGTTCAGTAATTTTCCTTCAAAAATGCAAAAGTATAAATACCCAGAAGTTAAAAATATTAGTATTTTTATAGTTTTAACAATAAATACACTTTCAAAAATAAAAACCAACAACAACAAAGTTACATAAAATTAAAAAAAAAAAAGCAACAAAGTTACACATGCATGTTTCTTTCGCTTTAAATTATCAAACCCACATCGTAAACAAAGCCTTATTCACTAAATTTCTTCCTTTAGCAGAAAAGGAAAAAAAAATTTGGGTCGATTTAATATCGTGTATTTATAGAAGTAAACTTGGTTAGAGACATTTTGTCGAATAGGTCAAAGACAAAATAAAACGAGGGACAACACTTACAAGTGAGAAACTAAAATACAAGGTTATTGAAATTGAAAATAATCCTTGTAATGGAAAAGGAAGGGTACCTGGTTGACTGCTGAATGTGATGATGAAACTCTATTACTTTAGTTTTGGCGTTTCCACTGACATATAGAACTGGAAGTTTGAACTGTTTTTCTTGTATCAGGATGCCTATATCAATGTCACGTCAATATTCACGAAAAAAAAAATAAATTGTATTTTAATTAACAATACTTATTCAACTATTAATTAAAGAAATTTATTTGATCAAATATAAAAATACAAAAACTTAATTGAATATAATAAAAAAATAAAAATTTATTTAAATTTTTAAAATAATTAAAAAAAATTAAAATATTATATCTTCAAAATCAGAATTTGAAAAACCTTTGCCTAATTAGAGTTTGACTTATTTGAAGTCTAAATTTTATATTTATTAATTAAAGTACTAAATATCTAAATATTACAAATAATTATTTTCAATGAATAACAGAATCTATCCTAAGTAGCTTCACCCATGAAGACACGAACAAGTATGCATGCTTTCCATAAGTACTTAGACTAGTTTATAAGATGGAAAATGTTAATATTCGGTTCTAACAGAGGATTGGTTCTGTTAATTAGTTTGTTAGTCTTAATCGCTAATGATGGGTTCAATTAATTAGTTTTTTTCAATGAGTTGAATCAATTGGATACGTAGGCAAGTGGAATCAAATGCATAATTCAGCTTACTATAAATTCATCATTAAACAAAGAACAAAATCATCATTTGACAGCCATTTCTCACTACAAGCTTTGTTTAGTCAAACATGATGAAACAAAAAGGAATACATCACTACACTAACTACATCTTTTCCATATAAACATTCCAGGGCAGAACCAGAAGCAAATTTCTTCCTTCAAGCTCAAAACTCAGAATCTTCATGTTGCACAAGCTGGTACCAAGCATGAGAAGAATCCTGGCATTTTCTTCTGCATGGAACAACCAAATAAACCTCGTCAGAAACAGACAGCTTAACCAAAACCATCAAACTATGGGCAGCCTCTCAGTCCTGCTACTATCATCTTGGCTCAAGAATTCAAGGGCTCAAACAAGTTTCCACCCTTGGCTGGACCAGACTAGCCAACCCAATGTAGACCTCAACTTAGAAATAATAAAAAAAAACCTTCTTTCTAATTAATATATGTAATGATTGTGGGCTTTGAGGTGTTTGTTTTCAAAGGGATGGAAAAAGACCTCCCATTGGAATAAATGACTAGGGTTTGACAAAGAAATCAATATGTGCCCGACCATGACTCTTTAAGGTCCATGGCAGAATCAAACAGAAGCGCCAATAATATGGTGATTTGGTGAGGTGAGGAATTGAAATGTGTTTCTTTATTATGTGATCCCAAGTAAACTGGTAGGTATTGAATATTTAATTAATTATCACTTCCATTAACAACTCCAATAAGATTTACAACAACAGTTTCATTATTATTATAATCTAAGTATGTTCTAGTTGTATGCAGTTTTATTTGACTTGAGATTGAACAATCATGACTTAATACATATATATATATATATATATATATATTATGCATAAAAGAAAAAGAGCCCATATTGAAAGAATGCAGAAAAATTAGATGGAAAGGGACTTACTCGCTTGGAAGAGTGGAGGAGCTCAGGGGGGATTTTGTAGAGATCTTCATCAACAGGTTTGGGAGGTCTCCTGGGAGGCGCGGCATCGTTTTTGAGTTGCTTACCACTGTTATTATTGTTATTATTTAAAGTAGGCACGTGGTGGGGATGTTGATGCTGGTATTTCCGTGGCGGTTCAGTCACGTCACAAACTCTCCCTGCCTTCTTTTGCTCCTTAACGTGCAGTCCTCGCTTCTCTCTTACCCTACTCACCTGCTAAATGCCACCACACACACCACTATTGTCAACATTCATAATAATAACAATATCCATTCTTTGATATCATCTAATTACATCTTTGGCTTGCATTCCCATTCTCCTGTTCAGAATTGTGTCCGCGTCACCCCTAGCTATCTGATCTAAACCATTCGTACATTTACATTGTGAACACTCTTTACCTCAAAGTTAACACACAAAATTTAACTCTATCGCCTTGTTCACGTGATCACTCCAAATTTGTTATTTTACAACCAATCTGTAGGTGTACAAACAGATAAGTTAATTTACTAATAAATGTTGTACGACTGATGGAAATTAGACAGTTATATGTATAGATTTTTGAAAATAATTTGTATATTGCAAGGAAGTTCAGTGTTATCAGAATGAAAAATCTAAAAATAAAAAGGCAAAAGTTTCTTGCAGGATTGCTTGATTAGAGCAAAACAGTTTCCAGGAAAGGCGTTTGGGAGAACATTTCAGCTTTGGCATTGCTGCCCATGTTTCTGCAAGAAAAGTTGCCACAAATGGGCTTGAAGACAGATTTGTGCTTTACTTACTTCTCTATGTCCCCACTCTACAAAAAAATGACAGTTAAACAGTTCTGCAGATATACCAGAAGTTACTCATTCTTTCTTTTGTTTCAAAGTTCGGATTTTTTTACATTACTCCAGTAACTTAAGAAGCCGAGAGCAACAAATCAACAGTACAAATATGAGAAAGTCCGGAAATAATTAAAAATAATAATAATAAAAAAAGGAACTAACCAACCTTTCTAGGAGGATCAAGATTACGAGAATGCTTCCTCGAATCAACAGCGTATAAGTCAGCGGGGACATAAGGATTAGATTCTCCTGATGAAGAGCTGAAACGAATCAAACCAGCTTGTCTAGCACATTCAAAGTACTGAGTTATAGGCAGCTCATTTGCATAGTCCCAGTCTCCAAATGCCGGTATCTGCCCACTTCTCTTACAATAATCCTAAAGAATTCAAAAAAAAAATAAAGAAGAAGAAGAAAAGAACAAAATCCCAGCACAGAATTAGCTTTAAAGAAGAGATTCAAGATTCAAAGAAAATGAAAAAAGAAAATAGAACTTACATCCATTGTGGGGTTGTTTGCGACAGTTGCTACCTCGGAATGAACAAGCCAAAGTTGTAAAGGTGGGAGGGGAAAGAGATTGGACTTTGAAGGTTGTTTTTAAAGAGAATGAGAGCAAAAAGGTGAAAAAGGGAGAGCTATGGGGATTCTCAAGAAAGCTACAGAAGATATAAATTCTAGTTCAGAATTACACAGAAGAAACGAATCTACATATAAAGATAGAGTTCAGCTCTTTTCTCTTGTGGGAACACAGTTATCGGAAAAGCAGCAAAAAGAAAAACAGTACTCGGGAAAAAATTGTAGGAGTGTATAAAAAGAAAGAAATCAGAGGGACAGTCGTCTACTATTAGGTGCTTGCTTTGTCAACTTTTTCTCATTATAATATATGATGAAACTTTATTTTTTTTTGTCCAACCTTGATCCCATGCTTTGCATTTTTTAATATTAATATTTTACTATGTTCTATGTTTTTTTTAAAAAAAAATGGGTCTTTTTTTTAATAGTTTCACGCGGCAAAGTCAGGAAATGGGACCCTTGAGAATGCAGGGAGTCTTCACAGTTCACTTGGATTTGGGAGTTGTTAACTGTTAGAAAAAGTGGGTGAGTTTGCAGTGAACTGAAAAGCCATTTTTTTTGGGTTATCAAAGATTTGTTCTTTTATTTTTTTTGGACAAAAAGGGCTGTCCAAGATCTGAAAAAAGCTTGAATATTGCATAAATAATGTCTGTAGCCAGTGGGCAAATGAGCTACAGTTGCTCTTTGGTACCTGCAGTAAATAGCTGATCTGGAATGAGAAGGGGAAGTGCTTCCCTGAGAAGTTCTGTTAAATGGTCAAAGTTATATCCAACCTAATTTTGATTTTGTCTTCTGAATGGAGGATGCAGGATTTTTATTGGAAAGGTTTGGCCAAAAGAACGAACTGGCTAAGACTATTGAAAATTTTGTTCCTATGTTTGTTCTAAAAGCACTGACTGTAAGATATGAAATTATGACTATGGTGTCATTCCTTTCTCATAAATAGTAATGTTCACTCCATTCAAAGCTCTTCCACAAGGTAGGACTTTCATTATAAAGAGTGAAGTCTACTCCATTTAAAGTCTCCATTTTGATGCTGGCATCCAATAACAGAATGCATTTTGCAAGAGGCAAAAAGGATAACAAAAAAGGAGAAAAGGGTATTTCCACTCGTTTGTAAGTGCTCTTTGCACAAAACTTTCAAATTCTTCTGTCGTATCTCAAACTAGATGCCAAAGCCACTAACCCACTGGCCAGACCATGACAAAAGAAACTGGTTTTCCTATGGTAAAAGTTTATGAAATTTTGGTTTTATAAATAGCATTTAAAATTATAATAAAAACAGAGGATTTTAGAGACAAATTGAGTTATCTGGTTACTATAACTTTGTAGCAGAAAAGGTTTCTTCAACTCTCAACCCTTGTGCATGGTTTTCACCCATGAAATCATAGGGAAAGAACATATGTTTGCTAAGTTAAAGCACAACATAATTAATAAATCATAATGTACGGCATTTCCAAAGGTACATTACTTAATTTCGGGTGATTAGTACATTGTTTGCAGTTAAACCATCCGAAAAGATCATGAACAAAAGTGAATTGCAGCACTGCAACACTGGCCTCTCACTTAGTAATTTTCAGTGCTCACCACATTTCTTTTCAGGTCAATACACAATTTTAAAATGCTAATGCCTGAAGCTAAAGTGAAGTCCCAGGCTCCCGACAAAGCTTTTCATTTACAGCAAAAATGTCCTCATTAGCAAAACCCTACAACATTTTGCCTACAAAACCTTTGTCATTCAATGCTAAAACTTAGAAGATGTAAAAATTGCTATCTTGTTTCTTTTCTTGTTTTCTTATTAACTAAGAGAAAATCCTTTTACATTTATAACCCCACAGTTCTAAACCCAAAAAACATTAAAATTTTCTTGTACATGAGAATTTCTTCCCTCTTTTTCTGTTGGAAGGTCTTGACATGAGAGACGAAGACTTTCATATTTTCATGATGAAGACTTTCATATTTTCATAACGAATAGGAAAACAAGGAAACAAAAGGCAGAAAGTCTTTTTCTTGGCTCAACGTACAGAAGGCCTAACCTCGTGGAGTGATATAAGGTATACCTAATATTTGACTTGGAACAGAGTAAAAGAAAAAACCCACCTAGGTGCTTGTGCAAGGACCATATGACACCTGCCACAAAGGGTCAAAAATGCAACCATGTCTGTCGCGGCTAGGCTTGACTTGGAGTGGAAAGTCGCCCAATGAAAAACAAAGGCAAACTTTGACAAGAAGGCTTGGGAAGTCATAATACTGAGTGGAAGACGTGGTATAAAATCAGACATGTAGCTGATCAGTCTTTGTTGTTTAGCTTCAAGGTAAATGACGGTGGGGACCGACCACGGAATAAGAACTTGGATTGAGAGTGGAAAACTTGTTCACGTGAACCTCAATACGAAGGAGAAGAAAGGAAGAAAGATTAAAAAAGCCATGTTACTCAAATCTATCAACACAGAACACAATCTGCCAGAAATCATTTATATAAACTCATGGTGACAGATAAAGGAAATAATTAAAATTCCCATATTTATTCTATCTTAAGTAAGGATGGAATCCAACAAATCTATAGTTAGTTCATACAGCATGTCGTTTCAGGAATGTGAGTTTGGGTTTTTTTTTTTTTTTTCTGAGTGAATTTCAACTATCATTTGAGATGTTAAACACCTTTTTTTTATTAAAGTTGGGAAACTCATTTTCAAAAGACAACAAGCACCAACCTTGGTGTACATTTTGGTGGGGTTAGGTTCTTCCCCATGCTTTACTTCTTTATTTTTCTTCATTCAATCATTTATTGAGATAGGACCACAATCTAAGGGCAATGAAAGTGACATATAAAATGATGGAAAATATGCCAACTTCTTTGTTTTTTTAAATTGCCAACATTACTAATTATTTTTTCTTTCAATTTCAAAAAAAATTATCTTTTATTTTTTACAAGAAAAAAGGATAATGCTTGGACTAAAAAATAAAAATTAAAAAAATTTACGATAGTGTTTGGTTGTAAGTAATTATTAGTTTATGCTTGGTATAGTATCTAAAAAAAGTCATGAACTATTTAAAAAGATTTAAATAAATCCTTATTCTTTTACTGCGTTTAATCAAGTTTTTTTATTTTTATTTTAAGTCAAATAAGTATTTATAACTAATGATTGATTAAATGTTGTTAGTTAAATTATCACTTATCATTTTACGTGATGTTAACGTATCATGTTCATATATCATAATAGATAATAACGTGACATGTTAATATATTATTTTTCATCTTCCATATCGATGTTATGTAGATATAAAATGATAAGTGGTATTTTAATAAATTGTTATTAGTCAATCATTAGTCATAAAAGTTTATTTAGTTCAAAATAAAAATATAGGGACTTGAATGAATAAAAAAAATAAAGACTTATTTAAATTTCTTGAATAATTTACAATTTTTTTCAAGTATTACGTTTATATGTTTTTTCTTGATTAACAGATTCTATGAAAAAAATTATATTATTTAAATAAAAAAACAAATAATTAACAGTTGCACATGATTAGGCCCACATCTTGGGACTTGGGTCATGGATTGGGCTCTTTGCTTGTGTTACCTCAGCTTAGACCATATCCAAAGCCCATAATTAATTGTCCAAAATAAAGGGCCCAGATTTCAACGGGCCAGCTAGACACATGATATGAATTAGGCCTAGTTCTGAAGCACACTTCGATCAACCGAATTAGGCTTATAAATCCCTTTTTGTTTATTTGGTAGAAAAATAATATGCTATTAGACTACTTATTTTATTTTAATCTTCACAGTTCATGAGAAAATGATTTTTCTTTTAGTATTTTTTTCCATTCACTTGAACAAATAGACTATCCCACATAAAATTAATAATTTAATTAAATATATTTTGAATGTTTTAAACAAAATTTATAATATAATACTTGAATGTTCGTATTCCAATTTAATATAATATCAGAGTATAGGTTCACTTGTACATTGATTTCAATAGATTTTTTGTTTGTAGGTGCAAAGTAGATTTCCAAATTTACAAATTGGATCGAATCGTGATGGAGTCGTAATCCAATTAATTTTAAAATAAATATCTTTCTTTCAACAAAGACAAAATAATTAAGAATTTGTCTCTCTTACAAATTCCTCTAACATAACATAACTCGACATTGCAACAAATAACTATACCCAAATAGTTGTAGGGTATATACTTTCTTTACCCACAGAGAAAATAGCTAGAAGCCTATATCTTATTCACTTCCATTCCACATTTATATGTGGAGTTAGCATCAATCTTTGAGCTGACTGCAAATGTTATTAGGTGTATTAGCACCATGGTCATCAAATTAGTCAGGGGCTAGCCACCGATATTAGAATTAAAGAGCTTACACCTAATTTCATAGTTATTGCTTACTCAATTAGTTTGAACTGGTATATGCATGTGAATGGTAGCTGTACAGAAGTAAATAGCACACCAAAGCTGTTTCTTATAGGATTCCAAGCACCATAATAGAGCCAAAGTGTAACCATTTGTCAGCTTCAAAGCATCCTAACTTGTATGTATGCAGACAGTAGACAAAATATTAGACTAAGGCGTTTTAGGAAAAGAAAGTTAAAGGGCAACAAGATTTAATATCTGTTTGCCTTAGAATGAGCCTAATGAAAACAATGTAACAGTGAGTTATAAATTTGAGAGAATGTACTAGCGCTCTTCATAGAACAGAGATTGGTAGGGGTCATTAAAAACAGCATAGAGCAGCAACCAAATTGAATTGAATTCTCTGTTTTCTGTCATGGAATCAACGTAAGCCAACTGAGGGATATGGTGATCAAAACTTTCAATTAAAACACTATGGACCAAACTAGATTCAATTCAAGGTCCTTGCTTCGGCTGCAAGTTGTCTATTCATCAGGACCGCAGGATCCAGTCTGCCCAAGCAATCGATCAAACAGTACCAGCTTGTTATTTAAGATTTCTCATATTATAAAGTCTTGATAAGTCTGAATCTTAAAGTGGTAAATACGTATTGCGGTCCACGCAAATGAACATGTTCTTGAGACAAAAACTTGGGTCCACTTTTTAATTGACTGAAAAGTAGCCCCAGTTTAGCTTGTCCAAGAATTGGCAGCTTATTATGGTGAAATGAACTAACATTAAATAAGACAAACAGGCCAACAAGAGATCTTAATGTTACTATAGTAAACATTAAGCTTTGAGAAAGTGAAATCTAAAGTGAGGGAAAAAAAGCAAAAAGACTCTGAAATCAAAACTAGCAATGAAATCATAGATTGGTTTGAGTTTGATTTTTCTTAAATAGCTCGGACTCGAGCAATACTAGTTTCTACTTCAAGAGTGGTACGGTGTAGGTACCCTAGATTTACTTACAAAGGGCATTTCTTGTCATAAAAGAAAAATGAAGAACCAAGAAACAGGCTTTTGGCTGGATTAAGACTTGGGTTTTAATGAATGGCTATAGTAAGATGAAACCAGTATGTTAAATGTGAATGGAGGGTTAAAGAAAAAAATAGGAAACCAAATAATTTTAAATGACATTTGCAAAAAGTTTTGTGACTTAGAGCCCACAGCTGTAATCATGATGCCTCTTCATAAACATATAGAAACACTAGGACAGTCCTAGAAAGGGGCAGGGACCGTTTTCCCAATTGTTTCAGGCCTGTAATTATTGGACATGTGTTAGAAAACATAAATGAAAGTACAATCACAAATGGATAAATAGGAAGCTGCAGTTCAAGTGTGTCTATCAGTGGGCCGGGTGAGTAGAACAGTGATTGTATGATCAAACTGAGATAATATGGGAGGCGTTGCCTGGACCGAAGAAGAGGATCACTTGCTCAAGAAATGTATAGAGCAGTATGGAGAAGGGAAGTGGCATCGTGTACCTCTTTTGGCTGGTAATATTGGTTTGTAGTCTGAATTTACACTTCGTTAAGCTTACTGGAAAAGGGCTAGCTTTGAATAAAACGAAGATGTGCATATCATTGGGGAGGGTTTGATTCCCTTCTTAAGCAGATTAATGCACTTATTACTTAGATATATGTATTTTGTTAGGCATAGAGGGTTCTTTCCAAGGTTTTTCAAGATTATTTCATTTCTTGAAACTATTCATTCTTTCTCTTCTTTTTCCCTCTTCTTTCTCCTCCATTGTATGTCTGCAATAGTTGCAGAGAGCCATGTCATGAATGAGTATGTCAACCAGATTTACCACATGCAGGTTTCAGGGGTAGTTGGCCCCCTTCTTTATTAGGCTCAGTTAATTTTGAGTGTTGTCCCTTTCGAGTCATAAATTGAAATTCGTTTTTACTTGTAGGTACAATTCCCTTGTCTATAATCCATCGTAAAGTAAGCCGAGTGATTGTTCACGTGCATATATATATATATATATATATGTATTGAGTTTCAGAGAAAAAATCAGCAAGAAAAATAAGAATCTATTTGTCGATGAAGGCTATGAGGTTGAAGTTGTGATATTATCAATTTTCATGTTCATTTATTAATGCTTGGTGTACTTTGGTGTTATAGGTCTCAACCGGTGCCGTAAAAGCTGCCGGCTGAGATGGTTAAACTATCTACGCCCAAACATCAAAAGAGGGAGTTTTGCAAAAGAGGAAGTGCAGCTCATCATCAAGCTCCACAGGCTTCTAGGAAACAGGCAAGTTATTTTCTCCATCGCTCTCTCTCTCTTTGTAACATGATAAAGTTACGAATGTAAAAATATGTATTGTCATAAATGAATGGATTCATAAATAAATTCATCTAAAGAAGGCATAGTATCACAGTAGCCCCTACTAGTGGAAATGATGAGAATTCTCATGGCGAATTACGTTTTTATTAACCTTTAATTTCATTTCTCACGAATGAAGATAGCCAGGCTTAAGATTAAGGAAACATAAAGCTTATAAGTAAACTAAATGTGGTTTTATGGTGCCTGATCAGGTGGTCACTGATTGCTGGAAGACTCCCAGGAAGAACAGCAAATGATGTAAAGAATTACTGGAATTGCCACCTGAGTAAAAAGCTCAATATTGGTCAAGAAACTGAAGAGAAAGAAAATGCAATAAATGCGGAAATCAGACCCCAGCCAGGAGGTAATGCGACAACAGGCTCAGTGAAACCAAGGAGCCAGGATATTGTTCCAAATAGCCAGCCAACAATAGAAGAAAGCAGCATGTCGACGCCTTTTCACTTTGTTGAAGTTGCTCAACAAGGCCAGGAGCTTGTGAAAGAAGAAGACAGCAGCCTAGGCGTGGAGGAGCCTGGAATTCTTGGTGATATGCGAACGGATATTGGCCAGTTTCATGAACTTAATATATTGAGTACTGATGAAGGCTGCGGCAAATGGGATTGGGATGATTTGGTCTTAGACATGGATTTATGGACTGACTCAATGTGAATGTGATTTTCTTAATTAGTGGTAATCAATAAGCAGTTAAGTTAAGATAACATCAGAATTGTTAAATTCTTATTGCCTCAATATAAGTACGGGGTGTTATATTTGGCTTGGAAGGACTTAGCTGCATGTATATTAGAAAAATAAATAAATAAAAAAGAGTGCATCTATCGAATTGCCTTGCCTTTCAAAATTATGAAGGAATTCCTTCTGTGTATTTTCTTGTAAAAGAGAAGCACATTGGCACTCGATTTCAGAAAATTTCTCCAACCATTTCATTATGCACTGTAATCTTGGATCCCTCTTTGAACAAAAAATTTGACATGGCATTGTGACCCTTTGATGTGAGAGAAGTGGACGGTGCCAAGCAAATAAGATGTGCCGTGCATTTATCTGGTATGGGTCATTTCACCATTAAGCTTCTAAGTCTCCTCAAAAAGCTAAGGCTCTGCTCCAAAGTCGTCCCTTACTGTTTATGAAAAACTTCTTCAACTCAGGCAACTGGTAAGGCCTTATCCTAAGTTCATTAGTAATGGCGCTGGCATCTTTCTTTGGTATGACAACTAGCATCCACATGGGCCTTTACTATTCAAATTCAACAAAAGAATACAACTGGGGGAGTGTGCTAAGTTGACTCCATTGTAAAAGATGGTGATTTTTTGCTTCTGGTCTCCTACTAGATCCGAAAAACCAGGGGACATACAGGAGATCTTTCCGGAACTCTTTGGCCTCTCTAAAGGTACATTCAAATATACTTACATAGAAATTGCACTTTTCTGTGTTAACAGCTACGATTTGGGAGGAGGTTAGAAATAAAGCCCAAAGCCTTGCTTGGCATAAACTGGAAATGTTTTCCTAACCATGACTCTCTATACTTCTTCATAGGTAGGCTAATAAAGATAAACAAATCAAGTTGGATTTACAAAATGTGTCCCCTTTACTGCGAAGCTCTAATTGAAACTGGCTAGAGGTCATAGGAGTATCTGTTTTCCCTGTTCTTTATGCTAGGAAGCTTTGAGAGGAATTTCTTTACATCTTTCAAATCAGTGAACCCATTGGACTTGATCTATAAAAGTTCGAGAATCTCTATTAACAGCTAGCATGGCTTGTAACTGGTATATTTGGGAGGTAAAAACAATTTCTTATGTTTCATAAAGTCTATTCTCATACTGCTATTGCCATGTCTCATAGCATTGTTTATAGCACCTCAATTGTTGCTTCTCTTCTGCTAGTTGAGCCTGAGTTAGCTATAAGTTAGGTGTTTTATTATCCAAAGACGCGGCGACGCTGCTACAAACAATCAACTAGGCAATCATAGGGTCACTCAGCACCAAAGCATTACACAATCCCGATTTGTTGAGTCCCCAGCTATATTTCTAAGACCATAAAGTCTAAATCTAACAGTTGTAACAATGGAACAAAAAGAACGAAAGCAGAGCTGATTTTCCCTTCATAAATCTGCTGTTTCTCTCCATCCGTGGATGGTACATGTATGCACTTCAGGCAAGTCGCAGAATGACAGAAATAAGTGCTTTCCCTTTGAGCTTCCACGCCGGCGCTTTGTAATGCAGCTGTTTTAATTTAGCATGTCAATCACCAATGCTCCTCTAAATACCACAAACACGTAGAACCTTGCCCCAAGCCACTTTGAGTACTCCCAAAGTGAAGAAAAACATTGTCTTTGTGGTTTCCACAGCCGGATTACATAAAGGGCACTTATCAGAATTGCTAATGCCTAACCCAAGATCTAAGTCTGCTCTTGGTTGGCAATCTGTCCAAAATAGCCATCAAAGTGATCAAGGCATATCGAGGAGTGTGGTATTGAAACCCGAACGAGTGTACGCCAGTCCACTCTTTTTTGCTTGTGTCTGTTTTCATTCCCATAAATAAACAGCCTTATAGGTAGTGGTCTCAACTTTAACAAGATCTTCCAGCTCCAAACTATGTTCTGAGTTATAGCAATCTTGACTCTTTGTTTGTTAGTACACCATTGTTGCTTCTCAATCTAATGTATTTATATTGCTTTAATAATCTTTTAGTAGTCTAGTAAATATTCCTGCTTCAGTTTTGGTTAATGAAAGCTATCCATTCACTCGTCAAAAAACTAGAAGTTTTCTCAGCTGACTGCATCCTTCTCATTCCGAACAAGACCGCTCGATGCTACATCGTATAAAACAAAGTAAGAAACGAATACATTTTCTTCATCTAGCAATTTTCTTTACTTAATTGAAATGTAACAGCAAAGAAAGAATTTGAGGTGAAGATTTACTTTTATATATATGAACTAAAGATATACCATTTAAAAACTAATTAGTTATAAGTAGAAATGTTCTGATTTTGTTTAGGTATGATAAATTTTATGACATATGTTGTACCTAAAATCAATTGATAATAAATAAAATGATTCTTATCATATTTATGTGTTGAGGATGCTCTTACTATAATTAATGTGAGATTTACTTTAATTATCATTTTAATACTTTTTATCACAGTGTAGAGATAATGAACTTATTACATTGTTTGAATATCATATATAAGGATATGGAGTTTCATGGAAGAAAATAAAGGGTAATGTCTATTGTGGTATATGTTAAATTTGAAAAAACTCACAACCATTAAATTGATTAAAAGTAATCTTGGTACTTGAATATAGTAAAGATCTTTTCATTTATTATCAAATGGTTTTAAGTTATATAATCATCTAAAATTTAATATCGTATCAAAAAAGGTGGTATTATAACTGAAAATATTAAAATAATTTTGTTATTTTTACACGTGAGATTTATATTACGTAATAAGTTTATTATTTTTACATGCATGTAATATCGTGGAGTGTTAAAGTCTTGTGTTATTATTAGGAGTATTAATTAAAATAAGTTTGTTATCATCAGTTTTGGAAATCAGGAATAATTAAAAATATAATAAAAATCTTTTTATTTTTTATTTTTAATTTTTTAAAATTAAATCTTTTCAGGTCACCATACGTCGACTATTCGTTTTTCTATTTTATGATTTAATATTAAAGAATAAAGTGAGTGGGGGAATTCTTTTACATGACAGAAAAGAATAAGAAAAGAAATACTGATAGAGAAAGCTGGCTAAGATTATAATCTAAGTTTAAATCAACTTGTAACCCAAGCACTTTTGAACCCCAGAAGACAAAAGCAGCAACTTCTGAAGCAAGCACTTCTGTTTTTACTTATCTTTTGTCAAAGGAAGTAATAAACTTTCCCCTTAAGTACTTCAAACAAGTAAAGAATAAAAGGACCACGTCGGAACCCCAACTCTTAAACACACAAACATTATTTCTCTCTCTTGGATCGTCAAAGCCTTTGCTTTTGTTCGCTAATTGACGTTAACCAAAGATACACACCACAACCCAGCCATTGAAGGTCTCTGGTAATTTCTCACGTTTTCTTTCGAACCCCACTGTTTTTTTTCTTATTTATTTGTAGAACTAACTAAAATTCTGCTTCTTTTTATAGGATTCTTTCTAAAACTCACTTGTTTTGTGTTCTTCTTTGATGGGTTGTTACATTTTGTTTTTAATTGATGAGCTAAAGAAACAATGAAGATAGTTTTTTTTTTTTTTTTTCTCTTTTAGAGTTTGTTGACTTGGTTGTTTGTAGACTGTAGTATCGAGACTAAATTAATAGAATGCAAAATTTTTAGGGCTTTTCTTTGATTTTCTCTGCTAACTAACAGAGGCTTAGAGGATCTTATGTGTAGGCTGCTGAGAATACTGAAGAGAAGAGGAGAACAAATATAAGACAAGAAAGAAGATGATTTTTGAAGCTAATGCTTTGTGTTGTTTTGGTTTTTGTATGTAGCCCATATTATCTCAGTAAAGTATCAGTCATGTCCAATTAAGTTTAACCTTGACATTTTAAGATAATCTTTATATGTAACTTTGTTAAGATTTGTGTTATTGCAGTAGTTGCATTATGCATATTATCTCAGTAAAGTATCAATCATGTCCAATTAAGTTTAACCCTGATGGTTGTTTGTAGTAGATATTCAAGTTGAACATCATTCATCATTGTGATATTCTATATGGCTTACATCCCTCCACACAAGCGGCATTCAAAGGATTCTGAGAGGCCAACACCTACTCCAGAGTCCTTTGTTCCCATATTTAAGAGAAATGTACACTTGAGAGCACCAAAGCCTAATGTTGATAGGAGTGGAAAGATCGTATATTCGAACCATGCCATATCTAGATGGTTTGCTGTTGGTTTGGATGATGGTAACAGCGATTCTTCTGCTGCTTGTCTTGAGCCAGTTTCGGTTGAATCTATGGAGAGGAAAACAGGAGAGAAACCTGTAATTTTGGTGAAGAGTAATGTAGATAAAGGTTAGTGATGCATCGTTTCCAGAATAATCCCCCTTTTTACCCCTCAGTGTTTTGTTGCTTACATTGTGGAAAGTTGTTATTAACAGCATTTTTTTCCAACTGTCTTAGAGAATAATGAAGTGAAAGGAAGCCCATGGTCATCTATTGCAGAAAATGTTCTGCCAGACCTGTTATCTTCCTTTCAAATTGCGAGGGCTGAAGTAGAGAGCCAAGATTTGAAAGAAGTAAAACCAACATTGGTTGCTAGGTTTGGGAAAATACTCTTTCATGGGTAAGCATTGATTACTTGACTATTACTTCATCTAGTACAGATAATTCTTTTCTTCACTATACGAGTTGAATTTAAAAGAAAGTTACAGAAATTATACAGAGAGATCTTGTTGAATTTCAATGGCTGCATGGTATAATTGCAGTTAAAATAGAGTTATGGTGTGACTGTGAGGATATTTTATTATGTATTCACCTTTTGAAACTGAAAATTGGTGGCTATTTCAATATCAATTGAGGGACCAAGATACATTTATAGATAAATATGATGTCCAACTCCTAGCAAGTAGCCAGTTAAAGGACCAATGCATTAAAGAAAAACACTCTGCAACTGTAGTAATTGTATCAGATTGACTAGCAGTTATTATATTGATATACTTGGTGCAGGAGCCCTTCAATGAACCTGGAAAGTGTCAGAAAAGATTGCGTCACAGAGACAACATTGAGGAATTTGAAAAGATCATTTTACACAAGTCTTCCTACTTCATATGTGGGAAACATTATGGCTGAAGTTGTCCCAGAGATTGGAGTTGATTTTGCAGAGGTGAAGGATATATACCATGTGAAGGTATATTTGCCCACTAAACTCTAATTTCTAGATCACAATTCTCATATATCTGATTGTGTTAGCTATTGAATGTTTTAATTCTCTTTACGTTTTCTATAGTTGTCTGATAGCACACGACTGGATTCAACCATCTCCTGCAAATGTACAGTAAAAGATGATAAAAACCTGCAGCTGTATAAGGCAAGTCTTCTGCTGCCCATGGACCAATAAATATGCCCGACATGTTGAATCTCCTTCTCATTCTGTCATCATGTTGATGTGCTTTTATCAAATGCGTAATGTATTGCAATTTGTAAATCATATTTGGGTCTTGATTAAAATTCTTTACAGCTTTCTGTCTTACTTTCACTCTCTTGCGATGTCTCTGACAGTCTGACCCTCCTCTCGGATATTAGTTTGTAGTTGAAAATTTTGAAGTACTTATTTCCATTTCTCCCCCTCACTTTTATCCTCTTTCTTGTTTTTTGTATTTGCGGAGGCATACGATCATAAGGTAACTTTTCTCTTGTAGGTTGAACTAAACCAAGTGCGTGACATGGTTGTAGACATATCATGCCCTGATATGGATCTCGACTTGAGGCTGATGCTGTGCCACAAGAGAATCTTAACTTCTCTGACTGTAAGTTAGTTTGCAACCTTGTGGTCTCTAAGGACATTGAGTTTTATCAATTTAGCATCATTACTTGCTCAAGCATGAAATTTCCAGTTGTGAGGCGACTCCTCATAACTATCTTTTGTCGATAATATGGACAAAAAATCATGAATTTATTCTCTAAATCTCAAATATGATAAACTTTGAGAAAGTAGTATCAACTTGGTATTCTAATCAGGTAACCTTTCATGCCTTATTATTTAGTAAAAATTATTCTTCATGTGATGTTGGTCCCTGGTTGGGTTCCTTTTTTCTTTGTTTTTGCTCTTTTATTTGTTGAACTATCAACATAATTGAGAGTTTTTTTTCCCATAATTATGCAAGTTAGTAGCAGTCAAGGAAGAATGAAGGAGGGTCTCATCTGTGCTTACATTATGATAAAGTTTGTAATGAAAGGTTTTTCATCTGACTTATTTTATTTCACTCTTCCCAGGATGATGAGATACAAAACATTAGAAATCTGATTGACTCAGCAGTTCTAGATCCAGATGTGAAAGGTGGGTTGAGATGGCCCCTTGGAAAAGCATCTACTGGGGATAGATACAGTGTTGTTGGTGTTTGGCACACAATGGCTACTACTTATCAAGGCTCATCCATGAGACTCAAGGTAAGATACGCTGATCGATTTGATTTCAGAACTGCATATGGGGAATCTTCGAAGGAGGTTGTCCTCAAGTTGAAAGGAATGGTTTCAGGACTGCTGGTAAGTGCCTCTTGTCATTTTGAATTATTTTTCAACTTCATTAAACCTGATATTGTCCTGTGCAACTTAGTCTTAAGAAATAGGAATAACGGCATTGTCCTTGTCTTCAAACTGAAAGGTTTGTAGTAACTGACTATGGTTGAAAAGAGTTAATGGTTTTATCTGTACTTAGAGTTTTGGAATTGAAATAATATTCCACATTTCATGGATATTGTTTCATGGCATACCAAAGACTCTGGTCTGTGCAGCCATGAACCATGTGAAAACGAAAAATACACCTTCGGCATTTTCTTGTTATTTTGTCTCCATTTCTAAAAGGAAATTTTATATGATCTACTTTTCATTCAATTTTCAGGAGCAGGAGGCTGAAACAAATGTGATCTCCGATATGCTTAAAGACACCTTAAGGTTGATATGGCAACACTTCTTATGCTGCGAGCCTTTTCTTTCCTAACATGAAGGAATGCCTTCCCCATTCTCCTCTTCTCTTTATTGCTCACTATCTGTGAGTTGTGTGTTTTTGATTTTGTTGAAAAGCTGGTGGTTATAGTGTATTATGGCTAGCACCAAGTAGTGCCAAAATGTGAAACATATGTATGCAGTTTTGAAGAGAAGGGAAATATATCTGGTTTGCTTTCTTCCTTAATTGCAACCCTTACAATTCCACCATGTTGTGCCCTTTCTTTCCCCTCGTTGTGAAAGGTAAAACCAATTACAAGTTTGGAGATGGTCACATTTCAAAAAAAGAAAAAAAAAACCCAATTTTAATGGAGGATGACTAATTGAGGTGGTGAAACAGAGGGAACAAAAGTAAATGAATGTACCAAAGATAAAAAGATTTGGTGACATCCATCTACAGGATTTACCTCTAATATTTATCCATCGTTCATTATTTGGGCCTTTTATGTATGGATTAACTCTTCATCAAGCTATAGAATTAAGTAAGACATCCAAGAAAGGCATTGAAGATAAGACAAATCATGGTTGGAAAATGTTTGCAATCAACAATTATTTTTTTGTGGGTTAAACAAGCCTACTTTACAATGAGCTTCTCATGTAGCTTTCCTAGCAACCAAGCAATGGAGTTAAAAATTAAAGAAAAAAGGAGTTCAGACCTATCGTCAAGACTTATAATTTTGTTCAACTTCAGCCCAACCCATCAGAACCACTGGACAAGAGAGAGCAGAGCACCGTCTCAACCGTTGTTTGACAGACAACATTTAACCTCAAGTTTTCTCTTCATTAAAAACGCACTTCTCTTTCATTTCTCTCGCACACGAACTCCTTTCTCCGGAAATTCCTTCAAATGAAACTCAATCTCTTCTTAAACCCAAACCCCACATCAAACTCTTTGCTCCCTTTCTTTTCTTTTCCTTCAAAGACAAAAAACCAAATTCCCTTGTTAAAATCACCCACTTCTCTTTCCATCTTTTCAAAACCCACTCCTTGTTTCATCCCACTTTGCTCTTCCAATCCTTCTACCAATTCAACTTCAAAGGAATCAAGCTTGGAGTCCAATGGATGGCCCCAAACTTCAAAATTCAATATTGGAGATGAATCTAAAGAGAATTACAATGTGGGAGTTGGGAACCCAATTGTCCCAAGCTTTTTTTCAACTCAAAAGATGAGCTTGAGTGATCAGGCCTTTTTTCTGTGGGCCTTTATTGCTTGTACGGTATGGTGTTTGAGGCTTTTGAGGTTATTTGGTGCTCTGGGTACTTGGTTTTGGCTTGTTTTTATGTAGGTGCTTTCTGTTTTATGGATTTTTAGTTCTTGTTTTTATGTATTGTTAGATTTTTCTATATGGAATTGATAATGTTTAGATGTTTGAGAATGTTGGAATGATAGACTATGCTCTGTTTTGGGTTTTCATTGATTGGAAAGTGAGGTTAGTAGGAGCTTATAATGGATTTGATTCTGCATATGGGTAGTTATTTCGGGTTTCGTGGTTATTGGTGCTTATTTGAGATTATTTAATGGTGGTTCTTGGTTTTGGCATGTTTTATCTGGGTGCTTGTTGCTTAATATGGATTTTTTTTCAAATTTGATATGTATTTCTTGTTTGTATGCAGTTTTTACAGTGTTATATATATATTGATGATGTTTGGATGTTTGAGAATGTTGGAATGGTAAGACTATGCTTTGCTTTTGGTTTTCATTGCTTGGAGGGTATCTTTTTGTTGCCATTAGGTGCTTGTTATATGCGGTAGTATGGATTGGAAGTGGATTTTGAAAAAAAAGGGAAAAATTGCTGCTTTTACTAGGATTTTGATTATTAAAAATGTTTAATATGATAACATATTCTTTGCAGTTGTGTTTATAGTTTGTATAGTTTGTTTTTGGTGGGTTTGGTAGTTATTGGGTGCTTATGGGATGTGAATTATTTTTGGATAGTTCTGATTTTGCAGTTTACTATGGCTAGTGATTAAAAATTAAATAGATTCTGTTGATAGGTGTTGGTAAGAAATCAAGTGTTCAGTGTTAAAAATACAAAGTTGAAATGTTCATATTATTATCTTCAAGCTTTGGTACTAATGAATATGTTTGGTATTGAGTTTTCCTAATTTCTGATTAATTAATACTGATTACTTGGATACATGCAGACTTCTGTGGCATTTACAAGTCTGGTCATTGTAGCTGTTCCAACACTCTATGTAAGTTTTCAAATATTGTATCTGAAACTTGACTGGAAGATTGATGTGATATCCTAGGCTCTCTATTCACCATTTCATTTATAAATTAAATAATTTTTCTTTATGTTATGTTATGAATATGATGTAATTTGAGAATGGCCATAATGCATAGTGAACAATAATGTGTAATATCACACAATTTCGTTCGCGCCTTATTTGTGATTTGACCTGTCAAGAGTGACAGGATAGAAGCTTGTTCATCCAGATTGTGCTGTTTTTCTAATGTGCTTAGTTTTAAACTTTAGCTCTGTAGCCTTACATGCTCATTAGGAAGTCTAAGTCAGCCTCAATTGTAAAAAAAGGAATGCTTTTGTGGTTGATAAATTGAACATAAGTTTTTCTCATATGATTTAGTGATTAGGTCTAGTTTGCATTTTAATATTGTTATGTTTATTTCCTTTTTGCCTGTTCCGCAGGCAATGGGAAGAGCTGCAATTTCTCTTTCGAAGCTAGCAGATACAGCTCGAGAGGAACTTCCCAGTACTATGGCTGCAATTAGGCTTTCAGGCATGGAGATCAGTGATCTTACACTGGAACTAAGTGATTTAAGGTGACAATTAAATCCTTAATTTCATTTTTTTGTTGCATAATTATTTCTCATAAATAAGAAGCAGTAGGTGTTTCCCTCTTGTAAATAGAAGAGAAGAAAGTGGTTTTGGATAGAGACTAATACACTCTTGCAGGAAAAAGCAGAGTTTGTCGTAGAAGGTTCTGTTTCTATAGGATTGTTATAGCATGGGATATTTGGATGAAGACTGTTGGTGATCACTATTTCAACTACTAAAACCAAGAAATTTTCTTTCTCTGGTGGATTCTCATGTAGTGCTGGAAGAAAATACAGCATATTTTCTTGTACCAAATTTCATAGCATGTTATAGTCAATGGACGTAATGCCCTTTTCAGACCCTAAATAGTGAAAATGAGACATAGACTTTTAAAACTTTTCATTCTTTATCATTATCACAATGGCTTTCATGATTTTGAGTATGATGCTTTAGTTTGCTTACTTGACACTCAGCCAAGAGATTGCTGATGGTGTCAACAAATCAGCTCAAGCTGTGCAGGCCGCTGAAGCCGGAATTCGGCAGATTGGTTCACTAGCTCACCAGCAGACCATGTGTAAGTTCAAAAGTTGCTCTTGAATCAACTTTCCTCCCCACCACAACCCAAGGCGTGGTACCCTTTTTTTTTTTGTCCCATGTACTTTACTAGAACTTCACTTTTTGTAACATCTCTATCCAGCAATGATTCAAGAACGGGCTAGTTTGCCTATCATCTCCTTACAGCCTGTTGTTGCTGGGGCTGCTAGAAAAACTTCTCGGGCTGTTGGCCAAGCCACAAAGACTATCATGAATATAATCTATCGAGGAGAATTCAGCTCAGAGCATGACGAAGATAGTGGTATTGATCAAGTGGAAAACTAAGGTGTTCACTGCTTCTGGATACTAATAGATGGCTGATGTCTGTGTACATAACATAAAGAACCAAGGCATCGGATAGTTGCTTTCTCCTCCAACAGTTTATATGCCCAAAAATTGTCAATCTAATTGCCTTCAATATGTTACATATAAATTATGAAATACGGTGTTTTTGTCTGGGCTTTACTCCTTTTCCCCTCACTTTTATTATTTAGTGTAATCCATGATTTTGCTGGTTTCTTTTGAAAGCAGGAATGGTTTTAGTGATGCAAATCTGCATTATGATTTTTTATGATTAGACACCCTGATTCAGTAAAGAGAGGCTGTTAGCTACTCCATACCTGTTATTTTCTTCATATTTTCAGCTCTCGGAAGGAAATTCGTCCTATGTTTTTTTCCAAGCTGTGTTCAGTGTCTCTCTGCATATCACGTTCCCCCCCCCACCTCCCTCTGCCCTTCTCAGCCATGGAAATCTTCCAGAGTGGAGTGAGGGAAAGGGAGAGAGATGCTATTTTGCCTGTAATTATCCCTTACAAGCTTTCTTAATATTTGACTATGGGTTTTATGACAGTTATAATGCATACATATGGTATACTAGTAGCTCCAGCCTCTAATAGTTTTGCCCACCATTTTCTTAAAAACAAGAAAATTAAAAGGACTTTCTATCAAATACATAATAAAGGAGCTCATAATAATCATGTAATCCAAAAAGGATCTCATTCTGCTTCAATATTTCTTTTTAATTTCAAAAAAGAGAATTTAAATCTAAATTTTTTATTATAATAAAAAACATATATTTATTATTAAGTTAAATGTTTGAAATACACGTATTTATCAGTTTTGAATGCTAATAAAAAAAAGTGGGGTGACCAAAAGAAAATAGGAGATATTTATTTCAATTTATGGTTTCATTTGATCATGTTTTGTGAAGTCTGAAATGCAATTAAAATATTTAAAATATATAGTTAAGTTTGATGTGTATTAAAATATTTTAAATATGTTGTAATTTTGTAAGATTTAATATGTAATTAAAATATTTAAAATGTGTCTTCAAATACTCGTTGAAAAGAGATTTCAATTTAAAAATGATACAATTTTAATTATTACTATATAAAAAGAAAAAAAATACTTTTGACATTTAACTATATATTTTACTCAAAAAGTTAGGTCAAATCTTTCTTTTCCCATATTAAAAAAAAATGCTAGTAAGCTCTGTTAGAAGCATAGGCTTTTTAACTTAATCATTAAATTATTAGCATATTGACTGAGATGTGGCAACTAAGGGTGGAGTCAAGATTTCTAGTCAAAGAAACCACTCTATTTAGGTTGATAAACATTGAAATATTATTATTTATAGTACCTCCCAATTTTTTTTAGAAAATAAATTATTGTAAACTTTTTGCTTACATTGAAATCATTTTATTTATTGAATTGTACATTATTATAATATTTAATTAATATGAAAAAATATATATATATATACGTATTTTATATTATATTTAATTTTAAAAGTAGAGGAATTACTTGCTAAAGTGGTTGATTGAATAGCCTAATTGAACTTCAGGTTTATCCCCATGGTTGACCCACACATGCCCACAAAGTTAAAACTTTAGTGTATCTCTTTAAAAAATTACCTAACAAAAAAAAAAGTGAATGGCCTAACAAAATACCGACCTTACAAAATATTAATGCTAAAAACTTGTTCAAATAAATAATACAATTTAGTACAAAAAATAATAAATTTGGTGACATATTCATTCTAAACCTTATATTATAAGTAAAATCTGATTTTGTGAAAGCACCACGTTGCCTATGGTATTATAGAAATAACATGTATATAATACCTATGAACTTTAGGTAGCTATTTTGAATATATATATATATATATATATATATATATATATATTACCAATGACCTATATTTTTCTCATATGCAGAAAATGATATTGCAAATGCCAAATTCTCTCATTTTATAATTTCCGATTCAATTGGAATTTTTATACAATTTGGTTATGAGCTAGTAAGTTCTCATCTTTAATTACTTTTCATAAAAAATTTTGATTAATTAGATTAATACACAATTAATAATGACAATTTTTGGTGGTATAGAAAATGGAAAATCTAATTTGAAGGATTATTCCACACGCGCTTTATGTGAAGTTTTTAAACTTCATAAGCAGGAAGAGAGTATTGTTACATATCTTTTTATTTATTATCTTAACTTATTAATTTTTAAATATACCTTAATGGAGCATATGGCAACCTTCTAAATCTACTGATGGTTTATTAAAATTTTAAAATTAAGCTAAAAATATATATTATTTGTTAATATAATAATTTTCTTGGACCGGATCGAATCCAAAAGTTCATGACCAAACCCAAACATAATCGGGCAGATAACCTGACCTGTGAACACCACTGATCAACAAGTAATTAGATTTCGATTTAGAACCATTTCTTCATTTATTTGTTAGTTAATCTACTCCATTAATAAACATTGAGCATTCTCTTGAATGAGTTTCCACAAAGCATCCACGTGGCGTTCTTCAGTCATGGTTGTCCCAATCGCACAACGAATGACATAAATCCCATCCACCACTGCATGAGTCATGAAAGCTCTCCCGCTTGAATTTATGGCCTCCAGCAGTTTACAGTTCAATTCTGCGCCTTCAAGCTCTTGCTTGGGCTTAAGCCTGAAGCAACCAAGACAAACTTTCTCGGCACCACTATCTCAAACCTGTCATCTTCAGCCACGAATGCCGCAAACCGCTTGGCCATGCTGATATCGCTGCGAATGTGGAACATCAGGTTAGCCAGGCCATGCCAGCGGATCACACAATCCAAAGCTTCAAAGCCCTGAATCGTCAACCCAATGTGACTTGCCAATCTTTATAGTCCAATCCTTAATCCACGAACAACAGCAATCCATGTTAGTGAGAAACCATTTATGTGGATTCATGCTGATAGAGTTGGCAAGTTCAACTCCATCAAGGCAATGCCTCAGCTCGGGGCAAATGCAGGCACTTCCTGCATAAGCTGCATCAATGTGGAGCCAGAGCTTGTATTTCCTGGCAACTTTGCCTAATTCTGCAATAGGATCAATAGCTCCACAGGCTGTTGTCCCAATGGTTGCACATAAGAACAATGGCACCAAACCTGATTTGATATCATGTTCAATAGCCAAACGAACTTGTTCAGTTGACATTGAAAACCCTGTTGAAAAAGATGTTTCGATGAACCGAAAATTTGATGGTGGAATGCCCACTAATTTAGTGGCCTTTTGGAAAGTAAAACGTGTTTGATCAGAAGCATAAACCACCAATTTGGTTATATTCTCCCAACCACCAAGTTTTTCAAGGCTTTGTCTCTTGTAGCAGCCAAAGAGCAAACTGTAGCCTCACATGTGCTACCATGCAAGACTCCGCCACCAGTTCCAGAGAACAAAAATGAAGATGGTAGCTTAAGCAGTTTGCCCATCCAATCCAAGACAATGGATTCAAGTTCAGTGGCAGCAGGGGATGAAATCCAGTTGAAGCCAACCACATTAAAACCGGGGCAAAGCATCTCTCCAAGAAAACCAACAGTGCTAGCGTTTACTTGGAAATAGGCAAAGAAGTTAGGACTTTGCCAGCGAGTAAGGTCATTGACATCTTTGAGTATATCTTCTAGTGATTTAGGGCAATAAGGGGCAGAGAAGGCAAACTTTGCTGACAAGTAACCAGGCTTAACGCTGCTTTGAATTGGGTATTCCTCAATGTTTTTGTACTAGTCAGCAATGAAATCAATCATTGCTTTGGACTCAATTGTGAAGCTAGTTGGCTCAAGGGGGAGGAAAGTTTTTCTCAACGCATTGCCCATTTGTCAAAATGCAGAAATTGAAATTGTTTCTTTGTTTCATTGGTATCCGGGCTAGCAGTCGAAGGGTGTATATATAGCAAAAGAAGAGAGAGCACGAACATGGTGTATAAATAGCGAATGGCCCAGATTCCTTGTTGTTGGTAGCCCACAAGCGAACATAGGGCATTAGCGTGACCACCCACCCTCTCTTTGAATTACGTAAAAGACAAGGGAATATGAGATAAGCTTCCCTTAGTTGGAGTATCACATGCAACAATAACCTTATATTTTTACTTGTAAAGTCGTCGCATATGTAAAGGACATATAACAAAGACATACAGCAAAACGTAAGATAAGGAGTAATAGCACAGCATTAATACCTTCAATATTGTCAGGCATGAAATCTGCCAAAGATCATTGCCTTGATCTGATTAGTCAATGAAATCTGCCAAAGATCAGTCCCTTGATCTGATTGGTCCTTAAATCGTCTCTCAAATCATTCCCTTGATCTGATTAGTCCTTAAATCATCTTTCAAATCTTCCCTATAACTTCTACAACCATTATACAAAAACTGGTCATCACAAACCTATATATATATATATATATATATCAGTGTAAATAGCAATGCTTGATAAAACAAAAAATACCTTTCTTTATAGCATACACAATCGCACAATAAAAAAGTCTAAAAAACACATGTACAAGAGAGAAAAACATGCGCTATTCAAATAAAGGGTTATCTCTTTGTACAAAAAGTTATCTTAACTCAAAAGTTATGTTATATAATATGACATAGTATAACTATTGGATTATAAGTGTGCTTTTCATGTGAATAGTTATGTTTCTTAGTAAAGTGACATGTTGGGAAAACATCTCTAAATCCAAAGATTAGGAGACAACAAGAAAAACATTACAACTCAAAAGCTTAAAAAGATAACTTTTCATATTGTAGCCCAAATATTATGTCTTACGGAATGAATGATTGTTCTTTCTAAAAATGATTATTGAAGCAATACTTGTATCTGGCAAAATACAAAAGTATCTTAAAGACAAAGAAGTGTCTTGATGAAAAGGTTGTGCCTTTGAGAAAATACACTTGCAAGTCTATATGAAGGACTTATTGCCAATCATTTTGACACAACAAAAACTAATAAAACAAGAATAGAAAAATCAAGAGAAATATAAGTATTATGTTTTGAAAATTAACATAAACATTTAAGTTTCCATCAATTGGCAAAAAAAATCCAAATTCCTTATAATTTACTTATTGCAAAAAGTAAACTTTAAGTCGAACAACTTTACAAACCCTCGGGTGTATCTAGCGGTCTACTCTCGTAAAGTGTAAAGACGAAGTTAGACATTAACTTCATTGTATTTTTAAGGCTATTCGTAAAATTCTCATTTACATGCCAAGTGTCGGGAGAAAAATAAGTCTTAAAAATAACGTCTATTGAAAGACATATCTTGAAGTTAATTTTATCAGTTCTTTAAATTTTATCTAATCCTCATTTACACCAACATTAATTGCTAAAGTGGTTAATTGAATAACCTAATTGAACTAGAGGTTTATCCCCATGGTTGACCCACACATTCCTGCAAAGTTAAAACTTGAGAATATCTCTTTAAAAAATTACCTAATAAAAAAAAAGTGAATGGCCTAACAAGATACCTATATTACAAAACATTAATGCTAAAAACTTGTACAAATAAATAATACCATTTAGCAAAAAAAAAAAAATATTAAATTTGGTGACATATTCAATCTAAACCTTACATTATAAATAAAATTTGATTTTGTGAAGGTACCACGTTACCTGTGGTATTATATGTTGGTTTCAAAAAGAGTGTTAGAGGGGGGCTGAATAGCACTAAAATATATTAAAGGAAACTCTTAAGTCTGAAAAACTATTAAACAATTTTGGAATGGAAAGTTTAAAACTTGTTAAATTTGAAAGACATCAAATAAAGAAAAAGTTAAGAGAAGTGGACAAAACACAATATTTATGGTAGTTCAGTCCACTAGACCTACATCCAATTCCTTGATCTTTCTAATCAAGGATTTTCAACTCAACTTTACTAAAACTAGTGGAATTAACAACTTCCACAAAGCATTTTACGATGTGAGCTTCTAACCCAAGCTCTAAACCCTTATAAGAATCTCTAAGCTTTCTTAAGCTTAGTAAATCCCTTAGAGTGCCTTGCACACTTTAATCAATCAATAAATGAAGAAAAGATGGAGTACAATTGATTACCTAGCTGATCTAAGGTGTACAAAGTTAAGCTCAACACTTTTACAAAGGATGGGAGTGAACAAGTGTAAAGAGAAGGTTTTTCATCTTTTAAATACAAAATTACTTTGGATAGCTTCTCTCTATGATTTTTGACTGTTAAAAAGGCTCTAAATACTTGAAAATTCACTTCTATCGTTAGAGACATAAACTAGCTGTTTCTAACTGTTATTTATCCTTTTGTGCTTAAATTCAAATGTGCAGACATCTTTCATTAACTGGTTAACAGCAAGCTTTAACCGATTAGGCCTTCTCTGACTTGCACACTTATTCTCTATGTTAACCAATTAATGACAGTTTTAACTAATTAAGAATTTTCTGTTTTCAAGGACCTTCTAACATTGTTTTTGGCTAGCCTTCTTTCAAACGATTAATTCTCCTTTTAACTGATTGAAGCTTCTCTCCATTCATCCTTAACTGAATAAATTGGGCTCCAACCAATTAAGAATTCTTCAACTTTAAATCTTTGTTTTGTCTTCTTTGATAGTCATCAATATTTTGAATTTGAATTTTGACGCTTTTTAACACTTTAACTTTGACCTTTAACCAGTTAACTCATTTCCTTTAACTAATTAAAAGGCTTCTGTTTTGCATCTAGCTCCTACTTAACTGATTAAACTTTGTGTTAACCAGTTAAGACCTTTCTGTCTGTTCTTAGTTTAGCGCCTAGAATTGTTTTAATTGATGAAAGATTTATGTTTTTTTTGAAAAGTAATTAAAGATTTATATTAATCGATTAACACTAATCTGTTTTAATTAAAGCTCTTTCTTCTTTGCTTGTTTAACCAATTAACCCATCTTGCAACTAAACAAGCATCTTGACTTGCTTTCAAATACCAAATACCCCCTTAATTAATGCATTTAGTTTTCTTTAAAGATTTGCAATAGAATATTTATAACATCCACAGTAGCTAAACAAGATATACAATATCTACAATAGCTAAATAAGATAAATTGAATATCCACAATAATTAGCACATAATATTCAACAAAACCATAACTAAGCATCACACATATAAATTAAACATGAAGACCTATCAAACTTTATTTAACTTAGTATTCCTTCTCTCTTTTTTTGTCATCATTAAAAATGATATTCAAAACCCTTCTTTAATGAGTGCATCAAGATTTTCTTTTAATCTTTAAATTAGACTTTAATGAATGAGAATCATAAACACTTATACATTTAAGCCATTAAAGCTTATAGATATAGTTCAATAACTTTAAGAGTCAAGCTTGTAACTATGTAAGAACAAATGTATAAGAGTTAAATAATTTCAAGAACTCGTTAAGGATCACTCAAATAATATTCAAGCAAATTTGATCATTTTGTCATAATTAAAACTATAATAATTTTAAAACTAACATTCTAGAAATTAGGTGTATTTGTTACGTATGACCTATATTTTTCTCATATGTTAAAAATAATATTGTAAATACCAAATTCTCTCTTTTTTTTTTAATTTTCGATTCAATTGGAATTTGTATACAAGTTGGTTATGGTTTAGTAAGTTCTCATCCTTAATTATTTTTCATAAATTTTTTTTGACTAATTAGACTGATCTACAATTAATAATGATAATTTTTGGTGGTACAGAAAATGGAAAATCTAATTTGAATGATTATTCTATACACCGTTTGTGTGGAGGTTTTAAACTTTCGTAAGCATGATTAGAGTAGCGTTACATATCTTTTACTTGTCATATTAACTTATTAATTTTTAAATATATCTTAATGGAATATGTGGCAATCTTCTAATCATATTGGTTGAGTTTAAATAATTTCTCATCTAATTTAAGTGCTTGTTTAAATGCTTTTTCCCCTTGCATTTTAATATGTATTAAAATTGTAAAATTAAGCTAAAAATATATATTATTTATTAATATAATAATTTTTTCAAGCCAGACCGAATCCAAAAATTCATGACCAAACCCAAACATAATCGGGCAGATAACCTGACCTGTGAACACCACTGATCAACAAGTAATTACATTTAGATTTAGAACCATTTCTTCATTTATTTGTTCGTTAATCTACTCCATTAATAAACCTTGAGCTTTTTCTTGAATGAGTTTCCACAAAGCATCCACGTGGCGTTCTTCAGTCATAGTTGTCCCAATCGCACAACGAATGACATAAATCCCACCCACAACTGCATGAGTCATGAAAGCTCTCCCGCTTGAATTTATGGCCTCCAGCAGTCTAGAGTTCAATTCTAAGCCTTCAAGCTCTTGCTTGGGCTTAAGCCTGAAGCAAACCAATGCAAACTTTCTCGGCACCACTATGTCAAACCTGTCATCTTTAGCCACGAATGCCTCAAACCGCTCGGCCATGCTGATATCGCTGCGAATGTGGTACACCAGGTTAGCCAGGCCATGCCTGCGGATCACAATCCAAAGCTTCAAAGCCCTGAATCGTCTACTCAATGCGACTTGCCAATCTTTATAGTCCAACACAGCTTTGAATTCACTAGCCTTGTTTCTTAAAATTTCAGGATCAGTTGACAATGAATCCACTAAGAGCCTGGGTTCCGTAATCCACAAACAACAACAATCCATGTTAGTGAGAAACCATTTATGTGGATTCATGCTGACGGAGTTGGCAAGTTCAACTCCATCAAGGAAATGCCTGAGCTCGGGGCAAATGCAGGCACTTCCTGCATAAGCTGCATCAATGTGGAGCCAAAGCTTGTATTCCCTGGCAACTTGGCCTAATTCTGCAATGGGATCAATAGCTCCACAGGCTGTTGTCCCAATGGTTGCACATAAGAACAATGGCACCAAACCTGATTTGATATCATGTTCAATAGCCAAACGAACTTGGTCAGATGACATTGAGAACCCTGTTGATAAGGATGTTTCGATGAACCGAAAATTTGATGGTGGAATGCCTACTAATTTAGCAGCTTTTTGGAAAGTGAAATGCGTTTGATCAGATGCATAAACCATTAATTTGGTTATATTTTCCCAACCACCAAGTTCTTTCAAGGCCTTGTCTCTCGCTGCAGCCAAAGTGCAAACTGCAGCCTCACATGTGCTACCGTGCAAGACTCCACCACCAGTTCCAGAGAACAAAAACGAAGATGGTAGCTTAAGCAGTTTGCCCATCCAATCCAAGACAATGGATTCAAGTTCTGTGGCAGCAGGAGATGAAATCCAGTTGAAGCCAACCACATTAAAACCGGAGCAAAGCATCTCTCCAAGAAAACCAGCAGTGCTAGCGTTTGCTTGGAAATAGGCAAAGAAGTTAGGACTTTGCCAATGAGTAAGGCCTGGTATGATGCAATCATTGACATCTTTGAGTATATCTTCCAGTGATTCAGGGCAATAAGGGGCAGAGTCGGGCAACTTTGCTGACAAGTAACCAGGCTCAACGCCGCTTTGAACTGGGTATTCCTCAATGTTTTTGTAGTAGTCAGCAATGAAATCAATCACTGCTTTGGACTCATTTGTGAAGCTAGTTGGCTCAAGGGGGAGGAAAGTTTTTCTAGAGGCACTGCTCATTTGTCAAAATGCAGAAATTGAAATTGTTTGTTTATTTCAATGGTATTCTGGCCAGCAGGCCAAGGGTTTATATATAGCAAAAGAAGAGAGAGCACGTACATGGTGTATAAATAGCGCATGGTCTAGATTCCTTGTTATTGGTAGCCCACAAGCGAACATAGGGCATTAGCGTGACAGCCCAACCTGTCTTTGGATTACGTAAAAGACAAGGGAATATGAGATAACCTTCCCCTAGTTGGAGTATCACATGCAACGATAACCTTATATTTTCACTTGTAAAGCCGTCGCATACGTAAAGGACATATAACATAGACATACAGCAAAACTTAAGATAAGGAGTAATAGCAGAGCATTAATACCTTCAATATTGTCAAGCATGAAATCTCCCAAAGACCATTGCCTTGATCTGATTGGTTAATGAAATTTCGCAAAGATCATTGCCTTGATCTGATTAGTCAATGAAATCTGCCAAAGATCATTGCCTTGATCTGATTAGTCCTTAAATCATCTCTCAAATCTTCCCTATAACTTCTACAACCATTATACAAAAACTGGTCATCACAAACCTTTATATATATCAGTGTAAATAGCAATGCTTGATAATACAAAAAATACATTTCTTTATAGCATACACAACCGCACAACGGAAGAGTCTAAAAAACACATGCACAAAAGAGAAAAACATGCACTATTCAAATAAAGGGTTGTCTCTTTATACAAAAAGTTATCTTAACTAAAAGGTTATATTACATAGTATGACATAGTATAACTATTGGATTGTAGGTGTGTTTTTTATGTGAATAGTTATGTCTCTTAATAAAGTGACACGTTGGGAAAACATCTCTAAATCCAAAGTTATGAGATAGCAAGAAAAACACTACAACTCAAAAGCTTGAATATGAAAAGTTATCTTTTCATATTGTAGCTCAAAGATTATATCTTATAAAATGAATAATTGTTCTTTTCAAAAATGATTATTGAAATAATACTTGTATCTTGCAAAATGCAAAGGTATCTTTAAGACAAAGAGGTGTCTTGATGAAAAGGTTATGCCTTTGAGAAATGACACTTGCAAGTCTATATGAAGGACTTGTTGTCAATCATTTTAACACACCAAAAACTAATAAGACAAGAATAGAAAAATCAAGAGAAATATAAGTATTATAGTTTGAAAATTAACATAAACACTTAAGTTTCCATCAATTGGCAAAAAAATCCAAATTCCTTACAATCTACTTATTGCAAAAAGTAAACTTTAAGGTTGAATAACTTTACAAATCCTCGGATGTATCTAGCGGTCTACTCTCGTAAAATGTAAAGACGAATTTAGACATTAACTTCATTGTATTTTTAACGCTATTCGTAAAATTTCCATTTGTATACCATGTGTCGAGAGGAAAATAAGTCTTAAAAATAATGTTTATTGAAAGGCACATCTTGAAGTCAATTTTATCAGTTCTTTAAATTTTAGCTAATCCTCATTTACACCAACATTAATTTCTAAAGTGGTTAATCGAATAACCTAATTGAACTTGAGGTTTATCTCATGGTTGAGCTACACATTCCTACAAAGTTAAAACTTGAGAATATCTCTTTAAAAAATTACCTAATAAAAAAAAAGTGAATGGCTTAACAAGATACCTACCTTACAAAACATCAATGCTAAAAACTTGTACAAATAAATAATACAATGTAGCACAAAAAATATTACATTTGGTGACATATTCAATCTAAACCTTACATTACAAATAAAATTTGATTTTGTGAAGGTACCACGTTACCTGTGGTATTATATGTTGGCTCCAAAAAAAATGCTAGAAGGGGGGTGAATAGCATTAAAATATTTTAAAGGAAACTCTTAAGTCTATAAAACTATTAAACAATTTTGGAACGAAAAGTTTAAAACTTGTTAAAGTTGAAAGACACTAAGTAAAGAAAAAGTTAAGAGAAGTGGACAAAACATAATATTTATAGTGATTCAGTCCACTTGATCTACATCCAATACTTTGATCTTTCCAATCAAAGATTTTCAACCCAACTTTGCTAAAACTAGTGAAATTAACAACTTTCACCAAGCTTTTTACAATGTGAGCTTCTAACTCAAGTTTTAAACCCTTACAACAATCTCTTAGCTTTCTTAAGCTTAGTAAATCCCTTAGAGTACCTTGCACACTGTAATCAATCAAGAAATGAAGAAAAGATGGAGTACAATTGATCACCTAACTGATCTAAGATGTACAAAGTTAAGCTTGACACGTTTACATAGGATGAAAGTGAACAAGTGTAAAGAGAAGGTTTTTCATCTTTTAAGCTCTAAATCACTTTGGATAGCTTATCTATGTGATTTTTAACTATTGGAAAGGCTTTAAATACTTGAAAAATCACTTCTATTGTTGGAGACAAAAACTACCTGTTTTTAACTGTTATTTATCCTTTTGTCCTTAAATTCAAATGTGTAGACAATGCTTCATTAACCGGTTAAAAGTAGGCTTTAACCGATTAAAAGCAGGCTTTAATCGATTAAAAGCAGGCTTTAACCAATTAAGCCTTCTCTGATTTGCATACTGCTTCTTTATATTAACCAATTAACGGCAATTTTAACTGATTAAGAATTTTTTGTTTTCAAGCACCTTCAAGCACTGTTTTTAGCTAGCCTCCTTTCAATTGATTAATACTCCTTTTAATTGATTGAAGCTTCTTTCCATTCATCCTTCACTAATTAAAATGGGCTTCAACCAATTAAAAATACTTCTACTTTAAATCTTTTGGTTTGGCTCCTTGGACGATCATCGATATTTTGAATTTGAATTTTGACGTTTTTTAACACTTTAACTAGTTAACTCATTTCCTTTAATTAATTAAAAGGCTTTTGTTTTGCATTTAGCTCCCGCTTAACTGATTAAACCTTGTGTTAACCAGTTAAGACCTTTCTGTTTGACCTTAGTGTAGTGCCCAGAATTGCTTTAATTGATTAAGGATTTATGTTAATCGGTTAAGACTAATCTGTCTTAATTAAAGCTCTTTCTTCTTTGCTTGTTTGACCAATTAACCCATCTTGCAACTAAACATGCATCTTGACTTGCTTTCAAATACCAAATACCCCCTTTGTTAATGCATCTAGTTTTCTTTAAAGATTTGCAATAAAATATTTATAACATCCATAGTAGCTAAACAAGATATACAATATCTACAGTAGCTAAGTAAGATATATTGGATATCCATAATAATTAGCACATAATATTCAACAAAATCATAACTAAGCATCACACACATAAATTAAACATGAAGGCTTATCAAACTTTATTTAACTTAGTCTTCCTTCTCTCTTTTTTTGTCATAACTAAAACAGATATTCAAAACTCCTCCTTAATGAGTGCATCAAGATTTTCTTTTAATCTTTGAATTAGACTTTAATGAATGAGAATCATAAACACTCATACATTTAAGCCATTAAAGCTTATAGATATAGCTCAATAACTTCAAGAGTCAAGCTTGTAACTATGTAAGAACAAATGTATGAGAGTTAAATCATTTCAAGAACTTGTCAAGGATCACTCAAATAATGTTCAAGCAAATTTGATCATTTTGTCATAATTAAAACTATAATAATTTTAAAGCTAACATTCTAGAAATTAGGTGTATATGTTACATATGACCTATATTTTTCTCATATGTTAAAAATAATATTGCAAATACCAAATTCTCTCATTTTTTTTAATTTTCGATTCAATGGAATTTTTATACAAGTTGGTTATGGTTTAGTAAGTTCTCATCCTTAATTATTTTTTATAAAATTTTTTTGACTAATTAGACTGATCTACAATTAATAATGATAATTTTTGGTGGTACAGAAAATGTGTCACGACCCGGAACTCCCATCGGGCCCGTGACAATCGCCGCGACGTCCCGATAGACACTCATTACCTTGAATGCCGATCGAAACCCTGCAAGGCTTAGCATCAGCTTCCGCATCTTCCCGGTGAGCGACAGTTATTAAATCTTGCATTTCAAGAAATCATAAGTCGTTTCCAAATCAAAACAATAAAATATTATTTTCTGGCTCACAGGGGCATTTTCATCATTTTTCTTCGATAATACCGAAACTCGCCAAAAACATGGTGTAAAAGCTAAATATGTTCATACATATTTTAAATCAAATAACTAAAGTATAAAACTACTTTTACAATGACACGTGGGCCCCTAACTAACCAATAAGATGCGAGTCTGTGGACCTATAATTTTGACAATGCAAGGCTAACTGAATTCCTTGATGCAGTTGGCTATCTCGAACCTAAAATGTGGGGAATTGAGGGTGGTGAGATTATAAAATCCCAGTAAGTAAACAAACACCATCTAAACTATCTAAAGGCGAGTAAATTGAGATAATTAAAAAATAATTAACTTCAGCAAATTTTTCACATCACGAATATTCATTTCAACCAAATAATCAATATGGCTCGTGAATTACTCAAAACTTGGCTCATGCCAAATCCTGTACTCGGTGACACCTGGACCAGGGGTATCCAACCGAGTCCGCAAAGGTTGTTAAAAATTCAGATTTCGCATAAATCATATTTTTATTTTGAAACATAGTCGTTCCTTAGCGTTGGCTGAGTCTCACTCTCACGCGGTGGTCCACATGAAGTGCACTAAAAAAGCCCACCTCAGAAGATACTTTACGCGCCTCTACGACCGAGGTGAGAATATAAAGGGGTTTACCGTGCCCCTCTAATAGGCTGGCCCACGGAATCGCCCACCACTGCAGTAGCTAATCTTTTATCTACCACCTGATTTATAAAATCTTTTTCTGCATGATATGGTAATTTATCGCAACCTAGCCTCTCAAGGCTAAATACACAATACAAATAATTATAACACCAAAATCAGTTTAGCCATTCATGCTCATTTATTGTCATAAGCCATTCAATTTAAAATACAATTTTTTTACAACACAAGCAGGCAGTCTCCAATTACTCTATTTTAAAAACCAGTATTCTATTTTTCAAAAAATTTATAAAATCATTTTATAAAATCACAATTTCTCTTAATACATAGCAATTTACCATTTAAACCCATTTTTCATAAAATCACACAATTGTATAAAACTACTCTAGAAAATTAAGACGATAATAAGTTTATTCACAGTTTTTGAAAATTAAATTCGGGTACTCCAACTATTACCCTTCGGGTGCGATTTCTTTGGCCTTGCCAGAGGATTCGCCACCTTGACAAATTGTACAATTAAAAGGTTTACTACTTTGGTACCAAACCAAAATAAACTAATTTATACTACTAATGCATGATATGAAGTGCAAAATGTCTAAATTTTGCCTAAACGTGATGTTTGCCTATTTCGGTTTTTTACCCGATAAATCGATATACGTGTCTGTTTAACTCCAAATTAATTTTTTTCAATTTTTATACCTCAATTGCATCCAAATTGACTTAATGTTCCTTAGTGTGGTGCAAATTATCAGTCTCAGTAACAAATTACGAAAATACCCCTAGTGGGTAAAAATTCGTAGTTTTGCTCCGAAAATTTCCATTATTTTTTTGGGCTCATACTTCATCATTATTCATCATAATTTCTCAAATAAACATCAAGATCAGCAGCCAATATTCCCCTAGAAACTTCGGCATAATGGGTTTCAATGGGAGAAAATTATTTCTCTAGCTTATTTGTGCTATATTTCAATATAACCTAACTAAAATCACTTACTTCAATTAAAATCAACCAAAACTCAAGTTCAAAACTCATCCATGGAGGTTTGGCCAGCATGGGTGTCCATACCCACTTTCTAATTTTGCATGAAAATGAGAAAAAAATGCATGGGTAGTGAAAATCACAAGGAAAATCAATGAAATTTACCTTTTTAATGCTTGATTTCTTGATTTCTCTTTATTTTTCCCAAATTTTTTCAGCTAGGGTTCTTATTTCTTTTCCCCCTTTTTCTCTCCTGGTTTGGACAGCTGAAGAAGATGAGAATTCTGGAATTTTGACATTTTTAAAGGCTAAAATAATATAATATTATTTTATTTATTTTTTTTTGTTTTATTAATTCCTTAAATTCTAGCCATCCATTTATTTCCAAATTTTCACCATACACTTGTCCCACATATCCATAGCTTAGATAAAATTCTCAGACTTATCCAAAGTCTTGGTGGAGTAATTTTTGAAAATTACACTTTTACCCCCGTAAAAGTCAAAAATTACATTTTTACCCCAAAAACTGAAAAATTACCCATAGACATATTTTTCATCCCTTATACTCATACCATTCTCCAATTTGTCAAATTTAACCTAAATTCACTCAAAATCTCAAAATTTGTTTGTGGGTGGAAAAATTACGATTTTACCCATACACTCCAAAAATCACCGAAATTAAACTTTTTCACTGTGAAACTCTCAAATTATACTCCAATACTCAAATCATACTCCAATAAGTTAAATGGGGCCAAAAAAATCATTTCTCAAAATTTTCATTTTGTCCCCAAGTGGCAAATGACCATTTTACCCCTAGATAGTGAAAGTTTCGGTTTGACTCCAAATTGCTCCTCGAACTCCGAATTACTATTTTGAGTCATCCCTGAACTGTGAAACTCTTTAAAATTCCTATTTGAACTAGTTCAAGGCTTAATCGACTTAATGATACCATTAGGGGCAATATCGTCTTTTAACGATTCCTCGAACTTCCTAAACATGCAAACATTCTATTGAGCATGTAAATGACGTCATAATTATTTTATAGAATAGGATTTGACAACACTACCCCCCTTAAAATAAAATTTTATCTTCAAAATTTCACTTATCAAACTCAAAGAAAAGGTGGGATATTTTCTTCCATTATTTCCACATACTTCTTCTTTATCTCACAGGTATGAAATATCAATCTTCTTAATCATATTAATCCATCTCGTACAGCTTAACCATGCTATAGATCATATTTCCTTGATATTATCTCCTTGACTATTTCCTAGAGTCTTTTATGTTCACATAGTTCAATTTCTGATAAAATTTCTTATCATGGTACTACATACATCACTCATCATATATTAAGTTTGAATCTTAATTCACTAAAAATCATTCTTCATTTTAGTTGATCACAATATCAACCCCACATATGTGTATATGCCTTATAATCCCATTTATGCTTCCAAGATCTACCTTGATTTGATCATTGAATACGATGCAATATCATAATTTCTCAAAGTCATCCTTTTGTCCTTAATCATCTTTCATGCCTCTATATTACCTTGTATCTTTCTTGCATTACGATATTGATTTGCCACTTAAGACTCAAACTCATTTGAATCATGTATACCTCAAGCATTTTCGAATTCCAATTTCCATAATGTATTAGGAAAATTGCATTATCTAACTTCGTTTTCAAGGTTAACTTCTATCATCCTTTGTTCTACTCTTTCATATAAATATAACATCATTTTTTCTTAACCAATTTACAAATTGTACCTGAAATTGTAAAACTTGAAACTAGATTCTTCTCAAGTATTTTTCAATATTAATATGAATATCACTTTCAACTTACAGCTTCCTTTTTATAATCACATAACTTAGTGTTTGCTTTCATGAAATCCGTAGCAAAACTCTTCTTGAGTATTTCATTGGGAATATCTATCTAAGACTTATGTCTCACAGCATACGATCACTTAACTTGTGACTTAGCCGTTAGGCTCCTCAACAAGTTTTAAAATCACACATCTTATACTCATCTCGTATAATGTATAATTCTTCCTCAAAGGTATTTAAATATTCTTGAAACACCAAATCACTTATTTGCTCTTTCATACTCCAAGTATATCATTTCCATAAAGGTATACCCAACTACTCATATTTTAATTTATCTCTAAGAGTTTCTAGCATGTCACCTAGTTTACTTGTGTTGTTACTAATCCTTTCCTTTCAACAAAGTCAAGACAAGATCAGTATATTCTCATAACAATATTCTATATCAACTCATTTGCTATATCATTATTGAAATCTTTATTTACATTTTTCCTCACTTGGTATTGACATCTCTTATCAGTAACTCATACATTCATCTAACCTTTCGCTCGCTTCCTCATTAGTCTTTAACAAGACTTAATCTCTTATCTTCCTTATTTCTTAAGATTTGACTTCAGTCATCATATTATTCATCTTAACACTCCCCATGTTAATTTGTTTTTTATGTAACCATCTCAAAAACTCTCTAACTTTTCTTTCTCTTACATGCCAATATATAAGGCAATAAAGAAACTTTACAATTTCACTCATCATCAGTCAATAAATCCCACTTTAGAATACTCTTACCATATTGTATAGTAACTTCACCATATAGTATCACGGCACTCTGTTCCTCTTTTCTACTATCATGCATACTCCATAAAATTTAATTAGAAGATTCACGTACCTTAACTAATGCTAATTCCATTTAATCATATCTTAAATACTCCAAACTTGTAAATTACAACTCCAAGTGTATGTCCATATATTGATAATCCTTATATATTTCATGAAAGCTACAACTTACAAACTAGCTTTCTATCATATGCACACTATTAGAACATTAACTTCAACATGTTTAATTCTCCTTTGGTGATATGTTAAGATCATTCCTGGATACATTTTCATATTAACATTGATATGCCTTTACCATAGCATTTAGTGCAAATTTGATGAAGAAATTGTCTCCAAATAACCTATAAATACATAATTATCAAATTGTATTCCACTAAACGTCAAGATCTTGACTTTATTCATCAATAATCAATCACATTTATTAAGTGAATAATTTACTTAGTTATTACACCTTGCCTTTGCAATCATAAGATCAAAGTTGTCCTAAACTTAGGATGCAGAAGTTCTCTCTCTTAGAGTATATACGAACATCAACATTTTCTAAATTCTTTGCTTTGGGGAGATCACCTTTAAGATTGATCATTCGTATTATAGGCCACACTTTGAACCGAATTAACTTTTAAATTGATCTTTTAAGTAATTCGTATATCAATCTCAATTATAGAACTTCAAATGGCACTTAGACTAGATTCGACATTTCCAAGTCGTTTAACCTCAACCTGCCAATTCCACATCTAGTCCTTTAGTCCCTTGGCTCCTCCTTACTATGCATAGCTAAGTTCAAGCTCATCCTTAGAGTAAATTTGTTTACTAACTTCTTACTTCATGACCACACATCAATTATAGTAATCATTAGTACTTACTCTCGAGTTAGTTTACGTGCTTATATCCATGAACTATAATAGATCTAATCAATTTTTAAAATCTCACAATCGCTTAATTGAAATTAACACCACTTTTATATGGGCATAACATGCTCAATTAACATAGTGTTCTTATCTTCATGCACATATGTATGAATTTACTCTTACCTCAATGCTTAATTTATACACTCCACCAAATGAATAAATTTCACGGCCTATTTGTTCAACTCCAAATTTCTCCATCCATAATCAGAGGGATATATCATTTCATTAACAGTATTCGTTTAAGATCTCTCTAACACTGGCTTGTGTCACGGGTAGCATTTTAAACCCGAACGACAACCCTATTTACGACCTTTGCATGACATTAACAAGGAAGTGAATTACTGGGAACAGGAGTTCCTATAGCTCCCATAAGATCTATAAGAAAAACCACAACAAGTCTAAACAACTCCAAATTCTATATGCAGATGCACGTATTCTATTCTACCTAACCTGACTTAACTTGACTAACTTAACTTAACTTGACTAACTTAATTTAACTTAACTTGGGCCACGCAGTGTCAGTGTGGATTTCTTAAAACAACTTTAAAACCAAAAACTTTAAAATCCAAAGCTTTAAAATCAAAATCTTTGATCTTTAAACCATGCTCTGATACCACTTAAATTGTCACGACCCGAAACTCCCATCGGGCCCGTGACAACTGCCGCGACGTCCCGATAGACACTCATTACCCCGAATGCCGATTGGAACCCCGCAAGGCTTAGCATCAGCTTCCGCATCTCCCCGGTGAGCGATAGTTATTAAATCTTGCATTTCAAGAAATCATAAGTCGTTTCTAAATCAAAATAATAAAATATTATTTTCTAGCTCACAGGGGCATTTTTGTCATTTTTATTCGATAATACCGAAACTCGCTAAAAACATGGTGTAAATGCTAAATATGTTCATACATATTTTAAATCAAATAACTAAAGTATAAAATTACTTTTACAATAACACGTGGGCCCCAAACTAACCAATAAAATGCGAGTCTGTGGACCTATAATTTTGACAATGCAAGGCTAATTGAAGTCCTTGATGCAATCGACTATCTACCGGCTATCATGAACCTAAAATGTGGGGAATTGAGGGTGGTGAGATTATAAAATCACAGTAAGTAAACAAACACCATCTAAACTATCTAAAGGCGAGTAAATTGAGATAATTAAAAAATAATTAACTTCAGCAAATTTTTCACATCACGAATATTCATTTCAACCAAATAATCAATATGGCTCGTGAATTACTCAAAACTTGACTCATGCCAAATCCTGTACTCGGTGACACCTGGACCAGAGGTATCCAACCGAGTCCGCTAAGGCTGTTAAAAATTCAGATTTCGCATAAATCATATTTTTATTTTGAAACATAGTTGTTCCCTGGCGTTGGCTGAGTCTCACTCTCACGCGGTGGTCCACGTGAAGTGCACTCAAAAAGCCCACCTCAGGAGATACCCTACGCGCCTCTACGACCGAGGTGAGAATATAAAGGAGTTTACCGTGCCCCTCTAATAAGCTAGCCCATGGAACCGCCCACCACTGCAGTAGCTAATCTTTTATCTACCACCTTATTTATAAAATCTTTTTCTGCATGACATGGCAATTTATCGCAACCTAGCCTCTCAAGGCTAAATACACAATACAAATAATTCTAACATTAAAATCAGTTTAGCCATTCATGCTCATTTATTGTCATAAGCCATTCAATTTAAAATATAATTTTTTTACAACACAAGTAGGCAGTCTCCAATTACTCTATTTTCAAAACCAGTATTCGATTTTTCAGAAAATTTATAAAATCATTTTATAAAATCACAATTTCTCTTAAAACATAGCAATTTACCATTTAAACTCATTTTTCATAAAATCACACAATTGTATAAAACTACTCTAGATAATTAAGACGATAATAAGTTTACTCATAATTTCTGAAAATTAAATTCGGGTACTCCAACTATTACTCCTCGGGTGCGATTTCTTTGCCCTTACCAGAGGATTCGCCACCTTGACAAATTGCACAATTAAGAGGTTTACTACTTTGGTACCAAACCAAAATAAACTAATTTATACTACTAATGCATGATATGAAGTGCAAAATGTCTAAATTTTGCCTAAACGCGATGTTTGCCTATTTCGGTCTTTTACCCGATAAATCGATATACGTGTCCGTTTAACTCCAAATTAATTTTTTTCAATTTCTATACCTCAATTGCATCCAAATTGACTTAATGTTCCTCAGTGTGGTGCAAATTATCAATCCCAGTAGCAAATTACGAAAATACCCCTAGTGGGTAAAAATTCATATTTTTGCTCCGAAAATTTCTATTATTTTTTTAAGCTCATAATTCATCATTATTCATCATAATTTCTCAAATAAACATCAAGATCAGCAGCCAATATTCCCCTAAAAACTTCGGCATAATGGGTTTCAATGGGAGAAAATTATTTCTCTAGCTTATTTTTGCTATATTTCAATATAACCTAACTAAAATCACTTAATTCAATTAAAATCAACCAAAACTCAAGTTCAAAACTCATCCATGGAGGTTTGGCCAGCATGGGTGTCTATACCCACTTTCTAATTTTGCATGGAAATGAGAAAAAAATGCATGGGTAGTGAAATCACAAGGAAAATCAATGAAATTTACCTTTTTAATGCTTGATTTCTTGATTTCTCTTGATTTTTCCCAAATTTTTTCAGCTAGGGTTCTTATTTCTTTTCCCCCTTTTTCTCTCCTGGTTTGGACAGCTGAAGAAGATGAGAATTCTGGAATTTTGACATTTTTAAAGGCTAAAATAATATAATATTATTTTATTTATTTTTTTTGTTTTATTAATTTCTTAAATTCTAGCCATCCTTTTATTTCCAAATTTTGACCATACACTTGTCCCACATATCCATAGCTTAGATAAAATTCTCAGACTTATCCAAAGTCTTGGTGGAGTAATTTTTGAAATTTACACTTTTACCCCCGTAAAAGTCAAAAATTACATTTTTATCCCAAAAATTGAAAAATTGCCCATAGACATATTTTTCATCCCTTATACTCATACCATGCTCCAATTTGTCAAATTTGATGTAAATTCTTTCAAAATCTCAAATTTTGTCCGTGGATGGAAAAATTACGATTTTACCCCTACACTCCAAAAATCACCGGAATTAAACTTTTTCACTGCGAAACTCTCAAATTGCACTCCAATACTCAAATCATACTCCAATAAGTTAAATGGGGCCAAAAAAATCATTTCTCAAAATTCTCATTTTGTCCCAAGTAGCAAATGACCATTTTACCCCTAGATAGTGAAAGTTTCGGTTTGACTCCAAATTGCTCCTCGAACTCCGAATTACCATTTTGAGTCATCCCCGAGCTGTGAAACTTTTAATTTCACCTTAAAATTCCTATTTGAACTAGTTCAAGGCTTAATCGACTTAATGGTACCATTAGGGGCAATATCGTCTTTTAACGATTTCTCGAACTTCCTAAACATGCAAACATTTTATTGAGCATGTAAATGACGTCGTAATTATTTTATAGAATAGGATTTGACAAAATGAAAAATCTAATTTGAACGATTATTCTATACACCGTTTGTGTGGAGGTTTTAAATTTTCGCAAGCATGGTTAGAGTAGCGTTACATATATTTTTACTTGTCATATTAACTTATTAATTTTTTAATATATCTTAATGGAATATGTGGCAATCTTCTAATCATATTGGTTGAGTTTAAATAATTTCTCATCTAATTTAAGTGCTTGTTTAAATGCTTTTTCCCCTTACATTTTAATATGTATTAAAATTGTAAAATTAAGCTAAAAATATATATTATTTATTAATATAATAATTTTCTCAAGCCAGACCGAATCCAAAAATTCATGACCAAACCCAAACATAATCGGGCAGATAACCTGACCTGTGAACACCACTGATCAACAAGTAATTACATTTAGATTTAGAACCCTTTCTTCATTTATTTGTTAGTTAATCTACTCCATTAATAAACCTTGAGCTTTTTCTTGAATGAGTTTCCACAAAGCATCCACGTGGCGTTCTTCAGTCATAGTTGTCCCAATCGCACAGCGAATGACATAAATCCCACCCACAACTGCATGAGTCATGAAAGCTCTCCCGCTTGAATTTATGGCCTCCAGCAGTCTACAGTTCAATTCTGCGCCTTCAAGCTCTTGCTTGGGCTTAAGCCTGAAGCAAACCAATGCAAACTTTCTCGGCACCACTATCTCAAACCTGTCATCTTTAGCCACGAATGCCTCAAACCGCTTGGCCATGCTGATATCGCTGCGAATGTGGTACACCAGGTTAGCCAGGCCATGCCTGCGGATCACAATCCAAAGCTTCAAAGCCCTGAATCGTCTACTCAATGCGACTTGCCAATCTTTATAGTCCAACACAGCTTTGAATTCACTAGCCTTGTTTCTTAAAATTTCAGGATCAGTTGACAATGAATCCACTAAGAACCTGGGTTCCTTAATCCACAAACAACAACAATCCATGTTAGTGAGAAACCATTTATGTGGATTCATGCTGACGGAGTTGGCAAGTTCAACTCCATCAAGGAAATGCCTGAGCTCGGGGCAAATGCAGGCACTTCCTGCATAAGCTGCATCAATGTGGAGCCAAAGCTTGTATTCCCTGGCAACTTTGCCTAATTCTGCAATGGGATCAATAGCTCCACAGGCTGTTGTCCCAATGGTTGCACATAAGAACAATGGCACCAAACCTGATTTGATATCATGTTCAATAGCCAAACGAACTTGGTCAGATGACATTGAGAACCCTGTTGATAAGGATGTTTCGATGAACCGAAAATTTGATGGTGGAATGCCTACTAATTTAGCAGCTTTTTGGAAAGTGAAATGCGTTTGATCAGATGCATAAACCATTAATTTGGTTATATTTTCCCAACCACCAAGTTCTTTCAAGGCCTTGTCTCTCGCTGCAGCCAAAGTGCAAACTGCAGCCTCACATGTGCTACCGTGCAAGACTCCACCACCAGTTCCAGAGAACAAAAACGAAGATGGTAGCTTAAGCAGTTTGCCCATCCAATCCAAGACAATGGATTCAAGTTCTGTGGCAGCAGGAGATGAAATCCAGTTGAAGCCAACCACATTAAAACCGGAGCAAAGCATCTCTCCAAGAAAACCAGCAGTGCTAGCGTTTGCTTGGAAATAGGCAAAGAAGTTAGGACTTTGCCAATGAGTAAGGCCTGGTATGATGCAATCATTGACATCTTTGAGTATATCTTCCAGTGATTCAGGGCAATAAGGGGCAGAGTTGGGCAACTTTGCTGACAAGTAACCAGGCTCAACGCTGCTTTGAACTGGGTATTCCTCAATGTTTTTGTAGTAGTCAGCAATGAAATCAATCACTGCTTTGGACTCATTTGTGAAGCTAGTTGGCTCAAGGGGGAGGAAAGTTTTTCTAGAGGCACTGCCCATTTGTCAAAATGCGGAAATTGAAATTGTTTTTTGATTTCAACGGTATTCTGGCCAGCAGGCCAATGTTTTATATATAGCAAAAGAAGAGGGAGCCTAGACAATCATGTGATAAACGTGCATGGTGTATACAGCAAAAAACCCAGGTTCTTTGGTGTTGGTGGCCAACAGGCCAGCATAGGGCATTAATGTGACCACCCAGTACCCACCCTCTCTTTGATTTACGGAAAGGACAGGGGAATAGGAAGGAGATAACCTTCCCCTAGTTGGAGTATCACATGCAATGATGACCTTATATTTTGACTTGTAAAGTCGTCACATACACAACCACACAAGAAAAACGTCTGAAAAAAACACATGCAAACAAGAGAAAAACATGCGTGGAATTGGCAATGAAATAAAGACATGGCCAAAATTTCAGGGTCCTACAAGATACCGTAATGCTGAGAGCTGCAGTTCGGCATTCCCTCCGGTGCTTTCCCGTAACATGGGGAGCAAAAGCGGTGTAATCAAAGTTACTCGTGAGAGTCAATTCATTTGCCCAACAATCAATAAGATGGAAGGACGTCTCACCAAACAAGAAAGGCAAGAATTGTTGCACACTGAAAAAGTTGAAAGCCAACACTGTCCGTACATATTCTATGGACAAGTTTAAATGTTAAAAATCAGTTTTTTTTTGTTATTTTTTGGTGAGAGGTTCAAATGAAATTTTTTAATAGAGAATACTTACATTAATTATTAAATAGAATGCTCTAGTATAAAATCAAATATCTTATTATTTTTCCCAAATCAAATATCCATTTTTTTTAATTTGATGGTATTGTGTTGTGTTCAATAATTTTTCTATTCTTCTCTATTCTAATATAATCAGTAGTTTCTATACTTAGAGCATGTTTAGTTTGGTATTTTTTTAGTTTAAAAACTATTATAAATCTCTTATGAAAACTAATAACTTTTAAAATTAAGTTAAAATTATTTGATAAATTTACTTTTTATAAGTTCTTTTTTATAGATAAGCTGTTTGGCAAAACAACTTATGGAAACTTTAATTTTAATTAAAACTACTATAAAGGGGATTTAATAAATCAGGAGAAAAAAATTGAATCAAATAAAAAAAGATGAGTGTGAAAAAAAATATAATTTCCCCTATAATATTATGAATTGCTAAAAGATAAAAGAAGAAAATAAAAAATATTTGTTGTTATTTTTTAAAGCTTGGCTTGAAATTTATGACCTTTGGAGTTGAACAAAATTGATGTTACATACAAGGAAGAGAACTCGAGGTGGCATTAATAATGGATTCAACTGGGTTAGGAAAATCACGTTTAGCTATTGATTTGGCAACCCATTTTCCTATTGAAATCATCAACGCTAATTCCATACAAGTCTATCAAGGTCTTGATATCCTCACCAACAAAGTTTCCCTCCACGAACAAAAAGGTTTTGACTTTTATATTTTTTTCCATTTTTAATCGGTTATTTATTTTGTCAAGGAGTGCCACATCATCTCTTATATACTATTAGCTCAAATGTGGAATTCACTACTAAGAAGTTCAGAGGTTTTGCAATTCTTGTTGCTAAAGGAATTAAAGTCTATTTCAATTTTCTTGTAGTGCAGCGTATTGTTATACTTAAAAGAAAAAATTCTTCAAAATTGAGTTACGACAAACGAGTATAAATATTGACTTTTCAATTTTCAGTTAATTTATCTCAACAACCATTGACCTATTTGACTAAATATTTCAATCATAATCAACTAATATTTCATACACCTGAAAGAAGTTAAGAACAAATAAACATCACATAATGGTCAATAATAAATTGAGAAATATCAAATAATAAAAAGAGTTTTCAAAGCCAAAAAAAAGAACAATAGAAAATACAATGAAAAACAAAATAGAAAGAAAAAGAAGAAATAATACCGGAATGCAGTTTTGAATTTTGAGTTGTTTTTCCTTAATTTTTGTAAGAAAAAAAAAAGCCCTAAAAGGATGATTTGGCAAAAAAGGGAGAGAAGAGGGAGATCGATAAGGAGAGAGGGAGGAGGTATTTTTTGAGAGAAGATCTTTTTGGGAAAAAAATAACTCTTCTAAGAAACTGACGTGTTTTTTTAAAAAAAAAAAAAAGAAAAGAGAAAGCTCATATTTGGAGCTTTTTTTTAAGTTTTTTTTTCAAAATTTTGTTCTTTAAAAAAAAAGTTACTTTTTCTTTAAGAGTTTTTACAAAATACTGTTTGGCCTAGTTTTTGGATTTAAAAAGTAGATAAGCTAAAAATAAACTAGACCAAATAGATACTAGTATTGATGAAACAATTAAAGAGTGAATGGTCAATGGTTATCCTTTAATCACATTTATTTGTCTTTGATTGCCCAAGTCTAGACCTATACCTTCCTCAAGGCTTGGGTGGCAAGTAGATGAAATTTGTAACATATGTAGACTTAACTCTTATAGACGTGGCCAACACATTTTGAGATTTTTTTTTTTTTTACTTTTTACTTGCCTTGACTTTGCCAACACATTTGAGATTCCCACTCAATATCTACCATGTTGTTAAAAAAAAATACAATGAATTTTGACAGAATTTTAATCCATTTTTCAAGTGTTTTAGTCAATTTTTTTTTTATTTTGAAGGTATTTTGTGTTGGTTTTTTGTTTTATTTTAATGATTCAAAATTTGTTCACTTCATGAATAGATGTGTATGTATAATGAAACACTTTGGTGATTTTTCACTATCTATAAAATCCATTCCCTCATTGTTGAAAAGCACTTTTCATCTCCTCTATCCTAACTTCAGAAATTCTTCTAATCTACTCTTTATCAAAAAATCATTTTAAGCATTTCATGTTTACAAAAACTTTATTCTACAACATTTTAAAATTCCTTTAAGAGCAGTCGAGAGATTCATCTCATGTATCCTGGCTTCAAAAATTCTCCTAATCTCGTTTTTCTCAAAAGATCATTCTAAGCATTATGGGTTTACAAAAACTCCATTCTACTGCATTCTAAAATTCCTTCAAGAGTAGTTGAGAGATTTATGAGTTCTTCATAGTTGCTATTTCAGTGTACATTAGAAAATCATTAAGCAATCCGTTGTATCTTGGAAATAAGATGTCATTGATTGCTATTTGCATCGAGGTTGTGATGGAAATCTACAATGAAGTTAGTGCTTTCCATAGCATGCCTCAAACAGGTTTTCACATTCAAAACTTTTTCGTATTTCTTTTTATTATTAACTACTGAGTCTCTGTTATTTCTTCATGTATTTTTCATTTTTTTGAGTATAGATTCCAACATTTTGAGAAAAAGTGAAAAGAAGATAGAGAAATGGCTCGAAAGAGAAAGGAGAAAAGAGGTAAAGAGGTTATAGTTGTTGGAGTTGAATCTAAGTGGATTGATGTGATTGTGTAAAGCATGGATTTCAAAAATTTTCTTTTATAAAAGAAGTAAGCAATCCAATTACACAAGTAAAAACACAAATCATTCTTATTGCAGGTAACATAATCACATCCTCAAAATAAGAATCTATTAAGCAAGAAAAGAAAGTACATTTTTTTAGACTCTTATTTTTGGACACCACCATACTAATGATTGATTTCTTGACTAAATAAGTTTACCACTTACCTTTCAAGAATGCTTTCAACTTGAACCTTGAGTGGATAAGGTGTGGAATGCTATACTAAAAGATGGCAATCGATTTGGTTTTTATTTTCTTCCTAAAAATTAATGGCTATTTTTCTTTCAAAAAATTCAACCAAGAATGGGAAAGAGGAAAAGAGATATGACAAAGTTAGGAGGAAGAGGGTTTGAAGACTGAAACTTTTTCAAGAAAAGTACATATGTTTATTTTCTTCCAATCTCTTCTCTTTTTATTAAAACTCTTGCCTCAAAGGTTTAATCAATATCAAATACTTTTGAATCAATCTTGACCATCCTTTAGAGTTATGGAAGCATCAAACATGCTCCATAATTATCAAAATTAAAATTAAAGAATAAATAATTTAATTCTTTAATTATCATTTAAAGTTCTTCATAAAATAAAACTCATTGTTGAATAATGACTCTTATTTTATTATTATCCATCTTTTTTTACAAAGAATTAATAATAAATAAAAGAGTGATAGTCAAACGTAGAGTCTCCTTTTATCAACATGGATGTCTAAATTCATTTTGTAAGAATCCTCTTAATATTTTCTTAATTTAAGACAACTCTTGTCTTTAATTAAGATAAAAAGATTTTATCTTGTCTAAATTGAGATAAATATATTTTTTTGTCTAGATTAAGACAAAAAATATTTTTCTTGTCTTAAATTAAGACAACATATTTTCTTGTCTAAATTAAGACCAAACATGATTTCTTGTCTAAATTAAGACAAACATGTTTTCTTGTCTAAATTAAGACATAACATGGTTTATTGTCTAAATTAGGACAAACTTGTTAAAGTTGTCATTTTTGAACATCATTTAATTAATAAAATAAAACATGCATTTCAACTTAAACAAGTTGAATTCTATGAAGTTAAATAGGGAATCTATTTGGACATAGATATTCCAAGTTCCAATAAACTTAAAATTATTGAAAATCTCATTAAAAAAAATCAAGCCTATTAACCATGAATTCACTACACCATAGATTCATGGTTGCACTCTTGGATTAACTATAATTATAAGAAATAATTCAAAACTTGATATTAATTATTAGTTGTCCAATTGCATATCTTATATTGTGAACCCTCAAAACCATCTAATGGCAAAAGGTGAGTTTACCATTTTACCTTTTATGTTAATTTTGTCCCTTAGTCTCAAATTTAATCCAATTAGTGATTTAATATTCTATATCTAATATTTTGAGTATTCAAATGTGATGAGCAGCTAATTCATCAATCCAGTGAACCAAAATTAATCACCAATCTTCCTGAAATCACTAGAAGTGATGTTAATGCTATGAATTTCATTATTTGGATATATACTCCCAAATGTTCATCTCGATTATAATCCTAACATACGAAATTTAGATCAATGTTTTATGATGATCATGCTCATAGTATATCAAAGATTATAAGGAGATTAAACACGAGTCCACTATTCATCAGGATTTGGGTTCTACTATAAGCAAATGCATAAGTGTGAGATTATGATTTAAGTAACAGCTAAACTTAAATTTAATTCTCACATGATTCCAGTTCATGTTATAGTGTCATTACTCAAAGTTAACTATTTCGATAATTTAAGACTCATCATTTCCTTGAAATAAATCACATTCGTTTCGCTGGAAGTAATTTGGACACTACAACCTTAACACAATAAAGTGACCAACTTTTATTATATGGTTGTGAACAGTTTTTAGATTCAATTAAAATACATGTCTTCTATGTTCTCTTCATACAAATGTATTTTAATATCTTAATAGAATCATGGTACCTTAATAACTAGATAATGAATGCTTACTTAAAACAAACTCTTCGTCTTATTATCAAAATGTACTTTCATTTCAAATAAATTAAATGAAATTAAACATGAGAATATACTTGCTTTTCAAGGCACCATATTCTCAAAATTCCTAACAATAGATGCTCTCTCGGCATAGACGGTTTTATTTTTTTACTATTTTTAAAATATAATTTAAAATAATTTGTAACTTTTGGTATCAAAAGAAAAGGATCATTAAAAAAGGAAAAAAAGTTTAAGAAAATGGAAAAAAAAAGATCTTTCATAAATTTTTTTCAAAAAGCCAAAAAATTATAATTTGTCCTTTTAAACATTTATTATTTAAAATAATTTGATGAAAATTATTTAATATAAAAATTTGGCCAATTGTTCTTTTGAAAAATGTTAGACCCTCCCAACGCAATGCTAAAAAAAACACTAATAATAATAATAATAATAAACAAATATATTTGGACATATTAGGTAAAAACCAAAATGGGTTTTGGCCCAATTAGTTCAATTAAGTAGACTTTGGTTTGTCCATAAATCGCTACATTATACCTTATTTGTCATTAGGGATCAAATACATTAAATATTTTTAAAAGATTGATCAAATATAAAGGAAAATCAAACCGACCAAACATCGAATTAGTTCAATTTTGGATCAATGGATCAAAATTTTATCATTTTTTTTGTAAATTACAATATTAAAACTTATAAACTTCATCCATAATTATAAAATATAAAAATAATCTAAACATAAAAGAAAAAAACATAGCATTTGTTCTTTCACTCATATAATTATGTTTTTTTTACATAAACCATCAAATAAACATTCAAGATTTAACATAACAAAAAGTCAAAGGTAATTATATTAACATATACAAAATAAACCTATCTAACACAAGACCATTAACCATCGCAAATTGTCAACTTAAATCTCCTCCATGACTTGGCTCTCACGTTCACTCACATAGGCCATCTAACAATTGAAAGAAAATAAAAAATATGATGAGTATAAATTTTTTTAGTAACAAAGTAAAAGAAGATTAAAAATGAAAAATTATGTAAAAAGTCATAAAATTTAACATTTACTTCAATTGAAGTATGAAGAATGTATTTCTAACCTCTTCACTCATCAATCGTCAACAACAGAAATGAAATCCACAATCCCAACTTTGACATCTCTAAAATGCATAATCAAAAAAGAATTAAAAAATAAAGAAATAGGAATTGAAAAAATAAAAATAAAAAAGTGAAAATATTAAATGCATATTATATTTTATATAAATTTAAAAATAATATATAAAAAATATTATATTTATATATATTAATATATATAAAAAATTAGTTTAGTTTTTTGATCGTTTTGTTCAAACATTTTGAAACAGAGAACTAACCAAAAAACCAATTAGATTAAACATTTTGGACCAATTGACCCAATAGACCAATTAAATCAAACTGTTTTATTCAAATTGTATTTAGTTTAAGTAATTGGTCTAATCTAATTTTACTTACCCCTACTAAAAACATATTGAAAAGTTTAAGCATAAATAAATATGATTAGTCTGCGTTGAAAAATTAAAAAGTGTGAGCAGTTTAGAATATGTATTTATGGAAAAGTCATGTACTATTTATCATTCATATATAAACATGTGATTCATTCTTTTTATATGATTGTTTCGGTTTGACTTTCAGTAACAGCAACAATTTGTAGACTAATTCTAATAAATTATAGAAAATTTTTTATTTTGTTTTTTCTTTGAAATTGATAAAGCAATAGAACTGACTTTCTCTTTTTACGATAATGGAATCAAATTAATTAAAATCAGATGTTTATGTTTCAACATATATTGATTTTTGGTTTTTTTTTTCTGAATCATAATATTAGAACATAAAAATTTTAATTTGAAGATTTCGACTTGGATGAAACGTAGGAATGAAATCACTGTCGTCGACCGGAAAAGGGTTGGCCAACATTTTGACTTCTAACAATCATGGAAAAGTCATGTGCTATTTATCAATTATATATAGACATGTGATTCATTCTTTTTTATGTGATTGTTTTGGTTTGATTTTTAGAAACAGTAACAATTTGTTGCCTAACTCTAATAAATCATAGTAAATTTTTATGTTGTTTTTTCTTTGAAATTGATAAAGCAATAGAAGCAACTTTCTCTTTTTGCTGTCATGGAATCAAATTAATTAAAATCATATGTTTATGTTTCAACATATATTGATTTTTCATCTTTTTTTCTTATATCATATTTTTCAAATTTCAGCTAGACTACTTAGTTAGCAAGTTATTATTATTTTTTACCATATTTGAACCACCATCAAATTAAGAATTAGATGTATTATAATTGTACGAAATATCATATGCCAGGAAACATGCAACGACATTTATAAACTTTTAAGAAAAATATCAAATTATTTTTAGAGTCTTTTTCTTAAATGGACCGTAGGCATAAGGCGTTTTTGAGAATGATCCTCTTTAAAATTTTAATTATTTTTAACCAAGAGAAAAAAATTGGACAAAATTGTCCTTAATAAAACCGACCCATTTGCTAGGCTCCGCGCCTCAACCCGAAACCTATTAACAGGTCAAGTGTGTCCTTTATGTAGACCACAACTCTTCGGTTTCATCGAGAGACCGTACATATCCTTAGAAGCAAGTCTGCAAAAACATTCCTCGATAGTTCAACTTTCGAGTATTTTGGCAGTGGTAGGAGCCTTTTGGAGTGGTTATTATTCGCACAAAGGTAGTTCACATATTGAGTAGTGTGAGGAAGTTGACATTACGCTGAGAAAGGTATAATATTTTTTTATGAATTTTTTTATTTTATTTTCAACCATGTGGAGGTTTTTGACAAAATGGTTAATGTTCATGTTTAGGGTTAAGGTTTTTGAGCATAAACCAATACATATTGCACGTTCATATTGATATTTTTGTTGTTTGAAATTTTTGAATATAAACGTGAATTTGGTATTGTTGGTGTTTAGGGGTGGAAAGGTGACTGGTCATGCGTGACTGGTTGATATGTATGTGTTAGGAATTCGGTTGAGGGTTTGGATATTGCGTGAGTGAGGGCGTGCTTAGATAGTTGGCACCTTTTGCGTGAGTGGATTTTGGCATGGGGTCACGTTGGGGTTGCATGATTGAAAAAGGGTTCAACTTAGCGTGACTGATTGATAGGTCATTGCGTGACTGGTTTCTATGTTATCAATTAGTGTGTGCGTGATTCGATTAGTTGTTCTTAGAATTGTGTGATTCGATTAGTTGTTCTTAGAATTGCGTGATTTAATGTTAGTAATTGCGTGACTAATTGATTAGGCATTGCGTGGCTATTGTTGTAGGAAATTGCACGAGTGTCATAACTACATGAAATTTATCTGCATGGGTTCATTCTGTATTATTTTGTGTCAACTGTAATGCTTTAATGTATATATGTTGATTTACTTAATAATCCATGCTCTCCACTTGGATTAATTATTCTATTTCAGGAATTCACCTAAGATATTAGGGACCGGGGAAGGAGGTGAAGATCCAACAGGTTTTAGATACATTCAAGGGAAGGCAGTTTCAGCGGGAGGGAGACGCGAGCAAGATGGCCCTCATCTTGATCGCGACTAATGTTTTATTCGGTCAAGACTACAGACGATCTGTGAGTCCATGGTTGTTGTCGCTGGTCGAGAACATCGACGAGTGGAATGCATTCCCATAGGGCACATATGTGGGGAGTCTGACCGTGGATTACTTGTTGAGGGGTTTCGAACCTCCTGTTGCTGGCGAAGCAGAGAAGAAGCGCTACCACCTAAAAAACAAGAGGTGAATTGCACAAGTAATCCACGGTCAGACTCCATACATATGCGCAAGTCTAAAAACTACTGAACAAAAGCCTCAAAACAACACATTAATTGCACAAGTTACACGCCACCACTCTTACTACAACAAGTAACGCAATATATAAAAACCAATCATGCACTACCTAAAAAACTACTGAACAAAAGCCTCAAAGCAACACATGAATTGCACAAGTCAGTCACGCACTGCCATGCTCGCAACACCTAAGAATAAGTCACCCAATGAATAATAAGCCTCTAAACAAGAGATGAATTGTACTAGTCACGCACCACCAATCTCGTAATACCTAATAATAAGTCAATCAATGCCTAATATCCACTCACGTTATGCCAACTTAAACAGTCACGTACTAGCCCAATGTCATGCAATACATAACAACACGTCACCATAGGTACTCTATTCTATATACATACAAACCACTCACGCAATGTCTTAACAGAAGATATGCATAGCATAATTCACGCGCCACGTATAACCCACTTTCCCAATACCTAATAATAGGTCACCTAATGCCTAACATCCACTCACGAAGTTATTCAGCATAATATAACTTAAACGAAGAAAATAACTCAACAAAATATGTGCTCAGTGAAAATAAAAATTGCTATAAATTTTATTCAAATTTTATTAAAAAGACCCCCCGAAAATACAAGGAGATGATACAAAAAAAAAATGAATCGTACTTCATTTCTTCATAAGTTCATCTACTTTGAACTTTATCTCGATGAGAATCTTTTCGTTGCTCAAGTTGGTAGCCTCCAGGTCAAAAGTCCTTTGCATCAAGTTGTCGATGAGGACTTGAATCTCCTGCTAGAATATGTGCAACTAGTCCCTCACACTCAATAATATGTGCAATTGGTCCCCCACACTCAAAGGCACCTCTTCCTCTTCGGAGGCTGCCTCTTTCCCCTTCTCGACTCTTGGATCTCTGGAGGTCATTTTTCAATTATCTGAGATTGATTAAGATAATTGAATTTTATTCAAATGGTTAATGGTTCTCTTTATTTATAGGCATGAAAGCTGACTTTTTGTTTTCTACAGCCATATCGGTGCAATGGAGAGAGGCTAAATTGGTTATTAAGTACCTGTTCGGCCTATCATTTCATCTTATCTACCTCTTAAAAGCAAAAGTCAGGCCAAACATCATTTTTCAAGAAATTCTTAATAAAAAGCAGCTTAAAGGTTTTCTCTTTTTTTCACTAATCAAAAAGGATTTTAATGTTACCTCTTTTCTCTTTTTCAAGAAATTCGTTATCGTTTTCTTTTTTCTCTTTATTTTTTTAAATTTAGGCATCATGGTAGACCAACCAAAATCTAATACTATTACTACTATACAATTATGAAATTATATATAAACCTCAAGAATTACATTAAAGCTTATTAGGTTATTGAAGATAATCAGTAGAGAATCACCTTCAGCATTAGGTAGCTAAAGTCACGCAATGCCTACAAATAGGTCACGCAACGCTCAACAAATATTCAGTCACGTAATATTAAGTCACGTAACGCCTGTCACGCAATGCTAACAAATATTCAGTCACGTAATGCCTATAAAAAACTCACGCAATGTTCAACAAATATTCAATCAGGTAATATTCAGTAATGTATTAACTCTCACGCAACGCTCAACATATATTCAGTCACGTAATGCCTATAAAGAACTCACGCAATGCTCAACAAATATTCAAGCACCTAATGCCAAATAAACAGGTTACCATTCCTAATATTCAGTCACCCACCCTAATATCCAGTGACTCAATGCCTAAGAAATATTCATGCATCGCCTATAAACTGATTGATTTCGCTACCCTCAGCCAAATTTAAGTTTCCAAACTCATATAATTTACCCATCAACTTTTTCGTTCTATGAATAACCCTGAATAAATGCAAGAACCCATAACAAATACCTTGATGTCATCTCTGCACTTTGGGATTGTGAGAAAGATGGCTGTCGATATAGACCTCGATGGCGCTGGAGAGCTGGACGGAGGAATAGCTAAATCTAAATCGAGATTTAATTTTAGAATTTTAAGCTGAATGGCGGGAGAGCAAAAAGAAAGAAACTGAGATGCGCCTTCATTTGGATTAATTGGATTAAAAGGTATTCTTGTCAAGTCGTGCCACAAATTGGCTAAAAACAGTTAAAATTATGCAAACGGTCATTTTTGAAGTCACCTTACTACGAAGGTCATTTCCCACAATTTTCTCTTATTTTTACTCATTTTTAATTTGAAGCACATTGAGAATGTTTGGAAATGGTTATCCAAACATTTTTCATGAGGCTAGAACTTCATCCTAATCTATTTACACAGGAGTCAAGTTAGTCAACTTTTATTGAAAAGTAAAAGACAAAGAGGAATAAAGGTTAAAAATATCTAAAAAGGTCATCAAGAGAAAAAAGATATAATATATACTATTGTAAAAGAAATAATAGAAACAGAAAGAAAAGATAGATATTGAGAAAATGCTCTTTATATAGTACTGAAGCAATGCTTAGAATGAAAAATAACTATATTACAAATGAGGGTGGGTGACCCCCAATTTATAGTTGAAGCCTCTAACAAATTAATCACAATATCCTACTAAGATATATCTCTAAATTACATTACCTTCTTGATAAATCCCACATTATCACCTAGATAATTTTCACATGTAGATGAATTTGTAATATCTAGAATGTGGATAATACATTTATCATTTATCAAATTTACTCTAATTTGAATTGGTCTAATGTGGTGTGATATGTCCATATTCTATAACACTCCTCTTTAGACGGAGCACCATTGTGATGGCCTAATTAGGCGTGCTATATCTGCCTAGTTAAAAAACTTAAGCCGAAAAAACCCAATGGAGCAAAAATCGAACAAAAGGGAAAAAAAGTACAATGCACTAAGCCCATAATTGCTCTCCCTCAATTGAGCCATATTGCCAGTTCTGGGCTCTACCGCTTCTTGGGCTTGCCATTTTTAGGGTAATTGATACTTTGCCACTCTAGGGACAAATCAATCTTTCACCACATTCTAATGCCATCTACTAATTTTTCAAATGTTGACGTTGGCAATCACTTGGTAAAAAGATCTACAAGATTATCGATGGAGCAAATCTATTTAATGTTAACTTGTCGACTTTCCTAGAGTTTGTGAGAATAGAAAAATTTCAACGAGATATGTTTGGTCCTATCATCTTTAATATATCTTCCCTTAACTTGTGCAACACAAGAAGCATTATCTTTGTAAATTATGATGGGAGAATTTGTAATCGATGTTAAACCACAAGAATTATGAATATGCGTAATAACAAATCTCAACCCAACACAATCTCTTCTAGCTTCATATAGAGTGATAATCTTGGAGTGGGTGGAGGATATAACTTGATAACTCTATAATATAGAGTTATTTGGGCTTAATTTTTATATTAATTTAGCTTAGTTCTTATGGTAATACATAGAACTTAGTAGGTTTTATTTAAATTATTTTAAGTTAGTTAATTTAGATGAGTCAATCTAATCTTAGTTAATTTTATATTTAATTTGGTATTAATGTGATTAAAATAGGTTGTTATTGATTTAGTTGTGCTTTTATAGGTGTTTAATGAAGGAAGAATTTTAATGGAAGAAGGAGAGCAATTTCAAGGTGCCAACTTCCACTGCACATGTTTCGGTATTTCAAGTATAACTATCTCTACAAAGCTTATAATGAGATGATTCTTTGACCATTGAAAAGATAAGAAAAAAAGATACAACTTTCATGTTTACCAGTTTGCCCAGTTCAACCTAGAAGGTAGTCAAAAATCTTGTCGAATTTAAAGCACAATAGTAGTCCTAGAGCAATTACGATTTCTGCTAATTAATTGGTCAAGGCCGCGGCTCACGTAGTCTGATGAGGAAATTCTAGCTTGAAAATTGAATTCTTTCTTCACCCAACTTGGCTAACTTCAAAGCCCTATAAAAAGAACTTTTCGGAGGACTTTAAAAAGAGGATACACCAGATTGTCAACTGAGATTCAAGCCACAAAATCGTTGAAAAAAAAGTTTAATTAGAGCTTAAAAGAAATTGACGGATTCAAGAAGATTTGGAGATCAAGAGTTTCACTCTTGGAGTTTCTTTATTCTTTATTTTTCTTTATTTAGTTTCAATGTTTAAACTTATTTTGATGATAATGTGTGACTTGATGAGGAACTAAATTGTTAATCTAAGATTATGATTGAACTCAATATGTAGTTTGATTTATTTATCTCTCTTTTGCTTATGTTTGATGGATTTAAATTGTTTATTTTATTCTGTTCTTAAAGCTTCTAATTGCTTGATCACCAATTAGATTGAATTGAAAACCTAGGTTAAACCTTGACAAGGGAGATTTAGGTAGACCTCGAATAGAATAACGTATGATCAAATACACTTATTTGATTAGTTCATTTGATTTGCATATAAGGAAGACATACACTTATAACCCATATGTAGCTAAGATTAGAGCCTGAACCTAATTAATTTGCATATATATATATATAGTAAATTAATTGAGAGAGATATTTTTATGAGAAACTCGATAGAGACTTTTAAATAATTTAGAACTCTAGGTTAGCAACTTAATCCATTAAGCTAAGTTAAGAGAGAGACAATATTCAGATGAAGTATTAAGGGATATCATAATCTTAGGTTTGGTAGTCACTCGAATTTAATAAAGTAAATTTGCTAATAAATTTTAGATTAGTTTTATTTTTAGTTTATTAGTTCATTAGTTTTAATTTTATTTTTAATTGTTTGGATAAGATTAGGATGTGTCAATTTTAGTATTTAATAATAAGAATTAAAGCAATTCTTTATGAAAATGATACTATACTTTATCATTATATTACTTATTGATGATACGTGCATTTGCGTAAGAAATCAATAACATAACTCCTAGCATTTGCTTAGTAAAGCTTTAAGATATGGCAGTGCCATTATAGCAAAATAAATAATCTGTTAAAGAGCAAGCCTTATACGAATTAGATTTATATCCTGCATTAGCGTATCCAACTTAACCAGTGTCAGTGGGATCCTTGGAATAATATAATCTCAAATCTATGGTCCTTAGAGATAATGGAAGATATGTTTTTTCCAATTTAGTGTCTTCAAGTTGGCTCAAAACTAAAACGTGCCAACAAATTTATCACAAAAATGATATCTAGTTTCGTACATTGTGCCAAGTACATCAAAGCCCAAATTGTATTAAGATATGGTACTTTAGGACCAACTATCTCCTCATCAAGTTCTCTAGGACGAAATGGGTCCTTTTGGGGATCAAGAGACCTCACAACAATAAGGGTGCTCAATGGGTGAGCCTTGTCCATGTGAAAACATTTAAGTAATCTCTCAATGTATGCTAACTGATGGACAAGTATTGCATTTGCTTTGTTCTCAAGCTCTAGACCAAGACAAAGTTTGGTTTTACCCAAATCCTTAACTTCAAACTCTTTTTCAAATATTTAGTACTTTTAAATAATTCTTTTGGAGTTTCAATCAAATTTATATTGTCGACATAAACTGCTACCATAACAAACCTGGTTTTCGATTTCTTAATAAACAAGCATGGGCAGATAGAACCATTCTTGTATCCTTGTTTAATTAGGTACTCGCTTAAGCAATGATACCACATGCAACCGGATTGCTTTAATCTATATAAAGAGCTTTGCAACTTTATTGAGAATAAGTTGCAAGAAATGTATGCTTCAAGCATTTTAAACCCCTCAAAAATTTTCATATAAATATTGGAGTCTAATGAACCATACAGATATGCCTTCACAACGTCTATATGAAGCATTTCTAGTTTTTCAGAAACAATTAGGCTAATAAGGCAACGAAAGGTAATCTATCCATCACAAGTGAATATGTCTCATCATAATCAATCTAAGGTCTCCGAAAAAAGCCTTGGGCTATAACTCAGGCTTTATACCTCACGACCTCGTTTTTCTCATTTCGTTTCTAGACAAAGATACACTTGTATCCAATAGGCTTTACATTGTTGGGTGTTTGAGCTACAGGTCCAAAAACCTCTCGTTTAGTTAGGGAAGGCAATTCAGCCTAGAGTACTTCATCCCACTTGGACCAATCTTGCCTTTGACGATTTCAATAATAGATTGCGATTCATAATCATTGCTCATAATCTCATGAATAACTGAGAGTGCAAAAACATCATCGATGATTATCTCATTCCAATCCCAAAACTCATTACAATATGTAATAAAGATCTCAATATTCTCGAGGTCGGTGATCTTTTGGTGAGTTAGTACCTCTTCAGGGGCAATAGCCTCTTTTGGAGTAAGCTCAATTCCAAGCTGTTCTTGAGCAAATTCTTAATTCCTCCCTTTTGTTTTTGAGAGGAAGTGTCTTTTGATCCTATCAATCTTCCATGCTTCAAGCGTGGGCCATTTTGATCCATTTCAACCTACCCTTCAAGAACAACAATACTAGTTGGAGTATTCACAGTTGTAATATAAGACTTTGTGATCTTGGCAATATCATTAAATGCGTCAAGAAGTTAATTTGTGTCGTAACGTGTGAGTCCGGGAACCCGACCGCTAGACATGGAGTGATTTGGGAGTCGCCACCAATTTTTTTTCCTAGGTGTGATTGGCCACCCTACTTTGTTCTACTCGACAAAATCTTAAATTAATTTTAAGTCCATCAAGAGAACGATAAACTGGTCTACGTATCTTTTAGATTTGGGTTCGGGAGTACGGTTACGCACAGGGAAGGATTATCACCCCCGTGACGCTCGTTCCACGAACGGTACCATTTAATCATATATTATCCTAACCCATTGATTTTATTCTTATGTTTTCTTAATTATTATTTATTTATTTAATCTTTTATTAGAATATTTTATTTCATTTTTTACAGGTTTAACATGCACATGATGCAATTGTGAAATGCATAACATAAAATCAGGACAATGCCAAACGAAAATCTTTTATTGAGTGTACTTTCCGAATCAGCTCATCATACTGGTGGGATCCGAAAGTATTCTCTCACCTAGGGAAATACCTTAGCAACCCGTCTTCGCAAATTTACTAGGTAGATCCCATCATCGGGATAGTCGTTTGTGAGTAAAAAAAAAGTGTTTTCATGAATGCAAATCCTAATACGGGTAGAAGCCTTTTGTTAAAGATATTTCTCTAGACCCTCCCATCGTACTGGTGGAGCTCGGAGGTATCTTTTCACCTAGGGAGTTTACCGATGAAACTCGCCTTCGCAAGCTTTCTCGAAAAGTCCCATCATTGGGGTTTAGACCCGTATACAGAATATATCTATATGCCATGACATTTAACAATGCGACCATGATACGTGATGCACTCGTAGGTTCTATGTTTGTTTCTTATTTTTCACAAATTTTACTACTTCTTCTTTGTGTGTGTGTTTATTATAAACAAATAATTTACGTTTATTGATTGTTTTTGTATAACCATTTCTATGTCGATATATATTTTACTATATAGGTACTTATTTATTATACGAAACTCCAAAATCAAATTTTTAGACCAAGTATTTTTATTATCCGTAATTTTCGTTATTTATGCATATGTGTTTTCCACTTTTGTCTTATTATGATCAACGAATTTATTGTTATCATTAATTTCCTATTTATTTTGTTTTGTATATTTTGATTAATTGGCCATTGAATATATATTTTTTACTTCATTTAAAATTAAGAACGTTGGAATTCTAAATTAGAACCCTCCCATCGTATTGGTGGAGTCTTAATCGAAACCCTTAACCTAGGGAAGTTTACTCGAATTGCGACTTCTCACGCTCCGAATGGACATCCCATCATCGGTATTGATTCCAAATCAAACATTATATTTTATACTTAATAATTCTTTACTTGGTCTTATTCTTTTATTTTATTTTACTTTTATTTATCTATTTATTAATGGATTTTTTTTTTACCAAACTTGGAATCTTTCCTAACTATAAATATCGGTCCAAAATATATATTTTATTATTATTATTACTGTCATTTCTCTGCATACATTATTATTATACATTTTTTTTACAAAAAATAAACTAAACTTTCCTTCATAAAAATATATTTTTTATTTTTTATCTAAATTTATGTTATTTATAACTTTGCATTTTTACTTTTGTTTTGGTGTTATTACTATTATTATTTTTATTGATTTTTTTATTTGTTTTGATTCTCTAACACTAAAATAGATAGTCATATTATATATATATATATATATATATATATATATATATATATATATATATTATTCTCCCAGAAAAATAAATACATTTTCATTAAGCAAGATAGGCTAGATCCAATATCAACTAAAATAAACCCAAACAAAAGAGAATAGTTATACCTTACCGGGTTGAGATTGGGCCAGCCCACAAGCTCGCAAGAAGCCCAAGACCGCAACACCAAATCTGCTCCCTAAGCCCACGATACCACGCCCGAAACTCACCGTTTGGTGCCTGTAGAGCCACTCGAAACGGCGTCGTTTAGGCCTTAACCCTTTCAATTCCCCCACTCCACTAAAACGGTGTCGTTTTGCTCTCTTCTGTCTAGTATAAAAACTTTTTTTTTCCTTTCTCCTTATTTTTTCCCTTCTATTTTCTCTCTCTAACCCTAAATGCTCTCCCTTCTCTCTAGCCTCAAATGCGACCCCCTTCTCCTTCTTTCACTCGGCTTCTCTCCCTTTCTTTCTTGGCTTATCTTATTCTTTTCTTTTCTCTTTTTCCCCGTTGGTGTGCTTACTTTTCCACCGACCAAATCCGGGTCTCCAAGGCCCCTTCACTAGCTTTCTCTTTTTTTTTTTTTGTGCCTTTCTTTTGTTGTGATTTTGGTTATTTTTAGTGCTTATGGCTAGGTGTTGTTGGCTGGTAGAACTTAGCTTTTTTTTTTTTTGTTTTTGAAGATCTGTGCTTGAAGAATATGAGATTTTTTTTTGAAACGTGTTCTACGCTCCTTCGATTTGTTTTTGGCCCTCTTTTAAGAGCTAGATTGTCCAAAGATTTGGACAATCCATAGGTGAAATCATGCTCTTCTAAGCATGCTTTCACTAGGCTCTGGCACAATTGAGGGCTGCTTGCTAAAGGTGGCTATCCTTCCCCAAACCCCGATGGCTTTTTCAGGGGCATTAAATGCCCTATAATGATGGACTGGAGAAGGGGTTGAGCATACGCTTAATCCTTTCCTGTTCTTTTTTTTTTTAATTTATTTCTTATTTTTTATTTTTTTATTATATTTCATTATTATTATTTTTTTATTTTTTAAAATAGGTGTCTACAATTGGCAATAGCTTATAAATGGATTATATGTTGCACTTTGTTTTCACATTCAAAAGTTTTTGGGTATAAATGGGATAGATTTTTCTCATTCCAAGACAAACTCTCAACTAGTTTCTGTTTCTCAGCCATGGAAGCCTTAGGTACCTTAATAGATGGAAACACTATCTCATCAAAATGACAATTTGTGAATCTGGCGGTAAAAAGATCAACCGTCATTGGTTCCAAGAACCTAATGATGGACGGTGTATCAAACCCAATGTAAATGCCCAAACAACATTGAGTACCCATTTTAGTCATTTTTGGTGGTGTTATGGGCATTTGTACAATGAAACCAAAGGTTCATAAATGTGAAATGTCTAGTTCATAGCCTAGAACCAATTACATGGGGGATTGTAGAAAGCTAGTAGTGGGGCACAATCTAATTAGTGTCGCCGCATGCAAAAAAACATGACCCCACGCTGAAGAGTTGAGCTTTGTCATCAATAAAAGAGTACGAGTGATAATTTGAATGCGTTTAATCAAGGATTCTGCCAATCTATTCTGAGTATGAAATGTGGAACCGGATGCTTAACCTCGATTTTTAGTGAAGCACAATACGTATCAAAGCTTTTTGATGTAAATTCACAAGCATTATCCATCCTTATGCTCTTGATTGGATACTCAGGGAAGTGTGCTTGAAGCTTTATAATAATCTACACAAGTAAACATGCAAAGGTGATGTTATGTGTAGATAATAGGCAAACATAGGACCATCTACAGAATGCGTCCACTAATATCATTAAATATCAAAATGGCCCACTTACCAATTGTATTGATCTATAAATATCACCTTGAATTCTTTGCAAGAATGAAAGGATTAAAGATCAACCTTTGTCATAGAAGGTTTAGTGATGAGCTTTCCTTGTGAACAAGTTTCACAAGTATAATCCTTGGATAACAAAACCTTTGTATCCTTTAAAGGGTGTCCTATAGTATTTTGGATTATCCTATGCATCATCATAGCTCTCGGGTGACCTAGGTGATCTTGCCAAAGTCTAAACTCATCAAAAGTTACCAATCTCCAAGATATGGTAGCGTGGGATTTAATACCTCTAATAGTGACACAATACAATCTTGTAGTTAAAGCTTCTAACTTCTCATGAATGGTCTTCTGGCCCATCTTATAAGAGATGATGCAAATAAATTCATTATTTTGTTCATAAATTGTCTCAAGAAGGTACCCATTATGGCTTATATCTTTGAAGTTAAGTAGATTCCTCTTCGATCTACTGCTTAGCAATGCATCCTCGATATGAAAGGTGGTGCCATTTAGCAGAACAATTGTGGCATTTTCGGAGCCATCAATAATCTCAACAAGACCTGATATTGTATGAACATTTGCCTTATGCAATGTCACACTTAAGAAAAAGTGCTTGCCACAAAGTATGGTATTTGTCATTGCACTATCAAGTAAACAAACATCTTCTGTTTTCTCAGTAGTTCCCATTTGCACTTGTATTGACAACTTCAAGTGTCATGTATCATAAAAATTTACAAATTAGTCATGAGATTGAAAATTTCAAATAATAAATATGGAATCAATTTCATAATAATTTTATTAAATGATCACATTGTTCTTTCTTAGGAAGAATCAACCAAGGGTAATACATTCAAAAAAAGAAAAAAATGAGGAAAACATTAAAATCCTCAGATCTTGAGTCTGGGTTGTCCTCTATCATTCAAATGCCTTATCTTGGCTATCAAGATCTTGAAAGAAATTAGAGACTTCCAAGAGTGTTCTTGCTTCTACAGGAGTAGGGGGGTCATCTTAATGGAGGCATTGTTAGCTTCAACATTAGTCATAGCAGTAAAATTCTCAATGGCATGAGTCTCAACCCATTTGCCTTTATCCTTCAGGGATGCTTAGTATAGATCAGCAAAGTGTTTTAGCGTATAACAGGTAAGCAACCAATGTCTAGCCATGCCATAATGATGGCAAATACTTTCATCATATTTTATCATGGGCTTCTTGCCCTTGCCATGATTGGGGCCAAGGTTGGATTGCCTAGGGCGGTTAAGTCTTCCTCCACCCTTATGTGGGTTATGCCCTTACCTAAGTTCATGACCCTTAAAATGGCTTGTACTTTTACTAAAGCTAGCATTTACTTCAGGTAATGTTTTTCAAGCCAATAGATCTAAGATCATGGTTCTTAAGCAATAGTTCATTAGCCTACTCTACAATCAAGAGGACAAAAATCAACTCCGAGTACGTCTTAAATTGACGTTGCCGGTATTGCTATTGTAATACAATATTTAAAGAATAAAAGGTGGAAAAAGTTTTTGCTAATAGCTCTGATTCAGTGAGCTTAACACTGCATAACTCCAACCGAGAAACAATATCAAATAAGCTAAGTTGTAGTCGGATATTGATTTGAAGTCTTGCAACTTGAGATGCTGCTAGTCATATTGTTCCTGAGGGAGGATAAATGTCTTGGTATGATCATACATTTCTCTCAACCTCGTCCACAAGATCTCAAGGTCTCGGATGGATAAATATTGAGTCTTCAAGCTCTCATGCAAATAACGACAAGTGAATATCAGTGCATTCACCTTATCTTTGTCAGTTGTTTTTCCTCTTATAATAATTGCATTAGCAAGACCTTGCCCTTGGAGATGCATTTTCACATCAAGGCATCAAGACAGATAATTATTTCTACTCACTTCTAGGATGTGTAACTTGGACTTTTCGATATTTGCGATAATTCTACGCATAGAAAAATGGACCTATAAATTAATTATGACAACTATAGGGGTTTTCGGAGGCCCACCGTTGCTTCAGGGGCCAAAGGGATGCTCTAAGTCTATTGTTGGCTACAGGTAGACTAGACAGTACACAAAATCAAAATCTAATTGGTTGATGAAGAACCAAGAAAATTACCTCCTCCTTTGGTGCTCATGCTGATAACGTGTTGTAAAAGAAATAACATAAATAGGAAGAAAAGAGATATATTGAGCGAATGCTCATTATGTATGACTGAAACAATACTTGGAATGAAAAATAAGTGTGTTACAAATGAGAGTGGGGTGACCCCTTATTTATAGTTGAAGCCCTTAACAGATCAATCACAATCTCCTACTAAGATACATCTTTAAATTACATTACCTTCTTGATAAATCCCACATTATCACCTAGATAATTTGCATACATAGATGAATTTGTAATATCTAGAATGTGGAGAATACATTTATCATTTATCATTTATCATTTATCAAATTTACTCTAATTTGATTTGGTTTAATGTGGTGTGATATGTCCATATTGGAGGCATAAGGCTCCGCTCTTGTGTCTACAAGAAAAAGTAGTATCTAATATTTTAAGGTTAGTTTTTTTAAAAAGAAATTAAAGTTAACACGTTAATCTGTGGTGTTTTTAATTTCATTTTAATCAAATTAATGAAAGACAATTAATAGAAATAGACATTATCTTCTAATTAACTTACTTTCAAGTAGTAATTCAAATTATATAAAATTGCTCCATCCAAATTAAATTAGTAATAATTTATCTATAAAACTCATACATAAATTGGTAATTTTCAAAGCCCGAAAAGCCCAGCCCTCAATTTCAAGGGCACTTCCTGTTCGGCTTTAAGGAACAAAATCCATATATAATTAAGCTAGGCTTGGAATAAGATTTGTATGGTCCAACCAAAGTTAGCCCGGTCCAAAAGTTATTTTCTCAATAAATTTTTAAAACTAAAATGCAAGACGTATATAAGTTTAGATCCCTACTATTAATTTTTCATTCATTATGATTAATATGATAAGTTATGTCAAGATTCGAGTTCTCAAATATTGATTATACTAACCATAATTAAATTTTGTAAAAAATATATATCAATTAATTGTTTAAATTTAAAAGATTAGATTTTTTTTGAAAGGCGGTTTAAAAGGATTAAATTGATAAAATAAAATTAAAGATCGACCCTTGAACTACTACTTTAACTACTAAATAAAAATATCTTTATGGGTTTGGTGCAAAAAATATCGGATCAATGTCACAATAAAACATGTGATCGGGGACGAGTTAACACAAAATGTATAAAACCATTGGAAAAGAAAGAGTTTGAAGCGTTGTCTTAAGTTAGATATTAAGATAAAGATTTGAAATTGGATCCTGCCAGATTTTTTGAGCCAATTATAGAGCTAATAGATCTCCAACTTTTTCTCTATCACAAACCGCAAAGAAACATTTAATCCCACGCCATGAAAAGCAGTGCTTAGAAGCTTTGAGCTTCGGTTTGCTAGCTCTTTTTTTTGGTATACAAGACAAGAGCATTGATGTTATATGCGTTTGAGAGGTCTAATCAATTTACTGAAAATGGAGTTGAATTATTTAATTCCTCTTGTTACCCGGGGGTATTCTCCATTGGCACCCAAAACCTTTTCTCCACATATGCTTGTTAAGTTTCACAATTGACTAATAAAGAGTGAGACGGGCTTGAACAAAATTTTAAGAAAAGCAATATTGATATGCGTTTTGAAATTTTTTTTTAATATTTTAAATTTTTTGAATCATGTTTAACATATTGAAAAATAAAATTTTTTTATTCATTTATAATTATATAGTACATCATGTTAAGTTTGAAATTTTAAATTCATCGTAAATTTTTTCAATTTAAAAAGATACAAAATAATTATTTAAATTTAAATTAATTTAAAGTAATAAATTAAGAGTACGGATTAAGATTAACGAGATACACATTATTTGAATCATTGTCACGGAAAAACATGTGGTTAGGAAAGAGTTGACACAAATAGAAGAAAACCATCGGTTTGAAGTTCTTAAGTAGATTAGATATAAGTCGCACTGTTTCGAGCACAAACGGCAATGAACATTTGACCAGCAAGCCATGACACAAAAGTAGTAATTACTGGCTTTGATCTTTATTTTGCTCTTCTTTTGGTATACAAGACAAAACCCCTTGATGTTATATGTATTTGAGTGGCTGATCTGCTTTGCGTTGTCCAATCAATGAACTGAAAATCGACTCATCACCCCATGTTCTTCCCATTAAATAGTTAACTACTTGCTGGGGGTTGTAAAAATCTTCCGAGTTGTGAATGAAGTTCACAGGTAACAAAATTCATCATATTAATATACAAATTTTGTAAAGGGGAGGACCAAAACAGAATTTTACCTTCTATTATGGCTGAGAGAAGGGTGAATCATGGGACTTACAAATTACAATTGCTTAGGGTGGCAGCCACCCACGTAGCCAACTCTTTTACCTAGCATGATTACATGTTTACAACCATGAATTATATAAAATTCCTTAGTGTCAGCAGCTACTAGAGCTAGACCAATCAATATAATTAGGGAAAGCCAAACTACAATAATTTCCACGGTCCTTGTGGTTATATAAATAATGGGATTGAGGAGTGTTGGGACTTGAAGTTGGTCATTGGTGAGAAAGAGGTGTCATATCCATTGTTTCAGTCTTTTGACATTATCAACTGCAATACTAGAATGGGATTCTTGGCACCTCATCATCAGCTGGCTTTCATATTTGGTCTCTTAGGTATAAGCACTATAACAAATTTGGCTTAAAGCATTGCAACGGAGTATTCCGTACACGTAAATACCTTTAGCTCATTCATTTTTGCTCTTACATAGTGTGCATGATCTTCCTTTGTTTCTTGTTTTATGTAGGAAACATTGTTTCGTTCTTGGTGTTCTTGGCACCAGTGTAAGAGTCTTGATCCGTTTCTTAACAGCCTTACATTTATGTTTTGCTCATGAATCTTGGGAACATTGCTAATATCTCCATCTGCTGTCTCCGTCAGGCCAACTTTCTATCAAATTTGCAAGAAAAAAACTGCTGAAGGTTACCATTCAATTCCTTATATGGTTGCACTTTCCAGTGCAATGATGTTGCTGTACTATGGTATACTTAAGACGAACGCGGTTCTGATCATCAGCATCAACGTCATAGGATGTGCTATAGAAATTGTCTATCTAGTTTTATACATTATATATGCTCCTAAGAGGGAAAAGGTAACGTTTGTTACGTGCAAATCATGATGAAACCCAAAACAAAATTTGTTTTGGTATTGGAAAGATTCATTTGTTTCGGAACTTGCAGGTTTCAACAATGAAGTTCATACTGCTGTTCAACATGGGAGGCTATGGCTTGATCATCTTACTCACCAATTTATTAACAGAAGGATCCAAACGTGTGACTGTCATGGGATGGATCTGTGCTGTTTACAATGTAGCCGTATTTGCTTCTCCTTTAAGCATCATGGTTTGTAGCTACAACAACAGTTTCCTTTCTTTGTTTTTTCAAACTTATAACACAAGGAATCTCACTTGCCTTGATAAATCCTGAGCGCTTCGGTTGATAAGTCTATTGGTCGATTTCTATGATAATCTTACTCTCATTACTTCCGATTTCTTATTCATCTCTTTAGTTGACGAAAGAGATCATATTTTGTTAATTACAGAGGCATGTCGTAAGGACTAAAAGTGTGGAACACATGTCATTTTCTCTTTCCCTTTTCCTCACGTTATGCGCCACGATGTGGTTCTTCTATGGACTCTTCATGATGGATTTCTTCATTGCAGTAAGTCATACATACATTAGACGGGATTTCTTTTAAAGAAAACATCAATTCTTTTTACTTCAGCAGACTAACATGGAAAATACATTTATGGTATTCGTATGTTCAGTTGCCAAATGTGTTGGGATTTTTGTTTGGAATAGCTCAAATGATCCTCTATGTCACATACAAGAATGCAAACAAGGACGTTGAAATGCAGAAAGAAGTAGATATAGAGTTAAAGCAGGGCTCATTGGAGGATGTAAATCCATGCAAAGCAGATCAACCACAAAAAATGAAGGAAATTAAAATAAATGTCACTGAGAAGCCTGTTGAATCAGACAAGATGAATAATGTTTGGTCCCGTCAATGGAGAAACAGCAAATCCAAGCTTGAAAGACAAAGTTCCATGTCAAGGATGGAAGACAGATACCTTGTCCGGAGGGAATACTAACAGATTCTTTTTTCTTTTTCTTTTCTCCTTTTCCATTTTGATGGTCTTCTTCCCATGTGCTATTAAGTAGTAATAAGGTACTGTAAAATAGAGTGCCATCTCTGTGGAAACAACTTGTATTGATCAAATGGCTTCCTTATCTGTTTGAGCTGTCCCCTATGGATCCGTTTCCTTTCAGATCCTCTGGTTTTTTACCAGATTTGTGCATATTCTGGATATTTAATAAAATTTCCGTTTTGACTGAGAAAAAAAAACGGCTTCCTTATCAGGCAGCACCATCTATGTGAAATGTTTGTGAGAATTATAAGACATTGAATACGCAGAATCTCTCTCTCTAAAAGAAATTTTCTTTTGCATTATGGACAGTCAATTTGGAAAAACCATATTAACCATCTACGTAGACAGATAACCAAGCAATAAATGAGGGTCCGTTTATTTTGACGTAAAATATTTTCTGAAAAATATTCACAGGACTTACACTTGTTTGAAAGACGAAAAATTTATTCTAAATATAAAACATTTTATAAATCAATGGAAAAAATAACGATTGACCACAAAAGATGTCTCATGCCTATAAGGGACATACGACATTTTTCAAAGAATAAAAAACACTCTTATACTAAGTCTAGGTTTGATGAACATAAATATTTAACTTAAAATATTAAAAAATTAAAAATATATTAATATTTAACTTAAAAAAAAATTTAATGAAATTATTCAATGTAATTAAATTTTTTATTTATAAATTGAATAAATCTTACTAATAATTATAATAAAAAATATTTTAATGATAGTCATTTAATAAATATATATATATAAAAGTTTTGGATGTCTTACACAATTGATAATTATAGATATTTTTATAATGTTATGATAAAAAAGTGATAAGATAGAAATTTTTTAAAAAATTATAGCTTACTTTAATTATAAATACATGATAAATGTTTTGGAAAATATCATTATTGATTTTGTCCATTTTCATGTAAATTCTTAATTTTAATCTCAAATTAGTGAAAAGTAAATGACACCATTGCTTTCAAATAACTTCTGTTTATCATATTAACACCCAAATAGTTCCACTAGTGATAATGGAAAATATTTTCCTCAAGATGATCCAAACAATAGAAAATGTTTTCAACAGTTTATCCAAACAATAAAAAAATATTAAATTTTCATGTAAAATATTTTATATTGAAAATTTTTTTCCCAACAAGTTATTTTTCAGTTACCAAACAGATTCTAAGTTTTCATGACAGTCAAAAATATTATAAAACTTGAGGAAATGCAAATGAGTAATCAACATCTCAACTCCTTTACTGCTACTATATGAAAACAGTGATGCAAAGATCAGCTTTTGGATTAACAGTAAGAAATTTGTGTTCAAGCAGCGCTGAAAAGACCATTGATACTACTGAAGATTTTGATCTATATGTGCTTGGAGAATTGTACTATTAGTCTACTCACAAGAAACTAGTTTTGTTGCTGACTTTTCTGCTAGCTACTGTAGTGACCAAGATTCTTTATTGTGATGCATCCTCAGGACTTCCCTTTCAAAGATGTCTGTATTGATTTAGAGTTTAGGGTTGGGTTTGTTTTAGCTAGAGAGAAGGGAACAATAGGCAAAGTTAATGGAGATGATGATAGGAGCTGTTCTTTCATAAAGGAAGAAACCAATAGCTTATTTCAGTGAAAAGCTTAGTGATGCGAGATGCAAATGGACCATGTATAACAAAATTTTATTTTGTTGTGCATGCTTTGAAGAATTGGGAGCACTACTTGGTTGGACGAGAATTTGTTTTGTACTCAGATCATGAGGCATTGAAGTACTTGAATACCCAGAAGCAGATTAATAAAGACATGCATGCCAGGGGGTTTAGTTTTTACAAAAGTTTCCTTTCAAGCTGAGACGCAAGGCTGAAATACAAAATCAAATAGCAGATGCATTGAGTAGACGTGTAAATTTACTAATGACAATGAGACAAGAAGTTGTGTGTTTTAATATAATTAGAGAATTGTATCATATAGATGAGGATTTTCATGATACATGGGAGAAGTGTATCACAAATTGACCTATTAAGGATTTTTACATTCATGATAGTTTTCTACTGCGAGGCAACCTGCTTTGCATTCCTAGATCTTTGTTAAAAGAAAAGTTGATTAAAGACTTGCATGGTGGAAGTCTTGCTGGTCATTTAGGTCGTGACAAAATGATCGCTACTGGTGGAAAAAGATATTAATGGTCACATTTGAGAATGGATGTAACAAGATTTGTGCAGCAATATTACATATGCCAAACTATAAAGAAACAGTCCCAAAATATTCGTTTGTACATGCCTTTACTTGTCCTAGAAAATATTTGTGATGATTTATCTATGGATTTTGTGCTTGGATTACTTTGAACACAAAGGGGCATGGATTCTGTTTTTGTTGTTATTGACATGTTTTCCAAAATGGTGCACTTTATCCTACGTAAGAAGACTTCAAATGCAAGCAAAATAGCCAAATTATTTTTCAATGAGGTTGTTTATCTGCATGGTGTGCCTAAAACCATCACTTCAGATTGGGACAAGTTTCTTGGCCATTTTAAAGGACTTTGTGGAAGATGTTTTATTCATCCTTAAATTATAGCAACACAGCTCATCCACAAATTGATGGCTAAATTGAATTGGTGAATGGCACCCTTGGCAATCTGATTCGCAGTATTTGTAGAGATAGACCAAAGCTATGGGACTTTGTATTGGCACAAGCAAAGTTTGCTTATAATAGTGTTGTTCATAGTGCCACAGGAAAATCTCCATTTTCCATTATGTACAGAAAGTCACCACAGCATGCTCTTGACTTGATCAAGTTGCCTAAAGTTCCTGAATTTAGTGCAACTACTAAAAATATGACTAATCAGTTGCAAGATGTTCTAGCTGAGGTGAACAGAAATTAAAGCAAGCTTATGCCAAGTAGAAGAAAGCTATAGACCAATATTGCAAAAAGCAAATTTTTGAAGTAAAAGATCAAGCGACGATGTTTTTGTGAAAAAAAAAAGTTTCCAGTGGGGACTTAGAGTAAGTTGCAGCCCGAGAAATATGGACCATACTAGGTTTTGAAGAAGATTAATGACAATGCACGTGTTGTGGATCTACTAGACACAATGAGAATCTTCAAAATATTTAATGTGGCAAATATTTACCCATTTATCCAAATGTACAAGTTAACTTGAAGTCGAGATTTTCTCAAATGGAGGGAACTGACGTAGATAGTCTAGTAAATGATTTCTTGGAGCAAACAGAGTGTCAAAAGCCAAAACGAAAGCCCAAAGGTCATAAATGGACATGTCCATAATTTTAGAATTTTCTTTACTTTGTTAGGAGTTCTATTAAGAATTATAGATATAATATAATTTTTTTTATTTTAATTTACTTGGACAACAAGCAAATTTAGGTTTAGGAATTTACTTTTATTGTACTCTAGAAGGGTAAAATACTTTCTTATTTAAATTTACGTACACGTCAAGTAAGGTTAGGCTATTATAAATAGCATTCTTAGACTTAGTTATTAAACAATTTTTTTTGGAATTATTAAATAATATTATATTCTTTTCGAATTTTGAGTTTAAGTTTCTGCATTTGAAACTTGATTATTAGCCTTAAAGGATTTGTCAAGTAATAGCCTTTATTTTCACGCTAACTAGCTGCGTCAATAAACATCAATGAAAATTTAGGTCTACTCTGATACCACTTGTCACGGATCTTTATTTTTAACTTAAAAGACATGCTTGATAGATAATGAAAAGCCTATATTTATATACTTAAAATCTACCCCATGCCTTATAAATGTAAGATTCATGACATAAGGCTCCACCCCTATGTCTATAAGAGAAAGTTGTAATTAATATTTTAAGGTTAACACCTTAATCTATGTGTTTTTAATTTCATTTTAATCAAATTAATGAAAGACAATTAGAAGAAACAAACATTATCTTCTAATTAACTTACTTTCAAGAAGTAGTTCAGGTTATATAAAATTGTGCCACCCAAATTAAATTATTAATAATTTAGCTATAAAACTCATACATTAATTGGTAATTTTCAAATCTCGAAAAGCCGAGCCCTCAAATTCAAGGGCATTTCCTGTTCAGCTTCAAGGAACAGGATCCATCCATAATTAAGTTAGGCTTGGAATAAGATTTGTATGGTCCGACCAAAGTTAGGCCGGTTCAAAAGCTATTTTCTCAATAAATTTTTAAAACCAAAATACAAGACGTGTATAGGTTGAAATCCCTTCTATTAATTTTTCATTCATTATGATTAAGATGAAAAGTTACATCAAGATTCCAGTTCTGAAATATTGGTTATACAAATCATAATGAAATTTTAATATATATATATATATATATATATATATATTTTTTATTGATTAATCGTTTAAATTTAAAAAAATTAAATCGATAAAATAAAATTAACAATTGTTTGCTCACTATTACTTTAACTATTAAATAAAAATATCTTTGTCGGTTTGATGCAAAAAATATTGGATCAATGTCACAATAAAACATGTAATCAGGAAAGAGTTTATACAAAATGAATAAAACCATTGGAAAAGAAAAGGGTTTGAAGCTTTGTGTAAGCTAGATTTTAAGATAAAGATTTGACATTGGATCCTGCCTCATTTTTAAGACAATTACGAAGCTAATAGATCTCCACATTTTTCTCTGTCACAAACCGCAAGAAACATTTAATCCCACGCCATGAAAAGCAGTACTTAGAGGCTTTGAGCTTCGGTTTGCTAGCTCTTTTTTTGGTATACTAGACAAGAGCATTGATCTTATAGACAAGGCTCCACCCCTATGTCTATAAGAGAAAGTTGTAATTAATATTTTAAGGTTAACACCTTAATCTATGTGTTTTTAATTTCATTTTAATCAAATTAATGAAAGACAATTAGAAGAAACAAACATTATCTTCTAATTAACTTACTTTCAAGAAGTAGTTCAGGTTATATAAAATTGTGCCACCCAAATTAAATTATTAATAATTTAGCTATAAAACTCATACATTAATTGGTAATTTTCAAATCTCGAAAAGCCAAGCCCTCAAATTCAAGGGCAATTCCTGTTCAGCTTCAAGGAACAGGATCCATCCATAATTAAGTTAGGCTTGGAATAAGATTTGTATGGTCCGACCAAAGTTAGGCCGGTTCAAAAGTTATTTTCTCAATAAATTTTTAAAACCAAAATACAAGACGTGTATAGTTTGAAATCCCTTCCATTAATTTTTCATTCATTATGATTAAGATGATAAGTTACGTCGAGATTCGAGTTCTGAAAACATGTAATCAGGAAAGAGTTGATGCAAAATGAATAAAACCATTAGAAAAGAAAAGGGTTTGAAGCTTTGTGTAAGTTAGATTTTAAGATAAAGATTTGACATTGGATCCTGCCTCATTTTTTAAGACAATTATAAAGCTAATAGATCTCCACATTTTTCTCTGTCACCAACCGCAAAGAAACATTTAATCCCACGCCATGAAAAGCAGTACTTAGAAGCTTTGAGCTTCGGTTTGCTAGCTCTTTTTTTGGTATGCAAGACAAGAGCATTGATGTTATATGCATTTGAGAGGTCTAATCAATTTACCGAAAATGGAGTTGATCTCCACTGGTACCCAAAAACCTTTTCTCCATATATTCTTGTTAAGATCCACAATTGACTAAAATCTTAAGAAAAGTAATTAATATTGATACATGTTTTAAAATTTTTTTAATATTTTCAATCACGTTTAACATATTAAAAAAGGAAAATTTTTTATTCATTATAATTATTTAATAAGTCATGTTAAGTTTCAAACTTTATGTGGTTAGGAAATAGTTGACACATATTGGATAAAATCGTTGGTTTGAGGTTTGAAGTTCTTGAGTAGATTAGATATAAGATAGAGCTAATAAATCTCGTACTGTTTCTAGTACAAAACGGCGATGAACATTTGACCAGCAAGCAATGACACAAAAGTTTTGTTTTACTCTTTTTTTGGTACACAAGACAAAAGGCCTTGATGTTATATGTATTTGAGTGGCTAATCTGCTTTGCATTTTCCAATCAATAAACTGAAAATGGACTCATCTCCTCACGTTCTTCTGATTAAATAGTTAACTACTTGCTGGGGATTGTAAAGATCTTTCAAGTTGTGGATGAAGTTCACAGGTAACAAAATTTATCATGTTAATGTACAAATTTTGTAAAGGGGAGGAGGCCAAAACAGAATTTTAACTTTTGTTATGGCTGAGAGAAGGGTGAATCATGGGACTTACAATTGCCTAGGATGGCAGCCACCCACGTAGCCCACTCTTTTTCCCGCCATTATTACAGCCATGAATTATATAAATTTCTTAATGTCAGCAGGTACCAGAGCTAGACTAAGCAATATAATTAGGGGAAACCCAGGGGCGGAGGGAGCGGTTGCTAGAAGGGGGCCCCCAAAAGTTCTAAACATTTATAATTTTTTTTAGTTTTTTTTTTAATATTTATAATTTTATCTTTATTTTTTAATAAATTTTATAATTTTATCTTTTGAATATTAAATTTTTTATTTTTATTTTTTAAAACTTAAAACCTTAATTCCGCTCCTACAAAAGTCAAACTACAATAATTTCCACGGTTCCTGTGGTTATATAAATAATGGGATTGAGGAGTGTTGGGACTTAAGTTGATCCCCGGTGAGAAAGAGGTGTCATACTGTCATATCCATTGTTTCAGTCTTTTGACATTATCAACTGCAATACTAGAATGGGATTCTTGGCACCTCACCATCAGCTGGCTTTCATATTTGGTCTCTTAGGTATAAGCACTATAATAAATTTGGCTTAAAGCATTGCAACGGAGTATTCCGCACCTGTAAATACCTTTAGCTCATTCATTTTTGCTCTTACGTAGTGTGCATGATCTTCCTTTGTTTCTTGTTTTATGTAGGTAACATTGTTTCGTTCTTAGTGTTCTTGGCACCAGTGTAAGAGTCTTGATCCGTTTCTTGACAGCCTTACATTTATGTTTTGCTCATCAAACTTGGGAACATTGCTAATATCTCCATCTGCTGTCTCCGTCAGGCCAACTTTCTATCAAATTTGCAAGAAAAAAACTGCTCAAGGTTACCATTCAATTCCTTCTATGGTTGCACTTTCCAGTGCAATGATGTTACTGTACTACGGTATACTTAAGACGAATGCGGTTCTAATCATCAGCATCAACGTCATAGGATGTGCTATAGAAATTATCTATCTAGTTTTATACATTATATATGCTCCTAAGAGGGAAAAGGTAACGTTTGTTACATGCAAATTATGATGAAACTCAAAACAAAATTTGTTTTGGTATTGAAAAGATTCATTTGTTTCGGAACTTGCAGGTTTCAACAATGAAGTTCATACTGCTGTTCAACATGGGAGGCTATGGCTTGATCATCTTACTCACCAATTTATTAACAGAAGGGTCCAAACGTGTGACTGTCATGGGATGGATCTGTGCCGTTTACAATGTTGCCGTATTTGCTTCTCCTTTAAGCATCATGGTTTGTAGCTACAACAACAGTTTTCTTTCTTTGTTTTTTCAAACTTATAACACAGGGAATCTCACTTGTCTTGAAAACTCCTGAGCGCTTCGGTTGATAAGTCTATTGGTCGGTTTCTATGATAATCTTACTCTCATTACTTCCGATTTCTTCTTCATCTCTTTAGTTGACGAAAAGGATCATATTTTGATAATTACAGAGGCATGTCGTAAGGACTAAAAGTGTGGAACACATGCCATTTTCTCTTTCCCTTTTCCTCACGTTATGCGCCACTATGTGGTTCTTCTATGGACTCTTCGTGATGGATTTCTTCATTGCAGTAAGTCATACATACATTATTTCTTTTAAAGAAAACATCAATTCTTTTTACTTCAGTAGACTAACATGGAAAATACATTTATGGTATTTATATGTTCAGTTGCCAAATGTGTTGGGATTTTTGTTTGGAATAGCTCAAATGATCCTCTATGTCACATACAAGAATCCAAACAAGGATGTTGAAATGCAGCAAGAAGTAGATACAGAGTTAAAGCTGAGCTCATTGGAGGATGCAAATCCATGCAAAGCAGATCAACAACAAGAAATCAGAGAAGCCTGTTGAATCAGACATGATGAATAATGTTTGGTCACGTCAATGGAGAAACAATAAATCCTGTTATAATTAACTTGCATATTAGGAATACTTATTTATAATTTTAAATATGCAGACAATTATTGTTGGTTTTCTTTCTTTACATGTTGTTAGTGGCATTAGTTGTCAGTTTGAATTTCTTGTTCAATTATGGTTCTGCCCTCTTGTACTTGAAATTTTAAAAGCCAAGATGTCTTGAATGAAAACATAACTTTATTAGCCTTTGTTTTGCTAATATTCTTATCCTAAGCTTTTTCTCAATTTTTATCCTTTTCTTTTTCAATTTGTTTATATGGTATCAGAGCTCCCAAGGATCTCAAGGGATCTGTGAAACTTCTTTTATCTTTCCTTTTACCCTCAAAACAAAGAAAAACCATGCTTGCACCTATGAAACCCGAAACCAACAAAAAAAACTCAATGACCTCCTCCAACTTCAGTTCACCTTCACCACCTATTTTCACAAGTGTAACCTTTTCTATATGGAGTGTTAAAATTGAAGCCTACTTGAAAGCTTTCGATTGTGGGAAGTTGTAGAAACCGAGAATGAGCCATTGGAACTAAGGAGAGATCCTACTGTTGCACAAATCCAGCAACATAATGAAGAAGTTGTTAAAAATACAAGGCACTATCTTGTATACACTCGACAGTTTCAAATTCCATCTTTACTCACATAATGGCCTACGAGACAGCCAAAGAGGCGTGAGACAAGCTTAAGGAGCATTACTAGTGAAGTGCCCATACATGTCAATTAATTTTTCACTACGCAGGTGTACGTATAAGATAGATAGTATATAAGCAAGCAGAGTATCGGTCCTACAAGGAATTGATCTAAAATTTTGCTAAGTACTAAAATTAGAACAAGTTAATCTTATCCAAACAATCAATATCAAATAACTAATTTAATTAACTAAAAATACTTAACCAAAATTTTAAACTAAGAAAAATCAAAATAATAATAACTAGAGTAAAAATCAAATCAAACAAACCTAGAATTATAATATCTCTCACACTTCATCTAAGTCTTACCTCTCCTCCTTAACTTATTTCAATGGGTTAAATTGCTAACCTAGAGTCCTAAATTATTTATAAGGGTCTCACGACTTATCTTATAAAAATATCTATTTTAACCAAAACATTATATCCCTTTATGAATTGAAGTTAAAACAGATTCATTAAATTCATGCTCTAATATGACTACATTTGGCTTATAGGTATATCTCTATCCTATACGCAAATCAATTAAAAGATTATATACTATTCCAATTTTAGTCTACTCTAAACTCTCTTTCCCAAGTTTGTTTAGGTTTCTAAATCAATTTAATTGGTGGCCAAGCAATTAAAGGCATTAAAAACAAATTAGAATAAACAACTCAATTCTCATTAAAGATAAGTAAGAAAGAGATTAAAAACTTAGATTACATATGAGCTCAATTGCAATCCTAGAAAAAAAAATTAGCTACTCATAATTGCAAAAATAAATAACATTATAATAATTTCAACCATTGAAAGTAACAAGAAAAATAAAAGCTAAGGAAGAAAACAAAACAATAATTGTCGTCTTGATCTCACAGTTTCAGCCTCAACTTCTAACTTCTTGAGTCTCCCAAAAGTTGTCTCTCCAATATTCTTAAAATATATCCTATTTATACTAATAAACTTAACCTATAATTCCCTAAATTGACCTATGGTTTAATTGGGCTTAAAAGTGTAATTAGAGGCCCAAAAAATCAATTATCAGTCCTTAACAATTTTCATTCCCGATACAGTATGTCTAACCATCTTTTGACGTGATTTTCTCTATCTTCGATGTAGAACTGGGCAAAGTTCAATGGTCCAAGAATCGCATCATTTGGAGTTCTGTGGTGTGAGTTATGGCCAAAATACTAAAGCATATGCAAGCAGACTTTCGGATCTTTCAACACCTTACTTTTCAAATTTAAACCCAATTCTTTTAATTCTTACAAAAAATATAAAAACTAATAAATAATAACCAAATTAAAAGAAATAACATAAAATTAAAATAACTCACTTAAAAATAAATCAATTATAAAAACAACTAAAAATTAAGCAAATTATAATTAAAAATTGAGGACTTAGCTAATATTTAATAACAAAATTGGACTAAAATAATTTTATAAAATAGAATTATCAGTACATGGCAGATGCAAGTGCTTAATTTATGAAGGGAGTACAATGATAAGGTTATGAAGATAGCTAATCAACTAAGGCTTCCCGGTGAAGAATTGAATGAGATGAGAATAGTCAACAAACTATTAATAAATTTGCTTGAAAAATTTGAGTCCAAGATCTCATCATTGGAGGACACCAAAGATCTTTCAACTTTCACCATGATCGAGCTTGTCAACACTCTCCAAGCTCAAAAACATAGAAGAGCCATAAGAAGTGATGACAAAAGTGAAAGTGCTTTGCTAATAAAGCATAAATTAGGCACTAATAGTGGCACCAAGAATAAAGAGATGAAGAAAAGAAAACCAAATGGAAAACACCCTCCATGCTAACATTACAAAAAACAAAATCATCCTAAGAAATATTGCTGGTTCAAACCGATTGTGAGATGTAACACCTCAACTTGGCCATGCTGTGATGGTCTACAAGACCAAGGCAAACAACCAGAAAGAAAAGTAGTAGTGGTTGAACACCAAGAAGAGATAGAAGAAGTTTTATTCATAGCAAAGATATCTAAAGTTTTAAAAAAGGATAAGATAAGGTTCATTGATAGTGCATGTTCGAATCACATCACTGACATTGACAATATTTTTGCCAACTTGGATAGAAACTTCAAATCTCAAGTTGAAATTGGCAATGGGGAATTTCTTAAGATTTGTGGAAGAGGCACAATTGAACTAGAAACTATTGTTGAATTTTTTCACTCAAGTGCACGTATTGCAACAAGTAATATAGAGGTAAATAAAGTGTCGAATCCCATAGGAAATTGTACAAACTTGAGCAAATACTAAAATTATGGCAAACTAATTTTATCCAAGTAATAAAAATTAAAAGATTAACTAAACGTAAAATTGAACTAACAAATTAAAATTAATAATTGAATAGCAAAATTTACTAGAAAAACAGTTGATTAAAAGCTTAAGATTACGATATCCCTCAACACTTCATCTGAATCCTCTTTCTCTCTCTAAACTTAATTCAATGGATCAAGTTGCTAACCTAGAATCCTAAGCTATTTACAAGTCTCTGTCGAAGTGATCATAAAAATATTTATCTCAATTAATTTACTATATATCTATGTAAATTCAATTAAAGTCAGATTCATTAAGCTCATGTTTTAATCTTGGCTACATGCAACACATAAGTATATGTCAATTCTACAAGCAAATCTAATCACCTAATCAACTAAGTGAATTTGAACACATGCTATTTCATTCATGGCCTAATCTAAACTCCTTTCGTTAAGTTATATTTAGATATCCAAATCAATTTAATTGGTGATCAAGCAATTAAAAGCATTAAATACAGAATTGGAATAAACGACTCAATTTTCATTGAAAATAGGCAAAAGAGTGATTAAAAATTCAAATTACATATTGAGTTCCATCATAATCCTAGGAAAAGGTAAATTAGCTCATAATATTAACTAAAGACATCATCCAAAGAAAATTAACCAATAATCCAAGTCAAGGAAAAAAAGAGAAAAATAAAAGTAGAGAGAGAAACTAATAGTTTGAAGCTTTCTTATCTATATTCTCTCTTGAATTCTTTTACTTTCTTGCTTTGCTTTTGGCTCTTTTTCTCTAGAATAGTTGCTTACCTTCCTCTACTCAAAACCTCTGAAAAACATTCGTTAAATAGTCCACAAAAGTTCTAATTTTGGAAATCTTATAACATGTAGTATATGGAAACATGTCTGGCGCTGCAATGTCGTGGCCTCGGGCCAATGTGTGGTGCTCTACTTTTAAGCTAGGGCCACAACCTCACTTCACCAGCACTTCAGCACTATGCTCTCTGGTCTTACTATGGAGTGCTGGTGCATCTTGGCGCTGCAACCTTGAGCAACTCAAGGCCGCGGCCCTCACTTCTTTATGCTGCCTTGTGCAGAACTGCCACAATCTAGCCTCTTCCAATGCAATTTTCACCTCAATCTGATCTGAACTAAGCAAATAATAAACATTAAAGTTGTAGCCCTATATCTTAGATTTCTAATGGCTTAAGAATCACGTCAGTTGGACTTCTATAGCTCAATTTATACTTAAAATACTACAGCATATACGAACAAAACCACCACCATACTTGCATAGATTTTCATCAACTAAGCTCTTTTCATCAAATTTCCTAAAAAAGTAATAAAATAAGTCAACAATAGCTAAACTTAAAGTAATTTAAAGCAAAATAACATAAAATTGAACTAAAATAACTTAAACTAGACTAATCAACATCTATTAAACTAAATTAAGAAAAATAACTAAAATACTTAACTTCCAAATCTAAAATTTCAGAAAAGTTTGCTACTTAAGCCCTCAAAATGTGACAAAATAACTCTATATAATAAAGTTATCAAAAACTCCTAAAGGTAAGAAGACAATTCCTAATAATTTGTATTCACAAAAAGTGAGCTATAACTTGCTTAGTGTTGGGCAATTACTTGAAGAACATTATTTACTTGTGTTTGAGGACAAGTTGTGCACTATATTTGATCCTAGTGGTAAAAAGTCATTCTCTATTGTCATGAAGAACAAGTGTTTTCCTTTAGAATGGAAGGAAACACATCATCAAGCTTACTAATGCCTAACTGATCAGACTGAACTATGACATAAAAGGCTTGGTCATGTGAATCATGATTCCTTAAAGTGCATGGTGTCATGAACCAACCTTGTATAAGGCTATGACAAGGTAAAATTCCTTAAGTAAGTGAGTCTTTTGTACCTTTAAGGGAGATGGCCCCCCTTTCAAACATTATAATGGCTCTTGATGACATCTCTAGAAATACTTGTTAAGTCTTTATGGGGAAAGACCTTTTAGGAAAAAAATGTTCCCATCTTAAGCATTGTAATGGCTATTGGTGAAATACTTGTAAAATCTTGTAAACTCTTTATAAGGGGTGAACAGTCAGTGAATTGTTAGGTTGTCTCACTAGTTCAGGTGTGTCTGTACTTAACCATCTAGGGCTGCCCCTATGGCCAGATGATGGCACGTTCCTTCTCTTTGGTATGCCCTTTGATTTTAATATTGCTTTCCATGACTTAACTAGTGGCTATGATTCATGTTATTCAGATATAATCAAGCAATTGGCTAACCTGAGTGGAAACGTCCACTCAAGTTGTCGTAACGTGCGGGTCCGGGAACCCGATCGCTAGACGTGAATGTGAAAACTCACTAAAAAATTTTAACTAGGAGTCGCCACCAATCTTTTTTTTTACTACTAGGTGCGATTGGCCACCTATTGACTCGATTCTAATCGATGCAAACTTAAATTAATTTTAAGCCCACCGAAAAGAATCTTAAACCGGTCTACAACTTTTTGGATCTAGGTTCGGGAGTACGGTTACGCCCGGGGAAGGATTAGCACCCCTCGGACGCCCGTTCCATGAACGGTACCATTTTAGATTATCCTATTGGGCTTTGATTTTTAATTTCACTAGATTTCTTTAATTATTATTTTTTATTTTATCTCCTATTTAACCTAAAATGGAATGCAAATGGGTGGTGTGATGAAATGCATGGCGTGAGATAAAAATGCCGGACAAATAACCTTTTATCGAGGATATTTTCTGAATCCGCCCATCATACTGGTGGGATTCGGGATATTCTCTCACCTAAGGAATTATCCGAGAAACTCGCCTTCGCAAATTCGACGAATAATTCCCGTCATCGGGGTCATCGTACGTTTCCTTTTTAAAATAATATTCTTGTGCATAATGAACCTAATTCGGGCAAAAGCCTTTTATTGAAGATGGTTCTCGAGCCCTCCCATCATACTGGTGGGACTCGAGGACATCTTTTCACCTAAGGAATTTTTCGAGAAATACCCGCCTTCGCAGGATCCCCGCAAGATCCCATCATCGGGGCTTAAACTTGAAAACAGAAATATTTATATGCAATGATATGTATGATGCAATACATATATGCTATGCTAATGCAATTATCTATATTTTTTGTTATTATTAATTATTTTTATTTTATTATCATATTTCCTATTTTTATTTCTTATTATTATTATTTTCTTTTTATTTTTATCTTTATATTTTTTTGTTCTAAGTTCTTATGTTTTCCATTTATACTTAGACAAATTGCTTATAACTCTATATTATTTTAGTGAATAAAAATTATATATTTTTTATTATATTATTTTTATTTTATATATATTTTTTATATTTTTATTATTATATATTTTTCATAAGCAATCTTTTATTGAAACCTAATGCCTAAGATCTTATATATTATTTTTATTTTTTTATCTTTATCTTCATATTTCTTATAGTTTATGCCACTTAATGCTCAATATTTAATTTTAAATTAGTTATTTTTATTATTATTTATTTATTTATTTATTTATTTATTTAATGTCATGTATATTATATTTCCGTAAATTAATTATTTATCATATGTTTGAATTGTTGTTACTTTATCATTATTTATTACTTATTATTTATTTTTATCAAGTAATTTTATCAAGTAATTTTTTTGTATAATCAAGCTCTTTATTTACTAAGGATTTCGGAATCTTGAAATCGAGACCCTCCCATCATACTGGTGGGGCCTTGATTCGGATTTCGAGCCTAGGGAACATAAACTCGGGATTGCGACTTCTCGCATCTCGATCGATTATCCCATCATCGGCAAATCATTTTATTAATTATATATATATATTTTTAAAAGAATTAACTTTACAATATTGATTCTCATACCTATTTTATTATTTTTAATGCTTAATCTAATAATAATTTTTTAATTTCTTAATTTAATATTTTAGCCTATCATTTGTTTTATTCATTTATATTATTATTTTATTATTGTTGTTTTTGTTATTTACCTATTTTTTTATGTTTTCTATTTTAATGATTTTGATTTTTTATTTATTATTATTTTTTTATATTTTTAATTTATATTACCGTGTTATTATACTACGTTCTCATTATTTTACTAACAAAATGCTACATTAAGCAAATCACCATAACTATCATAAACAAAAAGCCCAAGATTTAAAACTTACCCAAGATTCAAGCCCGACTTAGCCCAGTACGCATAAGTCCGGCAGAAAGCCCATGAGCATGCCCCAAGTATTCAGCCTCCTTGAGCCAAAACGCGATCGTTTTGAATGTCCTTGAACTGCCCAAACGTATTCCCCAAAACGACACCGTTTAGCTTTAAGCACTAATTATAAAACCCCCTTATTCTTTCTTTTCTTCCCATTTCTCTCTTTCATTTTCTCTCTCTACCTATAAACTCTCTGACTTCTCTCTACACTCTTCTTTCCGGCGACAGATCTGGTGGCGTCGATGGTCGGGGCCCCTTCTCGCGTCGGCGAACTCTTCCTTGCGGCGTGGGTCGAGTCGGCCCTCCCCAACCGGCGACAGATCTGGTGGCGCGACGGGTTCTCTTACGGTCGGCCTCCCCAACCGGTAGCGTCGCTCCTCGCCTGGGTCGGCTCTTCCTTCCGACGACAGATCTGGCGGCGTCGATGGTCGGGCTCCTTCTCGCGTCGGCGAACTCTTCCTTGCGGCGTGGGTCAAGTCGGCTCTCCCCAACCGGCGACAGATCTGGTGGCGTCGGGTTCTCTTATGGTCGGCCTCCCCAACCGGTGGTGTCGCTCCTCGCCTGGGTCGGCTCTTCCTTCCGGCGACAGATCTGGCGGCGTCGATCGGTCTTCTCTGGCCGGACTCCCTTTTTCCTTCTCCCTGCACACGCTTTCTTCTTTTCGGTTCTTTTTTCGGATATCTCTCTTCGATTTCTTTTGTGGAATTTTTGTGTGGCCGCTGGGAATTTTTTTTTTGCAGATTCCTGATTGTGGGTTTTTTGTTTTGGCTGTTAGACTAGGGATTTTCTTTGCAGGTGATCCCCCGAAATGCTACAGTGCCCCCTCTCCTTTATACCCGATTCTCGGGTTCTGGAGGGGGCACGCCCCATTGCCTTGTCCCTGGGCACCCAGGGGCAAGTTCCACTATCCTGCCAGACGCGAATTCTTCGCGTCTGGCAGGTGAGAGAGGTGCCTGGCAGGGTGCGTCCGCACCCTGTCAGTCGTACCTCTCTCCCCCTTTTTTTCATCATTTTTTGTTTATTATATTTTTAATTTAGTGTCTACACAAGTGTTGCATAAACTATCGAGTACTTAAGCAAAGAGGGCGTAGTTCGTGACAGCTAGGATCAGAGCATAGACGAGAAGTGCTGAGTGAAAGAGTAATCACAGTGACCACGTGAAGTTCACTAGAGGACCATTAGAGGATTGATGAGCTAGAGGCCACGAAAGCTCAGATGGCCTTGCTAGAGCGAATAGATGAAATGGAGATAACCTAGCAAAAACTGTGCGAGATGATTACTACCCTGAATGATGAGACCAAGGATGCGTTGCAAGCTTAGGTAAATCTTTTGGTTATTGCTGTAGGTAATACTAGTGCAAACATAGGAGATCGAGGTAAAAGGGTCAAAATGCTGGAGCCTAAGCAATACGAAGGGGCTAAAGATTCTAACGAGTTGAAGAACTTTTTTTTATATATAAAGTAGTATTTTTGAACTGTGCACGTAGAGTTGAATGAGGATAAAGTGGCAATGGCTTCAATATATCTTGCTAAATAAGCAAAGTTATGGTGGCATTCCAAATTCATTGATGGTTAATGTCGCATCAACACTTGGGCGGACCTCAAGCAAGAACTGAAGAACTAGTTTTTTCTGAGAATGTTGAGTACATGGAGCAATGGAAGCTACAGGAGTTGTCACAAACAGAATCAGTGCGAGAGTTCATAAAGAACTTATCTACTCTAATGCTAGATATCAAGGATACGACTGAACAGGATAGACTGCTCTATTTACTCGAGAGTTTGAAACCATGGGCGAGGACGGAGCTACAGCAACAAAAGGTATAGGATGTGACTTTTACTATAACGGCTATAAATAGCCTTATTGATTATAGTGAAAACTCTCCATCCATGACTAGTAGTTCTAGCTCAAACAGTAGGTCAAAATTTCTGAGAGTGAGTTGACCCACAAGTGGGGAAGGCGACAAGAGATCACTAACTAGAAACTCACCCCAATCGAAGACAAACAAACTGTGAAACTTTAAGCCATGACCATCGATACGTTGTTTTCTATGCAAGGAACCACACTAAGTAGCTGATTGTCCTCACCGAGCAGCTTTTAATGCGATATGCACTACCAATGTTGAGACACCAGCACCCCACACCATAGTCGAAGAAGCTGAGGAAGAATCGGTAGGAATAGGTTCCATTTGTTTCCTCAACGCCTTACAAGCATAATTAGAAAAAATGAAAAAAGATCCCCAATAGGTTCTAATGTATGTAGAGTCGTTGTTGAATGAAAAAAGAACCAAAGCCATGCTCAACACAAGGGCCTCAAACACCTATATCACCTCAGGAGAGGCAAAGAGGTGTGATCTAAAAGTTGAGAAAGACTTTGGACATGTGCAAGCAGTTAACTCACCAACCTCCGTTATTATGAGGACTTCTAAAAATGTGAAGATCAAGATCGACTCTTGGAAAAAGAGTGTAAATTTGACTATAGCTACTATAAATGACTTTGACAATCCTTGGTTTGGATTTCATGACAAAGGCACAAGCCATTCCATTTCTTACGGCTAGCTGCTTGATATTTTTTGGAGGACAACCATGTGTGGTACCAACTACAATTCTACTTAAGAGTGGGAAGAAGGTTATATCAGCCATTCAATTCAAAAAAGGTGATTAAAAGAAGAGAACTATCCTATGTGGCGGTGTCGATCTACAAAGGTGGAGAAAGCCATGATCCAGTACTTGTAGGAGTAAAGTTAGTTTTGGAAAAATTCAAAGATATGATGCCAGAACAATTACCTAAAACGCTACCACCTTGACTAGCAATTGATCATGGGATAAAACTACTTCCAAGAGTTAAGCCTCAGGCAAAGGGATCGTACAGGATGGCTCCCCCAGAGCTAGCAGAGCTAAGGAAGCAACTTGATGAGTTGACACAAACGGGATTTATTTGACCTTCAAAAGCACGTTTTAGGGCACTGGTACTATTTCAGAAGAAACAAAATGAAAGTTTACAATTGTACGTGGACTACTAGGCTCTGAACAAGGTCACAATACGAAACAAATATCCTATTCCTTTAACAGCAAATTTATTTGACAAGCTGAGTCATGTAAAGTATTTCTTCAAATTAGATCTTTAGTATAGCTATCATTAAGTTAGAATTACTGTTGGGGATGAACCAAACACCATTTGTGTCACACAGTATGGTGCATTTAAATTTCTTATTATGCCTTTCGGACTAACCAATTCTCTTGTCGTATTTTGTACATTGATGAATCAGGTCTTTCATGACTACTTAGATAAGTTTGTGGTAATCTACTTAGAAGACATCATAGTATATAGCTCAACACTGAAAGAGCATCAAAAACATTTGCGAAAGGTGTTTCAAAGGCTTCAAGACAATCAATTATATGTGAAGAAAGAGAAGTGTGCTTTTGCGCAAACCCAAATTCAATTTATAGGCCATATCGAGTACGGTCACATCTGAATAGACATGCAGAAGATGAAAGCCATTAAGAAGTGGGCAACCCTAAAGAATATGATTGAACTTCACTCATTCTTGGGGCTAGCTAATTATTATCAGAGATTTGTGAAAGGTTATTCAAAAAGGATTGTGGTACTCACAGAATTACTGAAGAGGGGGCAGAAGTGGAGTTAAACACCATAGTGCCAAGCAGTTTTCGAAGGCCTGAAAGAGGTAATGATGACAAACCTTGTTTTAGTCCTCCTAAAAATCAAAAAGCCTTTTGAGGTAAGATAGATGCATCAGACTTTACATTTAGAGGAGTATTGTTATAAGAAAGACACCTAGTTGCGTTTGAAAGTCAAAAACTAAACAAAGCTGAGAGTAAATACACGACACAAGAAAAAAAAACTACTAACAATGAATCATTGTCTATAGGCATGGCTTGTTAGGATCTCAATTCGTTGTTAAGACTGACAACACAGCTGTAAACCATTTTCTCACACAGCCAAAACTCATAGCTAAGCAAGTAAGATGGCAAGAGTTTCTAACTAAGTTTGATTTTTCCTTTGAGCACAAAACCAAAAGGACCAACTGTGTAGCAGATGCCCTCAGTAGAAAGGCTAAGTTCGTAACCCATAGAGTAATCACGCTAATGACAACTAGCAAAGTGACCACAAATATTTGTAATCTTATTGAAGAAAACTTGCATCGAAATCCCCAAGCAATCATCATTATGAAGTTGGTGGATAGTGGAAAGTCAAAATACTTTTGGGTGAAAAATGGACTCCTACTAATAAAAATACCACCCATATTAGTTTCAAGAGCGAGAGAGCTGAGATAAAAGTTGATGCGGGAATGTCACGACACCCCTTGGGCAGGACAGTCAGGTTAGTAGTAGACCATTGCACTACCAAAATAAGGTTACTATTGGCCTCATATATGGTAAGATTTGATGGATTACACTAAGACAAGCTTCATTTGCTAACAAGACAATGTGAACAGGCAAAAACTGACGAGAATGCTCGAACCTCTACCAATACCAACCAAACTGTGGGAAAGCATTTCTCTAGACTTCATAGTAGGTCTTCCTAAAGTAGGAGATATGACAGTGATCTTGGTAGTGGCAAATCGTTTCTCCAAGTACGCGACATTCATCCCAGTGCAAAAGTTTGGTTCCACAGAAGAAATGGCTCGTACAATTTTTAAACATGTGGTAAAATACTAGGGTGTTCCTATAAGCATTATCAGTGACAGGGATCCAAGATTTACTAGTTTCTTTTAGAGGAGCTTTTCAAGCTATTAGGGTCAGAAGTCAACATATCTTCCAGTTACCACCCGTAAACAGATGGCCAAACAAAATGCTTCAATGGGTTACTAGAAGAATATATGTTATACTTTATATAAGCGAAACAAAAGAATTGGCCCAACCTATTAAATATGGCCCAACTATGTTTCAATTCGCAAAAAAGCTCAACCACTAATAAAATCCCTTACGAAGTCATCACTAGATAGCAACCTAGACTTCCCCATACCTCAATGGAATCATATAACGGGAAGAGTCCTCAAGCGTTCAACTTTGCAAAGGATCAGAGATAAAATATTGAGATTGCCAAAGCTTATTTAGAGAAAGCCTTCAATCGCATGAATAAGTGGGTGGATAAAGGTTGAAGAGAGCAACACCTTAAGATGGGAGACTTAGTGCTAGTGAGGTTGGTACCTGAACAACTTCGATTCTTAAGGAAGAGAGACCGAAGACTAGTGCGCTAAAATGAAGTGTTAGGAATTTTGAAAATATGGTGCCCTAAAAAGCAAGTATATTCTCATGCTTAATTTCATTAAATTCATTTGTAATGAAAGTACATTTTGATAATAAGATGAAGAGTTTGTTTTAGTAAGCATTCATATCTAGTTATTAAGGTACCATGACTCTATTAAGATATTAAAATACATTTGTATAAAGAGTCATACATAGAAAACATATATTTTAATTGAATCTAAAAATTGTTCACAACTATATAATAAAACTAGTCACTTTATTGTGTTAAGGTTGTAGTGTCTATATTACTTCCAACGAAACGAATATGATTCATTTCAAGGGAATGATGAGTCTCAAATCATCGAAATGGTTGACTTTGAGTAATGACACTATAACATGAACTGGAATCATGTGAGAATCAAATTTAAGTTTTACCGTTACTTAAATCTTGATCTCACACTTATGCATTTGCTTATAGTAGAACCAAAATTCTGACAGATAGTGGACTCGTGTTTAATCTCCTTATAATATTAGATTTACCATGAGCATGATCATCATAAAGCTTTGATCAAGACTTCGTATTTTGAGATTATAATTGAGATGAACATCTAGGAACAGATATCCAAATAATAGAGTTCATAGTATTAACATCACTTCTAGTGATTTCAAGAAGATTGGTGATTAATCTAGACCCAGTAGATTGATGAATTAGTTACTCATCACATCTAGATACTCAAAAGATTAGATCTAAAGTATTAAATCACTAATTGGATGAAATTTGAGACAAGAGGACAAAGTTGACATAAAAGGTAAAATGGTAATTTCATCTTTTATCATTGGATGGTTATGAGGGTTCACAATTGGACAACTAATAATTAATATCAAGTATTGAATTGTTTCTTGTAATTATAGTTAATCCAAGAGTGCAACCATGAATCTATGGTGGAGCGATTTCATGGTTAATAAGCTTAAATTATTTTTAATGAGATTAAGAATAATTCTAAGTTTATTGGATCTTGGAATATCTATGTCCAAATAGATTCCCCACTTAACTTCGTAGAATTCAACTTGTTTAAGTTAGAATGCATGTTTTAATTTGATTAATTAAATTATATACAAAAATGGCAGTTTTAACATGTTTCTCTTAATTTAGACAATAAAACATGTTTAGTCTTAATTTAGACAAGAAAATATGTTTGTCTTAATTTAAGACAAGAAAAAAATTTTTATCTTAATCTAAACAAGAAAACATATTTGTCTCAATTTAAACAAGATAAAATATTTTTGTCTTAATTAAAGACAAGAGTTGTCTTAAATTAAGATAATGTTAGGAGGATTCTTGCAAAATGAATCTAGACATCCATGTTGTTAAAATGAGACTCCATGTTTGACTATGACTCTTTTATTTATTATTAATTCTTTTTAAATAAAGATAGGTAATAATAAAATAAGAGTTATTATTCAATAAAGAGTTTTATTTTATCAAGAACTTTAAATGATAATTAAAAAATTAAATTATTTATTTTTTAATTTTAATTTTGATAATTGTGGAGGATGTTTGATGCTTCCATAACTTTAAATGGATGGTCAAGATTGATTCAAAGGTGTTTCATTTTGATTAAACCTTTGAGGTAAGAATTTTAATAAAAAGAGAAAAGATTGAAAAAAAATAAAAAGAACATACTTTTTCTTTAAAAAGTTTCAGTTGTCACTTTTCTTCTCCCCCTTTAAATTTTTTGAAGAAAAGAGAGACAATTTCGGTTGCCATCTTGTAGTCATGCATTCCACACTTTGTCCACTCAAGGTTCAAGTTGAAAGTATTCTTGAAAAATAAGTGGTAAACTTGTTTGGTCGAAAAATCATTCATTGGTATGGTGGTGTCCAAAAATAAGAATCTCAAAATAAAAGGTATGGTTTTTCTTACTTAATAATTTCTTATTTTTTTTAAGATGTGAATATTTTACTTACAATAATAATTATGTGTGTTCCCGCTTGTGCAATTGGATTGCTTGCTTCATTTATAAAAGAAATTTTTAAAATTTATACTTTACACAATCACATTGATGTACTAAGATCCAACTCCAACATGAAGGCTTAGTACCAATTATGGCAAAAATAGGAAAGACTTCTTACAAGATTGATCCGCCCAAGTGGATGAAGGTACACCCAGTGTTTCACGTTAGCAACCTGAAGTCATTCCATGTAAATCCAACAAATGCAAGCAAAAGTCAAGCCACGAGAATCGCCATTAGAAACAAGCCACCATCACAGTTAGAGTAAAAGAGATTTTGGTAGGGAGGACAACGATAATGAACCGACGACTAACACAAGAGTTTCTAGTGAAATGGGAAGGTTTGGGGCCAGATGAAATCACTTGGGAAAATGAAGCCAACCTCTGTGCCTTCAAGCAAAAGATTAAAGAATTCTAAGCCACCCAGTCAATGAGGACATTGACAGATTGAGTGGGGGAGGATGTCATAAGCCAACTTTGTATAGGGCTATGACAAGGTAGAATTCCTTAAGAAAGTGAGTCTTTTGTACCTCTAAGGAAGATGTCCCCTTCTTTCAAATATTGTAATGGCTATTGGTGACATTTCTAGAAATACTTGTTAAGTCTTTAGAGAGTGAAACCCTTTAGGAAAGGAATGTCCCCATCTCAAGCATTATAATGGCTATAGTGAAATACTTGTAAAATCTTGTAAACTCTTTATAGGGGTAAGCAGTCAGTGAATTGTTGGAATGTCTCGCTAGTTTAAGTGCGTCTATGGCTAACCTTCTAAGGCTGCCTCTATGACTTGATGTTGGCCCATTCCTTCTGTTGGTCCCTTTGTACTTATTTGCAATATTAATAAAACATTTTCTTTTACATAACACCAATGGTTGCGTATATGGCATTCAGTATGCCCTTTGATTTTAATATTGCTTTCCATGACTTATCTTATGGTTATTATTTATGTTGGTTAGATATAATCGAGCAATTGGTTGGCTTGAGTGGAAGTGTCTACCCAAGTGTCGCATGGACTATCAAATACTTAAACGAAGGGTAGTTTGTGATACATGGCATCATCAAATCTAGTTGAAGGTCTCCCTAACATGATCAAGACAAGACAACTATGTGATACATGTAAGTATGGGAAACAAACCAAAAAAGCTTTTTCAAAACAGAGCACATGGAGAGCTGCTTACAAGTTGGAGTTAGTGCACTCAGATGTAGGACGTCCTTTCTTTGAGCAATCATTCAACGACAGTAAGTATTATCTCTCCTACATTGATGATAAATGTAGATTCAGCTGGGTTTATTTTCTTAAGCAAAAGTTTGAGGTGTTTAATTGCTTTATTAAGTTCATAGTGTTTAGTGAAAATCAAGCTGAAAAATCAATTAAGGCACATAAAACAGGCAATGAAAGTGAATACGTCTCTATTAAGTTTGAAAGATACTTTGTTAAGTGTGGCATAAACCACCAGCTCACAATTCCCTACAATCCACAACAAAATGGAGTTGCTGAAAGAAATAATAGGACTTTGTTTGAGATGGCTAGATGTTTAATTTTTCAAAAGAAACTACCAAAAATTTTCAAGGCAAAGGCAATTAACATTGTTAATGATCTATTAAATATCATTTGAACCAAAGCTCTTGCAAATGAGACTCCACATGAGTTGTTGTATGGTGTTAAACCATTGACGAGTAGTTGCAAGGTATTTAGATGTATAGCTTTCGCACATATTTCAAAATGAAAAAGATTAAAGCTTGATGACAAGTCTAGAGTCACCATCTATCTTAAACTCAGTGAATCAAGTAAAGGCTATCAACTCTTTGATGTAATAACAAGAAAAGTTTTTACTTGCAAAGATGAGGATTTTGCAGAAAACAAAATATGGAATTAGACCTCCAAGGAAATTAAGTTGTTAGATGACTTGAGAATTATTGATGAAAGTGAAACTGCTCCAACTAAATCAATAAAAGAAAAAGATGTGAATAACTTACCTGTTCGAGGAACAAGAAGCCTTCAAGAAATATATCAAAGATGTCATGTGGTCATGATGGAACCGTCATCATTTGACGAAGCCTTCAAATCTGATGATTGGAGAAAGGTAATGCGAATTGAGCAAAAGATGACAAAAAAGAATAGCACATGGCAACTTGCTTAAAAACCAACCACTCATAAAGTAATTAAGGTCAAGTAGGTCTTTAGGACCAAAGTAAATCCTGATGGCACTGTCAATAAGTTAAAGGTTCGATTAGTAGTTAAGGGCTTTGCTCAAGAGTATGGTGTTGATTATACTGATACTTTTGCCTTTATTGCAAGACATGACACTGTCAGATTATTAGTTGCACTCGCAGTTAAAGAAGGGTGGCAGCTATGGCACTTAGATGTTAAATCAGCTTTCTTAAATGGCATATTTGAAAAAGATGTTTATATTGAGCAACCGCAAGGCCTCACAGAACTCGAAAAGGAAGTCATGGTTTGTAAGTTAAACAAGGCACTCTATGGTTTGAAGCAAGCTTCTCGAGCTTGATATGGGTGAATCGATGCCTACTTGTGCAAAAAGGGTTTCATCCACAATGACAACGAACCAACATTGTACATAAGAGATTCTAGTTTCCAGTAGCAAATTGTAGTCTCCATTTATGTGGATGACGTACTTCTTATAGGCCCAGATAGCTCACTTATGGCCAGATTCAAACAAGAAATCATGAAAGAATTCAAGATGACAAATTTGAGGTTGATGACCTATTTTTTTAGAGTGGAAATTATTCAATCAAATGAGTGGATTTTTATCCATCAAAGGAAGCACACTTCCAATGTACTGAAGAAGTTCAGGATGAGTGAATGCAAGCTTGCATCCACTCCATTAGCTGCACATCCAAAGTTAACAAAATAAGATGGCTCAGGTGCTACAAATGCTACGTACTACAGAAGCATTATTGGTAGTTTACTATACTTAACAACTTTCAGGCCTAAAATAATGTTTAATGCTAGCTTAATGTCTAGATTCATGCAATCACCAACCATGAATCATCTATGTACAGCAAAAACGATAGTAAGGTACATCAAGGGAAGCATTGATTATTGAATCAATTTTTCCAAAACTTCAAGCAGTGAAATAAGAGGATATGTTGATAGTGACTGGGCAAGCAATATTGATAACTCAAAGAGCACCTCTGGTTTTGTATTCTCATTTGGAAGTGGAGTTTTTTCATGGCATTCTAAAAATTAAGAGGTGGTGGCACTATCATCTGCAAAAGCTAAGTCTATCTCGACATCATCAGTTGCCAGCCAAGCTATATGGTTAAGGAAGATACAACTTCATTTGGGAAAGCCACAACAAAATCCTACTGTTCTTTGGATTGACAATCAATCGACTATTGCATTAGCCAAAAATCCTATTCAGCATGCTCGCACTAAGCACATCAGAGTGAAATATCACTCAATCCAAGAAGTTGTGAAGAACTTGGATATTGAAGTCTACTACTACTGTTCAAATGAGAAATATGCTGATATCATGACTAAGAGTTTGTGTACGAGATCTAATTTAGGTACTACCAAATTAAATCTCAAGGAGGTGTGTTAGAATTAACTTGCATATTAGGAATACTTATTTAGGATTTTAAATTTGCATATAGTTATTGTTGGTTTTCTTTCTTTACATGTTGTTAGTGGCATTAGTTGTTAGTTTGAATTTCTTGTTCAATTATGGTTTTTCTCTCTTGTACTTGAGCTTTAAAAAGCCGAGATATCCTAAATGAAAAGATAACTCTATTAGCCTCTGTTTTGTTGATATTCTTATCCTAAGCCTTTCCTCAATTTTTATCCTTTTCTTTCTCAATTTGTTTACAAATCCAAAATTGAAAGACAAAGTTCCATGTCAAGGATGCAAGACAGATACCTTTTCTGGAGGGAAGAGAAACAGATTCTTTTTTCTTTTTTCCTTTTTTTTTTCTCCTTTTCCATTTTGATGTCCTTCTTCCCATGTGCTATTAAGTATTAATAGGGTACTGTAAAATAGACTGCCATCTGTATGGAAACAACTTATATTAATCAAATGGCTTCCTTATCAGGCAGCACCATCTATGTGGAATGTTTGTGAGAATTATAAGACATTAAATATGCAGAATGTCTCTCTCTAAAAGAAATTTTCTTTTGGATTATGGACATTCAATTTGGAAAACACCATATAAACCATCTACATAGACCCATAACCAAGCAATAATTAAGTTTTCATGACAGCCAAAAATATTGTAAAACTTGAGGACATGCAAATGAGTAATCAACATCTCAACTCCTTTACTGCTACTATATGAAATCAATGATATCAGCCTCCGGATTAACAGTAAGAAATTTTCGTTTGAGGAGTGCTGAAAAGACCGTTGATACTACTGAAGATTCTGATCTAAATATGTGCTTGGAGAATTGCACTGTTAGTCTACTGCACAAGGAACCAATTTTGTTGCTGATATTTGTGCTAGCTGCTGTAGTGACCAAGATTCTTTTACTATAATGCATCCTCAGGACTTCCCTTTCAAAGATGTCTGTATTGATTTAGAGTTGAGGGCTGGATTTGCTTCAGCTAATTTTTTATTCCTAATCTTAACTCATTGAAGATCTTATACTTTTCCAAGTTTGATAAGCTGTAATTGGAGTAGAAGAATGCTGATAATTTTAGATATAACAGTTTCACCCCTATCATCTTCTTTTGCCTCCTGTCCATCACGATCAGGTAGCAATATCCTATCAATCTTCTGATCATCTCTAGTTCCAGTCTGAACTACATTGGATCTTCAAAACAAAACATTGAAGCACTTAAAGACTTTCCTTTTTAAGTACTTTCTCAGAAACTTAGAACTAAAAGATCTGTGATCATTCAGGCAACAAAGAATAGATTTGGTTTCTTAAGCAGTGAGACACTTCTAAACAAGTATATATATTTTTGAAGAAGGATTACAGAATTTAATGACTTTATACAATATATTTCAAGAAGCCCACATAGGATATAATTCCAGAGGATGTGATAACTTCTGCCTCTTTGAGATCCACACTAGCTTGAAAACAAAGGTAAACTAACAATATAATCCCCTCCATCATTGAGATATTCACCAAAAATTGACAATTCTTAGTTCTACGTACTAAGGAAAAGAACTCTTTCTTCTTTCTGAATGAGATTTTGGATCTTCACTACCTCTCTGGACAGATAATCCCTATGTGCGCTTGATCACAAGGAGTGAAGCAGAACAATCACAGGGCTCTCCTCGATCACGACAGGTATGTGATGAATTAGCATGCCTAATTTTGATCTTTATTTTGTATTCAACACCACCCTTTACTCGTTTATATAACAACATATAAACAAGCATCCGATACCCTTGAAAACCAACATTGACCTGAAGTATATACGTCAAATTGAAATCAATTCCATGGACCTGGACTGGGGTGTTGCTGATGGACCAATCTCCTTCCCTGTTTTCTGCAGACAAAGAAATCATGAGAAGTTATCTACCATTTAACAGATAGAAGTTACATAAGCAGTAAATGCAAAAGTAATCAAACCATGTCAGCCACTGTGTTTTTCCAAGCCTTCTCCATCTCATCAAAAACAACATCAATTGTTGGCCTGCCTCTACTTGATTTGGCAACACAGAGAACTGCAATTTGTAGGATGGCTTCAAAATCTGTTCTATTGAGATTCCCACGTAGCCTTGGGTCTTCGAAATCTGTTAATGGACGTTTTCCCATGCTCACGTCCTTTGCCTACAGGAAAACTCAAATTAGTTACACAATGTTTTTACATTTTATTAATCAAATCTGAAGAATTGAGAAAAACTAAGTACTTTTCGTGTCAGTTGTTCACTGGCATCAAGATCCAGCTCAATAACTTTCTGTCCGGACAGAAGTTGCAAGGCAACAATTCCAAAGCTGTAGATATCACTGGCACAGGTCAGCTTTGCGTTGCTCATGTACTCTGGATCCATATAGCCTATAGTTCCTCTAACATCTGTGAATACTTTGCTCTCCTCCATTCCCAGCATCTTTGCCAACCCAAAATCCGAGAGCTTGGGCTCCAGCTCTTCAGTCAAGAGGATGTTTGTGAGCTATAGACAAACATTCAGTTGGAAAGAAAAAATTAAACAAGAATTAACTTTAAGAATTATAGACAAGGTCAATAGCATGTGATCTATGTTACCTTGATATCTCTATGAACAATGCATCCATCAATATAATTGTGAAGATACCTCAGCCCAAGTGCACAGTCTCTTAGGATTTTAACTCTTCTTTCCCATGGCAGGACGCAGTCTTTCCCTGCAAATGAAACATAGTATGCTGCTTAAAACAACTAGAATAGAAGATAAGGGGTGCTATTTTCATGCCCCAGGTGGCCAGGACACATCTCTGAACTGAAAAGTGAGCAACATGTAATGGCTCAGAAAAATTACTTAGGAGATGCTGAGAAAGATTTCCTGCAGAACAATATTCCAAGACCAAATACTGCTCGTCACCTTCAATACAGCAACCAAGCAGAGAAACAAGGTTTGGATGTCGAATCCTGGAAAGACCTGCAACTTCCCTGCTAAAAGAATCAGAGGAGTTGCCTTTATTTATCTGCTTGACGGCGACAACTTGTCCACTAGGCAGAACGCCTTGATAAACTTCACCAGCACTTCCTCTGCCTAAACTTTTTCTTTTATAGTTGACACTTATAGCATTCTCAATCTCAGCCTTGGAGAACCGGTAGAGACCGGACCATGTAGTGATGTCCTTGGATGGAATAGGTTTAGGAAGTTTTCTGTGGCTCTGGCTCTTTCGTAAGTTCCCAAATTTTACCAAGACAAGGATCAGAATTAGTACAATGATCACTACAAAGACAGCCAGTAGTGCATTTGCCAGGGGCCCTGATAAATGATTTCTGTGAGCATTTGAGGTTGTAAAGAAAAAAAAATGGAAAAGACAATAATTTTTCAATGGTAACATGCCTCAAACAGAATCAAATCAGCAGCAAGAGATGGAGATAAGCAATTCAACTTACTTTTCAGTTTGATGTAGTCTGAATCTGTTAGGCAAAGAAGAGAGATCAAGGTCAGGATAGGGAACCTGAACATAAGGCAGAAGAGGTTCTACTTAAGTTCTGGTCCTTACCAAAATCATCTAAAGAAGACATACAGCTAAACAAATTTGCACCAAAAGAGCTATCAGTAACATTTGCAGCTGCAACTGAAATAACAACTGCTAAATTACATATTGTTCTTTCAGTATCATTTTGTTGCCCTTGGATTAGCTGCAATAGATCCTCCACTACCATTGCTATGGCATCAGTGCAATTTTTGCAGGTATTCTCAAATGAAGAATTTAAGTTAGAACATAAGTCTGCTGCTTGTGGGTAAAATCGGTTGCGCTGAATTTGTGATAAAGATAGGCTTGAGCACTGGCTACTGCGAGAGTAGAACTGATCAAATCCACAAGAATGTATGGAAACTGATTCTTGGCTTGAAAAAGGAGAATCACATTTTCTCCAAGAATCTTGTTCAATGAAGATGCTACTCTCTTGTGTCTTCATAGCGCGAACTGCAAGAACTTCAGAGAAGGTATTGAGGGCGTTTTGACAGCAAAGAGTTGAGGGAATACTGCCCCATAAGTTGACCTTCCCGTTTCCATGAATGCAGTTGCCACTTGGTTGGTAAGGGTATGAAGTGAAATCCAAAACACAGTCTGCATCCAGAGGGGACTTTGTCAAAGCTAAGATAGAAACAATGGCTTTCACATAGTATGCAGAATTCAAAACGCAAAGCACTTTAATTCTCATTCTCTCAAATCATCTTAGTAAAACATTTGTCATTATCTTCAATTAATATTTGTTTGAGAAATAAAACCCATGTGTATAAAATGTCTAATTCAATCACAAGGTGCACTCAGGTGGGCCTAAACTATTATATAGAAGCTAGAGTGAAAGATAGCTCCAGAGTAAAAGAAAATGTGCACAACAGGCTCAAATCCAGGACTATAAGAAAAAGTGAATATTCATTTGAAACAAAAAGGACATGGATTAAATAGAATAGAAAAGAAAAAGGAACCTGCAGCATCTGGCGAAGGAGAACCAAAAACAAAGGCATAAAAAAAGAAGCTGCTAATGCAGAAGGCAGCAGGTTTCAGCCAAGGATCAAGTGTTTTCATGTCCTTTTCCTGCTATGCCAGACCCTATAAAGATTACGCCATGAAGAAGAAAGAGATATTTACAATCGTGAAAGCGAAAAGCTGAAATTTTCCGTTGGAGAAAACCCAACTGTTTATTTATAGAAATTGTTGTCCTTGTGTCTATCGTTTATAAAACTGGATATTCTTGTATGGTAGCTGGGTTCTTACAGCTAACTTAACAGCCTAGATATTGTCATCAATAAGTATTTTTTTGAGCATATATCTACAATGGCGTTCTTAACATACTTAAATAACAAGACAGCTGTGGTTTAAGGTGAAGTGATAACAAAATTTCCCTTGATATTCACTCCCATTTGAAGATTTTTATGTATGCAACACAGAGAATCCAATCCCTTGATATTCACTCCCATTTGAAGATTTTTATGTATGCAACACAGTGAATCCAATCATAGAATCTTAAATCACATCGCCGCATCCATTGATCAACCTGACGGTTATGGTACTACTTTATTATCAACTTCTTGAAATCCAAAAAACAAGGGTCCATAGTCAACATGATTTTACATAGTGTAGTAAAGTATTAATCCCTCATTCCTTAAACCTGATGTTTCAAAGATTGCAGCAAAAAATTGGCGTTTGCGAATTAAAGGCTTGTTAGTTAAAGGGATCATTGTGTATCACTTCAGGTTAGATATATATATATATATATATGGTTTTGGTTTGAATTGCTTATGCTGAGAATCAAATTCAGAAAATGTATAAATGCAAACACTTGTACATATTAAAACATTTTTTTATCATATATCTAACAATTAAATATAAAGATTTAAGAATTTCCTGGTAAAAGAAAAGGATCCGACTTCGTATTTTTTTCTTTTTTCTGATACGTATGATCTTAGACTATATAATGGAATCTAGCCGTCTCACATTTCATAAACCCCACCAGTCTCTCTAATTTTGTATATGTTGGATAATCTTGAAATCATGTACTTCTTCCTGCACTTGCTAGATTCATTTGTTTCAAAGATGGTAATGAGGCAATTGGAGGTTCTCTCTGTTTCTTTTTTTGACAGTTTAACGTTTGCTTATCTGACTTACTTTCTTTGACATCAACAAATGGAGGTATCAATAAGAATCTAGCATAACGAACCCAATGTGCTATTAATGTTTGAGTCCTTCCTGAATTGATTGCTCAAATTTTAAGTTCCATAAACAGAAAACAAACTGATCCCAGTAACAATCATCCCAGGCTGCATTTCAATGTCAAGACGTTGGGATATGGCATTCCTAGTTAATTTAATTCAGTAGAAATGATTGGACATCAGGGTTAACATGTTCAAATAGCGCAGAGACAATTGAAGGTGGTCTGGGTCTCTCTCTCTCTCTCTCTCTCTCTCTCTCTTTTATGTAGAGTTGTTTAGTAGTTAACAACATTAATTTCCATATTAATATCATTTATGTTCCCCCTTACTACTTCCATCTTTTTATTTTTTTGCTTTTCCCCTTTGAGTTTTCAAGGCAAAATCTAATGCAAATCCAACTCGATCCTCAAAGCTGATATGTCAAGCTGATATCATATCCAAAGATGCGGAGGTGGGTGTTTCTGATGAATGTACTCCATTCTTTGCTCCCTGCATATAATGGAAAACAGAACATTTCAAGCCTCTATGCAAGATACAATTATGTACAAATTTCAAAATTAAAAAAAAAAAAAAAGAGTGGCCCTTAGATGTGATAGTAACCAAACCATGTCAGCCAAAGTGTTTTGCCAAGCCCTTTCCATCTCTTCAAAGACAATATCAATGGTTGGCCGGCCTGTACTTGATTTAGCAATACAAAGGACTGCAATTTGCAAGATGGATTCAAAGTCCACCCTGTTGAGATTACCCTTTAGCCTGGGATCTTCAAAATCTTTTGATGGACGTTTTCCCATGCTCACATCTTTTGCCTACACAGAATCGACATCAGTTAGTAATAAATTCTTTTTGGTCAACTCTGAATAATTAGAAAATAGAAAGGCAAACGGCTGATGAGTACTTTTCTTGTGAGTTGATCACTGGCATCAAGATCCAATTCAAAGACCTTTTGTCCTGACAGAAGCTGCAAAGCCACAATACCAAAGCTGTAAATGTCACTGGCACAGGTTAGCTTGGCATTGGTCATGTATTCTGGATCCATGTAGCCTATGGTTCCTCTAACATCTGTAAACACTTGGCTCTCTTCTATTCCCAGCATCTTAGCCAGCCCAAAATCAGAGAGCTTGGGCTCAAAATCCTCAGTCAAGAGAATGTTAGTGAGCTGTGAAGCAAATATGCAGCATTGGAAGATTAAACAAGAATGGAGTTTATATACAGACATTCAATTGCTTTAATCTCTAATTTAAATAATCTATTTTTGATGTGTGTTCTTTGTCATGATATTAAATGAAGTATATGGTTTGCCAAAATTACAATAAGAAATTTTCTACTAGCACATCTATTCGCTCTTTCATAGGTTCATGAATGGTTCAAGAGTCATTGTACCTTAATATCTCTGTGAACAATGCATCCATCCATATAATGGTGGAGATACCTCAATGCAAAAGCACAGTCCCTTAGGATCTTAACTCGTTTTTCCCATGTCAAGCCACTGTCGTTTCCTGAACATGGATAAAATAAGTTGTTTTTCAAGACAATAAGAGAAGAAGGTAAAAAAGGAGCTATTTCTGCAAGCTGCACCCTAAATGTTTAGGGCTGCGCGCATCCTTTTCCCTAGTATGGTGAGGCTCACCATGTGTCAGGAGCGCAATCCTAGCCATCTGAGACATAGAAATGGCACTTTAACAATAGTCTAAGGCAATTAACCACTAGTGATCTTCTTGCAAACATGGGTTTTCACGCTTCTGAGAGGTAAAAGAATGATTCTAACCAAAAGTGTACAACAACTAATGATCAAGCAAGATTACTTAGGAGATGCTGAGCAAGATTCCCGGCAGGGCAATATTCCAACACCAGATACTGCTCATCATCTTCAATGCAGCAACCGAGCATAGAAACAAGGTTTGGATGTCGTATCCTCGAGAGACCTGCAACTTCCCGTTTAAAAGAATCAGGGGAATTCCTTTTGTTTATGTGCTTGACGGCCACAACCTGCCCACTAGGAAGAATGCCTTCAAAAACTTCACCAGCGCTTCCTTTGCCTAGACTCTTTCTTTTTCTGTTACAACTTATTGCATTCTCAATCTCAGCTTTGGAGAAACTGTAGAGGCCGGAACACCTATTAGACTCTTTTGATTTAATAGGTTTAGGAAGTTGTCTCTTGATCTTGCTCTTCCTCTTCTTCATGATCACGTATTTTACCAGAATAAGCATCAGCATTAGTATGATGATCACCATAACAACCGCGACTAGTGCTCTTGCCAGGGCATCTGACATATCATTTCTGTGAGTATTACAGGTTGTAAAGACTAAATAAAGAGAGTAACAAAGTCATATGTTTCAATTTGATTAATATGTCAAAAACAAATGCATATCAGTAGAACTAAATAGAGAAAAGTAGAGTCTGTACAGGTATATTAAAACTGTTAGATGTTCAAACCTCCGAAGAGAGAATGGGGTTTATGGAATGGAAAAGGGTTGTCTCCCACTATGTCAGGCCTAATAGGCCTCTATGTGTACTCAAAAATAAATGGGAGAAAAGTGGTTAAAACTTACATTTGAGTTTGATGTAGCCAAAATCTGTTAGGGAAAACAGAACAGTTTGCGGTCAGTAAAAAAAAGTTTAAAGAGCGGGGAGAAGAAATACTACCCGATTTCTGATTCTTACCTAAATCGTCTAAAGAAGACATACAGCTGAACAAATCAGCAACGAAAGAGTAATTATCAACTTTTGCAGCTGCAACTGAAATAACAACTGCTAATCCACATATTGCTCTTTCAGTATGATTTTTTTTCATTTGCAGCAGTTCCAATTGGTTCTCAACTGCATTTCCCATTGTATCAGTGCATATTTTGCATGAATCATCGAATGAGGAACCAAGATTTGTGCAAGCCTTTAATGCGTCTTGGTATGATGGCTCATTCTGAATCTTTGTCAGAGATAGACTTGAGCATTGGCTACTGCCGTAGTAAAAGTCATCAAAGCCACAGGAATGTATGGACACTGATTCTTGACTAAGAAAATGACCATCACATTTTCTCCATGCGCCTTGTTTGATAAAGATGTCACCATTTGTCCTATGTGCTTGCACTGCAAGGGCCTCGGCGAAGGCGGTGAGGGCATTTCGGCAGCAGAGAGTTGAAGAGATACTGCCCCAGAACTTGATCTTCTTGTTGTCGCCAATGCAGTCACCACTTGGTTGGTAAGGGTATGAAGTAAAGTTTAACAGACAGGCTGCAACCACTGGAACTTGTCAAGGCCAAGGTAAAATGACAAACCGCTTCCACATACTATGCTGAATTTAAACTGCTAAGCATTTTAATTCTCATGTCACTATAATGCATCTATCAAAAGTTGTTGAATATTTTGTGAAGAGCGCTGATACATGTGCGCTATGCATGGAAAGCATTCGAGTTCCGCTTTATGCATTGAGAGAAAAAACTTGGTAGGGTCTACTAGTGTACCTATTTTGTAGAACAACCATTATAATAAACTTGAATGTTGAATTCTTGCAATTTCAATGCTAATGCATACATCTAGAAAAAGAAAGAAAAAGGAACCTGATGGATCATCTGGAGAAGGAGAACCAAAAGAGAAGGCATAGATGAAGCAGCAGCCAAAGCAAAATAATGCAAGTTTCAACCAAGAATAAAGGGTTCTCATGTTCCTTTCTTGTAACACGTACTTATCCCTAGAAAGATTGTTGCATGAGCATGAACAAATGGATATATTCGGTAATGTGATGGTGAGAAATTAAACTGAAGATACTTTCATGGGAAACCACAATCCAACCAAAAATATATTTATAGACCATGGTTCCCTAGTGACTATCGATTAAAAACAGGATAAGATCGTTGAAACGGTCAAGGGTTTTCATGAATTTATAGGGTTTTAGGACCCGATTCATTTGGTGTTAAAAAATAACAGGAAAATTTGTCTTTTGAGAAAAGGACCCAAATCCTTTTCTCAACGTCTAGTCCCTTCAGCATTTACTCTACAACTTTGAAGATGTCGAGGCATGTTAAAAGCATGTCCATACCTTTGCTCCCATGAATTTGCATGGTTTTCAAGACCAGGTTAATTAGCTTTTTAGATATTCCAAAGATTATACTGAAAGACTTAAGAGCATGGATCTAATCGCCACCTTGTACATTTAGCATAGTAAGCTGTCCCATCATTCGATTTTGGAATTACAATCGAAAAGCAAAAGTGACAAACTAATAGAAAATGGTTAATGATCTTTTTCTGTAACTTAGATTGCATTAGGAAATGATGCAAGCCAAACTTTTTGATATTATTTTTTCTTGATGATTGAGATTAAAACATTTAATTTTGAATGATTCGACTTTTTTTATTTATCTGTAAAATTAAGAATTTGAATCTAATTTTTTCGATTAATGAACCATGTATTAGTCAATATAAATATTTTGGGTTATAACACATTAAAACATTTAGCAAATTAGAATTTGTTTTGGTGAAATGGGTGTTAGGTTTTTTATTTAAGGAGGAAAAGCAAGAAAAGCAAAGATATATATGGCGAAACGTAGGATACGTAAAAGGTCTAGTTTCCACACGTTGTCTTATCCTAAGTTCACTTACAGACGAACTTGCTCGCACATGCTGTTGGCTTGTTGCCGCTCTTTTCCTCCTTCTGTTTAGTTAGCAGCATCCCCTGCATCTCTTTCTTATAACCATAACTAACATTAAAATAACCAGAACCCACCATTTCTTTTTTCTGCTCCAATTGATTAAGGTCAGTTCTCTTCTCTCTTTCTCTTCAACAAAGTCACCTTTTTTTTATTTTTATTTGTATTTTTATTTTTGTTGTTGTATATATAGCTGTGGATTAATTAACTGTAAAAATCTTTATGTGCATTGTAAAAGTATTATCATTTTCTAGTTGTAAAATGCTGCAATGGTTCTTGCTGAATTGTATGAGGTCATTGCTTGGTAGAAGCTGGATAATTGACTTTTGAAAGTGCTAGCAGTTGGGTTACCTTTTCTTTTTACAGTTTTGCTCTTCCTTAGTTGTTATATGTGGTTCATACCTTGAAATGGATTAGTGCTTCCTCAATTTTCTTATGGAATTTGTTTGGTAGGAAAGTGGGTTCAGATTTCTTAGTTGATTATTTGTTTCAAATACGGTAAATTAGGCAATTGTGTGCTTTTCTTTTGACTGTTTTGCTCCTTGTGTTCATTCCTTTTTGTGATCCAGTGGAGTTAGCAGAGTGAGTCTAGTGTGGTTGTTGTGAACAAGTGTTAGTGGATGATTGTTCCTTTTAAATGCTCAAAAAGAAATTATTGCTGGAATTGGAAGTGCTTTTCAGATGCTTTTGTATGCTTTAGTAAAAACAGTTGGTTGCTTAAAGTGCATCTCAGTGGTATATTGTACAGAAAACTCATATTATTTCATCTCTTCCAATTGCTACATCCATGCCATGATTTAATTTGGAAATTCGTTAATCCGTGAGGCTTATAGCTGCAAGTAATAATAGATATGATGAAAAAATTATTTGGACTATTTGGATCAATCAGGCATCTTCATAGATGAAAAGTTGGATTCTACATGTCTACTGAAAGAAAGAACTATTTCTTTGATTACTGCTCAAATTATCAGAAGTACAACATACTGATTCTTTTGTCATAACCAGGTTGTATGTGGGAGTTGAGATACTGAAATATGGCACAAGCTGCACGTTCATTATGTTTTTCCCATGATAAAAGTGTCCAAGTTCCATGTAGAACATCAGGTCTTACTAGTAATGAAAGATTTCACAGGAGGCAAGTAGCACATTTTCATGGCATAATGCTAGTGAAAATTCAATCCAGTGGCAGAAAGGCAAGGTACTCCCAGTTAAATAAGTCAAATCCGAATTATTCTGCATCAGATTTAAGATGTTCAAATCAGCTGTCAAGAAGGAAAGATAGGAATTTCTCATCCTGTAGCTGCAATAGAAGAAGACCTAAGGTAGTATTGGTTATGCAGAGTTTCTTAGTAGTTAACAACATTCTTTGTCATGTTAATATTCATATTTTTCTACTTTTAATCTTCTTCTTCCTTTTCCCTTTTGTGTCATCTTTAAGGCAGAAGAGGCATTTGCATTTCTGGTGCCAACCATATCAAATGTCTTAAAAGAATGGAGCCAGTCAAAAATTGTGAAAGTAGTTGGACTGCTTGCATGTGCATACTTGGTGATTCCATCAGCTAGTGCTGTTGATGCTCTAAAAACATGCACTTGCTTATTGAAGGAGTGCAGGTATTAAATCAAACTAAGTGAAACTGTTTTCAAATTTAGGTAGTCGGTGTCTTACAGTTAACTGCACTAAAGTCCTGCTAATAGTGTTTCCGATGTACTTATTTCTACCCTGTCAAAAGCATTGGAAAGGAATAGCTTAGATATTGTCTTTATTGCATCAATTGTTTGCAGAAGTCTAAGTTATTTTTCTTAGTTCCTTTATTTTTGTTTCTTCTCTTTCTATTGGTTGGCTGTTGCTCCAGTTCATCTGATATGGTTCCCCACACTTTTACTTCCATTGTATTGTGATTGTAATCTATCCAACCAAACAATAGAGTGTGCAAACCACTGATTAGTAAGGAGATCTAACCTTAAACCACCCGCAGTGAGTGTAACTCCCAATGTTCATTATCTGCTGTTCATTATCTAACCTTATAGAACCGTACAACAGAATCCAATTTTTTCTTCATATCTGCTTTCTGCTTCATGGTGACCTCCTACATACCTGATTTCTGTAGACTCCAATTCTAAGTCTTTAAAAATAGAAGTTGTCTCTCATCTGACTTGACACATGATATTATTCTTATCAGGATAGAACTTGCTAAGTGCATTGCCAACCCATCATGTGCTGCAAATATTGCTTGCCTCCAGACCTGCAATGATCGGCCAGATGAGACTGAATGCCAGGTTAGTTCTGTATATTTCTTGCAAATCATTCATGGCTCACGATGCAGCATTTTACTCCTAAGGCATATATATTATGCTTTAAGGACTTCTTTGTGTCCACACTATTGCAGATTAAATGTGGGGACCTCTTTGAAAACAGTGTTGTAGATGAATTCAACGAGTGTGCTGTCTCACGCAAGAAGTGTGTACCTCAGAAATCTGATATAGGGGAATTTCCTGTCCCCAGCCCTGCTGTTCTTGTCAAAAACTTCAATATTGCTGATTTCAGCGGGAAATGGTTCATAAGTAGTGGCTTAAATCCTACCTTTGACACTTTTGACTGTCAATTACACGAATTTCATACAGAAGCTGGCAAACTCGTGGGGAATTTGTCTTGGAGAATAGGAACACCAGATGGTGGCTTTTTCACTCGATCTACTTTGCAGAGATTTGTGCAAGATCCAAACTACCCTGGGATTCTTTACAATCATGACAATGAGTACCTTCACTACCAAGATGACTGGTAAAGTCCGTACCTCTACCGTTTAAGTTAGTGCCATATCCTAAACTAGTAATCAAAATTTTCTTAAAGGGCACAAAGCTTGACCTCCTGGCTTGTAACTACTAACATCCACTAGTTAAGCATATCCCAAATATAGTTATGCAGTCATATATGAGGATAATATTTGAATCAAATATTAAGCACAAATGCTTGATTTGGACTGGTATCGCATTCATGCTCATGTGGGTCAATGTTTCTTGTTTTGATACCAGAAAATATTTCACATTTATGTCTACCCATTTGATGCCTCTGACACTATTGGATGACACCAAGGGAGAAGTTGATTGCAAGATTAAAAGATTAAATACTAACTTGACTGTGAAATTTTATTGAAGGATTTCTTTTCCTTTTGGGAACAATAAGCAGTGTCAGATGAATTGAGGACTAACTTTCACAATATTGATACTCAAAGGAAAACTGGAACTATGAACCGCAAGCATCATGTATTTGCAAAAGTCTCCTAGCCCTTTTCTATATTGTTGCTAAATAAAGAGGATGTGAAACACATGCTTAAAGTTATAATCTGATGTTATCAGATGGCAAAATATTTTTCATTAGAAAAAATGGCATAATGTGTCTGCTAGCTTGTTTTTTCTGAATTGCTAGGGGACATCAATATTTTACTTTGAAGAAAACAAAAATGATAAAGCAAGATGTTCAAATCATATTTTCTGGATTAAAGTATATAGAAAAAATGATTGGAGGACAAATTTGATGACAGCAAGAAAGGTCAGTGTTAACAAAGGCAGGATAGATGAGACAAATTATCAGCTTAGCAGTTTAATTTGGTCACTATGTCCTTATGTTTGCCCCTTAAGAGACAGATGCAGCACGAGATGCAGGTTTCATGCTTTCTAGTAGAGGATTTCTGCTGTTTTTTGTACATATAGTTGAGTGCTTATGGCAGCATTTATGGGGCTTACCTGATTCTTTGTATGTAAAGCTTATGTGCATAATATTAGCATTGTGCTTTTACTACAAGTAATAACTTGCAAAGGAGCCAATCCACTTTAGAATCTTAGCCTTTCATAGCTTCATTAACAGTAAAACCTTGTGTCAATTGGCTCTTCAGTCACATAAAAGTATATCAATACAGATTGAAATATCTTGAGCACCTCTGGCTGTGGTAACAGCCCTCTATGCACTGTGGTTTGCTCACAGTTGATTTAGCTTTTTTCATAACAACATTGCTTCTGAACTCACCATTTAAATTCAATATGCAGGTATATTATATCATCCAAAATAGAGAACAAACAGGATGATTATATATTTGTATATTACCAGGGTAGGAATGATGCATGGGATGGATATGGCGGTGCTGTTGTCTACACAAGAAGTGCCGTTTTGCCTGAAAGCATTGTACCTGAACTTGAAAAGGCAGCTAAAAACGTAGGGCGAGACTTCAACAAATTTATCAGAACAGATAATACTTGTGGGCCAGAGCCTCCCCTTGTAGAAAGACTTGAAAAGAAAGTAGAGGAAGGGGAGCAGACCCTCATAAGGGAAGTCAAAGAGATAGAAGGGGAGGTAGAGAAGGAGGTAAAGAGGGTTGAGAAGACTGAGATGACCTTGTTCCAGAAGTTGGCAGAAGGTTTCAAAGAGCTACAACAAGATGAAGAAAACTTCTTAAGAGGGCTAAGTAAAGAAGAGATGGGTCTGTTGAACGAGTTAAAAATGGAAGCAAGCGAGGTAGAGAAACTCTTCGGTGAAGCACTACCACTTAGGAAACTGAGATAGGTTTCACAAGTTCAACAGTTAGATTACAATTTTTGGGAAACTGTAAAGCTTATTTCGCAATAATTCACATGGATGCTGGTCGAGTTGAACAGAATATTTCTTTCAGCTTTTCTATTTCAACAATCACTTCTTTTTCGGCTGCAGATGTAATGTAAAGTCCTCTTTACGTTGTATGTCGTGTTTTCCTTTTATCTTTTATTTTCAGATATATGCAAAAACTAGGAGGGGATATTTTTTCATAGTGACTTGAGAGGATACCAAGAACTGAATCTGTCAGCTAGAAATTCCCTTTTGTTTTCCCCTTTTGGGGGTAGGGGATTTATTTTTTAAATGAAATTTGTTATGCTTTAACCATCCTCAAATTCTGCAACAAAAAGATAAAAGCAAAGAAGATTTGAAATTGAGGAACGCAATTGCAACAGCTATTAACTTTGGTAGACTTCCATTGCACATTGAATTTTAAGAATCTCAACAATAAAAGAATGAGAAAAAAAAAATCTCAACACTCCATCTAGCCAGTCCCAAACATAAGGACAGCAACTTGTGCAAACTCCAAATCTTACATTTTTCAAAGTGAAAAGAAACCAGAAGGAATAACTGGACATTAAATCCTCTGTAACAACATCCATTTCAGGAACTGCTTAAGCTAGTGGCAATTGGAATGATAATCACAAGAACGATCAGCAACAGAAGAATGATCCCAATACACATCCACTTCCTGCTGCTCCTCTGGTACTGCTTTGCTGTGTTGAGCTCTTTGGATCCATCCTTCACATAATGGCTTGCATTCATCACATGGTGCTCAATATCATCCATTTGCTCCCCTTGTGCCTCCACCATAACCGCCATGTCCAAAAACACCTGGTGCAGCTCCAATAAACTCTTCTCAATCTCTTGAGCAGCGTCATGCCTGTCCTGAATCTCAACCACCGTCTCTAACACCTTCCCTCGACCATGCTCTTGTATTGCACGCGTTAAGAACTCTTCGCCCCCATTACCATCAGAAATGATCTTCTCAATGATTTCCTCATCAGGGTTCTCTCCAGTCACTGTATAATACCTTCGCCCCACAGTTTCCTTGTACTCTGTCATCATCTTCTGCCTCAAACCTTGAAAATCCATCATGAGCTCCTTCAACTTATTGCGCAAGCCATTGGTGACAGCAATCCTAGTCCTGTAAGCAAGGGTGCCTTCCTTGCACCCTGAAAGGCGCTTATTAGCTGCATTGGCACGGTCCATTTCTTCAAGCTGTGACTTGATGGTCCTGGCCTTCTTTTGCACAGTGACAATGTCATTGTTGATTTTGTTCCGCAAAGCCTTCAAGGACTCCTGTTTGTGGAGTGACTTGCTTTCTTCATTGGATTCTTGGAGCTTGCCTAAGAGTTCGCGGATTACTGCCATCTCTTGCTTCACTTTCTCAGCTTCTTCAAGGAATAGGCCAAGGTTTTGGTCCATGGTGTTTGCTGTGGAGGACATTTCTAGATCATAGTCAGGTCCAGCTTCAAGATCTTTCATTGCCTCTTTCTTGAGGTCTACATAGCTCATAAAGGACTTGGTCATCAGATCATTCATCTTTGCTCTCTTGGAATTTTCCTTCAGGCCTAAAAAACCAACCAAAGGAGAAAAACAATCAGATAAATACATGAAATTGAACTCAAAGGGGAAGGGAATTAGATTTCCTTTGCAGTTAAAAATGTCACATGAGCGCTGCATCTAAGAATCTTTGATCATGTATTCACTACAAATGAACCCTAATTCATCAGAGAAGGGCATAAATTTTTGCAATTTGATGAAATGGGTTTTCTCAAAATGAACCCAAAAAAAAAAAAGGGTCAGCATCTCTTCTACAGAATCTAACAAAAACAAAATTGAACTGATGAAATAGGTGTTTCCATACCCTGAAATGTTGCAGCTGCTAGCTTCTTAGTATTAGCAGGCTCTAAAGGGAAAGATATATGGAAAGAATTTGATTAATGAGACTTTGACTATGAAAAATTGGAAAGAAATCTGAGATCTCAGGCGTTTGAATTTGATTGAGAGCTTGGAGACAGTACTTAAATGGAAGGGAAAAATCTCTCAGGAAAGAAAAGAAAAAAAAAATAGCCGTTACAGCTCTGAGCTCCAATGTCCCAACGGCTATAATTTGGATGCCCGTTGTTTCAATTTTTTATTTTTCCGTTTTAAAATTGGGGCAAATTTATAATTTGTTGGTTTTTGGTGACCGTCTAAGCAAATGTTGGACCCACGTCCTCAGATCCGAGGAAAATTATCTTTTTTATCGGGCCGGGTGAGGTCCGTTTGGCTTGATAAAAAAACGCAATGGGAAAAGGAGGAATGGATGCTTAGCTATTCAATAAACTTTGTTTGGACTTATTGAAAAAAGATGTTGGTAGAGTTTTTTAATTTCATGTTCGAGTTTATTTAATAATTAAATATTTTTAAATAAATATATATTTATTTTTTTAATTTATTTACAAATTCAAAAAAAATTTAGGCTCACCTTTATATCACAAGTTTGAAATTTTAACCAAGTTTCGAGCAGGGCTGTAATCTCATGTTCGTAAAATTAAGCAAGCCTAAACAAGGTTTATTGATGATTGGCGTAAAAACGTAAAGTCAGCAAATATGAAGAAAGAGATTGGAGCGAATAAATAAATATTTAAATACAAAGTAAATTGCTTGATTCGACAAATTTGATTTGATTGTCTTACAATAACTCCAAATGGTGCTATTTATAATAACCTACTTAATCTAAACTTGATGAGTAAGTAAAAGTAAATATAAAACTATCTAACCTAAATTAGAGAAGTAAAGTCTTAAAATTATACCTCCTAGATGAGTAAGTAATTAACAAGGAAAACTTTACTTTTAAAAGTATTCTAGTTGCCTTAGAATACTTTGTTTGGCTGCCAAGGCAACAGCTAATGGACCTCTGCATGTGGACAGATTTGTGAACCATGACACTTAACTTTTAGTCATAATTTTATATAAGTCTATTAGTTTTCAAAATGAACAGTCCACCTTAAAAGAATATTTTTTATAATTCACCGTTAATATTTTCGTTAGTTTAATAACCTGACAATATTTAAAAGATAATTTTACCTTTTATCAATTTTAAAAATTATCACACTATATAAATTATAATTTTTATTTTTTTATTATAATTTTAAAAGGATCGATTAGTAGTTTTTTTTCAAAAGAAAATATGTTTAAATTAAAAAAATAATATAAAAGATATTTATATCTTAAAACATTAATGTAATATTAGGTTTACTTTTTTTAACTGTTGACTAAGACTAACGGTATTAGCAATCAAGGATAAAAACAACATTTTGAAATAAGATAGACCAGAGTATCTTTATAAAATATTTTGAGGAAGTTTTTTTAATTTTATCCTCATTTTCTTTTAAATCATATCTAATATTTATATTTTTCGAAAAAAGTCAATCACGCAATAAATCCAATTATGATTCAAACTTTTAATTTACCATTAAACTGTTTAATTATTATTTATTCAAAAAAAAGATAAAATTCAACTTTTAAATAAGTAAAAACTCTTTAATTATTTTGTATGGTAAATATTTTTAATAAAAATTAAAGTAGGAGGTGATTGATGAATGTGTTTTAATTCGTTCCTTCAAGTTATATTATTTAATTTTAAAAATAATATATATAAATATGACGAAATTCATATAAAATAAATCTAATCAATTTCGGTATTTTCCTTTTAAAACTTTATTATAAAAAATAATGAAAACATATCCATATAGTGGGTGTCAAAATCAAGTAATAGTTTAAATTATCTCTTATTATCACAAATGAAAAAACAGTCGTAAACTTCGAATCCAGGCAACATATAAATGGAGTGTGATTATTTGATCCAATTCATTTGTAAGTATATGATTGGACTATGCTGCTCAATTATGAAAACCAATCAAGAGCATTTTTTTTACAAATTTGTAATTATTCAATTACAATAAAATATTATATAAGAGTACATCACCTATTAATTAATATAGATTTCATATAATATTTTGATTAGACTTTACACGATTTCTGATTATGAGTGATTAATTGTAATGTAATAATTGATGTTTAATTAATTTTAAAGGGTTTAAAGTAGCAATTCAAATAAAACAAATTGTCTTAACTTAGGTGGTAGAGTGTTCGGTATTGTTAAGAGGTTGTAGGTTTAATTTCCACAAATTGCATATTTTTTGGTAATTTAAAGTTCAGTTAATTGAAAAAAAAATCAAAATTAAAATCGACCGAATTAATCGATTTTGTATTTTTAGGTTTTGTTAAAGTTATATAAGATTATTAAGATTGTGTTGTCAAGTATACCGTGTACTCTGGACATGATTTTAAATTGAAAGCGGGAAAAGAATTTGGGGATAATGTTTCACAATTATTCTCATTTTGGGGTTAATATCACTCTTAATATTTATGATAAATATTATTACGAGGCATTATTTTAATTTAATGATTTCTATTGAGAAAATGAATCCTAAAACAAATCCTTTAATTTGGAGAAGGATAAAATAAAAGATTTTGCAACTATCCCATATCTCAGTTTTAAGTTGCCTAAATCCTATGGATAAAATGAAAATCTATGATTTGGCTGTTTTTTTTAAATATAAAAGAAAAAAAGTTTTTTAATATAATTATTTATTACCTTTTTCTTTTTCAAAATGAACAATCCATTACCTTATAAACGGCACTATAAAAAATACCTTATTTATAGATGCATTTAATGTATGTTTAGGGATGATAATGAGTATTTTATATTTTTTTTTATAATTAGGAGAGGGAATTCGAATTTTACTCTTTAGACAGAGAAATAATATACAAACTAATGAGTCAAATGCTCGAGTGCAATGAGTACTTTATAATTATATATCTTGCATTATAAGATTTGATTAAATAAGATTAAGGTATTTTATAATTGGGTTTGGATAAAATTTAGATATTACAATTTCCATAAATATAGGGTACTCACAATCCAAATTTGAAATAATAATTTTTAATATTAAAATTTATTTTTTGTTTGTAATATTTATGGAAATTGATTAATTATTTTAAATATGATTAAACTTTAATTTACTTTTAATTAGTAATCTTTATGAATAATATACATAAAAATTGATTTTATATTTTTTATTTTGACTTAAGGTTTGGGTTAGAATTTTTTGTGAGTATTAATAATCGGATTTAATGATTAAGTTTTGATTTTTACTAAAGTTTAAATAAGATATGAGTAACTAAATTTTAATCGAATGCGAGTTTAAATATATCAAAATTAAGGTGTATCCTTCCTTCAATCATTCTTATGTATGCTTACCGAGGACCATTACTAAAAGAAGCTCTTCTGATATAAAACTCCATATAAAATCTTATTAATTATATATATATATATGTTATAATATATAAAGGTTGTAAATCATATTAATTAATATATGAATTTAGCTTGAGACTGTGAAAGTGGACAATTATTTAATCTCAAAATGATTACATAGGAAACAGATAAGGGAAAATAAAGTAGTATCTAAAAAAAATTAAATCATTTTTTGCTTGTACATTTTGCAAATTTTACACCCTACAAATAAATTAATATGATTATTAAATGAATGTATGATAATCATATAAAACACCTTCATGTATTCAAAAAATTTCAATAATTTCAAAACCTTTGGATGATCAAAACATAAAGTTTTAATCTTAAATTTAAATTTCAAGAAGGTAGTTGAAACATGAAATTTAAAATATTTAACAGAATTATCTCTTAATAACGTAATTAAAGTTTGAAAAATATTTAGCAAAAACAAAAGAGCTTGTTGGCAAAAATATTTGTTGAGATTGTTTTGAGTTGTATTTGAATTAGTTTTAATTATTATTACTATTATTAATCAAATAACTGGAAAGCATTTGGGCTTAAGTGAGATCTAGAAAATGGATAATTAATTAGGATAAAGACAAATACTGAGCTGACTCACCAGGTATGGGCTGGAGGGCAGTAAAAGTTTAGAAGAAAAGAATAGAAAAGAAAACTACTTTACTAGCAACTGCGAAAGATTTGGAGACATCCGCCGGCATTGGCCAAAAAAATCCCAATCCTATCTCAACTCTACTTCTCCCCTCCGCAGAAACGAAAAAAGGTAAAACAACACATCAATCATTCTTTTGTAGCACGGCCCAATCCCCTTCCTCCTTCTATCTGCTTGTGGCTACAAAATTCTCAGAAAAGAACCCAGCAGAGCAAATACAAATTCTTCACCATGGGTCCGATAAAGATGGCAATCTGGGACATGTTGATTACTTTCATGTGGGTTTTTTTTGCATCGACGTTCGGTTTACTAACTTCCTTGATAGCCACTGCCATTGGTGTCCAAACCGTAACGTGGGCTCCTATTGTTATCACCACTGTCATCATTTTCGTTTTCGTTTTCATCTTTAATATTATCGGTGGATATCTTGGTGGGGCTAGCTTTAATCCCACTGGTACAGCCTCCTTCTACGCCGCCGGGGTCGGTGACGATAGCCTTATCTCCATGGCGCTCCGGTTCCCAGCTCAGGTAAAAATCAATTTGTCATCTTTTTGTGTTTTTCTATGTGGGGTTTTGGTTTTCTGATGGAATTCTATTTTATTCGACCTGGATTCTTCTGTTCTTTTTTTTTTCTTTTTACTTACATGTTTTCATTTTTTTTAAAACTTTTGGATCAAATCATATGATTCTTTTTATTTTGTTTGGGTTTAATCTTCTTTATCTTTTAAGCGTTTGATAGGTATTACTTAGTTGATTGATTCTGTAGTCATTTTTGTTCTTTGCTGGTCATGTCGAATATGCTTTTAAAAAAATAGGTTTATTCCAACGATTTGCCTTACCTGACACCACAGTAATTTACTAGTTCAATCGATTTTCTTTGTTTTACTTTCAAATATTCGGTATTTTTATTATTTTGTTGATTTTTTTGTGTGTGTGCCTTTTGCTCACATGGGTTTAACATTCCTTTTCTTCTTTTTTTCTTCCACTTTTGTTTTGTTTTTTCATTTGCATTTTTAAGTGCCTTTTAAACTTTATTGCTCTACAAAGCTGTAAATGTGAGATGTTTCCCTGTCTATTTCCTTTTCTCTTAAAGGTTTCTTCCCCCTCATTAAAGGAAATTTGAGTGTGCCAGGAAAAAAAGAATTGAAAGTCCAAATAAACAACGCAAATTTAGACTGCCCATTTGTACCACAAAGGTGGTTTCTGAACAGAATGATGCACTGCAAAGAAGGAATTATGTTAAAATTTTTGCCTTGTTTTTCCCCTTTAGCAGGGGAGAATAATGGCATCTTAAGCTGTTGAAAAACATACTGAACAATAATTTTATGTTATGATACATTACCAAAAATAAAATGTCTCACTGGCAGGCAGCTGGTGCCGTGGGCGGTGCCCTGGCAATCATGGAGGTGATACCGGAACAGTACAAGCACATGATAGGGGGACCATCTTTGCAAGTAGATACACACACTGGAGCCATTGCTGAGGGGGTGTTGACTTTTCTAATTACCTTTGCTGTTCTTCTAATCATTCTTAGAGGTCCACACAGTGAAATGTTCAAGGCATGGTTGCTTGCCATTGCAACTGTAGCATTAGTTCTGGCCGGTACCTCTTACACCGGACCTTCCATGAATCCTGCCAATGTAAGTCGCTGGTACTTTCTCTTTACCTATTCTACTTCCGTATGTTGTTCGGTTTTGAATTTTGTCAAAGCCAAGTAGTGCCGTGATAATACTAAGGTTTTTATACTTTTTTGTCTCATTGTTTCCTTTATGTAGTGTAAATAAATTGCTACTTAAGAGTTTATTCCTTTTTGAAGCACCTGAAGTATATGCAGTTGTTTAACTACTCTCCTGATTTGGGTTATGTCTGGCTTGCTTGTTACTGCTTCTTTGATTTGGAATATGATTGTAGCCTGCTTCTCCCTCTTTTTGTGATGCTTTTGTAATATTTGTTGGTATTGGACTGTCCTGGTGTGTATGTAGACTTAGTTTCTGCTATTTTCTGGTCATAGTGATTTAAGGTCCTTGTAACATTGATATTTGGCTTAAGTATATAGCAATTGCAATTGTTAATATGCTTTTTTGATCATTAGGATTAATGCATGCCAGTCTATTCGATGCAATTGCATGTTCTGGTCTATTTCCATAGAAGCAAGTAGCTTAGTGAAGAGTGAAGCAAGAACTCTTTTTGTTTCTTCCTTTAATGTTTAATTCTTTTTGTTGACCTTTTTCTGTTTCTTTCTTATTGCAATGTTTTCCTTGATTCCTGATTACACCTTCTATTCAATAAAGTTATTCTCTATGTAATTATATATCTTAGTAAGTATGTACTTCTTTTCTTTTTAATTCACTCCTTAAAAGTTCATAAGTTCGTAACTTTTGATTTCCTACTTTTCTTTTTGAAAAAGTTACCAGTTTTGACCGGTAAGGACGTTACTTAAAGCCTAAGAATTGCGTTACTAATCGTGAATCATCTTGCAGGCCTTTGGTTGGGCATATGTGAACAGCTGGCACAACACATGGGATCAGTTTTATGTTTATTGGATCTGTCCATTCATTGGAGCTATATTAGCTGCCTGGGTCTTCCGACTTTTCTTCCCTCCGTCACCGGTGAAGGTGAAGAAGGCCTAAGGTGACTTTATAAAGTTCGTGTTGCCATCAACAACAATAGATAAGCTCAATGTTTATGTAATAAGCAGTTCGTTTTTCAAATTTTCTAGTCAACTATTAATTTCTCCATCATTTGTGGATAATATGAATGAAACATTCATGCTGCGTGGCACCTTTTTCCGCCTTCTCTTGTTTGGTTTGCTTCAAATGTCGTGCGTATCTTACTGATATACTGCCTCGACTCTTTAATTTTATCGATATACTCATGTCAGACACATATCTGATATCGCGAAGATTGCGAAAAGACTTGAACATGCTTGAACCAGATGGTTACTCGTGTTTGTCATTTGCTGGCCTAGCAATGCAGGATGCAAGAAAACGGGGCTCAGCTTACACAAAATTTACCAGTTTTGCATGCATGAATTCAGTGGAGAATTCTCTTACATAAGTAGTAGTATGGCAAGTTTGAAGTGGTAAAAGTTTGATCTCTTCTGAATTACTGTGTTCTGTTTGAATGCTTAAAAGAAATGAATGTTCCCATCACTTAGGTTTTGTTGACTTCAATATTGGATTCAGCAGACATTGTCAAGAGTCAAGACCAAAGCAAAAAACGAATTCCAGTAAATAATTTGATAACATAAAACCATATCTACAAGAGAAGAATATGTATAAAGTCAGACTCTGTTTTGTTTCCAACTTTTGAAAGGAAAAATAATAAACTGTATTTATTAAATAAATATCATATTCACCATCACATATTAATTTTAACTAATATCGTTGATTTATTTTAAAATATAAAATATAAAATCTTAATTGAACATAATAAATTTAATTCTAACTATATTATAATTTTATAAAATATTTTAATGATGTTTATGTAAACAAAGCAAGCCCTTGCTTGGTAATTATCACCAAATCCTATTTTATATCCTCCGAAAAGACAATTTTTTTTGTAGGAAAAAACAATACTAATCGACTAATCGTTTCTCACCCAAAAAAAAAAAAGAGAAAACTTTCAATTTTCCAGTTTCCCTTTTTTCCTAAAAAAAGAAAAAAAATACGTTAAAAATTAGAACTTCAAGGAATTATAAATGCTCCACTTTACGTACAGTATAAAAAGAAATGAGAGAAAAAAAAAGAAAAAAAATGAATTTTCTCCCTCCCTAATCTAAGAACCCATCCTTTTCTCCCAAAATCCCTCCACATTCTTTTTATATGTACAGCACTTATTCCACTGCGTTTCTCTCTTTCTCTTCTTTTCTTTTTCACTCCCTTTCTCTTTATCGCATGATCAACATTTCCCTTCCTCTCCCAATCCTTTCAATATCACTTAATTTCACCATTTAGTTTCTCTTTTTTTTTTTTTTTTCATTAAGGTTACGTTTCCTATAAATTCGAAAATTCCGAAATTAAAAAACCTGGAAGATCTGGAGCCATTACCGACTACCACCGGCAACGGCCAGATCCGGTACCGAACGCCATCCTCAGCCGAGCTTCTCGAGTCTGGTCCAACCGGAGGCGCACAATCCCCCACCGGAAACGGCACCACCGATCACATTGAAAAGATGATGAAGCGGTCAATGGCGAGGCACGAGTCCATCTCTGACAAGATCCACAAGTACCGAGGCGTTTTACTGGTGATCTCCATCCCTATCGTGCTCATAACGTTCGTATTGTACGTGATGCCGGGGAAATCGGCGTCCAATGAGGCCGTGGTGCAGGGGGTCGAGTTAAATATTAGGAAAGTAGGGGCAAATTCGAGAGGGAATAGGAATTATGCTGTGATTTTCGATGCGGGGAGTTCCGGGAGTCGAGTTCATGTTTTTTGTTTTGATCAGAATTTGGATCTTGTTCCAATTGGCTCTGAATTAGAGCTTTTTGAACAGGTAAATTCTTTTTTACAATTTTTTAGTAATTCTTTCAGAGGCGAAATTTATATTTGCTTGGAATGTAGCTTTCAAATCGATTATTTGATTGGTAATTTAATAGTATATTTAGATAGATTTGCTACGAATTAGAGCTTTTAAAACAGGTAATTTTTTTATGTTCTTAATAACTTTTTGTTGATTTTTTAGAAGCGATATATATATATATATATAGCAGTATAATTTTTTTCCCAATTTTTATATTATGTCAGTGGCGTTTATTAGATATTTTCTTTTATTTTTTCCCTGATTTTTGTTGATTTTTAGAGGTAAAATTTAGATTGGTAGGAATTTGAATTTGAGGATATACTTGTAGTTTCAAATCTGGACTTTGTGTGAGAATTATGATTTAAAATGATAGTTTAAGTGGTAATTTTGTAAATCTTTGTCTTTTTTTTCCATCTTATTAAAACGAAAAGCTATATTAGTGGCCTTTATTTGATATTTGTGGCATGGTTTGGTTGAACTATTTTAAAGTAAGATTTTACTTTGAATGCTCTAAAAGAGAAGTTTACTTGAATTTGAACAAAAAGAGAAGGTTCTACCATCAATTGGCTGGTATTTTTTCAAGGTGCCATTTTATTTGCATACTGTGGAAGAAATTTTTACTTGAATTTGATGTGATTGTATTCCATGTATTAATTGGTTTTATGTGGTTTGTTTTGTTGTAGATCAAACCAGGTTTGAGCTTCTATGCTAAAGACCCACAGGCTGCAGCAAATTCATTACGTACTCTTCTTGACAAGGCAGAAAGTGTTGTGCCGCTAGATTTGCGATCAAAGACTCCTGTGAGAGTTGGGGTATGTATATCTAGATGCATTGGGCATACTTGTTTGTGAATTTTGAGTCTCTTAAATTTCTGAAGAATTGGACTTTGAATGTTTTGTAGGCAACTGCTGGTCTGAGGGCATTAGAAGGTGATGCATCTGATAGAATTTTGCATGCGGTAATTCTATTTTCGAAAGCATGTTGGTTTTGTTCACAGGCTCTATTTTGCCATTTTCTCATGCTAACGGTTTTTTTAATGAACTTATTTAGGTTAGTGAACTTCTGAAAGATAGAAGCACCCTCAAATATGAGGCAAATGGGGTCAGAATTCTGGATGGCTCTCAAGAAGGTGCTTATGAGTGGGTATGTTAAACTGAATTTCATGTACTTTTATACTATGCTTTTATTTTGGGCCTAAAGTGATCTTCCTTTTCAAGCTTGGTTATAGGGAAACTATGTCAAGCCTACAGCGGAACGCATTTTAATGCATTCTTCATCAGGGTCCTTTCGTTGTGGTAGATTGTCTTCAAATTTTACATTTTTCTTAAGATTCTGTACCTTGAGGACACTCTTTACATGCTGTAGCCAGTCAGCTTGATCAGTCTTACTCAAGATGATTTCAGGTTGATGGTCAATTGAAATGGGAAATCTTTGGGTCTTCTCTGGGGTAATGAAGGGAAATATTCTAAAGCTAGGGTCATATAGATAGACATATTTTGCCACAGAAGCAAGTATTTACATTTTGCAGTGAAGTTAACTTGGCTGCATTTATAGGGAGTAAAAGATACTGTCAAACACCAGGACCCATTCCAAGTTTTCCTACTGATTGGTCTAGTGGACCTAATTTGGATCTTTCTTAAATGCCATCTTGTTTTGCAGGTGACAATAAACTACCTATTAGGAAATTTGGGAAGGACATATGCAGACACAGTTGGCATAGTCGATCTTGGTGGTGGATCTGTTCAAATGGCATATGCCATCTCCGAGAATGCTGCTGCAAAGGCTCCAAGTGTACCAGCTGGAGAGGACAATTTTGTAAATGAAATGAATCTGATGGGATCAAAATATCACCTCTATGTTCACAGGTTTCCCTCTTTGATTTTGACAAATTGATTTTATGATTCTATTAGATATTAGAAATGGACCAAAAAGAGAAATTTTATGGCTTGTGATTCCTTCAGAAGTCAATTTTGTCAGAAGTGTCTATATTCAGTCATATGTTATAACTCTGTGGTCTCATGAAAATCCATCTATATTTATAATCATACGTTTTAGTTAATATACTTTCTTTTGCGTGCAGTTATTTGCACTATGGCTTACTGGCAGCTAGAGCTGAAATTTTGAAGGTCTCTGAAGATTCTGGCAACCCTTGCATCTTAGAGGGTTTTGATGGTATGTTTGGATTTGTTTGATAGCAACTTTTAACTCTTCAAAGTTGATTTTCTTTTGATAATTTGCGCAGCATATGACAATTTGCTTGACAGATTCAGTAGCTAAGGTTTTTTAATGCTCTGATCACTGAAAATGTGATCTTTGGCAGTACAGGCAATCAGCCTCCCACTGAAAATTGTAGTTTAATTCTCTAATTCATAATCTTTGAATTCTTGAATAATGGAATTATTTGAGTAGTTACAACATCCTTTGTTCTGTCTTTGGTTGGCAGAATTCGCCATTTAAGTACTTACATATTCCACATTTTATCTTTTTAAGGTACTTACAAATATGGAGGAGAAGAATTTAAAGCGTCAGCTTCTTCATCAGGCACAAGCATGGAAGAATGCAGGAGGGTGACTCTCAAGGCTCTTAAAATAAATGAAACATGTACACATATGAAGTGCACATTTGGTGGTGTATGGAACGGTGGAGGTGGAGATGGACAGAAGAATCTGTTTGTTGCTTCGTTTTTCTTTGACAGGGCTGCCGAGGTATTTCTCACCCAGAATTGTGTTGCATGAAATAAACTACAGAAGAAACTGATTAGCCATGCTAACTATATTGTTTATTCATGCAGGCCGGTTTTATTAAAGCCACTGATCCAGTTGCAAAAGTTCAGCCTCAATATTTTGCAGATGCTGCTAAGCGTGCTTGCGAAACTAAGTATGCGAATGCTAAAGCAACATATGAACATGTGGAGGAGAGTAACCTGGCATATGTATGCATGGATCTAGTTTACCAGTATACCCTGCTCGTCGATGGATTTGGTAAGCCTAAACTTTTATGGTTAATTTGGTTATGTAACTTCATAGCTTCAGATCGTATTCAAGAGGCGTAATAGGATTCTGAATCCACCCCCATTGTCTTCTTCCTGGACAGGCCTTGATCCCTACCAAGATATTACATTGGTAAAGCAAGTGAAATACCAAAATTCCCTTGTGGAAGCTGCTTGGCCACTGGGCAGTGCCATTGAAGCCGTATCATCATGAAGTAACCAAGTCATGCGGCTTTGATCACTCACCGGAAAATTTTACGTGGCTCGTGGTTCTTAAGCATCGGCGTTTCTTAATTAAATCCACAGTCAATAACGAGCAAGTAAGCATCAGCATGTGGTGCTGGAAATCAGATTTTGGTGGGAATAATCGAAGACTAGAGTCTCATTTTATCTTCATTTGTAATTACATTATTATTACCAGGTGTCCCCATTTTTTTATATAATTTTTGTGAGAGATTTAATTGAATTAGTGCATTTAGTTTGCCCTTTTGGAACAAACAGATTATGATACGATATTACCAATGTGTTCGTGTCCTTAATGTTTTTAATTTTTTGCTAGAAAAAAGCAATTTTCTCTAAATTTTCATCTCTGCGTATTTTGTTTGAGCCCCCTTTGTCTTTCTCCTCATTTAAGCTGGAGTTCACTACTTTTTTTGAAAAAAAATATTTTTTTGCATATAAAAAAACGTATTCAGAAAAGAGTAGGAAATATATTACTAATTAAATGGGAGGATAGACACTACTTAATAATAAATAAAGCTTGATTAATTGTCTTCTCCAAATAAAAAAAACACTTGTTTAATTGATTCAAGCCACGTGCGGGACATAAGAAGCACGGGGCTGTTTGGGAATTGGGAAAATTATCTCCCTCCTGTGTCCTGAGACTATATAAAGCACAGAGAGAAGAAAAACGAATGTGGCGGGCTTAGAAAAGCAAAGAAAGCTTGATTCAAAGCAAGAGAGCTTTATTCCACTCTCGAAGTTAAATGATCGAAACAGTAAGTATAAAACTATTGCTCTCCTCTTATAATCGCTTACTCGGCAGTTTTCTCTTTAGTCAGTCATTCTCTCAAACACTTTCTATACAATTGACATATGTGGGGAATCAGGTTTACAAGATCGAAAGTTTATGTTTTTTCAGTTTTTGCAAATACCCATTTAAGAACAATTCATTTAAAACCTACCCAGTATCGAAATCCCATCTTTGAAACAGTAGGAACAAGAAGAACAGTAGCTAATATCTACCCCATGAATTTTTGCTTCCCGTTTCAGTTATTTTCGTTTTGTACTTCAAATATTGGCTTCCCGAGTGGACCAAAGATTGAAACTTTTGATGAACATAGTGATAATGATAATGATGATGGTGAAGATAGTGAGAATTTTGATGGCAATAGTGTAAATGGATCAAGTTTAAGCGATGAGGCTGTTCAGGATGGGAAGGCAATTATGGACATAATCCGTGAAACAGGTAGTAATTATGTTGAAATGAAGAATAAGCTTGAGCACTGTAGAATAAGGGTTTCCTCTGAGTTGGTGGTGGAGATTCTCTCTCGAATTCGGAATGATTGGGAAGTAGCTTTTACGTTCTTTTTATGGGCTGGGAAACAGCCGGGTTATGCACATTCGCTGCGTGAATGCCATTCAATGATTTCTATTCTAGGGAAGATGAGGAAGTTTGATACTGCATGGGCATTGATTGATGAAATGAGAGGGGGGCGAGCAGGCCCTTGTCTTGTAACACCGCAGACTCTCTTGATCATGATAAGGCGTTACTGTGCTGTGCACGATGTGGGGAGGGCTATAAATACTTTTTATGCATATAAAAAGTTTAAATTTGATGTGGGGATTGAGGAGTTTCAAAGTCTGTTGTCTGCTCTTTGTCGATACAAAAATGTGCAGGATGCTGAGCATCTGATGTTTTGTAACAAGGATGTCTTCCCATTTAATATTAAGAGTTTTAATATTATACTGAACGGATGGTGTAATGCAATTGGTAGTCCACGTCAGGCAGAGAGGGTTTGGAGGGAGATGAGCAAGAGAGGTGTTCAACATGATGTTGTGTCATATGCAAGTGTCATGTCCTGCTACTCTAAAGCCTGTAATCTTCACAAGGTACTTAAGCTCTTCAGCCAGATGAAAAGAATGGGGATTGAACCAGATAGGAAGGTTTACAATGCAGTCATCCATGCTCTTGCAAAGGCTAGGCATGTAAAAGAGGCTATCAATCTTCTGAAAACTATGGAAGAAAAGGGTATTGCTCCAAATGTTGTTACTTATAATTCACTGATCAAGCCTTTATGCAAAGCCCAGAAGATAGATGAGGCTAGACAGGTCTTTGATGAGATGTTGCAAAGGGACCTCTCACCTACAATTCGGACCTACCATGCTTTCTTTCGTATTCTAAGAAATGGGGAAGAAGTGTTTGAGCTCTTGGAGAAGATGAGAAAAATGGGCTGTCAACCAACCAATGATACTTATATCATGCTGATAAGAAAGTTTAGTCGATGGTGCCAGTTTGATAATGTCTTCAAGCTGTGGAATGAGATGACTGAAGACGGGGTTGGTCATGACCGTAGCTCATATATTGTGTTGATTCATGGGCTATTTTTAAATGGAAAGCTGGATGAAGCATACAAATATTATACAGAGATGAAGGACAAGCAGTTATTGCCAGAACCAAAGATAGATGAGATGCTTCAGGCGTGGGTTTCTGGGAAGCAATTTGCAGAGCGCCAAATGGCTGATCTGAAGAATAATCAATTACTAGATAATCAGTTGGACGAACAGGTCAGAGTTGAGTCGAAGAAAATTGATCAGGAGAAAGATTTTCTCAGGCTACCTGAAACCAGAAGAGTTATCAGAGAAAGGGGCTTTTCATTTTGGGAGCAATCGGTTTCCATGTAACCATAAAACTTCACGATATGTGCTTTTTGTATGAGACTTTAGGCTTCAACACTGAGTTTCCTTTGGATACCATTCAGTGCTTGACATTCTCCATCACCAACATCAATTCAGGGTGCCTCATTGCCTTGCAACTATTTGATAATACTGTCTAATATTGTGGTTGAGAACTATTATTTTCGAATCATGAATAACTGGCTCTAAACATGCCCTGATTCAAATTAATTGGGTCTTACCCCATGAAGGGCATCTGTTTGTCTACATCAAATGCACATGATATGCTTTTGTGGATGGTAAGATGTTGCATGTTATTTTGCTGCTCATCATAACTGTTTCTGGATCTAAAAACTGTAGTTGGCCTGATTTGAACTATGATTTTTTATGAAGCTAACATACAAATTGTGGCTACTTAGTCTTATGGGCCTTGAGCAAGAGTGCTAGCACAACTTTTGGTCCTGGCAAAAGAAGAAATGGATACTGTTGGATAGATATCTATAACTCTACTTTTGCAATATCTTAGCCATGAATACCAAGTTTCTGGATTGTTGGCAGTTTCGTCGTTGCGAGCTCATCACTGTCTGTCATGCTGATCATACTGCTTCTAGTAGTACAACTTTCTGTAAGACATCCTTGGCACTAATTTTGAGTTGCATTCGTAAAATTTATTTTTGATGAGATACCATGATACAGTGAACTAAACCTTGTTTCATTGTGTCATCTTTTTGGCCTTGAAAGAAAATGTTTCAGAAAGCATTGGAAATGTGGAAATTAATTAGAATTGCTTCGAAACCCTAGGAAATACAATGAAAGGTTGCACAGCTATTTTAACTTGGATTTATGAATCATATAAACAATCTCCAGAACTCATGAAATGCTTTTGATACAAAGGTTTGCATAGTAGCCACTCCTTAGGATCACTGAGAAAACTACCATACATGCTTCAGTATTTCTGCAACATCTTTGGATAAATAAAGTTTCTGGCTTATTCCAGAAAAAGGGAAAATAGATGAAGAAACCTTTGTCAATGTGTAGAAATTGCTAATAGATGAGCTATTTAATGTTTAGTGGACCCTGTTGCCTTATGCATGATGTGCTAATCACACTAAGATTCATTTTTTAAGTGTAGAAGCAGTCATTACCAGAACATACCTAAATGTTCTCAAAACAAATGCTGTTTATACAAGACCTGGCTGAAACTTATGAAACAGTGATTCTATATTAGCTAATAGCTTTTCCATTAAAAGCTAGATACATGTCATCTTAACTTTACCAATCATTAGTGAGCCTTGATAGAAGTGAAAATTAAGATGACATGTTAAAAGAATGATCGTGTGTCAAATTTTGAATGGAAGTGATATTTACTAACGTAATACTCTCTCTTAATTTGGCACCTCAATTTGCATCTCATGTCTCTTGATTTTACTGAGTGTTTAAATATACCCTTTAAAAAGTCCATGGTAGCAGCATTGTAGGAGTAGGACATAGGAATAGACACTTGAAAGGAGATGCACGGACAGTGGTGATGAAAATTTTAAAAAATACTACAACATTTTTGTATCACCTGATTGACTTCTTGCTGGTTCTTGGTTTCTTTTTTGAATAAAGTGTCCTCGTCTCTTGCTTAACTACTTTAAAAAATTTGTAATTGAGTACCACTATCATGCTTTTGCTGAAGATGTTGCATTATGCTTAAGAAATTAAATATTTTTGGCCTGTGTCATTCTTTGCTGTTTATTCTGCATCTTGTTGCCAGGAAAGACTAATTTTAGTTTTTCTCATTCCTTTATTCCTCTTCTGGCTTTGACCTAGCATCATGTGTGTCATTTTGAAGTCTGAAATTTCCCAAGCTTTTTCATGTGTCTTACTATAAATCAGATTGTGCTTCTCTTCCCTCAACTACTCACTGCATTGAAGGAAAAATGATAGTGGTTGCACCCAATGTCCTCCAGCTCACTTTGCATCTCTACATTTAAGTAGTTGATTTAATGGAGAGTAAGGTTGAGATTGGTCTGTTAAAATCTTATTAACTAACTTGTACTTTCTTATGTGTGTATATACAGATGTATAATTCTACATATTGAGACAATAGTCATTATGCATATTCTCACACCATTGACTTTACTCAATATTGTCTCACAGCCCAATTTCTTCACATCCCGTTCAGACTTGTGTTTGCTCCTTCAGGGTCTCCATTTTCTTAATTTATCCACTTGCATTTTCTAAATGTGTTGTTTCTTGACTACAAGCATTCTTATACTGTAATAGCCACTGACCTTCTAGCCATTTAATCCTTAGTTTGAAAGGTCTTTCATCCAGCAAGGCATGTGCTAATGAAACTGATTAGTCAACCTTAATACTGTTTAATGCGTCATTATGTGTCATCCTAGTCTAAGCTGGCAGTCCCTCTTCTGTTATTGGGAATTTCCTTGAAATCTGGTCTGACAATGGATAGATTAAAAGTATGGATGTTGAAGTTTGATTTGAAATTAAGCTCTCAAGCAGCCTGTTGAGATCAAGTTGATCCAAGAAGCACTTGCTTTTGGTTTGTACTGCTGTTGAGCTTGGTAGTGAAATTAAATGCTCATCAAAGCTACTTTTGACATCTTTGTAGCTTCATCAACGGCAGAGTTACTTAGTTTTCCCTACATTCTTTCAGTTCAAAGTAAGTAATCTTTTCTTTTTCTAGTTTTCTTTGTCTTCTCAATTCCAGCAGCACATAAATTTAACTAGTGAATGTGAACAGGAGTGTGGATGAAGCAGCATCCCATGCTGCAAGGAAAATGGAAAAAATGAGAATGAAAAGTTGAAGAAGAAAACTCTAGATAGGATGTTTTTAATATTTAACATTATAGAAAACCGAAAACATTTATTCTGGTGAGGTACTTATGGCTGTGAGAGAGTAGATGATGGTCTGTGAGTTCTTGACTTTAGATTTTAGTTACAAGTTAGGCCTAACTCATTATGTGGTGCGGTGCCTCAGATGGGAAAGGCTGGTGCATTTCCATTTGACATGAGATAACTACTAGCCTGTAGATTAGGTGAACTACACGTGGAAAACTACAGGGGGTCATTTTCATGACTTTTTTCACACTTGGAACTTAGCTAGCTGATGCGTATACTTACATGCCATCCATGCCTTTGACTAGTCTAACTTGTATGTTTGTATGATTATCCCATTCTTAGTCAAAGATCCCTAACAACTTGATGTGATGACAGATTGCACGTTCATCTGGGGTAGGAATTAAAGCTACCCTGGGCCTATGTTAAGCTAAGGATGAACTTTGAAAAGGAGGGGATAACCATGTGATTGCTCATCTTCTTTTCCACCATTTGGTTGGTCTTAAATTTTTCCTCTCCCTACATGTAAATCAAAAGTCAAGGTTCTCACAACTAAGTAAAGAGATGCTATTGACCGTATTTATCAGCAATCAAGGAGGTAACACATTTGGTTTCTCATATTGGCTTGACTTAAAGTTTCCTACTTTTTATTTGATGTCTATCTGCAAGCTGAGAAAATAGAAACTTTGAAGAAAACCATTGGCTACATAATCAAGGGACGATATATATAATATATTCATTGACATTTTGACATGTGAGTATTTGAATTTCAGCTGAACAAGTTACCTAGTACATGGAGACTAAAGGAAGTTGAGGGCAAGAAAGCTTGAATTCCCAGGTACTTTTGTTTTACATCATATATGACATAAGATTCAAAGCATGAATCCTATTCTTTGCATGAGAACATACTGAACGTAAAGCTCATTAGCCAAACAAAAGCATCTTTGAAGGATAAATATCAGAGTCTCCAAAAAAAAAAAATTTGTGGATAATCATAAACTCCTTTTGTCATGCTTATTATTCTTTAGCATATGCTCCTATACCCCATCTCTCTTTCTCTTGTTTGTCTTATTCGTCCTCCTTTTGTCCCAATTTGGCACCGCTCCATTGAAGACCAACAACCTTTTGGCGTCATTATATCATAGAACCCTGCAAGTCTTCTCCCCAGACATAGGAAATTTTTTTTTGTTTTGTTGTTATATGTTCTTAGAACCCTGCCGTGCTAGGTTTGATTGCCAAGAAGTCTTAAGGAATAATTAATAGCGAGAGACCACCGTTCTATTATTAAAACCTTCTCCCAGGTCTTCTTTAGTAATCAAACAAAATAGATATACTTGTTTTTTAAACTTAGCCCCCTATAAAATTTTATTGCAGTTATTTCCTTAGTCCACAAATTACGCTATGTTTCCTCCTTTTGACATTAAAATTTCAGCTGGTTTGCATCGGGCAAGCAAAATGCTATAAGGCTACCTTATTAAGAAATGAGATTAGGTCCTACATAAGGAAACTATCCTAGGCTTTTGGAGCACGTGATTAACAAGAAACCACGTAATTTATTGAGTTTTCCACGTAAACGTTGTTTCATGTGTTCTTAGTGATGAATCTTCTGGTTAAAAAATACGTACGTGCTTAGATAATACACTGGTATACGACCGCCTTGTCCGGACTGAAGGAGTCATAACTTGCTATGACCTCTGCTAAATTTATCTGGTTAAGGACATTTGAAAATCTTGAGTTAGGGGGGGATTCTTGTTTGGTTTATGAAATTTGTGACTAAATCAAAAACTCACCCACCAAATTGTACGTCGTTTGCATCTCACGTGTGTAGGTAGATTATTCAAGGATTGACTTGGCTAATCTTTCTTTGTTTTTTCATTTTAAGTCATTGTCAATTTTAATTTATTGGATTTCCCTTTGATAAATATATAAATATGATGATCATGCTGTCACATTGTATAGGAAGAAAGATTGGACAACATAAGAAGAAAAACCAAGGTAGACTTAGCTATATATTGGTTGAAAATATTTGATGTCACAGAGAGATAACCCGTGCATGCCACACGCATTAATCACTAATTAACTCTGATTAAAAGCGTGCGCACCACAGGCTTAAATCACTAATTAACCTTGATTAGGATTTTGCTGACATAGCATTAAGAGAAAAAAGAGAATAAAAACAAGATAGGCTAAGCTTTTAGATATGGTCCAAGATTAGATATTTAAACAATAAATAAAACTAGTGGATACCGGTAGCCTTTGGGGAGCAAATTCTTTGGTAATTGCATCCTACAAATGAAGCATTGGGAATCATTAAAATAATCAGTGGAAGGGCCGGACGTCTCAATTGAGTTGCTATTTAAGCTCACAAAGGAATGCTTACATTTTTTTTAAGGATTTTTTTTTCTTTAAACATATCTACATGCATCCATTAACTTGACAGAGAATAAGCTGGAATGTCTCTTCGGATACATAATCCTCTCATGTTAATGCTTAAAAAGGTGTTGTGAAATTCAGTTCACTCATTATCCCAGTTTGGAAAAGCAATTTTTACTTTAAGAAAATCGAATCCAAATTGGGATTTTTCCTATTTATTTCATATGTGTGATATGTCACCTGTTACATATCTCTCAATAAACAAAGATTTCCCTAAATCCTCCATCAAAGAATCTGGGCCAGGGTGCATGCAGTTTCCTTCTTAGGGCATAGTCTATAAGTAGCGAATTAAATCTTGCATTGGGTTAATTTTATTATACTTATTAAATATAGGAGAGGCATGGTTGTGGATAAACATTGAAAAGTACTCTCTTATTCACCGGTTCATCTTCCAATCATTGCAAACGTATTAAACACTCAAATTCAATGGTCCATGCACCATTGAATTTTCAGTTCAACCAAAAGAAAGTTTTGTGATTAAGAAATGGTCTTTTGTTTCCTTTTGCTTTTACCAATAGTTTGTTTTCTTTTTTCCCTTTGATACATGAATTTACATGTATGATAATAAAAGATATCTGAATCAAGAATTTTTCAAAGTTGAGCTTTATTTTACTTGAATGTTTGATTCAATGGTACGACGTACATGTTTTATAGAAAAAATTGAATTTAAATTTTCTCTTATCGTGAATAAAATAAAATTTTTAATTGTTTTCTTAATTGAAAAAACAAGACTTTTGATTCACATGGGTGGGTTAATCATCTTTCCAAGATTATATTAGTATAAATTTACAAAACAAAATTCTTGCTCCAGAAACAACGCCTTGATGCCTTTTGTCTCTTAGGGAGCAGAGCTGGCCCGTATTAGCTAAGTAACAAACCAGCACTTAACTCATCAAAGTGACACTGTAAGCCACTAAACCCCATTTTTGACCAATCCTATCATCTCCAACTATCCCTTCCGACCCTTGTCTCTCTCTTTCTTTCTTTCCCCCACTGCCTTATCTCCAAACCTCTTTTTGTTTTTACCTTTCTTTGAAGCCCATGGAGGCCCCCCTTCCGGTCCTCACCAGCCAGCATACAAGGCATGCAAATTCCTTAAAAACAGAAAATGAAAGAAGAGGTCAAGAGGTCCACATATTTACGGCAGTGATGACTAGGACTGCCACAACGACAATTTTTTTCACTATGTATGAGAAATCATTACGCAAACGCGTATTAGATCAATGGAAATACGACAGATGATTAAGATTTTATCGAATCAGCGTATAAATAAATTTATATCTTTTATTGACGTAATAAAATTAGGGATATGAAATCTTAATGTATGATAACAGAAATTGGAGATATTTGGGATTCGGATTAGTTGGAGGGAGAGTGATGGGAAGGGAAGAGTGTAGTATGGAATACTTTGATGTCACACATAAAAGGCCAAAACATTGGAAAGGATGACACGTGGCAAGGGCATTCATGAAAGGACAAATGATGTCATTAGATTAAGCTCATCCATAGTTCAGCCGCCCGCCATCTTTTCCCATACGTGGGAGAAGGTGAAGACAAATTGAAAGAAACCAATAATCTCCAAAGGCCCCTCGCCCCCTACAGCTGGCACTCTGGGTGGGACCCTTTTGAAAACCAAAGTATGCAACTGATTTCTTCCTCCTTCGGCCTAATCCCCTCCTTTTTTATGTTTTTTTTTCTTCGGTTTTGTTTTTGAATTTCCACATAACGACAAAAATCCCACATCCATAAAATGCCTTCCCTTCCTCCCCTCCCAAAAATTTCAATCTTCTTCTCTCTTTGATTTGGTTTTGCTTCCAAAGCCAAACTTGGAGAGCTCTTACCCTTTCTTTTCCCTTTTCAAAGCTCTTTCTTCTTTTCTTTGTTATAGTTAACAACTTTGTTCAGCTTGAACCAAAAATCTTAATCCCCCAAGTCTTACTTAAGTTAGGTGCAAGTTAGTTTAGCGAAAACATGAAGCACCCACAATCAAGTTTGCCCCCAGGGTTTAGGTTCCACCCCACAGATGAAGAACTCATCCTTCATTACCTAAAGAAGAAACTGAGTTCCTCACCCTTCCCTGTTTCCATCATCGCCGATGTCGATATCTACAAGTTTGATCCCTGGGAATTACCAGGTGAGGCTTTTTCTTTAACAACCCTTTTTCCATGTTATCATCTTCGGGATCACATGGAGCATAGCTTCGTAGGGTCTTTTTTTTTTTTTTTTTTTTGTGTTTTTATGGTTATGTTTAAGGGTTGTTTTAACGTGGAAATGTTATGTTTTGTGTTGTTTCTGGATCAGCTAAAGCTGCCTTTGGTGAGAAAGAATGGTACTTTTTCAGTCCTAGAGACCGCAAGTACCCTAATGGTGCAAGGCCAAACAGGGCAGCTGCGTCCGGGTACTGGAAAGCAACCGGCACAGATAAGGTTATATTTACATCTTCGATGGTAGCTGGAGGGGGTGGAGTGCAAGAGAATATTGGTGTAAAGAAAGCTCTGGTGTTTTACAAAGGAAGGCCTCCAAAGGGGATTAAGACTAACTGGATCATGCATGAATATCGCCTTGCAGAGAACCCCAACTCCAACTACAACAATAGACCAGTGAAGTCTAAAGATTCCTCCATGAGGGTGAGCCTCATCTTTAAACAGTTGCATTTAATTTGCATTGATATTGATTTGTTATGTCCTGAAAGGAGACCTTTCATCTTGAGTTAGTAGGGTGTTACAGACATCACTAGAAAGGGAAGTGAAAATATAATATGATGACATTTTGTAGGACCTTGAAAATTCAACTTGGGTGTGATAATTGTGATAGTGACATTGATTTTTTCCCCATTTTTTTTCTATACTAAAGAAAAAAGAATCAATGATTGCATTTTGCATAGTGGATTTATAACTCACAAGACATTTAATGTGGTGCAACTCCAATTGAGCCATATTTTTTCATTTATTTATTTTTACTCTATGTTCCAATGTATCCTTCACATTTACATTTGCACACATTCATACTGTTATGATTAATGTTCTTAAAAATCATTTGTTCTTGTTAGGCTGGACATCATTGAATTACTTCTTGGATGGAATGAACATTTACAGAGTATTTTAAACAATGAAGTGATTGAAATTCTCTTGCAGGAATCTTGTGACTGACATAAGTTTTCTTTTCTCTGTTTTTTAATGTTCTTTTTCAGCTAGATGATTGGGTTCTTTGCCGGATCTACAAGAAGTCCCATGCTCTATCTTCAACATCAACAGCAGCAGCAAGTGATCAGGATCAAGAGGAAGAGGAAACAGAACAGTTCATTCACGATGCCCTTCTACCAGCCTTGAAAAGTCCTCCTAGCAACAACACCCTCCAGCCGCAGAAATCCTGTTCCTTCTCCAACCTGTTAGATGCCATGGACTACTCATTGCTGAGTAGTTTCCTGGCAGACAACCAGTGCAACACGACTGGGTACGAATCATCTTCATTCAGCTTTGGGAACCTTGAGCAGCCTCCGGTCAATAACTACACCAATAGCAGCAGCAGCAGCAGCATGTTGCTGCAAAAACTTCCCCAGTTGAACTCCTCCATTCCAAATATGGAAAACAAACTCAAGCGCCAATGCACAAGCATTGATGAGGATTACTTGCACCCATCAAAGAAACTTATCAGTTCTTGCAGTTACAGTAACAGCGCCAGCCAATCTGATATGACTCAATACAACTTTCTAAACCAGTCATTCTTCAACCAGAGTTTACTTCTAAGTCCTCACCTTCAATTCCAGGGTTAAAAGAAAGATTCTAAATAACAAAAAAAACACAAAAAAAGGGGGGGAGGGGAGAGAGAAATCAGGAGGAAAGATAAGAAGAATAACCAATGATTGAGCTTGTCTAGGCCTTCGTGAAGTTGTGTACAGAAGGAAGCGTGTGTGATTTTTCTGTTGGGAAAAATGACAAAATCTGGGTTAGAAACATTGAACTTGTTGGAATGGTATCGAAAAGCTGATACCATCACAAAGTCAAAAGATTATGGAAAAAAACTACAAAAGGTGTTGAAAGGAATCATACATGATTTTTGTAGAGAATTTATGTAGTGGTGCAAGTGCCAGATCAGAGTCACACTTTGTAAATAGTGTGTTGCTTGAATTTGATGATATGATTCTTTTTTATTTGAAGAAGAAGAAAAAAAGGAAAATGTTATTCTTCTCAAGCTAAGTTGTATTATTTTATCACCAACTTTCCAAGCCAACTGTTTGTGCCAAGGCAAATGGAATCAAGATTGTAATTTCCTTTTGAGTAAGAACACCAACAAGTTGAAGCATATTCGGATGGGAATTGGATACTCAGTTATTCTTTTCTTGAAAAAGAAATTAAGTGATATTTCCCAATAATTAAACCCATTTTTTTCTTATCAAAAAAGATACTAATATAAACAGGAATCTACAAGATTTCTCAGACCTGCAGCCACGTTAACAAGTAACTAGGTACACTCCCTGATGTTATTGCTTGGACTTAAAATTCCTTAATCCATTTGAAGCTTGGATAAGAGACAACTCAGATAGCTGCCTCTTTACTAAAATACAAATGGCAATAGGGGAAGAAAAAATAAAAAATGCAGTACCTACCAAGCATTGAAGATTGCAGGAATATCCTCTAATTCTTGTTTCTATATTTGCTGAACTTGTCATTAGTAGACACTTAAGAAATGACTTAAAGTGTCATATGATTGGTGCCTGACTGTAATTTATAGTAATCAGAGCAGAAATCTTGTCATAATCACTAATTGTTCACATTTAGCTTTGGTTTGAGAAGATTTAAGAGATCAATTATGCTTGTAACGTAAGAAATGTCTAAATTATTCATGGGGCCCTCCAGAATGGACACTGAAATTATTACTGTAAAAAGTTCACAGAGCTTACTGAACCCCAAAAACCCTTTGTGGTTCTATATTCAAAGCCAAGGCATGGTTGAAATTTAACAAAAACCATAATGACAATAGACCCTTTTTTGGCTTCTTGGGTTGCAGTGTTATGAGAATTGCTGCAAAAATAGTTCCATCTGAGAAGTTGCTTGAACCTTATCAAGCTGCAGCCTGCAAGGGTCCTTACTTAACAGAGTCATAGTTATCTAGTTAGAGTTAGGCACTTATTGCAGGCAGCAGCTTGTTTTAGTAAAATTTTATCTGATGCACATTCTGAACTTATCTTTAAAGGAAGAGTAGGGTTTTTTTTTGGTGCAGGACGCTTTAAAGTAGTTTAGACTAGTGGCCGCAATGGTGGTATAGGGAAACCTGTTTAATATGAGAGGTTAAAAGATAAAACAAGCAGGAAAAATGTTTTCCATACCATGGACAAGGAGCCAGCCAGGCGGCTTTTCCATATTCACTTTCTTTTTATAAAGGTTTAGCTTGGTCAATTCCTCTATTTTTTATTTTTTTGTACTTTTTGTTATTTATTTTTTACAAAAATAAAAAAAAAAATCAATTAAATAAACCTTAATTAATCAATTCAGGTTTAGATTGAGGGTCGACCTAATACCTAAATAAAATTTTGAATTATTTAAAAAAAATTTTAAAATTATTTTTTATTATATTTAATCAAATTTTTATATTTTTATTTTTAATCAAATAGATACATAATTAATAGTTAACTGACTATTATTAGTTAAAATACTACTTATCATTTTATTTCACATGACGTTAATGTAATATGCTGATATGTTTAAACGGACTATGATGCATCATGCTAATATGGCCACATGATATTTTCATACTTCATTCAACGCCACGTGATATGAAAAATAACAAGTGATATATTAACTAACAACAATTAATAAACCGTTAACTATAAAAATTTATATACATTTCAAAAATATTATAAAAAATTATTTTATTTAAAATAAAAATACAGTTGCATTTTTTAAAATAATTCAAAGGTTTTTCAAAAATTATACCAAAAAAATTAAATAAAAAAATAAAGTAAGATTTTTGAAGACGTGGCCTGGCCTAAAAATTGTTATGTTACTATAGGGCTTGTCTAGGGATGATAGTTATCAAAAGTGTGTTGTCTCCACAGTCCAAATCAAAAATGAAAAACCATGGGAGTCCAATATCCATGTGCCTAGAAATAAGTACATTAGCATTTGGGCACAGGTAAGCCTCCCACACCCATGTCTGAAGAACTTTGAAGAGCATGACAACTAGGTAGATAGTTGTAATAACAAATGCATTTTTGTCCTAAGGAAATAAAACAAAAGCCACATCAGAGCTGGTTTTGTTTGAATCTAACTAGTAGAAATTAATACCACCAAATCAACATTTAAGATTTAGCAACTACCAACAATGACAATGTTTTAGTTGATGGAAACTTTAATGGGAAATCAGAAATTCATTTTACTTTGTGCTTACAAAATGCTACTGCTAATCAAATAAATTAGATATAATATTTTATAATTTCCAAAATTCAAGTTATTTTTGGAATGACCACAATGGAAGCCTTCATAAATGGAAAAATAAAAGCAAATTAAAATGTATAAATATCTTGCCTTGTACTGTATATGGTTATAGTACCAATCTATAGGGAAGATAAAAAAGAAAGTGGTAGTGGCTTCTTGTTGCTTAGATCACATTCAAAAGTCTAAATTTGAAGAAAGATCACAACCATGTAAATGGAATTGTTGAAAATTATATTTGAAAATTATCCAATTTTTTGTGTTTAATATATTCATAAACTTAGTCAGTCATTCTTGAACTAAGTTAATCATACATGAATTTAGTAAGTAATAATTCATGAAGCTAATTAATAATAGATAATATTTGTTAGTTTTAAGAGTATTTTAATTTGTATTCATGAATCTGATGTTCACACGACTCTAAATTATAAAACGATTTTTGTGAAATAAAACCTAATAGGTCAAATACCTTGTGAGATTGGTTACATGAAATATATTATGTGATTGCAATTAATGTATGATTAAATTTAGTTAATAGTTTTCACCAATCTATTCTTGGACCATTCCTCATAGCTCCACTCGATGAACAAAAGATGAAAAGTCAGTCTTCAGCCCCGGGAGGGAAGGCCAGCTTCAATTGATGACAGCCAGATTTCAGCAAGCATATGAATTGGCCTTGGCAATGGCTTAGCGATAGGTCAGTTGGTGAAACGACGGCAACGCGGGAGGCATAATAGGGGACGGTTTTGCTGGGTTCCTTCTCTAGTAAGGATTTGACTTTGTACTGTTGAGTTAGCCGCTTTAATTGGGATTTACGTGGCTACTACTAATTAGATATAATATTTCTAATTTCCGGAATTAAAGATATTTTTGGGTTTGGCCTGACCTCAATGGAAGCCTTCATAAAGGGAAAAATAAATGCAAATTAATATGTATTAAATTACCAAGCTATAGAGAAGATAAAAGAAAAGTAGAAGTGGCTTCTAGTTGTTTAGATCACATTCAAAAGTCTAAACTTGAGGAAAGCTCACAACCCAACAGATGGAATACCCTTTTGGTCACAACCACCGTCACACTCACCACAATAGAAATGATGATCGGGAAAACGAAGAAAGGCAACCACCATGTCATCACCACAACGAATTTGTTCCACCATCACAACCACCGCATCATCAACACAATGAATTTGCTCCACCACCACACTACCAACCAACTAGCTTTGATGGGCCATCACCACCACCACCATCCCCATACTTCCAGCAACCTGGCTTTGCAGCACCCCCACCTGCCCAGCCACCATCTTACCACCAACAAACTGTATATCCACCACCGCCAAGCCATGTTACCCATCTGCACCATAGTGGTGGTACCCAGCAGCCTGACTATAGTTCATCCAACTACTCACCACCATCAGCACATGTGACACATGTTGCACATGAAAGTAGCCATCAAAGGGTTGATCATCAAATTGAAGGTCATCATTCTTTCAGGCCCCACTTACCATCTATCCCTCACGATCACTCTCATTCTGCTTCTCTTTCTGAGCTCTCCAAGAAACCTACTGTTAAAGTCTACTGCAAAGCTAATCCTGGCTTTCATCTTACCATAAGAGATGGCAAGGTCATTCTTGCCCCATCCGATCCCTCTGATGAGTTCCAGGTGTGTATTTATTAACTATATTAGCAGAATTACATTATGCTTAAATCGAATTTTTGGCTATTAGTATTAAATTGTCCACTTGGTTATTTTATACGATTTGGTTTGATCTGTAATCTGCTTTGCTTTCGTCAGAAATAATTTTCATATTCTATGTAATTATACCCATTTTGCCCTCCTGATATTGTTCTAAGCCTTTTTTTTTACTTCACTTAACACACTAATTGACAACCCAAAAACCCTTTTCACTGATAAACGACAGAGATCTTATGTTGATTTAGAGGCTACTTTTGCTGTTGTTGTTGTTGTAGCACTGGTACAAAGATGAGAAGTACAGCACCAGAGCGAAAGATGAGGTGGGTTTCCCCAGCTTTGCTCTGGTTAATAAGGTCACTGGTCAAGCCATTAAGCATTCCGTTGGAGCTACTCATCCTGTAAGAATTCACTGTGCCTTTGAAATTTCTTTATTTCTGTTCATTTCACATGCTGCCTACCCAGTTGTACTTTCCGTTGATACTCTTTTGTTTAAGAGATAGGGATTGTGCAATTTGAATGGCATCCTTTTACCAACTGAATATTTGTTCTATCTTTTATTTTCTTTATGCAATTTTATTAGAAGAATTGATAGTTCATAACTGATGATCACCCTGTACATTTCTCTAATCTTCTGGCTTCAGCCTGACCCCTAGGAAGGCTCTTCGTTTATTTGCAGAACATTCTTTCAATTTTGTTTTCAGGAGCATTTGCTATACAACATTTGCCAATGATGAACAAAGAATTTATACCTTTAGGTCTGCTGTTCTTGTTGAATTTTTATGTCTCACTTTAGTTTCAATTTATGTGGAAGCAGTCGTTTCTCCTTCGAATTTTATGCAAAACACTAGTTTTTTCTTATGTCAGGATTGATAACACTGTTTTATGCCACTTAAGAAATTCTCATAGTCTCTTGTCTTTGGGATATGATTGGGTTTGAAGTTGCTTAACAGTTGACAGACATTCAATTATTGCATAAGATTGATATGACCTTTTAGTTTTGGTATGACCCAGGCTTTTTAATTCTATATAGAGAAGCTTCTGATTCTCTTTGTTTGATGGTGGTTGTTGATTGGTGAGAAGAAAGAGACATTATTCTCATTATAGACAAGAATTTGATATTTCATGGACTCTTTTGCTTTATGTTGCTCATGTTGTCCATGCTATTAGAACAAGTCGAAGAAATTATTGCATTCCTATTCCTCTTTTCATGTGATACATTGGGCAGTATCTGAGTCACAACTGTAGGTTGTTGTCATCTGTTATTCGGCCAAATTGGCTGGCATATGGTTGTTGTAACATAATACAATTGTTACGATATTAGGGTAGCTGACGTGCTGTTCAATTTATTGAAGCGGTCTATCATGGTCAAGAACACATTTCTATCATTTCCTGGGTAATTTAGCTATTCTCACTGCTAAAATGCTCTCCCTCTTTTCTTGTAAAATGAGAAGCATGGTTTTCTCCCCTTCCCATGTGCTGAGATTAGGCATCTTGGAAGCTAGCCTAGCTGTGGCACTCATGACTTCACCAACCTCTTCTCTCTTGATTCCTACAGTAGCAAAAAATTGTGTGTGCATCATAATTTGTTCTTTTCAGACAGTAAAAAAGAGATACTTTGCAATTATCAACATTAAATCTCTCCTGAAAAAGGTTTTTGTCTGCAGGTGCAACTGACACCTTACAAGTCAGATCAGCTTGATGAGTCCATACTATGGAGTGAGAGCACGGACTTGGGTGATGGTTATAGAGCTGTAAGAATGATTAATAACATTCGCCTGAATGTGGATGCTTTCAATGGTGATAAGAAATCTGGTGGAGTCCATGATGGTACTACTATTGTTCTGTGGCAATGGAACAAGGGAGATAACCAGCGATGGAAGATTGTACCATATTGTAAGTTTCTCAGAAAACTAATAAGCAAGACTAATTGAAATCCTACAAACCAACACTTGATTAACTTTATTCTTCTTGTTTCTCCTAAAGAACTGGTGATAAATGCAGGATGCTTGTGATATGGTGCTGCCAGTTCTAGAAGCTGTACCACGCCTGCTGATGTATAGCTTGGAAGGATCCCTATGCGTTCTCTTCTTGAGAGTTTGTCTGTTTTCATTCCATGTGTGTGAAAATCTTGATACTACTTAAACTATGGCTGCTACTTTATATTTTCAGACTTGATATGTATACATATCGTCATCTGTGATCACATACTAGTGTGTGGAAAAGCAATAACAAACATCTGCTGCGTAGTTTGTGTGAATGCCTGCAGAATTTGCCTATACATATTTCAGATTGCAGTTTCTCCAACATTATTCACAGTTCTAAGCTACTACTGTTCCACCTTTCCATGTTCTTTAGTTTTTCTCGAATGGAGTCAACCATCTTGTGAAGCAATCATTATACTCAAAAACCTTCTGTCTTGAATCAAGACAAGCTCAGAAACTGATGTAATCAAGGATATGATCTGGAACAAATAATAATCACATAATCTGATCCATATAACCAGGCCCATTTAGTGCAGGGGAAAGGGCTCGGCCTTTATCTATACAAAATCTTATCCATTAGCAATGTGAATAACAACCCAAAACATAGCAAGCTTTTAGACCCAGTTGCTCTGTGTTATGAAGACTCAAACCTCACCATTGCTACAGTGAGCCATCACCTGTCTGATTCTGCTAACCATTTGTGGAAAAGGTTAAACGATCAGATTATTAATTTAACTATCTTAAACTAATACCATGATCTCTTTAACAATTCAAAAAAAATCAACACAAAAGCTATTACTGTGGCCTGCCTAAGTTCATCAAAAGGTAAACAAAGTAAACACTAAAAGCAATGGGCCCAAAGACGTAAACTTTTTGCCATAAAATAAAAAAAAATGGGTGAGCTGAAAATATTTTTAGATATTTAGATTCTCCTTCACTGTGTGAACATGGCTAACAATCAATTCAACGCGGATAATCTCTTTAATTAACAGTACATTGATAGGAAAACTTTTGAGTTTTTCCATCTGTAATATTCCATAATGATTAAGAGGGTGTTCACATCATTCATATTTGTGATTTAACATTTTATATCTACATATATATCATTACCAATTTGGGTCCAATATGTAATAAATTCCAAGTATATCTCATTATTACATTCACTATTTCCTTCGATTAAATCATGCTCACACTCGAGTGTGTTCCCTTCATCAGCACATTATTAATTGTATCATAAATCATAATTTGTTTAAAATTAGTTTTTATGATAAAAAAAATATAATTTACTTACGGATAATAGCATTTGAACAAAATGGGTAACTTGAGCTTCTCTTAATACTATCTACTGAAGAAAATAATCTCCAACACATATGCCTTAATCTAAAGCTTTTGCAAAGCACAAGAGGAGGAAGAAGAAGAAGAAAATTTCAATATTGTCACATAGAGTAGGGAACACTTTTGAAACCCATAAAGCCAGGCGTTTTGTTGGCGAAATTAAAGGGTGATGGGGATAAACCCCAGGGAATGCCTCAAATTATTTTGATAGTGACACTGAATGAGCAAATGAGACTATACCTTCAGCAAAAGCTTTAATTAGGCCACCAATCTTTTTCAATAAAACACTATATTTGTTGTTACCCCCCTCAAAACAAAATCACCATCTTAATCTTTTAAAATGTTTTTCTTTTTTTTTTCCTTTTGAATGTTAGGTTTTTCTAATTATTAAATGCAGTTTTCAAAAGTCCCAATAAGAGGTCATACATGCTTCCCTTAACATTATCATAATCATTGTTAGTCCCCACACGTCTTTGATTTTTATTTATGTTTTTTAATTTATATTTTGAAAAAAATTAAAATTAGAATCTGTTAGATGTCAAAATCTATTTGATTTGATGACTTCATTTTGTTTAAATTAATTATAATAAAAATTGTTAAGGGGTAGTAGAATTAAATTTATTTTATTTTATTTTATATTTTTCGTATGATTTATATTTGGCATAATATACAAAAAAAATTTCTAAACTATTCAAGAAAATTTAAATAAATCTTTATACTCTTTTTACGTTCAAGTAAGTACTTATACTTTTATTTTAAGCCAAATAAATCATTGTACCTTTTATTTTGAATCAAATAAATTTTTATTATTAATAATTAATTTAATCAAAACATTATTTGTTATTTTATATCTCATAACGTTAACGTTAAAATATTATAATTGATTATGATGTCACATATTATCATATTATAATTAATGATGACATATTATGCTAATTTGATATAATAATTTAATCATTTGACATTTTTTGTCATTCACATTAATACCATGTCAATGTCATATAAATATAAAATAATATTTGATATTTTTATTATTAAAAATTAATGGATCACTAGTCATAAAGATTTATTTAATTCAAAATGAAAATATAAAAATTTGATTAAATATAATAAAAAAATAAAAATTTATTTAAATATTTTAAAATAATTTAAAGATTTATTTGAGTATGTGTCTATATATTTTGTTAATTTTAACCGTCAGATTAATAACTGGACTTTGTACTTTCAAAATGAAAAGTCCAACAGAAAGAGAACGCAAATAAAGCGTCGGGCCCACCGAGTCATAGTCCCTACTGTAATGAGCTGGTGACGACGTGGCACCACAAATAAAAATACGTACAGATCAAGACGAGAATAATGATGACATCATCTGATGAGAAAAAGGGCTTTCCGAGCACAATTCCGTTTTCACCGTTGGAGCCAAAGTCCAAGTAGCCGGAAACTTCGTAGTTCGTGCCGTGTTCGAATCCTGAGGTGCCAAGATTCATGGCCCTACCAATGGGGGCCAGCACTTTCCAGTAACCATATATGTAAATTTACTCTGAATGTTGATAAATATATTTTTCCCGTTTTACAAAGGAGAAAAAAAATTAAGAAAATTTTAAATTTCATATCATAATTTTTAATATTTATCCAAAGATTTGAATCTCGATTGCATTTGTTTTTATTAAATTTAGTATGAGAGTGAGAGCTTGGGATGTCCTTTAATATGGTATAAATGAATATAAATGTAATAAGTTGAAGTTATTTCAATATCGGGTCGGGGCAAATTCAAATAAGAAAGAAGTGACACGTCTGTAGGATCTTTATTGAGGTTTATGTCTAGTCTTTAAATAAACTTCCGGCTATCACTTTCCTCCATCAATTGGACCCCTCTCCCTCTCCCTCTCCTTTTTTTTGCTATTGCATTCGGGTGGATTTTTCTTGGAAATAAATGGGTGCTTTTAAATATTCTCTATAATTATTCTTTTTTATGTCTAGAGACTTGTTGAATTTTGAGTCATATTATAAAAATAAAAAATATTTTTTTTCACATTTCACAAAATTTTATTGTTGTTCATATCCCGAACTCAAACAAACCTCTTAAGCAAAATATATCAAGATTTAACTATTAAATCAATAATAATTTAAAATTTATTGATCGTGGGGTGTTTTTTTTAATCTCTGCATAGATCAAAACTCAAAAAAACCTCCGAATAAAAATGGCTTGAATTAAAGTATTTCATTGCATTGCACTTCGAACATAATCAACTTTTTAATAAAATATTTGAAAAGAAAGCACCAATAAAATGAAGACAATGATCAAGAAAGAAGAATCTTTCTCAAGGTTGTGGGGTATATATATGTAAAGAGAGTCCTTGGTCTCCAAGCCAGAAATTGCTTCTCTTATAGGCTATTAGGTGCTTTCTTCAATAAGCCATTGAATTGTCTGTCTAACAAGTCAAATTACTTTAGATAAACAGTTGTCATGTTGGAAATTACTTTGAGTTAAGCTTCATAGACAAGATCAATTAATACGTACTAATCACAACAGTTAATAAGATTAGATATATACACATACAGCACAATCTTTTTGTAATATAGTCTATCATCATTAAATTGAAAAACCCATAGCATCCGAACATTGAATTTAATGATAATTAAGTCCTAATATACTATATTTTTGATAAACAAAATCAACGTGAATATTGATGAGAAAATCAAAGCAAGGGATGTAGGAAGGGTCTAAATCAAGTTAAATATTACAAAGAAAGCTATTCAAATGTTCTAGAAAATTAAGATTTGTGTAGATTAATGAGGCAGAAGATGTTCGCTTGATCATTTCGTGAGAAACATCAAAGAAATTTCCCATCCTAACTACGAAAATCCAACCCATTCTAGAAATACTGGTATTTTCCAGCAGTTGGAATAAATGCTTACAGCATCTAGAATACATAAACAGTGGAAAATTCCATGCTTTCCAGTGGCGTTATGTGAAAATCATCTATATCTACTCCACCTAAGCAGTTGGCAACTTTCATGCCGTTAGATATCTTTGTCAAATGACTAGTAACAGATGGGTTGAAGTCAAGGTTTATGTGAAATTTCCCAGTCTTTTACTTGGACAACTCATTCTTTTCCATGATAATTTATCCAAATACTTGTTTACACCATCATTATTGATTCATATATAGTATACACACTCGATCATGCATATGCAACTGATGGTAATCGAAGCATGAAGTGTTCTCAATTAAAAGTGGGATTATACTCATTAAACAAATCAACTCAATGGTGATTAATATCAATCCAAGAATTCTAGAAGGAAAACCGAGAAGAAAGATGAAGTCGGTGTGAGCAGTAGGCAGGGTGGTGAAAAGAGAGAAGAAAAGAAAACGCGGATATATATAAGATCATCATTGACAACGAGATTCAAATTTAGCTAAGCTAAAGGGGAAAAGCACGTTCACTTTCAAAGCTGACAAAGATGTAAAGAAAGCGGTGGAGGCTGGCAATTGGTTGGTATCCCCATGTTTTCATGCAACAAATCAGGGTTTTTTTTTTCCGTCCTTTTGTCATTTTTTATATTGAGAGAATATTCTCTATTTTTAACACTCTCCTCTTGTCCTTGCTTCGTATAAAATTCTTTCTTATTTTAATTCCCTTCCCCCATGAAAACAAGACAAAAGTTACCAAGAAAAAAAAAAAAAGAAAGAAAGGAAAAAACCCAAAAGGCCGGTTAACTTTCCTGCAAGCATGAATCTCCTAAGGGTGGGAAGCTTTGGTTTGAAAAGAAAGTAAGTTAATATGGGGGGTTCTATGCACATCCACACAATCACATGAACCTTTCTTCTCTTTCAATAACCGATTCCCAATCAATCATCACCTGTTAATTTTCTTTCTTTTTTTCCCCCCTTCAACTTTCTCTCATCATGTTTTTTTCCTGGCTATATCTGTTACATATATCCATCTGGCCTATGTATTTTTCATAACAACTTAATGGACAAAGTAAAAAAGATGTCATCAGATCACCACATTGCTTGAAGAGATTTAAAACACGTTATACACATTATACTTGCAACATACATGGTTTCGATCAGCCTCGTAACACAAATAGTTGACAGATATGACACGTTAACTTGAACTCAATCCATATCTATAATTTATATACACAGTTTTATTACAATAATTCAAAATTAATATAAAGTAAATTGCTCGTTAAAAAATTAAAAAAAAAAAACAGCTATATTGAAAGGTATATATAGATTCAAGGTTGAGAGGAGGCACATGTAACTAAAAAAATTAATTTATGATACTTAAGACAGAAGATTAAGGTTAAGCCTTGTGCCTTAAGAAATACATTGTGGGATTGTTCTTGTCAGGGACAGGCACATTGGGTGCAGAGGTTGAGGGAATAATTCACGTGATTCATGATCTGGTTCGGTTCAGTTAATCTCAAGGAGGTGGTTACTCATTTCAGTAAACACCCCACTTGGCTTATTATTATGGCTTTCTTGAATCCAATGTTGGTCCTTTTTACAATTATTGTAAGTTTTAACAAAGAGAATATAAACAATTAAGTTCAAGACAACTAAAATACTGGATATCCACTGGCAAATTATCAACTAAACAAAAAAGGTTCCTAATATCAAATTAATTAATTGGTAAATTATTGCCAAAATTAAGACCCAGATAATCAAGTATACTAAAATTTATAATATGGGTCGAATTAATTAGTGCCATGTGAATTTTTTGAATAAGTAAATTTTTCATAATTTAATAATTGAAACATTAATTACATCAGATGAAAGGAAGAAGATGCAGACGTGTAGTTCTTTTCATTTAACTGGCAGTCGAAAACAACTCAAATAAAATAAACAGCCTTAAATGTATGTTTGGGTTTAAGTAGGAATATGATTGGAACATATGAACATGGAATCAATGCGAGTTTAATGCTTAGAGGAAGATTGGAAAAAAAATAAGAATAAATTCACTACCATAAGAAAGAATTCATGTACATGGAATCTTTCCCAGTTATCTGTTAATGAAAATGTAATAATCTGAAAAAGATTTGGACAACCATGAATCTACCTATACAAGTATACTTTTCTTTTCTTCATCAGAATCCAAGAAACTTTCCAACCTAATAATTAAATTACCTAGTGGAGAAACACTGTTTCAAATCATATATTCCTAGGAAATTAACAAGCCAACTTGCTGCATCAACAGTATATATTCCTTCAACTTTAGTAGTCCCATAAACACCCCAAATCTTCTATATCTTCATAAGATTTGCTGCTCCCAAGTTCCATCCTCTTGGAAAGCACAGATGAAATCTCAGTGTTGTTGATTTCAGTGCTGAGGCCGGTATCTTGTGAGAGACTGACCATGGACTGATTTGATGAAAACTGCTCCACCTTGCACTGCCTGTCAGCTTTACGTGTGTCAGCACTGTTATTGGCAGCCAATGCTCTTAGAATCGCCTGATCATTGCCTCCGAAGCCGGTGCTGTAATTGCTTGAAGCTGATCCGCTTGTCCTCCCTTGGTGCGAGTAGGCAGAATTTGGGGTGCCTTGATGGAAGAGAATAGGATTTTGGATTGGAATTTGAGGGTTGAACATAGAGCTTCCTGTCTGATGATAATGGTTATTGGGAGCCTGAAGAAAGTTTTGATTATTATTCATTGTGGGGAAGTTGGAGCTGCCGGGATAGTTTCCTTCTGAGGATCTTGGCATTGGGGTCGTGTCGATGGCCTTGAATTCATTTTGACCATCGGTAAAGCTCGAGCCGGCTTTGTTGGAGTAAGTAGGATCCATGAGAGGTGGCAGTGACGCATAGTCCATAAGATCATCTCCGAAAGAATTCATTCTTAACAGCTGATCAGGAATTGGTTTCTTGATCCCTATATTCTTGTGGAAAACCCTACAAACAACCCATTCATCCTGCAACCACAACAAAAATGGAAACATATTCAAAGACCTTCATATCAGTCTAGATTCTTCATTTACACAAAAGCAAAGAAAGAGACCCCATGAAAAGAAACCCTCAACCAACAAAACAGTAAAAAGACGATAAAATTAAAAGGCTACAACTCTTTTTAATTTAATTAATTTTTTTTTTTGGATCAGTGAAATTGAAAAAGCCATAGTTTCTTAAACAGAAAAAGAAAAAGAAACCTCAAAAAAAGGAGATGGAAAAAAGCTTTTGAAGTGTAGCTTTAGTTACATACCTTTGCACCCTTGGGGAGATTATAGTAAGAGAATTTGCCTTCAAGCCTATATTCATGCATGACCCAATTGCTTTTCTCTCCTTTGGGAGCTCTCCCTTTGTAGAATACAAGGGTCTTCTTCATCCCAACAAGGCAACCTTTTCCTTTGTAAATCTCTTTATCCTTGCCAGTTGCCTTCCAATATCCCGCTTCAGTTGCTCGATTTGTTCTCATCCCGGTCGGATACTTCCTATCTCTCTGGCAAAAGAAGTACCATTCTTTCTCTCCCATCTTAGCTTTCTCTGCAAAATTAAGCAAAAAAAAATCCAAAGATTAGATACAAATACAAGGCAAATAACAGCAGCAAACTACTTACAACAAAACTAAACATCCAAGCGAAGAAAAGAAAAAAGTCATATAATTGAGGCTAGCCTAGCTTGAAAGGAGCGTCAAAAACAAAATCAAGAGAAAGCTTACTAGGCAAATCCCAAGGTTCACACTTGTTCAAATCAACTTCACCAATAGCACTTGCACTGAAGTTGCTGTTCATTACCTTCTCTGTAAGATAATGAGTTATGATCTCCTCATCCGTAGGGTGAAACCGGAAACCAGGCGGCAAATCGATGAGGTCTTCTCCTTTGTTAACAACGATAGCTTCTTCCATTGAAACTCCTCTAAATACTAAAACCCTTTATAGAACTATACAAACGCAAACAAACCCAGAGAAAGAAATACAAAGCAACTGCTATGGAAAGCAAAGAGAGGCAAGAAGAGATAGATATAGGGAAAGAGAGGGAGAAATATATCAGGCTTTTGCAGAAGAAAAATGAAGGGAAGGCCGTTAAGAAAGTAGAACAAAGGGCAAAAAGGGAGCTTAAATAGAGGAGCTTGTAGAAGAGCTAAATGTTAATTGAAAGAGATCCGTAGGCTGCAAGGCACTTGCCAAGGAAGCCTGATTGGGTAATTCATTGAAATTTGTTTTCTTATCTATTTTATTTGTTTTTGTAATTCATGTACCTTTCTTTGCCACATCTACCTGTTTGAAAACAAATATGAATTTTTAAAAAAATATAAAAAAAAAAAAAAACAAATGGTAAAAAGGAGGTTTCTAAGCTAGTGGGGGACCCATGTTTCCAGCACTCTTTCACATTAAAATATATGACCTTTATCTGTTTAAAACCTAACCCCAGCTAAAAATTCTATTGCCTCTTCGCAGAATTCTTATTCCCCAGAAAACCTCTTTCTTTTCTTTTATATAACAGCTCTTACTTCAAAGCTTTTGAAAACAAAGTTGATTTTTCCAGTACCAAAATGCCAATGCCGCTGCCGCTGCTGCTGCCTTTTCATGGTTTTATCCGAATTTGTCAACCTTTGCAGCAGCAGATTTAGGTGGCTTTGGCTATATATGTAGGCTACTTCACATCTACCTTCACAAGTTGAACATGCAATGTATTCTTTGTGTATTCTTGTATGACTCGGTATACACAAAAATAACTTTAAGATGGGGGGCCTTGGAACAATTAAAAGTGATCATTCTTTGCTAATTCAAAGGAAACCACTCCATTTGGAGGGAATCTAGGGTGCTATAGACACTGAAAAAGTCAAAAGATAAAGAAAGAGGGCAATGAAATTTCATGGAAATCCACACGATACATCTAGCTGCCCTTCTAACATTATTAATTACTCTCAGTCTTAGCTTCAAATTTTCTTACCAATTTAAAGATATTTTGTTGCAATCTTTTGGATAGATGTTTTTCCTTTTGTGAATTTACTCAGCCGTTTCTTTTTGGGGGGTCACCTACGCGTAGAAACAAAAAATCTGGTTCTATTATTGTACAACTATTCGTTTCTTTTTATGACATATTAAATATAAATATGAATTTATGCTTTCATATTAATACATTCACACGTTGAAGTACATGAATACAATATTTATTTAAACATAAGACACGTGAGTATTGGATTTAATATAAAATGCTTGAATAACAAGGGGGGAGGGACCTTTAATTTTGGCTAATATTTGGAAAATATCATTGGACAAAAAATGCACATTTTTTAATATTTATATATTCCATTCCAAAGTTTTATATATGATATATATATATATATATATAATCAAATTATGTAGTCATTGTCCAATAATGACAACGTTATACTGCTATTTTAACTGGTTGCACATGATCCATTCTTGAGTCTCGTTTGGCTTTTTTAAAGATATTTCCATATGAAAATCCCATCTGTAATGAATCAAATCTAGAAAAATGCTTGGCCACAAAAAAAAAATTAAAAATTTCCAAACAAACCTTGTTGATAAAGTCATTATTATTTTTGTCTTATCTCAACCTTCAACTGCCAAAATTCTTAAGAAAAAAAATTAATAGTAACAATTAAAATATTAACATGTATTAATTATCTAACTTTTATTTAAAAAATAAAAATATAACATGTATTTCACGTATAAATGTATATAATTAATATCCATATACAAAATGGACATTTTTTACCAAAAAAATAAATTAAAAAAAAGTATATATATATATATCAGGAAACAAATTCCAATTCGATTTCTCTCGAACATGCTACGATTTCATAAACATGTTTCATTTTTTTGACTACCCAAATGTTTCGTATGCGCGACTTGAGTGAAGCCACGCGTATGCTTCCTAATTTATGACATAAACCAACGCGTAGAATTGGATTGAAAAAGTTAAACTTTCCCGGCGCCGACAAATGGAAAAAAACAAGCTCTAAACTATGGAACAAAACAAAATATTTATTTCCTATTGGCATTTCGCATAGAATTTGTACACAACTTCTTTGCGCAAAATCTCAACCACTAAGCTACGAGTAAGCTTATCGACCTCAGAAAAAAAAAATTAAAAAAAAAGGGTTGCGATAAAGTGATAAAATTTAAGTTGAAGATCAAATTTGTATTAGTTTCGATTACGTGACTTTTTCAATCTGTATAACTCGTAAATAATTAATATATATTTGTTATTTATATGTTTAAATCTTTACATACACGTGTTATTTACGTATCGATAATTTTAAAATAAAATAATTTAAGAGAAAAACATGATTAACTTTTAGTGATGATGCGAAACAAAATAATAGTATTACTTTGTTATTAGTATAATTAGTACACAATTACCGGTGGGATTACATCAAATCAAAGAGTTGTATTAGTAGTTTGGAAGATTAGGTGGGGGCCAACCAAGTCCATGCCACATTCTTGACATTCTGAAGCGGGGGATGCTGAGCTGTAGCCTTACTTAATTGCTTTCCATATTAGATTTAGCAAGGTGTTCACATTTTCTTGGTTTATATTGTCACTTCATCATTAATTGTTATATTAATCAAAGATGATAAACTATAATAGCAAAACTCAGACTGTGGAACGCAGGATACGGAATGAAATCCGCAAAAATAAAATAAAATAAACAGAATTTTTTATCTTTTGTGATTAAAAAAATGGACAAATTTTATTCAAAGAATAACGTGTGGACCCCACAAAAGAAGGCTTGAGAAAGTGTTAGCCTAACCCTCGTAACTTAAATCTGTTGACTTTTGGGGGCCGAAACGAAACTGCAAAGCAAAGAAGCCCCACCAATCGCTGACGATTGGTGACGCGCTACACCTCATCAGCTTTTTTGCTCACATGGGAACAGGCTGTTGGTCCAAGTGTTGCACTACCATGTGGATGCCATGTAGGAGAACACCCCCTCGAACTTAGCAGGACATCAGTTCCTCCCCATTTTGAATGCTGGGGCCTTGGGTAGCCAGGACGAGCATGATTAAATTGTTATTTATTGATTTATCCAATGTTAAATTTCTAGGTATTTATTAGTATGAATTTGGCAGTTCATACTAAAAAAAAAGTAATTAATGACTTCATAATCATTCAATATAACATGATTATTTGTCTTTAATTCAAAATTAAATAACCGATACAACATATGATTATAGATACAAAAATAATAATATGTTTATTCATTAATCAAAAGAAACATTACTCCACATTTATACATTAGATATTATATTAATTTGAAGTTTTTCGAACACAAAATAATCAACGATAACTTCGTAATTACTCATTAGAACATGATTGTTCCTCACTTATTCGATGATGTAAAGTGTACCTAGTGGCAGCTATTTCTGTCTCATCGAGCCACAAGATATGAATACCATGATGTCATCCAACTTGCTATCTAGCCATGGGGTAGTAGCAATAATAAAATCATCCAACTTGAAAAAGGATAACATCATTGGGAACCCACAACCACAAAATATATTTTATTTTTCATTTTTTGGAAATGAATCTTGGTCTTGTAGTGGAAATCTTGAACCTTTATTAATCTCCTTAATTTGTTTAAAAATGAGGAAGACTTAAGAATCAAGTGGGTTAAAAGCTACTGTATGGTATGAAGAAAACTATTGTAAAGTTGGAATTTAGAAGCTCTAGGCCCCCTATGGAGAAACTCTCCCTCCTCACTGTTTCATGGTTTGAGACAGTTGGCTGCCATTAAGACAGATGGGAATACAATTATATAGTACAAAGGAGAAAAGGAATAGGGCGAAGGCCAATTCATTTATTCACGCACATGTAAGGATAAGATTAATGAATCCCACATTTAATTAGAATGACTAATTAAATAGGGAGTTTGGGCTGCATAAAAAGTCAAGATAATTGACTTTTTCTCATGTGTTTGGTGGAGAGAGTTTACAGTGGACTTTTCTTGGCTAACCTCTCCACTAACCAAACTGTCCTAACCATCAAATTAACTAACAGACCAAACTGTAGAGGAAAGTAACATATAAATAAGCTATGTGACAGATGTGTCTTTGTCTTTGATTACTACCCGAAAGACCTGAAAAAGGAAAATTGATTTCTTGTAGGCATCACAATTACTAAACTCATTAAGATCTTATGCAAGATATAATTAATTAGGACAGTTTCAAGGAAATCACCTTTGACACTCTTTGGATGACCAGGAAAAAACCCTTAAAGCAGACTGGATAAAACCTCAACTAATTCTTGGCTTATGTAATTAAGCCATTCTGCTTGACATCTTGGCAAGTTGGGTTTCTTCTCTTTTTTTTTTTTTTTAAAAAAAAGGATTGATCGAAAGAGTGAGATATGATTTCGTATGTTTACTATGACTGAATTTTGATTCAATTTAATGCTGTGATTCGTGTTGATCCCTCGAAATAATTGAACATATTTGACAACAAAGGTTTTGAGCAAAATAATTGCAGTAGGATATGATTGCTGGTGTTTTAAGCTCACCATACACACCACACCCAGCGGTTGCTTTAGTTGAGTAATTGGGGCAAATGATTCTTTAATGATGCAGAGAGTTAAGATAATGACAATGACAGTCATCAATCCCAATGCCTCCAAAGATCAACCTAAGAATCAGTGGCTTATTGTATTTCGAGCTGGGTCTCTCCTTATCTTCTCCTTTTAGAAAGGAAAAAAGAGAAGTGGGGTATTGCTTCTTGGTTCCTGTCAAGTTGTACTATGAAAATACTCTGAAAGGGAATATTCCCAAATCTTCCCAAGCAAATTCATAGCAATTTATGTGATGTATTGAATCTAGACCTACTTGTTTCAATTGTGCATCTCCCTTCTTTCACCTAATGAAGTATGGGTTTAAACTATGGTCATGAGAGAACAAAATCTAAAAAACATAAGAGACAATGATGCAACTCCATATTATGTTTTCTTCTTGATCTAATGTCCAAATGTTATCATATTTTCCTCGAAAAAAAATTGTAAGAGAATGGGGTTGGGGGGGGGGGGGGGGGGTATAAATGGTCAATCTTATGCTCATCAGGGAAATGACTACAAATAAATTTGCATACGCAAAGGAGATGTGGGCATTATGTCAAGTTCATTACACAGTTAAATCCAATCCCAAACCCAATTATGATAGTAAAGAGATTTTTTAAAGTTAAACAAAGTATTAAGGATACACTTTTGAGACCTAAATTTTCTACATGTTCAATGATGTCCGCCTTACAATCAATAATATGTTTTCGTAATATGATTTATGATTTTGTTCTTTTTCATTATAAGTGTTTTGAATAATTTAAGAAATCGGATAAAATGACATTATCTTTATATGTTTTATCTAATTGACATGACATGTGATAGACATAATACCTATAATTTACAAATTCTAAAAAGTTGACTCATATTTTCCAAAATAAAAAAAATACTCATAATTTAGAAAAATAATGTGTTTTTTACTTTTGAAACTCACCCTCTCATCTTACTGTAAATATGGAATTTCAAAATTTTTAAAATGAGATTACATAATAAATTATGAAAATAAAAATCTTTTTAATATATTAAATCACTTTGATTAATGTATATTATATATATATATATATATATATATATATATATACATATGGTGGACTTAATATGGAAAATGAAAGTTCACTAAACAAGCCTTAGTATCTGGGACGTAACTAAACAGCCCAAGAACATGAAGCCCAACTGTTATGAAACAAGCCCAAGGTATTGGGTCTTATAAGCCCACCCATGAACCCGAATCTTTTAAACCCGCCCTTTATTACTTCATCGAGAACAAAATTTCTTCAGGGAAAGAATTGGCTAGCAGCAGCAGGAAGAAGCAGAGCAAATCAATACCCAAAACTCAAAGGTACGTTTTCACTTTCACATGTAACGAAAAATTGTATAAAAACATGAAATTGCATATGGGTTTCTGAAAAGTTGTCTTTTTTTTTTTTTCAAGAAAAGAATTTGAATGTAAGAAGATTAAATTCTTATTAGTTTTATATAGTTTAATGTTGCCATGTTGATGATGTTTTCGTTTTCAATTTTTTTGAAAATATTATAAAACTGGTAATTTTTTTATCATATCAAGAATTTTGATAATACCCACATCAAAATAATAACAAACAAATGAAAATTCAATTCTACAAGATATGTATGTTACCATTCCTTCTAGTCATCTACATTGCGAAGATTTTTTCTTTTTTTCTTAAAGTGTAACCTTTGGATTATTTTTATTTTTATAGGAAAGGAAATAAATTGCTGTGAATGCTTTAATGGCTGCTGTTCCATCCTCACAGCCTTTTAGCAATCCCCAAATGCAGCATTTTGGTTACCAAGGTGTAGAAGGAACAACATCAAACCCTCATGAATTGGAATCTGTAACAACCCTCTTGATTCGGCATCTTCCTGAGGCTATTCCTCATGACACCCTTTTGCGGCTTTTCTCTCACTATGGTGCATCCTCTGTTCGTCCTTGCTCTAGTGGAAAGTAAATAAAGTTGAAATTAGCTTGTTAATTTCATTCAGTTTCCAATTAGCTTTCTAAGGTCTTGCAGGTCTTTGTTTTTATCATACACATCAGATTTTCCTTCTTTTGTTATATAGGTTGAGAAACTGTGCATTTGTGGATTTCAAAAATGAAGCATTGGCTTCTCAAGCTCAGCGTCAGTTAAATGGGTAAATTTCGAGCTTATGCCCATTCATAATTCTCCCTTGTTAGGCACATGGTTTGATCAAATATATGAGATATTTTTCTCACTGGCATTAGATAGTAACCCTGTATTATTTGTTACATTTTGTGTTCTGCCCATTAGATATGTTTTAATTCATTAATGTTGATACAATGTCAGAAATAGTTATCTAACTATCCTATTTCTGTGGTTGCTTAGCCTGAGGTTTCTTGGTAAAGTCTTATCAGTGGAGAGAGCTAGTAAGACAACTGAGGATAATAAACCTCAGCAAACCGGAGTTCAGCCTGGAAAGGATTTTCCACAATCTGCATCAATGGTGAAAGATGCTAGCTTGGCTAGAGACCTGAATCAAGGTTCAAGATTAAGATCAGTACCTACTAGTGAACCAATTGCTCCTAGACTTGGAGTAGACTATCCATTTCCTCCTCACCTTGAGTGAGTCTTTCCTTATCTTTTTCAAGTTTCCTTTTTCTTTTTTTTCTCAGCCCTTTAAATTTGAAGTTGCTAATATAGTGTCGGGCATTATGCACATATGGTATAAAGTTTGCTTTCTCTGACCAATGCACAATGTTTTATACAGTAATGATTTTATAGTGTCAGTCAGGGTGCCCTGCTTTCTTTCTAAATATAATCACATCAGATATGAACAAAAGCTTATACATGTTTTGCAGATATGCATACCCTCCACCAGATGGAAATATTTTGACCAATATCGTTAATGCTCTTATTGCTGTTCCTCGCTTCTATACACAGGTTTTCTTTAAAGCTACTTCAATGCTTATTAATGTTTCTTCTTAGGTTCTTCTAATTATGATTTTTCTTGATTTTATTTAATTAACTGTTGTTGGGGATATATCCTTTACAATAATAGTCTTTCAATTTCAGGTGTTGCACCTAATGAATAAAATGAATATTCCAGCTCCATTTCGTATGGCTTTGCCCACACCGCCTCTGCCACCTTCAGTACCTGCGCCACAGCCACCGCCCCCACCCCCACTTCCTGCTTCCACACCTACAGAGCCTCATTTTGCAGATGCATCTTCTAGTGAATCAGAAATGGAGTCTTCGGATGAGGTAGGATACTGCTTCTAATGTGCTGAAAATCATTAACCCCATTTCAGATTAAATTAACTAAAATTATGTACCTTGAAAGAAGCACTCTGGTCAAATTTAACCCTATATATGATTCTAGTAGTTGTTGATTGTTCCTTGACCAACATGTTTGTAGGAGGTCAATGACAAGGGTACGGCAAAATCTGCACGTAAGCGTGCCAGGCGAGAAGCTATTGTAGGCCCTGCAATTGATAAAAGTGTGGCTCATGAGGCTGTTGGAGTGAAACCTGCCACCTTGATCCCAAAAGAAATCCCATTCATAAAAAAGAAGAACCCTATATTACAGGTCATATTATGATTTAAGGAACATGTTTTAGGATGAGCTTTACTCTGTCTAAATTTTGACACTCTTCTTGTTGTTTTCACAGATCAAAATTGCTCCTAAACACATTCCTAATGAACAGAAAGATGATGATGATGACTACAAACGGATTTCGGAGGAACCTAATGAGGAGGATTCAGATGCTAAATGCTTTGCTACTGCAGATGAGTTGGAAAAGGGAAAGTTGCCTCCAGAAGAAATATTATCACTTCCAATGTTTAAGGTATCGGAACTTATCTCGGTAGATGCTTTCGGATAGTATATTAATACAATTGCAATTGACCTAGTTTCCATTTACTCATCTATGCAGGTATGAAAGCTTTCTTTTTCCTGGCTGTTTAAGAACCACTATAATTTAATCCTTTACTTGCTTTTAGGATCATGGCTAGCTTGTACCAATTAATTATGACAATTAGCATGAATCAGATGCATCTGACAAAGCATAAACTGAATTGTAACTCTTTGGGTTGTGCAGAACTATGCAGCTGGGAATCCTGCTTCTGTGTTGTATATAAAGAACTTGGCAAAGGATGTTGTTCCTGAAGATTTCTACTTCATCTTCGGTGAGACTAAATGCCTTTATTCTTGCTTTACATGAATAGTAGCCAGATAGCATCTCAATGCCCATAATAAAATGGCAAAAGAAGATAAGAGATAACATCATAAATATGCAGGAAAAAACTGCTCTTTTTTAGGTCCTTGGAACCTTACTTTGTTCCTTATTCCTATGAGCGAAAACATTTTGACTGATTAAGTCTTGCTGCGATGTAGGATCATTATTTGGAAGCATTGATGCAGCTAAATCCGGTCTTAATGTGAAGCTAATGCAGGTTACTTTACTTCTAGATTGAGCTCTCTGTAGCTTTATTCTTGGCTTATTTAAGTTTTATCTCAAACTTTATTGCTTGAATTTTTGTTGGAAATTACTGACACTGGAAGAATATGTTTTTGTAATAATGGAAAAAATGAGTCTTGTTGTTCAGAATATGTAACATACCTGCAGGTCATAGTGCTGCAGTTACCTAATTGTGAAACTGAAAATAATATTTTGAATTCAGGAGGGAAGGATGAGGGGCCAAGCTTTTGTGACATTTCCAGCAGTTGAACTTGCCCACCATGCTTTGGTATGTTTTTCTCAGGTTTCTTGTTTTCCTGGCACAAGTGAGTTTATGCGGTTCGTATATCTTGTAAACATTGCCTCATGGCCTGCACTAGTCTCTAAAGATTATTAAAGTCAACCAAGGGATGCATTCTAGGAGTAATTTGAAAGCATTGAGTATCAGTTGTCCTAGCTAGCCAAACCAGCTTGAAACTACTTGTTTACTTTGTACTAACAATAACAAACGGATAAGCTAATTTGCTGTTCAATTGTATTCCTTCCTGGCAGAACCTTGTTAATGGGTATGTGTTCAAAGGCAAACCAATAATCATCCAGTTTGGTCGAAATCCTGCCACTGCGAAAACAAATTAAATTGATACATGGTGACAGGAGGAAGCTCCTTATATCTACTGCATGATTACGACATTGGTGATTATGCCTTCTTATATTGTTAAGCAAGGTGGTCTACCTCCATATCCCAAGGCAGCAGTGGGTACAAATGTGTGCAAGAGTTTATGAAATGATTTTTACGCCACTACATTTTAATGGCATATCTTCAGTGATAATGGAGAATAGAGCACAACATGGTCTTGCTACTTACTCCTAGAGGGTTTAAAGGTGCAGAATCTCTGTGTAAGGCGTTTATCCTTCATCATTAGAAGCACTAATGTTGGTCTGGCTGTTGAATTGCCCTTACAATTATCTATCGTCCATCATGAATCTAGGTACAAGCATGGTGGTGATTGATCAAGGAGAATGATGCAAAACAGCTTACCTTTAGGCTTGTTGCTCCTGATTGCTTTGAGTTATGAAGTCTCAATGCTCCATCGTAGTTCTCCCATTTTTCCATTTTGGTGCTTTGGGGGGCTGAACCGTCCCGAGCAAAAACAAGACGGTAGTTTTCCCATTCTGATAAATATTGTTTCCTATATCAGATTTATTATTTGGAAGAAATGAAAAGACGACGGAAAAGGAAGGCATTTTACACTTTTTTGGCAGTAAAGAGAAAAACAAAAGCTTTAGCCTGACTCTTGAGGTTGTACTCATATTTATTGTTATAAACAATGGCTGGAAATTTCACCTTGTTGGAATTTCCTGTTGTTATGCGTGGTAAATTTATTAGACTCTCAGCGGTCCAAAATGCAAGTGAATCCTTTCAATCCAGGGTCCTATGAATTTCTTCTTTTTCTTTTATTGTTGTTTTTCCTTCTCAAAGTGAATCCCATAAAAACTCTTTACTCTCTTATTTAAAAGAAACTCTACTCCTCTTTTCAAAGTCAACTCTAAGAATAAAGTCTGAAATTCTAACAATTTAGGTGTCTTTAAGAGGACTTGACGCGAAATCATGCACCACAAATGAGAATACAACAGAATTTCAACCAAAATATTTTCCCTGGTTTGTCTCCCTAAACTATGTTGAAGTTAACCGAACCTCCCTTTCCCTCCAAAATTAAATTTTCTCTACGGTTCCTTCATTCATTTCCCTCTTCCTCCCCAACCGAATCCCAGCTTTCCCTTTCACCTCAACACAAACAAAACTATCAAAAATACTTCCTTTTCTCATTCTTAAACAAAAACCCAACAAAACAAAGAGTCCCAAAACAAGTCCACTCTCAGTTACTCACAACAGCCTCGATTTCCCACTCTCTTAGACTCTTCAACGCTTTACTTAGATGCTATTCTTTTAGTGAAAATCCCAAAGATGCCATCTTTCTTTACCAACAAGTCCAAAGTTGCTACCTTTACTTGAAATTTGATAGCTTTACATATGCATTCCTTATCAAAGCTTGTGCTAATTTGAATGACGTAGTTCTAGGCAAACAGTTTCATGGGGTTGAAATAAAAATGGGTTTTGAGTCCCATCCCTATGTGCAGACTGGGTTGGTTAATATGTATGTAGAAAGTGGAGGTTTGGTTGAGTGTAAAAAAGTGTTTGATGAAATGCCTGAGAAGAATCGTGTTACTTGGAATGTGATGATCACTGGCTTGGCCAAGCAAGGGGATATTGAGTTTGCTCGTTTTTTGTTTGAAAAGATGCCGGATAGGGATATTGTTTCGTGGAGTGGGATAATTGATGGGTACACAAGGATGAACCAGTATAGGAACGCTTTAGGTTTGTTTCGAAGGATGGTTGTGGATGATGTGGTTGAACCTTCTTACATAACGGTCTTGGCTATTTTACCTGCTGTTTGGAATATTGGTGATATCAGGATGTGTCGGTTGATTCATGGTTATGGAAAGAAGAGAGGGTTTCATGTGTCTGATATTCGTATCATGAATTCATTTATTGATACGTATGCAAAATGTGGGTGCATGATGAGTGCGTTGAGGTTTTTTGAAGAGATTTCGGCTGATATGAAAAATTTGGTTTCCTGGACATCGTTGATTTCTGGTTTTGCATTGCATGGGATGGGGAAAGAAGCTGTTGAGAGTTTTCAAAGGATGGAGCAAGTAGGTTGGAAGCCAAATAGGGTTACTTTCTTGAGTGTTTTGAATGCTTGTAGTCACGGAGGTCTGGTTGAGGAGGGCCTCAAGTTTTTCGAAAAGATGGTTAATGAGTGTCAAATCTTGCCTGACGTTAAGCACTATGGGTGCTTAGTTGACATGTTAGGGAGGGCGGGGAGGTTGGAAGAAGCAGAAAGGATTGCTCTAGAGATTCCTTGCGAGATAGCGAGTGACGTGGTTTGGAGAATACTTTTGGGTGCCTGTAGCTTCTATGGTAATGTTGAGGTGGGTGAAAGGGTGACAACAAAGATAATGGAGATTGAGAGGGGAAATGGAGGTGACTATGTTCTTATGTCAAATATCCTTGCTGGTGCTGGAAGGTTTAGAGATGCTGAGAGCTTGAGGAGGTTGATGGATGAGAGGAATGCCATCAAAGTTCCGGGCTCTAGTTTGGTCTGACATTTTAAGTGGCTGTAAAGATGAGTGTAGGATCTAAAGTTGATATAGACAGATTACGCATGTAGCTATTGGTACAGTGGCACCAAACAAAATGTTGGATGTGAATGTTGCTCAAACCATTGAAAGATTATTACACAAAAGCTTCTGAGTTAGATTCTGAAATTCTCTCAATGTTTAAGTTCGTAGAGTTGCTATACGTCCTTGCTTGCAGATGATAAAGTGTTAAATTGTCAATTTGCGTTCTCCTTACAGAAAAACCTCATTCAACCATCCCATGGACTGAGGAGTCTGCACATAGTGTTGGTCCTCGTGTCTTAAACGTTTTGGATAATTAAATGCATACTGGCTGCAAGTAAAAAGGACAGAGAGGTATATTCTTTCATGTGAGATATTTGACAACATGATAGAAACTGTATGCATCCCGTAGTGGATACAAACAAAAACATGATAAGATATATAGATCTGAACAAGAACAACAAAAGACTGAACTTATTACATTAGAGCTCAAAGGGGTTCAGCCTCCTACACCAAGTTCTAAATCTTTCAAACATCTCAGTAGGTGATCATCAGCTGACGGATCCAGTGAGGGGCACCTATATATTAAAATATCATTGCCTGCAGAATCGTGTTCTCCAAGGTTCTCTCTCTCGCTCAGTAACATTTTCCAAATAATACAGATTGCAGGAAGCATGCTGCGAATTCAGTGTCAACATGGAGCCTGAGAATGCTGTATCAATTGATTCCTTGGATGAAAATCTTAGTCCAGAAGGATCTCATCTACTTCATTTTAGCAGTTGTGCCTCTTCAGTTAAAGAGATTGCTGAAGTATCTATAAAGAAGATCAGGAATTGAAGTCAGATGATTTATGCCCTCTGAGGCATTCCATGTTTCATATAAACAAGCGTTAGTTATATGATTCCTACTCATTGTCTGTAGTTTGATAAGAAAGTATTGCTGGCTGAAAGGCATACAATAGAACTCTTTTCAACTGATGAATATATCTAGACTATATAGAAGACATAGAAGATACCTTTAGTGTCAGTCTGGGAACACACTATTCTTTTCTCTATTAGATCTACCTGCTGGCCATCTAATGCCAAATCCCCAAAATGACAGCAATGCTGAACAGTAGTGCAAGTGTGGCATCTCCTCCCGGGAGGATAGACAACCTGCCAAATTGAAGATATTAATCAAGAAATGGGGAAAACGCAGTAGAGACAGTAATCTTTACTCTGTAAGACATATGCAGTAGATTGCTGTATGTATGCAATACCTTAGCTTCTTCTTTGATTGCTGTATGTATGCCATTGCTGGAGGAAGGATGCCAAACAGGAAGCAGTTTGCATAAACCCCAGCAAAATCAAGGGCTCTGGAAAAGGTTGAGCGGAAGAAGGAAGCTATGAGAACTGGAGCAGTGAGAACTAGTGGCATTACAAACATTTCAAATGATTTAAGCTCAGTCATTCTTAACAGTAGTTCATCTTCTGAGGCAGCAATACTGTTTGAGCCAAATGAAACTTTCCCAATTTTTCCGCAATCCTCCTGACCCGAATAAATCACAAAACCAACTCTCCCAGAGCCATCACCCGTAGAGACCAACTGAGACTGATAACAGTTTTGCTTTTCTAAACTTGTTTTCGCTAAAATTAACTCCAAGGTATCAAGAAGTTGCTTTGGAAAGCTTACAGCATATCCTATCAGGCTAGTTGCTAAAGCAGAGAAAGCAAAGCCTTGAACTGCAGATAAAGCAGAAGGATTCACAGAAAGTAATAGGGATATAGGGTCTTTTGGTGAGGTAACTGAGGTAGTTCCAGCAAGCCCTAAAACAATCAAATTCCATGAGAGAACCATAATCAATGGAACAGCCCCTCCAATCAGTACTGCTTTTCGAGCCTCGGATACAGAATTTCCAGCAATCTTGCAAATAAAAGGAGTGATGACATGGAACCCTAATGTGAGTACAGTGACAGGTATCGCTGGCAAAATAGATGACAAACTCCATGAGGCATGAGCAAAGGAGCCTAACACATTTGCTCTGGCCACGGATAAACCAATGGCCACTAACGCAGTTATGGAGAAAAGCATGAGGAAGCATAAAAGCCTGTTTGTAAAATCAATGGCCTTAAATGGAAAGAACATGATAACAGTTCCAACAGCAAGAGGAAACAGAGCATGAGCCAATACCAAATTCATCCAGGGAAACCATTGACACACTATTGAACCAATGCCTGAAACACAAGCCACTAACAAAGAAAAACTCAGGGAGGCATAAATGACTGCAACAAACGCACCAAAATGACCTCCTAATGCCTTTGTTGCAAGGCCAGTAAAGCTCACCTCTGCAAGTCCATCTTCTTCCATTGCGGCAAAACTAAGCTCTGCAACAAGAATGATGGAGGAAATAACATAAACCCAAGAAAGAAGAATGGCAATGGTTGACGGAAGTGGACCTGATTTTATTGTTGCAGCTGGCAAACCCAGCATTCCAGGCCCCACTGCAGTACCAATAATCAAACTAACAGCACCCCAGAAGCTCTTCTCCTTGTATTGTTTCTGTGGTTCTTGTGGTAGCTGATTCTTCACTGTTTCTACACTATTCTCCCCTTCATCATGGGAAACAACAGGAAGTGCCAAACTTTGGGGTGTACATTTTGTAGTTAAAAGGAGAGGATGGTGATTCTTGGAGGGTAATGTAGAGAAGGAATGTTGATTTGTTTTGAACAATGTGGTTGGCCTATCATTGAATGTTGCTGTGTAGGGAATGGATAGCCTGTGAAGCTGGGTGCTGAGGTGATGAAGATTAAATCTTGACCTCCACAATGAGTCGGGAATGGATGATGGGTGGTGAGGAAGTAGCATATTAGCGAGCAAGTTTTGTGAGCAGTAGACTCTGGAATAGATTCTTGTGTAGTAGTTTCTTTACCCTTTTGCAGAGTTGGAATCTTGGATAGAGGTTGGTAGGTAGGAAAGGTTCTATGAAAATGTATGCTTCTTCCAGGTCAGAGCAGTCAGAGTGTAACTAATAGTAACCTTGAGAGGGAGCTTTCGACCAACTGAGGGACCAAGAATGGGATCTATAAACGATAAACCATGGTATTGTAAGCAGTTTGGTATGGCCTAAATCTAAATGAGTAATGAGAATGATGGAAGCCCAATATGTCTATCCCAAAAGCAACAGAGAAAACGAGAACAGCAAACGGTACCATTCAATTCTCGTTTCATGGGCCGAAATATAAGTGGGTTTACATACGTAAAAGGTTAGGTAAGGTGGGCTAACAAGCTTAATTTGTTTTAAAAGTTAATTGTCATGGAATTTCAAAAACTATTTTTGAAGAAATGAAAAGTAAAACTTCTCAAACTTTGTACAATTTTTAATGAGTCAATGATTTATGGGACTGTTTCTCAAAAAGAGAATGATTTAATAGGACAGAAGAAAAAAGGTATAAAGTAAGTTGATATAGTAATAATCCTACAAATATAACATGGTCAAGAATTTCGGAATTTTCTTGTCAAACTTGAATTTCTTTTGTCAAAGCTTGAAATCTTTGATCATAACAACCAATGAGCCCATCAAAAAAAGAAATAAAAACTTGGAAGGTTGAAGAATCCTGCAAATGTCATAGTTTTCGAGTCCCAATATCATTCGTTCAATAATTTTTCGTTACGTGATATTTTAAAGTTTAAGTTTAAATCGTTAATAATGAATGACTTAGATTTTAATATAAATTTTAATAATTATATGTACAATTGATGTTAAATAAAATGTCATAATTTCAAAAAAATTTAATTGTAAAAAAAATGAGGGAAAGAGTATGTTAAAATTTCCTTTTTCATATAAAACAAGAAGGCTAATTAAATTGAAAAACTTTGGGCTAATGTAATTTTGCTGAAAAATATTTACAAATTTATAACCATATTCTAAAATATTCAATGGATATAAGGACATGTGCTAAAAATTTTACTACTGTGTTGGCAGGGGAGGTGGTCGGCGCCGAAAAATATATATATATTTTTTTGTCATTGAAGGAATAATTAGATAAGAAAAAGAAAAAATTAACATAAGAAGTTAAAATTCTCAAAAGAAAAATAAAAAGCTAAGATATATGAGTGTAGTTTTTAGACAAGGCATAATACTCAAATAAATTTTAAATTATTTAAAAATATTTAATATAGTTATTATTTTTAATTAAATTATTTTATTTTATTTTAAATTAAATTAACTTTTATTATTAATAATTGATTAATTATCATTAATAAAAATATCACTTGTTATTTTTATATTCACATGGCACTAATATGATATTGATGTAAAAAATAAAAAATATCATATAATCATATTATCATGTTAAATTAGTATATTGTGTCATTATTAATTATGATACGTTCAATTGCTACGTCATAATCAATTATGATATTTTAACATACCATATCAACATCATGCGAGATTGAATAATAAATGATATTTTGATTAAGTCAATTATTAATCATAAAGATTTATTTGATTCAAAATAAAAAATAAAAAATAAAAAAATTTATTTGATTTAAAATAAAAATATAAAAACTTGATTGAACGTAATAAAAATATAAAAATTTATTTAAAATTTTGTAAATAATTTAAGAATTTATTTTTTGTATATTATGCCTTTTATATATTTTCATCAAGGAACAAGATACACATGTTATGGTCAACTCATAAGTTTTTTTTTTTTTTTTGAGAAAATCAACTCATAATTGGTCACCTAATCAAAGATTCAAAGTTTGAAATCAAAGTATTAATATCCCTAAAAAACAAAAAGAAACTTAAGTATTAATAAATCTGAAGGATTGACACGATTATAAGCTATTATAAATAAACCTTTTTTCCATATGCTTAAAGTTTCATGTTGGTTACTAAATTAAATAAAAACTCCAACTCATTTAATTTATTATAATAAAAAAATACAACATAAAAAGAAATAGATATTACCAAATTAAGTATGATACCAACTCAAATGTTCTAACATTATAGATTAAATTAGGCAATAAAAATGAAAATTACAGGGTTGAGTTTTGTGAAAAGAAAATAATTTTTTTCCAAGCTGGCCCACGAAAGTAATGAGGTGGCAAACAACTTGCCTTTTATCCAAAGCAATATCCGGAACTTCCTTTTGTTTCTGCAAAATCTTAGGTTTGAAGCCACGTGTCAATTCTTTCACCCGTCACGAGCATCTACATATCGCCATAAAAACCGCCCCACGTTAAAAAAGAAACCGAAGAAAAAACCTTATCCAATACGTTTTCCAATGAAAACTTTCCCATCACAAAACATCATCAACCGTTGGATTCACATCGAGACAAAACAGATCAACGGCTGAAGTCAATCCGTAAGCCTTAAAATAACCAACAAAACGGCAAAGCCGAAGAAAGGTAAAAGAAAACCACTTTTGCTTTTACGGAGAACGCAGAAAGTCTTTTCTCTTTAGTTTTCTGTGTTTTGGTTTTCATTTGGAATAAAGCAAAGGGGTGCAAATTTTCGATCTGGGGTTTGGTTTTTCGTTGTGAGAAAAAAGGGAAAAAATAAAATAGCTATGGCTGAGGTTTTGGGGAAGGGGAATCTGTTTACAACTTGTGACTACCGTCAGAAGAAGAATCAAGGTGGTGGAGTTTCTTTGTTTTCTAAGAGGATTTCTGAGTTTTGTTTAAAGAAGAATAGTTTTCCTTCTTTGAAGGTGAAATCTCAGGCTTTGAGGACTGATTTTAATGGGAAACAAGTGTGCTTTTTGGAGAAGAAAAGTGTGAACAAGAGAGGGTTTGGTCAAGTTCCCATCAAAGCACAGGTTGGTTTTACTTTATTTTTCAGTTCTCTGTTTCTGGATCTTCCTTTTTTTTTTCCCTGTTTTGTAGAAATTTTTGGGTTTCCTTTAATTTTATCTTTAGTGAATATTGTTTCTTAAATTTATTTTATGATTTTTTTTGTTTGTTGAAAATTTTGAATTTCTTGATAATATCATGTTCTAATATTAGCTTTCTAGAGTTAGCTCGTAGCTTAATTTTCACATGCCAAAGATCAAATCTTAAAATAGAAATCACCTTATTTATCTAAAAAATTTTGATTTTTGTTCATAGTTAAATGATAGTAAAAGCAATAGAAATTTTGAAGATCGATTTTTCAGTAAATTTTTGTATCCTTCGTTTTTATTCTTTGCGAAAAGGTTAAGTAATTTGCTTTATGATTAAAACTCCTTTTCCCCCCGTAATTTGATATGTTGCAAAGACCAATATGGGAATACTAATTGGTTTTTCATTTTTCTGGTCTTTTTTAACGGAATTAGGTGCGGACTGGCCTTATCGGCAGAAGTCAAAAGTGGTGGGAGAAGGGTCTGCAACCAAATATGAAAGAGGTGACATCTGCACAAGACCTGGTAGACGCTCTTATGAATGCTGGGGATAAACTTCTTGTAGTAGATTTCTTCTCCCCTGGTTGTGGTGGCTGCAAGGCTCTTCATCCGAAGGTATAATAATATAAAGTTACAGTTTTATATATGTGCTTTTGCATAGTTGTGCATTTCCAGATTTTTATATTGTTTGTATTTGGATTCATTGTGGATTTTGATGTTGGGGTTTGGCAGATATGTCAATTGGCAGAGATGAATCCGGAAGTGCAGTTTTTTCAGTTGAATTATGAGGAACATAAATCAATGTGCTATAGTCTGAATGTCCACGTGCTGCCTTTCTTCCGGTTCTATAGAGGAGCTCACGGGCGTCTATGCAGCTTTAGCTGCACCAATGCCACGGTTTGTCTTGTATCCTTCCCTTCTGATGCAAATATTTTTAATATATTTGCTAATTAGAATGCAAACAAGCCTATTTTGTCATTTTATGCTAATTTTTTTATGTATGATGCATGCCACTTGAATATTTGGGACTTGACTTCCAGTGGGAAAAATGCACAATTCCCTTTGGATTTGTCAATTAATTTACATATTTCAAGATGTAAGAGCTAGATGGCCATTTATTTCTCCTAGCTGGAGTCACTTTTATGAAAATTGCATGGTGCATGGTAGTTATCAATTGGCTTTTTAATGTTGTTGAGACCAGCTATTTTTGTTGCTTTCAGTTAATTTCTGAGATTGTTGACAGATAAATTGTTGCTCATTTGAACTGGTTTTGTATCTTGACATGGCATGATTAGGCCATGATGTGTGTTGTTTGTCAATTGTTACCATGTTTATCACGATGTATGTTCTAATTACAATGATGATTCCACAGATCAAAAAATTCAAGGATGCATTGGCCAAGCACACACCAGATCGGTGCAGCCTAGGGCCGACAAAAGGGCTTGAGGAGAAGGAGCTTTTGGCATTGGCTGCCAACAAAGATCTTTCCTTCAACTACACACCAAAACCAGTTCAACCTTCACCTGTTCCTGCACAGGAAGAGATTCTGGTATCAAAAGAAGTTCCATCTGATTCCGGGACAAAGCTTCCTTTCCCTCTTCCTACAACATCCTTAAAGCCTAAAGAGAGTGAGGAGAAATCCATGGTTGGTGCTGGGAGATGATTTTAGTTTTTTGCTAGCCATATTCTCCTCGCTATTGTCACTGTACAGTTACTAAAGTCCTATTTCCATGTTCCTCTTTCATGTACTAATATTAATGTTAGAAATGAACAACATAGTAGAGGTTAAGCCATACGGCATCGTGTCTCCCCATGGAGTTGCAGGCTTTCGGATTTATTTTTTTGGATCCTAGCCTGCTTGATTCAAGGGTGTTTGAAGAGCAACTAGCTGTGTATATGTTGAGTTACTATTTTTATGTTTAAAGGAAACCCCCTTCGGTGAATGTATAAATCTTAGTACATATTGTTATAGAAATCGAAAGCCTTTTTATTTTCATTTTCTTTTTTTCCCTTTTTTTGTGTTGGAAACAGAATATGAGTATCTGTACTGGATAATATACTACTATGAAGGATAATTAATTACTGCCCTATCTTCTATTTTATTTTATTTTATTTTTTGAATTTGGATCACACAGCTTGTACAAGGGATATTTCGTTAGATGTGGATGGTGTGTTAATGACAAACAGATATCTCAGATTCCACCAAAAGAAAAAGGAAAAAGATCCCCAGACTCAATCATTCAGAACAAGTGACTGGGATCTGTGATTCAAACAAGCATTTTAACTCCTTTTCTTTCTATTTTCATTTTTGGGTGTTTATGGATAATATCTAAGTTAGTTAATGTGGGCATCCTTGAAAAAGACAACTCAAAATTGGCTGAGGCAATGCATTCTCTCTCCTTTCTCTGCCTTCGACAAATATGGTGCAGAAAACAAAAGTGTCCTCTTCCATGTATCCTCTATCAGAAACTGAAAGGAAATATCTAGTTTTTGATGGTCTAGAAATCATAGAAGCTTCAAGAAATGGTCGGAATTCTGCCTGGGCAGTGGACATCATCAACCACCGTGTTAAAAATTGGAGGGTTGTCTAATTCATGACAAGGCCAGAACAGGCCCCAGCTCATTGGTTTTTCTAATTCCTCAACACTATCAAAATAGTGATAAATATCTCATTACCCCTACTTGTTTAAAATGAAACTTAGATTAGCTCCTTTGCATTGGTCAGAGCTTTTTTCATCAAATGTTACATTCATCTCCGATTTAAGACTGTTCTTGACGGTTTGAACTCATGCGAGGATGATTATGTAACAAGAAACAGAATCTGCACAAACAAGAAAGAGAGAGAAACGAAAGAAAAAAAGTGTGATATGTGGTTGGGTGGACGACAAGAGAACAATTGGATGAATAGGAAAAAGAGCAGCAAGATGCCAAAGACCTTGGTTAAGGAAAAGGTTGGATAAGGCTTGCGTGTGTGTATGGATATGCATCAACGTGGCCTACCTTGCTTTTACAGAAAACAGGAAAAACATTGATTTATTATTATGCGTGAAGGTGTGGGGTTAACTCCAACAATCCAATCCACTTAACACAATTTCAGGATTTTCAAGATCCCAAAGTTCCCTTCATCTCCTCCCAGGTGTTCAACCCGTTTCCATGTTCTTCCATCATTTGACAAGTTTGAAATTAAAGTGATTTTTTCGACCCTCTTCTCTTATGTTCCCATGTGTCCAGGGCATATCCATTCAAGTGTTTGCCTGGATGCATTAGCTTCAAAGTCACCTTGTTTGGGGGCCTACAGGCTTTTTTTTCTTCCTTTCTAATTTGTGAGATCCAGGAATTGAGTGGAAGTTTAGGAGAAGAAGTTGTATTTTGCTTTTGGGGGTTGTGAAAATTTGCAAGATGATTTAGTAAGTAAGACCTTTAACTAGTCTTGGACTTCTTGGATGCCTGAAGCCTGTCTTTCTTCCTGGACAAGAGACCTTGGTTACTGCCAATTGAGTCGACACCACCATGGTCAACCGTGTGACCTTTCTTTTCTCCTTTATTTCACCCAATGACAACACCAAAGTTGTTTTACTGTTTTCGTTGAGTTATTAGATAAACGTTTCTACAATTATTGGACATAATACAATCAATACCCTGTATATATCTGATCAAAAAGAAAACTTATATATATTAACTTGTTAAAAACTCATCAATTACTTAAAAAATATAAAAAGATTCTTATTTTTTTAATTTAAATATTTTTATTTTAAATCAAATAAGTTATTATTACTAGTAATTGATTAATTGATATTAATTAAAATAAAATTTATCATTTTTATATTCACATGACGATGACATGTAATTAATATAAATAATAAAAATATCATATAATTATGTAATTATGTCATATTAATATGTTAATCTTATTATTTTTATTACATATAAGTAAATTATCATGTCATATCAATATTATCTAATATAAAAATAATAAATAAAAAACACAATGATACTTCCCACCAAGCAGTACATAATAAATAGTATTCGACTTACTTAAACTAAGCAATCCAACTTTGACGTCAATCTTGATTAAGATATTATATAGAGAGGTTTTTTTTTAATTATGAAAATAGGTGAAACAGTGCAATGACTGAATTGAGGGCTTGGATTGCTCATCTTACATAAACATACATAGCCTGTTGTCCCTACTACCCAGATCAAAATGTTGGGTTTAACATCTTATTCTAGCCTGGTCCAAGAGAAATCTTTTGTGTGTTTAGAGGCTGAAAGCCTACAACTTGTGGGCTAAAAGACCTCTGAGGCTAGAGTCAGGCTTATACATACAAGAAATCCCTTCCCCAACTGTACGATCCATGGTCCATTTGTTCAGCCCAATTGGGCTTACCACAGATGTGAACAAAATAGGATCAAGTCTTTTTTCTTTGCAATCTTGTCTTCGGCTCAATCCTAGTAGTCAAGTTAATCAAGCTAGATAGACGGATCATGTATAGTGACAGTAAGTTTGATTTGGTGGTAAAAGCCCAAAGTATTGTCTTGTCTCGCAATCACATTGTCAAACATACTTAAAACCTTTGATAAAAAATATGATCATAACAATCGCAATTATATCAGACTAAACATAATTAAAAGAGTCACAATCAATAATAGGGACAGATCATTCAAGTGACCAAACCACATTTTATCATAAAAATTTAGAAAAAAGAATACAATACACTACATAAGCTTGGGCGGCTATGGATGATACAAAGAATAAAATCTCATAATATTCTAATGTTTAACACAGAGAGAAAGTGTAATAATGTTAATTGTAGATATTTAAAATAACTAAAACAATATATGGCTGATGAAAGCATTGGATTTCGAAGAGACCCTTTTGTAACTCAAAGGAAGATCAATTTCCTTGTAATAGGAAATAGTATATGTTTATCACCAAAAGCCTAGCATGAGGAGGAGAAAGAAAAATGTAGCCAAAGACGACTTGCCCACTTCATCTATATCCATTTTTTCAATATAAAAAACAGTACAGCAAAGGCTGGAGGGAGTAGTCGGCAAGTCATCCTTGGCTGCACCATCCTTTCTAGGCCTATATGCTAGGCTGCCGGTGAGTAGTGGAGAGACCATAGTTGAAATAAACCCCAACATCAGAAGAGTGAAGCAAAGGGCATTAATTGATCATAAAAGAAAGAGTTTGGAGTTATTTGAATGGCCAAGAAAAAAAACGAAACAGTACTGAATGAAATGAAGAGGAGGTTGATGAGCTCGGCCTTATATAGAATTGAAAGTGAAAGAGAAGGGGGCAGTGATGATATGGTGATATTTTTGATACAGCAATTTATCTAGTTTCGAGGTGATGAGGACAGCTATTCCAGATCTCATACTTGGTCCCAGTGTAATATGTGATAAGGTTTCCTTCTCTGTCCCATCTCTCTATTGACAGGTAGTGATGGATTATCAGGATAATTCTCATTTTCTATATCTGGTTCACCATTAATCAGGATGCGCTGAGTTTTCAACATGTGATAGGCTAATGGACCATTGATTTTGACTCTGTATATGCATACAACGTATAATACATCGCCATAAACAGCTATTACAATAATTTTCAATTCTTTTTCTATGTATATATACACATATACACGCACGTGAACAAAGAAGAAAAATCCTATGTTTAGCTTAACTAATAAACATCAGTCTGTCAGTAATTGTATTAAAAGAAACAAGTGAGCTGTATAGTAGATAATTAGAAGTGGAAGAGTACGTAGTGGTATTTCGATTGAGGGATACATTAATTTTTGGAAAAGGGGGAATATATAAAATCAAGTGGGAGTCCTGCAAACACGGATGATCTAGGGAAATGAGTGACTCGAGGATCTAGGCTCTGCTTCGCACTCAATACAATAAACATTAGTGCTGCTGTACGAGTACTAGTTTTGAATACCTTTCCCTACCGCCCATTTTACCTTGGTTCGCCAAAAAGAGAGTCCTTCCATTGTCTGCTCTCCTAGACAAAAAGGTAAAGCACATATCTTTTGATTGATCTTGCATTTCTTTTTTCCGTTTTCAGGGCTGAACTCTTGAAGCTTTTACCTAAACTTACGCTCGAAATGTCCGATTGACGGCCATTGCCATAGGAAATTGGCTTTTAACCAAGAATTTCAGAGACATGTCTTAGCATAATGACATTAATTAGGTGAAACTTACCCCATCAATTTTTATCATTTAGTCATTGATCCCTTGAGTAGTGGATCTTACACAACAGAAAGGAGGTGTTGGGCGGCATAAATGTCTAGAATGGGTGAATTATTTTCCACTAAATCCAATGGCAGCAAATACCATTTGCAACAGAAGGCTGAGAAGATCCCATTCATAGGGCTTTCTGCTTGGAAAAAAGTGCCCTCAACATGTTAATAGGTAGAAGACAAAGAAGAAAAGGTCATCATCAGGAGTCAGCATAAGATAATAATTGGTGTTTCCTCCATTCTATGGCATCAGAAATCATTCCACGATTTTTAAAATATAATATAAAAAAAAAGGGTGTCTTCCTTCTGCCCATTTTTGTGGGTCTCGGCTTCTTGGTATGCAGAAACAATAGATCATGTGGCACGCAATGCAATCTATGTCAAGCATACCTCGAGACAAAGATATGGTCAGCTAATCAAGTTTGTGTTCCCCTAATCAGTATTTCTAAACTTCATATCGAATTGGAGACTAAAATCTACCAGTATATTTTGGTACCTCACCTTGGAGAGTAAGGATGCTAAGTTCTACTGTAATAGGAAAACAAACCAGCTAGCCTGGTAGCCTTTACTTGATCTAGCAGTGCTCAACAAACGCGGAAATCTCTTGGCGTTTAGTCCCCTGTATGGGCACCCGGGACTTTGCCCGTCGCCATCAATCCAGTGATTCTGGCAGGAACCTGACAAAAATTTAGATTGATTACCATTTCGGCTGTCAAAAAGTGGTTCATGCCATGGATCTCTCTTGCTACCAAATAATCAACTTTATTCTCTGCTAGATATGTTTACAAGTTTTGAATTTAACCACCGCTGCTGCTATGATTAGTCTGAAAAATTATCCGCCTGAAAATAAGTTGAGTCATCAACGAATTTAAATTGAAATGTAATTGTTCATAAATTGAATCGTGAATTGAGTTATTATGAGTAAAATTATTCATAAATTGAATTGTAAATTAAATTTTTTAAATTCGACAATCGTTTTATAAATTTTTTTTTTATTTTAATTTTCTCCACGGACCAGTTTAAGGAAAAGTGCAGAGACTTGACTTTTGATTCTTTTAAATTAGTCTAGTTTTTGAACCTATAAAGAGTCGTCACATGCAAGAAGAAGGAAAAAAGTAATACAGAAATCTTGGTACTAGTACTAACCACTTTGTCTCAAGCAAAATGAAACAAAGGCATTCATTTATAAGTGACAAACTGGAATAGGGACAACAGGCCCGGGGAATTTCTTAAAAGCCAAAGCCATGAAAGAGCTATATGTTTCTTCACAAGTGGGTTTGGTTAGCAAAGAATCAAAGATGTGGATATTTCTTTGGAACTCGCATTTCCTAAATAAAATGTAGCCTAGAAAAACTCTCATGGTTGTTGGACATCATATCCATGCTAATCTCGACAGCTAATTAATAATGCTAACTATTACATTCCTTGAAAATCAAACCTTGGCCTTATTAATAACTTTTCCCATTATTAAATTAAAGGTTAAGCATGACTCCACAGCTGAAAGAAAGGTCTTTATTCTTTCTTGCTTTACGTCAAGGTAAAAAGACATTGCGATGCCATATATGGGCACAATACAATTCAATGTATTCATATTAATTCATTTTAAATTATTTGGGTTTGACTTAATAATTTTTTTATTTTCAAAAGAAGAGATACAAACTTCTAAAAATTCTAAAAATTATTTTTTATTGTAAAAGGTCATGAAAATTTTCAAACCAATAAAAAAAAATCGAACAATGTCACACAACCTCGAATCTTATAGGGAAAAGTAATAAAGAATTTTGTTTTTAAAAGAGATAACAGTAATTGGTAACTAATTTAATAAATTACTTTGATATAATTAAACAGACAACTATATGCATGTGAATGTCATTTCCAGCTCAAAGCTCAAATCCATATAAGTAAAATAACAAAAAAAAAAAATGTTTGTTTAAGGTTATCTTTTCTTTCTATTTTTCCTTGGAACTTGCAGCTTATTCTCTTTCTCATCTTACCCCAAAATGTATACAGAGTTAACACACACTTTCATAAATCAAGCAAAGCAAAGACAAATGCTGAATGATTAATGGAGTGCTTTAGTATTTTACAAATTTAATCAATCCATACATTTCATGAGCTGCATTAGGGTTTATATTATGCATTCGGATTAGGTTACTTCTTGTGAAGGAGATATTAACATTTTATATAAAAAATAAATACAATTAACAATATTATTATTTTTTGTATTTATTTATATAAAAATTTAATATTGAGATAATAAGTCATTACTTGGCCCAGGCCCCTGATAGAAGAGACCATATCAGGGCCTGGATATGTTGTAAGGGCTTGGTTGACTACAGATTGGCCTTACTTCTGGGCTCGTCTTAGGGTTTAAGCCTTTAACCCAAACCCACCTTTACAGACATACTGATTTCCTAGCTCAGGCCCAAGATTGAAAACAGGCTGGTCCGAGCTTTTCTCCACAAGGACCACAACACATTTTAAGGCCCAATATTAAAAAAAAAAAAAAAACTAGTTAAAACCTAAGTTTCTTTAATTTATTTTGAATCAAATAAATATTTATAATTAATTATTAGTTAATTATTATTATTTAAAATATCATTTTATCATTTTATGTTCACTTGACATTAATGTGGCATTCCCATGAAAAGTGAAAAATACTACATAATCATGTGCTCATATTACATTAGCATGTAATGTCATTATCTATTATAACATGTTAACATATCACGTCAATATCATATATCATAAAAAATTATAAGTGACATTTTAAATAATAATAATTACTCAATCATTACATCTTAAGATTTCTTTGCTTAAAATAAAAATATAAAGAATTAATTAAATACAATAAAAGATTATGGTTCATTTAAATAGGTATTATATCTTTTCTTTTTCAATTTTATATTTTTTGTTCCATTAAGTTCACTAATCGTAAAACTTGTTGGTTATCTTCTTATATGAGAAAATTAGGTATGGATTTTGAATGTAGCTATAGAAATAAGGTGATTAGAGTTATGATAGAGTTAATTTAATTTACTGTACATAAAAAATGGAAATTAATTTTTTTAATGCATGTATCAAAAAAAAAAGAAGAAATTTTGAAGGGAAATGGGTGTAGGTGGAGCTTTACCTAAAATTTCATAATAACTAGTTGATTATCTTAAAGTCTAAAGGTGATTAGTCAATGGTTTTAATCATTTTTAACATATTTTCAAACTTGTCTTATGAATTTTTAGGTGAACCTTGAATAGTTTAATCATGAACATTGTCTTTTTTTTTTCTTTTAATTTAACGCAAAATCCATTATAATAAGGTCGATGCTGATTTTCCACAATTATTCTTTTTGTTCACTCTTGGGACTTTCAAATTTTTAGTGTTTTTCTTTATTTCTTTCTTTCTTTTAATTTAAGAAGCAGAACAAATTTTTAATTTTGTTTTTATGAATTTTAAATAATGATGGAAAAGACTTGATAAAGAAAATAAACCTTTTGTTTGAATTTTCTGTTTCTTTTAAATTGACGTGGTTCATTCACAACCATGTTCACCTCTATTTCTCTAAAGCTCGAAAAATTCTTCAAGAAATAATCATTACACCTTTTTTATGCATTTGAATGTTAATATATTATATCAAACAAGAAAAAAAAAGAAATACCTAAATTTCATAAAAAATAAAAATTATCTGATTTTTTTAAATATAAAAATAATTATTATTACATTTGATAAAATTGAAAGAATACAAAAAAAATTAACATGATCCTTGAGTAAAAATAACACGCACAAATCAAAAAATGATTCAAATGTTTTTTTAAAAAAACTAAAAAGAGACTCAATTTTTGCTTTAAATTCATTTGATTTTGTATTATATGATTTTAACAGTTATAATTACTTGTAAATTATTATTAATATTAATAGTAAACAATCCTCTCTCATTATTTTATTAATTTATATTTGTTGCTTTAAAGAACCCATTTTATTATATCAACTTTTTTTTTTTAGAAAATTTGTATTGGCTTTATAAAGTCTTTCTTTCATTCTTTGGAATAATATTATTTTTCTTTTTTTTTTTTTAAATTGAACTTTCTAATTTCAGATTCTGAAGCGAAGCTATGCCTTTTAGGACAAGAAGGGGAAGCTATCTTGGGAGTGAAATCATAGAAAGGTACAATTATTCATACAAGAATAAATGGAAAAGAAAAAAGAAATGTTACTGCAAATCCATACAAAAATATATTTACGACATGATCGTAATCTAACGACGTTGTTGTGATAAAATGTGATGCCCCCATCACTTTCACTTCACATCAGTCTCTCTTCCTTTATCTTTTTCTTCGTTCACTTTCTCTTTGTCTCATTTCCATTTTCCTTTTCTCTCCAAAACAAAACAAAGAAACGAAACGGAGACACAAACAGTTTATAAAAAGCTCAAAAACAGCTAGGGTTTCTTTTGATTTTCTTCACTTAAAACCTCCCCCCGGATTTCTTCATATCCCAGTTCAAACTTGGACCTTTAAAGGTACCCTCTTTTTTTCTCTTCATTATGCTTCATGTTTTTTTTTTTTTTTTTCTGGGATTATGGCCTTTTTAGCTTGTTTAATGTTATAAAAAGGAGCTTGCTTGATCTTTTGGTTTGTTTTTCCTTTTTATCATTTTTGAGGTTTTAGAATGTTTTTCATTTCTGGGTAGGTGCTATTTTTGGGTGCAAAGTTTGAAATTTTTGGGGACCCTTGATGTTTTTGAAGAAGGGAAGGGGGGGGGGGGGGGGGGGGGGGGGGGGGGGGGGGGGGGGGGGGGGGGGGGGGGTTGTTATCATTTCCTTTTGTGAGGTTTTAGTAGTTGGAAGTAGAGGTTTTTAATTTTTTTCCAATGATTGATCATGAGTTGGATTTGCGTATTATTCTGAACATAATCTTAGGTTTAAAAGTGTTAAAAAACATAATTATACTACCCCATGTTTGTTGACACTGTTCATGTTTTTAGGAGACTTCTTCAGAAATTCTTTCAGGTTTTGTTACTGTCAATGAATACTTGCCTGCTTTGTTTTGTGATTTTTACTGTCTATTATTGCGTTTTGCCGATAATCTTGGCTGTATTCACCACCAACATAAATTTGTTCAAATCTAGGATTATTCAGACAGAGGTGCAGCTAAAAAGACAAAAAAGGTATAAAGGAGGATCAGGATATGCAAAAATTATAAAAATTGGCAAATTGCGGCTGCATTTAGCTTGCATGCCAAAATATAAAGTGTGAAACTTGTAATCAACAGCATTTCTATACACTTCTTGCAGCAATTAGCATTGCATTGTTTTGTCCTACAACTTACTGATTGTCTTTTCTATTGAGTAATAGTGTCTGTGTGTCTAGATGTATGATATTGCTTGGTGAAGTTTTGACGGATTTCCACTTTTAAAATAATGCCTTACTAGTATTTCATTCTCTGCCTATGTTATCCTAAAATACATGATGTTGGCTATTATATTATTGTTTTATCCACTTTATTGTCATTATTTTTGTATTTTATATCTATAGCAATTTAGTTTTATTTTCCTCTGGATAGACCATAATTATTGAGTTCCTCATTACATTGCTCAAATGGATGAATGCAAACAGGAATGGCAGATTTTTGATGAATCCTTGTTGAAGTGGAAGGTTTCTTAAGTGCACGGCTGCCTCCAAAGATGAAAATCTAACATGTCTTCTGTTTTGGTTCAAGTCTCAAGTTGATAATTGTTGGCTTCAATATATTTCTGTGGATTAATTTTGTTGACATTTGACTATGCTTTGTTCCTGATAAGCATGTGGAGTTCCATAATTGTGAAAAATCTTAAAATAGATTACCGGACAACCTTATTGTGCCAATAGAAAATAGCTAATACGGGTGCGCTTTGTTGTGTGGCCGCTGGGCCACATGGAACTAAATCACCGACAAGCAGAAGGGATTCCATGGATCGTGATGAACCACATTGGAGGATAAACTCTAGTTTCTCACCCCCTCCATCGAGGATATTGGACTGTAGGTTACATTCAGATGGTTTGCGACATGGGTCACATTGCGCTGGTTTACATGGTTCATCACTATCCTCAAATAGCAGGGGTAGCAGAAGCAGGGTAGGCAGTGAAGGCTGCATCAACCATCACCATTCTGTTTCTGACGGTGCACTCTCTTATTCTGGCAGCCCACCTGATAATGCTCAGCTACCACAATGGACATCACCCATTCAAAGGTTCAATACAGAGGAGCTCCCTTTCTCTAATGTCGGAGGTAATCTAAAGTTGATATTTCTTCCGTTACCTAACATGACATGCCCTGCTTAAGTTTGATTCTTATTTCACTTGCAGATTTAGTTGTATAATCATATGTCACATGCCACTTTCCGTATTAATTGTTGTCAATTAGTCAATTTAGTTCCAGGTCTTAGGGCATTTTTCTTTTTATCTTTTTGCCCGGTTAATAGTATGCTGAATGTCATGGTACTTTCTCGATGTAAACCAGAAATTGTAATTATAGTTATTACCTTTTCTGAAATGAAGGTCCAATGAAAGAAATACTGATAACATAATTGGTCAAAATTGGAACAAGTGGGTGGCATGATATTGTAAAATTTTTGAAGTCTTTAGAATCTTTATGTCACATTGCAATGAATACTTAACTGTTCATTACTGATTGTTTACTATGATTACCATTCTCTTCTCTGCCTTACCATTCATGATTTATATTTTCATATGTTTGCCATATTGTACAAATTTTAATTTTAAGATTTTCCATAACAGCATGCTGTCTTGTCATTTAAGGAGCCATTCAAGAATGTATAAGCAAAACTGGAAAATGATTTGTTCTCCAAAATAAGAGGATAGATAGAATATTAGGTTCATTTCTCATTGTAACAAATTCATTGGAACTAATGCCTTGTTAGAATTATATACGTATCTAAATAGCAAGAATGCCTAAAAGGTCCTTCAGACTGGCAAATAATTGTCTCTTCAAATATTTTTTACTTCTGTGAATGAAACAATTTCCTCATTCCTGTTGAGGATAATTTTAAAATGTTAATAAAGCTCATTAAACATTTAGAGATCCTTTATTAGTGATTATTTTGGGCATTGAAACTGGTCTGCTGCCTATGATGTAGCCAGTTCTCCTTCATGATGAGTTTCTGTTGCTTCTGAGATTTGTCTGGCAAAAAATTAAAAAAAAAAAAAAGGAAAAAAAGAGATGCAGCTTATGCTGGCAGAATCACCTCAGTTGACCCAATCCTAGCTGGTAGTGTACTTTAATGTGTTTTATTTCCAAGTTTCTGTTTGGCGGTGATGGTGGCTGGGGTTGAGCAGTGAAATGTGGATATCTATTTATTTATTAGTTTGTGGGGATAGGCTGATTCAGCCCTTTAGGATTATTGCATAAATTGAATGATTCGTGCTGTTGTGCTTATTAATTAAAGGCTCTTACACATTGCAAAGAATGGTAGTTTCTCTTACAGCACAATAGTAAAATGCTGATTATAATATGTTGAACATGCTTCTAAAACTTGATACATTTTGTGAATTTGTAAAAGTTATGGATGTTTCCGGAAGCAGCCACTTGTAGTCTGAACATGAAATTGTAATAGCAAAGAAGTTGGAAGTGAGGAATGACATGCTACCTTTTTTCTTAATATACTAAATCAAATTCACTAGTTCTTTTTCTCCCCCTTTTAGAAGGCTATAGCTAATTAGCCAAGCCCCTTTCCCTGGATTTTGTCCAGTCAACCTAAATGAAGTACATATTATATGATTTAGGATGGAGTAATTATATTTCTTAAATCTGATTTAACTATGGACTGCAGTTTCCTTTGTATAGATTTTGTATTATTTGCACTATCATATGTTTGCTTCATTAACCTACTTCTAATTATCAGGACCAATGCCCCAGACCTCTTGGTTCCCTTGCTCCACTGAGGTGACTTGTGTTTCAACTTGTTGGGTTTCATAGCAGTTAAATAAGAAAAGTTTACCATTAAGCATTTTCCCCTTTTTGGTGTTCTTCTTGCAGAGGCGATATGCTGTTAAAGCAACTGCAGCATCTCCTAGCTTTGGATCCCCTTCCTCACTTTCTGAGTCTAGTCACTGGGAATCCACCAGCAAGCAGCCCTTCTCTTTTCCCAACCGCAACTTCTCTGGTCGACGTTCTTACATGTCAAAAGCTGTTTATCCACTAGTGTTTCGCAACCCTGTGTCAGATAATGAAGCCTTTGGTGATGCTGACATTAATAGTGTTGGCAGGTTGACACCTAGTGAGGATCGCTTCTCACCATTTCACTTGCATGAAAACAGTTCTAGTGTTGAGCACAAGTTTCACAAAACCCTTTCTGAACTTCAAAGGTCTGAAGCATCACCAGACCCCAGTGCAAGCTCTAGAAGAGAAGGTTTTAGGTGGAGCAGTGCCAGTAGCTATGATCTGGGGTTAGATGGAGAAAAGTTTGACATGGCGGAGCATGTGGATGTGGAGCGCCTGAGGTCCCCTATTGGTCCTGTGGTAGACCACAAGTGTGGGGTTTGTGGAAAACTTTTGTGGCAGAAGTCCCCCTGGAGTTCACATCGAATAATTAGAGGTGGTGACATGCCAACTGCTGGGGTTCTACCCTGCAGCCATGTGTTCCATGCTGAATGTTTGGAGCAAGTTACCCCAAAGTCCCAGATTCATGATCCTCCCTGCCCATTATGCCTCAAAACCATTGGAGCACTAGAAGAATCTGCATCAGTTTCAGAACCTTTGCAAGTGGCTTTAAGATCTTTGCGGAGGAGCAGGGGTGCGATGATATCTGAAGACCAGGAAGATGATGAAGTCTCAAATCATATCAAGGAAAAAATAAGGAGAAACTGGCCTCGACCGGCCCCACGATGGAATGACAGTGGTTCTTCGATAAAAAATCGTCTTAAGAAGCATTTCACGTTTAAAGGGAAAGTAAGTAAAGATATATTTAGCACCAAGGTATTCCAGAGGATCGGATCATCTTCTTCTTCAAGCAGGGAAACGGTTCGACATTGAGTATCTATTTAGTAGTTCCAGATATGTAATTCACTTGCAAATAGATAGATTTAGTCATTCTGTGAACTCTTTGTTTCCTTTCAATATATTATCTTTTTACTCTTGTTCACTTTTCTCAATATAGTAGAAAGAACATCTTGGATGCCTTATTGCTTACTTAATCAAAATATGGGTGCAAGCAAGCCTATATTGCTTGTATCTAATGTGTTATGAAATCAGCTACCTATTTGATTTACAATGCAGCATACAGGAAGTTTGACGGGGATGGAAACTAATTTTAGGGGCCAGACCTTGAAAATAAGAGGTTTATTTTTTCATGCTTAAATTGGAAATGTTCCATCTTGTGTTTTTACTGCAGATATTGGTGGTGTTTGCTTTGACAGTGCAAAATTTGTATGTTGGGTTAGTAGGCAATGAGACAAGGCCTGCAATGGCTTTCTTACTCTATAATTATATGCTAAATCCAGTGTGGTGGGAGCTTAATAGTGAGTTTGTTTTCTGGGGCCATATTACTCTAAAGCAATAGTTGAATGACAAGCACAAGATATCTGACTTCACTAGACTTAAAACTAGGATACTGTGTCATCACATTGCAGAGAAGCCTTTAATTCATGATCCATTGCTTATTGGAGACGATAAAAGTATAAATCCTAATTATCATGGACTCCACTGGATGTCAATTTCAGTGCATGCCAGTTTTGAAAGGTTGCTGTTTGAATTATGCATTCACATGTTGTTCTCTGCTAAAAAATATTGTGCAGGCGGGCCTCAACTCGAAGTGGCCGATACAACAGAATTGAACAAGCAAATCCCAGTGGACTCTCCATCATATAGATCGGTGGTTTCCACAACAAAAGTTGCTTTCTGGCTTCGTGTGGCTTAGAGTTGCCTTTGGAAGTTTTTAGTCTCTCTGAATCTTGGGAAGCGTTTATTTTGGATAAAATGTGGGGTAAATTGTATGCGCAAAGGTACTCAACTAGGCCCTTTAGGCTTTTCTTTTGACCTTATTCTATTGCTTGAACAAGTTGGCCATGTGATCCCATGTGCAGTTCGGTGTATGAACTTTCAACTAACTTAGGTCTATGCCATGGCCTGCTTTGATATGTTGTTATTCTGTGGGGCTTGATATCTGTTGTGGAGTTTATTTATCCTTTCCTTTGTGGCCTATTCAAACTACCATGATCTGGTTGGTAGTTCTCTGAAATAAGAACAATTTATTCTTCAGTACTCTGGAACTTGAAAAGTGATGACAGAGAAGGATTATTATAAAACTTGTCACTGAGTGTTAGCTGTCCTCAATAGAATCAAAACCCTGAGCATAGAACTTTTTAACTTTTTACTCACAAGGGTGATGGAACATAACATTTTAATTAGGTAGAACTTATCCAAATGGAATCTACCTGATCAAATGTAAAATTTCTGAACAATAAGTGGTCTGTTGTTAACATCAATTAGGTGAAACAGATATAGCCATTTGTCACCTAAGAATCGTTTCTTAATTCTTAATCAATGGTATGTCAGGATTCTATCAAGTAAATTATATTTTCCCCCTGCTCTTGATCAATTCTCAGAGAAAAAAAATATTTCATCAGAACTGGAATTTTCTGTTATAGAAGCTGTGAGTCTAAATTCCCAACCTTATCTAAGTAGAAGACAGTTGGCTAGTTGCTACCGGGAGGACAACTGTAAAATTAAAAACAAAAGGCATCCAACTGTTTCTCTGCTTTAATGAGAGTACTTGCACATATCTTCTATTTCATGAAACAAAAAGTATTCATCAATCATGAACAGCTGCACGAGTGAATTGTTGATTAGCTGATTGCCTCCCTCTAATGTATTCAATGATTAATGCTCCCAGAAATCAAATGAGATTTTTTGCACGATATCTTACCAGTTAACTAAAATGGCCATTGAAATTGTAGGAAAAAAATCTAGCTTAGTTTTGAAATATTGATCACATACACATGCCTGTAACGTCCTGAAAAAGAAGGTTCAATTTTAATATGAGTTCTTTCAAGCTGTAAAGATTATAATAAGCTCCATATTCTTCAAGGGAACTGCTGCATGGAGACTATGAAAAGGGTTGTCAACTGGACACAGCTAAGATGGATAAAGTAAAGAGAATGAAAGTATAATGAGAAAGGAATGTTAGAAAAGATAAACATTCCATTATCTTTACTAGCTGAGATGGGCGGTTTGCCACATGCCCAACACTTTGATTGTGACATTTCATAGCCTATATTCTATTCAGGGTAGGGAGGCTAGCTAGCTTGAGCATGTAGTTTCACATGGATTCTTCCTGCACTGATTTCGAAAAGCTGGATGAGTTTTCCAATAGGAATTTTGTTTCATTGAATCTGCATGTCAGACTTGAAGGGGAATTGAAGATTACTGATAATTGCAAGTCAAGTTAAACATATTTAAACATTAATCCATGATTGACATAACCGTTGAACTTAGACAGCATTAAGAGGCTTGTTCTCTGCATAAGCACTTGGTGATAGAAAATTTGTTTTTGACAGATCCTTAAAATGGACTTCCAAAAGCTATCGTTATTCTCTTGGAGCACGAGAGGATGTGGACGACAATTCTTCAAAGTAATAGAAACCCTTTATCTCTTTCATAGTTCCAAGTTCCAATCAATGCTGATCCAGGCAAAATTGGAAGGAATATTGACTATCTGCATATGATGTCAGTTTAACTTTGCATCCAGAAAGGAGTGTCATGGCTCCTGCATATAGCATAGGCATATATTTCAATCGAATATGCTGATGAAATGAACTCTGATTTTTCTCTTCTTTTCGTCCAACCGTGATTGGTGAATTGCTCTCCAAACAATAGAAAATCAACAGTATGCTGCAAAAATATCAGACCAGTAATGCAAGAAGTACCTTATGTGATAACTCTTTTTGGGCTCCCTTGTAACATCATGATAAAATCTCCTCTTATCAGCATAAAATTAGAGATTAAAAGCAATTTAGTCGGCACGATCATCTTGCATCCTTTTTATCTTTCCAACTTTCATGGGAACCAAATCACTTCTTCGATAAATTTCTTTCAAATAACTTTAATCCTTTGCCACAAGATTCACATCCTGGAAGGATTCTTCAGGATCTTTAATTGTAAGCGAGGAGTGTGCTTAAACCATAGTAAAAGTAAGATTACAAAATGTTTTTGGACATCAACAGATGCAGAGAACCTTTTCCCTTACTTTTTTCTGGTTCAAGTCCTAGAGGAAAGTCAACAAGAACATGGGTCCAATCTGTTAGAGGATTCTTTTTCCGGTTAGTACATTATTCTTCTTTTCCATTCTCTTTTATATGATGTGTGCAAAAGTAACACTGTGACATCATTTCCAGTGTACTTCAAAAGATAAGGGTGCCAATTATTCTTTTGTGTATGGAAAAAAAAAAAGAAGAAGAAAAAGATACCCCTTAAACGTTGGTAGCATCTACCCAACACCTTCCTCTGCTGCCCCTCCCCCTCCCCCTCCATCAGTCTGTCCTCTGTCACACACATTATAAATAGAACTTCACCCCCCAGCTCTTCTTACCTTATTTCTCAATTCTCATTGACTCTGTTCCCCAAGTCAAAGTTTTCAAAGTTAACTCTGGCCTTTGTAAGAACAAGAACATCATTTCTCTTGCATGCTGCATCTTTCCATTCCCAAACTTACATAAGCCTTGCTTTATCAGTTCACCTCAAAAAATGCTGATCTTTGAATGTTGATTGCTTTTGCAGAAAATGGATTTTCTTGGAATTTTTCTTGTGTCTTCTCTTGCCATGTTGAAGACAATTCATGGATACGGAGGTGGATGGTCTAATGCTCATGCTACCTTCTATGGAGGAGGTGATGCTTCTGGTACAATGGGTAAGAACGAAACAATGCAAGAGAACTCATTATTAACTCTCCCTTTCCACGATTCCTCTCTCAGCTACTTTTCCAAATGTTGTAGGAGGCGCATGTGGCTATGGAAATCTTTATAGCCAAGGTTATGGCACAAGCACTGCTGCATTGAGTACTGCTCTATTCAACAAAGGGCTGACTTGTGGGGCATGCTTTGAGATCAAATGTATTAATGACAATAGGTGGTGTCTCCCAGGATCCATCATAGTCACAGCAACAAACTTCTGCCCTCCAAACAATGCTCTCCCAAATAATGCAGGAGGATGGTGTAACCCTCCTTTAAGACACTTTGATCTCTCCCAACCTGTTTTCCAACATATAGCTCAATATAAAGCAGGAATAGTGCCTGTTCAGTACAGAAGGTAAGAAACACAAACCAAACTAGATCTCAGTCTAACATAGCCCTAAAACCTCGAGATAGGATTGCAGTTCAAGTTTGCAAGTCATGTTTAAATTAACGGTTAGTTTAATTTTTGGCATAAGCATAGCTTGAGTCAAAATGGTCATATATTAAATTCAATTCTAAAACAAGATATGTCAAAGACAAGCTAAACAGTATCTTTTCATTTGCAGGGTTGCTTGTAGGAAATCTGGTGCGCTGAGGTTTACCATAAATGGCCATTCATACTTCAACCTTGTTCTGATAACCAATGTTGGAGGGGCTGGAGATGTGGTGTCTGTTTCTATCAAAGGGTCTAGAACCGGTTGGCAAGTGATGTCTCGCAATTGGGGCCAAAACTGGCAAAGCAACTCTTATTTGAACGGTCAAGCCCTCTCTTTTAAGGTCACAACAAGTGATGGCAGCTCTGTCATCTCCAACAATGCGGCTCCTCCCAATTGGTCATTTGGCCAAACCTTCACAGGAGGTCAATTCTAGTTTGTTTCATCTTTCTCAGCCCCAAAACTAACCAAAACCAACCTTAAAAATTTGACTCCTCCCAACAAGTCCAAGCCCCCAGGGCCCATAAAATTATTAACCAAGTAGTAGTTTTCTAGTTAGATGTATCTGATATAAATACTATTTATAGTCCTGTATAATGTTTGTCATACAGGGACAAAATTTGTCACCATGGGGTCCTTTTTATAAATGCCCTGAATGCTGTTATTATGTTTCTTTTTCTGTTTTTTCTTTTACCAAAGTTTTTTGGGGATGAATGTTCTGTTGTGGAATTTGATGGGAGATGTATCAGAAATTTGTGTGAGTTTGGTCTCTATGGTGGAGACCTGTCTAATTATTAGTCTCTGTCGTATGAGGTTAGAGTGTTTCTAGCTTTTCCAGCCAGGATTGATATTTTATGTAATCTCTTTGGAGTGGAATGTTCATTGAAGACGTCATTTGTATTGTCCTATAAGGTTTACCATTAATGATATAGCGTCAATTTTCTTTGTAGTTCAGTTTGCAGTCCATCATTTGCTTTTTAAGTGTTTTCAGATCAGACATGAAAACTCTGAAAGTTTGAAAAGGTTTTGGGGCCATCATTTCTTTCATTCTGCACTTTCCATCCATTGATGGCAGAGATTCGTCCCCGATGACTTCCAAAGGAGAAGTGAAATACACGTTTAGTCTCAATCCCACATTTGCAAGACGTGAAGAGACTGGGCGTGAAGCTGCTGATAAAATAAGCGGGCTTCCTCAGGCTTAAGCATACCTTTCTCGGCCTTTTGGCTAAGATCAAGTGTAGTATCTGTTCTTATCAGTTTAATATCTGATACGTGGGCCATCGGTCCACACGATATTAAATTAATTTTTTAAGGGGGAGAGTCCACCACAGTAGCTTGCTATTGGGGCTCTCGTGCGTCGCCCAAGTGTTGCACTACAGCTCGGGCCTGGCGCGCCCCACCCAATTCCAGTCTGAATATTTCTAGTTCAATATGAAGATCTTCATAAGATATGTCCAAGTAGCAATTACAATATGAAGGTAAGATTATTTTGTGTGAAGGGCACAAGCTCGGAATCTACTATTTCAGTACTTAAATCGAACCATTTACAGTTTCAAATTTCAATTCTAAGTGTTACTGATGTTTCGAACAACTTGGGAGATTAAATATTTTCATCAAGAAAGCACCATATTAAAGCGAGTCAGTTAATTGGATTGAATTGAACTAGAATGGGAGGTATGGAAGTCTCATTAACAGTCCTTTTAAATGCCATGTGTCAATGAAAGAAGCTTCCTATGTTTAACTACAATATTTGTATAGAATTTTAGAAGATGTCGAACATTAACCATTGTCAACTTAATTTCAATTGCAAGTTCAATGCCTGCGGCGCCGGCTTCCCATTGCAACTTCAGAACTGTGCTCAAGTCAATGAAGTGAAGCATAGGAAGAGGGAACTCCACGAGGTATATCCAGAAAATAGCAGGAAAAAGATCACTCTAGACTTGGTAAGTTTTACATCTGCTTCTTGGGAAGAAATTTTAATCAAGAAAGAACAAGATAAGACTAGTTCAACGACTCCAACTATAAATGGGCAAGTTCTTCAATCAACGTTTCTCACCTCTCACCAAGCATTAAAACTGGAAGTTTTTGAGCCAGAAAGCAGCCTTGTTTGCAATGGAAGGTTTTAAAATCCTTTTACCAATTTCCCCGTTCGTTCTGGCTTTCTCAGTTGCCACTGCCTCTGATCCTAGCCCTCTTCAGGACTTTTTTGTAGCCCTCAAGGACGCCCAAAATGGTGGTATGTTCTCCCATTATTTTTGTTTGAAAGTATTGAAATCAATGTCTATAACTCTAAATTAAAGACATTCTGCAAATAACCAGAATTTGTAAACAAACTATACCCTCTGATTAAAATCTCTATCCTTTTGCAATGCATGATGTATATCAACTCGCGTTTCTATCATTTAAATGCAGTGTTTGTTAATGGTAACTTCTGTAAGGATCCAAAGCTCGTCAAAGCTGAAGACTTCTTTTTTTCAGGACTCAACATACCAGGAAACACATCAAACCAACTAGGATCAAAAGTCACTCCAGTCAATGTAGAACAAATACCAGGACTTAGCACTCTTGCTATATCTCTGGCTTGGATTGACTTTGCACATTATGGTGGCTTAAACCCCCCTCACACTGACCCTCGGGCTAGCGAGATCCTAGTAGTCCTAGAAGTCACTCTCTATGTTGGCTTTGTTACATAGAATCGTCTCATCACTAAAGTCCTATACCCTGGAGACGTTTTCGTTTTCCCAGTCGGTCAATTCACTTCCAATTCAACATAGGGAAAACTAATGCAGTTGCCTTTGCTGGTCTCAGCAGCCAGAATCCTGGAGTGATTACGATTGCAAATGCAGTGTTGGGATCAAAATCATCCATTAATCCTGATATTCTATCCAAGGCTTTCCAGCTGGATAAGAATGTGGTGACCTATCTTCAGTCACGTTTCTGGTGGAATAACGATTAGAGGATTGTTTTAACAGACTTGAAGTGTTGTAGTAGTAGCTTATGTCAATTGATGTATGACAGGTTTTCTCTTTATATCAAAACTAGTTCTTCTTGGAAGTGTGATGAAGAGATTCTTTATGTACGTCTTCTTTTGTAAGGTGCTCTGTATGTTGATTTTGAATTTGTTCATAAGATAGCAGTTTGTTTACAAACTTGGACCAATCTCAAAGTATTATTTTGTTTCCTAATGAACAATTTGAATTAAAAAATATGAAAAATTAGTTACTCGTAAGATAAGATATTTGTAGCAATAAAGAAATTGAATTAGAAAGCAGCCACATATATGGGGAACAAGACTTATAAAGTCAAAGCTTGTTTTTCCCTTCACAAGAAAAAGCGTTTCCGCTTTGTTGTTTCCTCTTAACTTGCTTATAATTTCTTTAACAATAAAGTACAGGAAAGATCACGAAATTTGAAATGAATAAAATAATCCAAATACTTATTGAAGATTAGAGGAAGAGAAGTTGATGTCTGACAGATGATATCACTTACTGACACGTCTAAGTTGTGATGGCTAACATGTTCTTTCCTCAAAGGGTCTGTGGAACTCCAACTTCTGCTATTGAGTAGTTTGTACATCAATATGCTACAAGAACATAGTTTTCTACATTCCAATTGTTTTTTGACCGGCAACCATGGTCTTAAAATGAAATTGAGAGGGAGATTTCATGCAGAATACTGTTTGGTCAAGGAGGGCTTTTAAGTTTTTAACCTTTGCTGCGCACAATTTCATGAGAGCCTCCCGTAGTGGCCAACAAAGACAAGAAGGACAGGAGATTGCTAATAAAAGGAGCGGGCTTGCTCCAAACAGATTGAACCGTTCTTGGTCTGTTAGTTAGGGTCAAATGTTGTTTTTATCAATTTAATATCTAATTCTAAATTAATTATTAATTCGTTTAGAAGTGGATTAAATTAATTTAAAAGAGTTGGAGTGAGGAAGTGAATTAAATTAGTCAAGTGGATCAAATTAAATTAATTAATATTTTTAGAGGTGGATTAAATTAAACAAGATGAGGCTTTATAGCCTTTTCGCTTTATCTTCTTCAAATTGCTTTATTTGAGGAAGGTTGGATGAGCTCTCCTCTGATCAGGTTCTTTATCGGATTTTTTTCCTACAGAGTGAAGACCCTGAGATAAGACTCCATGTTCACACACCAAAAGGGGTAGCTTTCTCCAGTAAACTTGGGTGGAGCAGAGGAAATTGAAACCAGAAGTCATAATGGATTAAGAGAAAATGAAGAGAAAGGAATAAAGAAATGTAAAAAGAGTGGTACTTGAAGATATCCGCTCTAATACCATGTTAAGAATTTGAAAATGAAAAGTATTTTGTAAGCTTGAAGGTCTGTTAATGGAGGTCGTAGAGTGAGAGAAAAACAATGAGCTAAGAAATATTAATGAGTTAAGAAATATTTAGGGCAGACCCACGGTCAATTACCCCTTGATATTTATAGTGAATACCAACCAAAGCATAAAACGGTGCCGTGGAGGCCAACGGCTTACAAGAAAAGAGAAGAAAATCAAACAACCAGAAAGATCCCACACAGCTGCTAGGTGTGTGTGTGCAGACCTCAATGAATCAACCAGAAATATAAAGCACCTGGCTAATGAAACAAGGACGAACAAAACATTAAATATTACTGACTATAAAGTCAATAGTCAAGTGCGTGTGAGGCAGGGCCTAACAACACAAAAATAAAAAGAAGCATGTGCAGCTTTTTTGCTAAATTTAATCAAAGAACCTTCGTGTCATTTCATCCAAGATCTACAAAATGGGTTCTTCTTCTCAATACACCTCCGGAAGATCAATTTTGCAGATCCCAAGCTTCACTCTCAGTTCTTCAAACTTCTCCTTGCTCAATGTGTTTGTCAAAATGTTAGATACCTGGTCATGAGTGTTACAGTATCTGATTAAAATATCTTTGTTTCTAACTGCCTCTCTGATGGCATGAAATTTGACCCGAATGTGCTTGGTTCTTCCATGCATAACTGGATTCTCAGCCATTGCAATAGTTGACCGATTATCAACCCAGAGAATTGTAGGTTCTTCTAATTTCACCTTCAGATCCAGAAATATCTTCCTAAGCCATAAAGCTTGATTAGTTGCTGCTGCAGCTAATACATACTTTGCTTCAGCAGAGGATTGAGCAACAATGTCTTGCTTTTTAGAATTCCATGAGAATATAGCACTACCAAAATTAAAATAGTATCCACTGGTGTTTTTGGAATCTTCCAAACTCCCAGCCTAATCACTATCTGAATACCCTTCAAGTTGCTTACTATCAGCTTTACAGAACTTAAGATCAAAGCTTCAAGTTCCCTTCACATACTTGAGGACTCTTTTTGGAGCCATCAAGTGCAAATTAGTAGGTGCTTGCATAAATCTGGAAAAGAAGCTCGTAGCAAACATTATGTCAAGCTTGGAAGCTGAAAGATATAACAGACTACCAATAATTCTTTTATACTGTACAACGTTGGCTTCAACACCTCCTGCTTCCTTACTTAGCTTGCTTCCAACCACCAATGGAGTTGACACAGGCTTGCACTCCCCCATGCTGAATTTCTTCAACAACACTCCTGCATATTTCTTTTGATGTAGAAAAATAAAATCAAAACATTGCTCAATTTACAATCCTAGAAAGTATGACATGTTTCCCAAATCACTCATGTCAACCTCTTTTTTCATCTTATTTTTGAAATCATCTAAGAAATCTCCACTAGGACCGGTAATAAGTAAATCATCTACATATAAATATACAATCAGCTGTATCACATCATCAGTGCTTTTCACATATAAGGTATGTTCACTAACAATCCTCACAAATCCTTGGCTTTGTAGGTAGTTGTCCATCCTTTCATACCAAGCTCGTAGGGCTTGTTTGAGTCCATACAAAGCCTTAGTAAGTTTACATACTTTGTCTTCTTTGCCTGGTTCCACAAAACCTTCAGGTTGATTTACGTAGATGTTTTCACTGATTGTTCCATTTAGGAAGGCTGATTTGATGTCAAGATGCCAAATCAACCATTTTTCTTTAGCAGCAAGAGCAATCAGGAGTCTAATGGTGTCATGTCTTGCCAAAGGTGCAAAAGTCTCAAGGAAATCCACTCTATACACTTGAGAGAACCCCTTAACTACTAATCTGTCTTTAAATTTGTTAATAGAAGCATCAAAGTTAAGTTTTGTCCTGAAAATCCATTTAACTCCAATGACTTTTCGGTTCTTTGGCTTATCAACCAAAGACCATGTATTGTTCTTCAATATCATCATCATTTCTGCCTCCATTGCCTGCTTCCAGTGTTCATTTGCTGCTGCTTCACTGTAACTTTGAGGTTCTGTAATTGCAATGTGACATATCTCATAAATATCTTCCAAAGATAAGGTTCCCCTAAAAGGTTCTTCATCCACATTCTCATCAGACCAATATTCTGACTTATCATTTCCCAAAGTATCAATATTGATGCTTTCATCTTTGTTGCTTTTAAACTTGTTTAATTCCTAGTTCCACTTGGCATTTTCCATCAAATCTGACATCCCTGCTCACAAACAGCTTCCTTGTCTTAACATCCAATAACTTGTAGCCTTTAGAAACTTCATTATAGCCCAAATGAATTGCAATGATAGATTTTCATCAAGCTTAGTTCTCTTAGCATCTGGTTTTTTTGCATAGCAAATGCACCTAAAAACTTTAAGATGTGTCACAGTAGGCTTGAACCCAAACCAAGCTTCATAAGGAGTCTTCTTACCAAGAGACTTAGTCTGAGTCATGTTCGGTAGGTAATTTGCTGTATTTGCAACCTCTGCCCACAAGAACTTAGGCAAGTTCATCTCAAACAGCAAGCATAGAGCCATTTCTATCATTATTTTATTCTTCTTTTCAGAAACCCCATTCTGATGGGGACTATAAGTGACTGTAACTTGATGAACAATATCAAACTAACTCAAATAAATCTCAAATTCTCTAGCACTATATTCAGTCCCAATATCACTTCTAAGGACCTTAATAGCTAAGCTAGTCTAAGTTTCAACAACTTTAAATCTCACAAAGATAGCTAATGCATCAGAATTATGTTTCAGAAAATAAATCCAAATGATGCATGTGAAGTCATCAATGAAAAATAGATAAAACTTACTTTCATTTAAAGAAAAAGTTCTCATAAGTCCTCTAAGGTCAGTGTGCACCAGTTGAAGCTTTTGTGTTGCCGTCCAACTCCTTGTCTTTGGAAATGCAATTCTGTTTTGCTTTCCAAATTGACATGTGCTGCATAGTTTATCTGGTTTTGAAACATTAGGAAGACCATTAACCAGATTATGTAAAACCATCTGCTTCAAGTAAGAATGGTTTACATGACCATATCTCCTATGCCAAAGTTCATCATCCACTACAGTAACTTTGTAAGCAGTATATTGAACTGCAGACCAGTTGAGAGGGAAGCATTTGTTTTTCATCTTCATTGTGAACAACTCCTTACCAAAAGGATCTTTTACGTTGCAGGCCTTATCTTCGAATAGCAGTTCAAAATTTTCATTTAGCAGCTGTCTTGCACTCAACAGATTTTGACTCACATGAAGAGCATAATATACCTTGGAAATCGACTTCATACCATCAATTGTTTGAACACCTACCATGCCAACGCCATAGATCAATAGAAAATCACCATTTCCAATCTCTATCTTGGTTTAAAGCTTCCATCAAACTCCAGAAAGGTAGTCTTGCACCCTGTTAAGTGGTTTGAACAACCACTATCCAATAACCAAGTATCATTCCTAAAATCACTGTCTGCTTGCTTTGCCATAAACATAACATCATTATCATCACTCTGATGCTGTGCAACCACAGTTGACTTCTCTTCAACATTCTTACTCTTGTTACATAACTTTTCCACATGACCTTGTTGGTTATAGGCTCTACACTTTATATTTGGCCTGTACCACTAATACTTTTCAATATGGTTGGTCTTCTTGCAATGTGACCAAGGCGGAAATAACTTCTTCTGTTCCCCATTTCTCTTCTCAATTACCTTCTTACCCTTATCTTTTTCATCACCTTCATTGTTTCCTAGTGCTACTGCTACTAGATTTTTCATTTCTGGTTTTAGCAACTAAAGCAGACTCAGTGAAACTTTTTTGTCTAAAATCTTTTCTTTGCTCCAAACCCTCTAGTGCATTAACAAACTCCTTCAAGGTGAGTTTTTAGAATCCTCTAATGAAGACACCTTAGACTCATATTTCTCAGGTAAGCTAATGAGCATTTTACTCTTTAAGTTTCTCTTCTGTCATCTCCCTCCCTTACATCCTAAGATGATTTACTAACCCCATCATTTTCCCAGAAAAATCTTTAATATTCTCATCATCCTCTATTCTTAACATCTCAAACTTCTGAATTAAGCTGAAGGCTTGTATCTTTCTAATCTTTTCACTCCCAAAAAACTCATCTATTAAATAATCCCATACTGCCTTAGGAGATTTTAAATGCATAACTCTAGCAAAAATTTCATAAAAAAGAGCTGAGTGTAAACAAGATAAAGCTTTATACCTTTTCACTTTATCTTCCTCAAATTGCCTGATTTGAGCGAGCAAGCGTTGGATTAACTCTCCTTTGAACAGGTTCTACATCGGATTCCACTACTTCCCATATAGTGAAGGCTTCGAGGTAAGACTCCATCTTCACACACACCAAAAAGAGTAGTTTTCTCCAATAAACTTGGGTGGAGTAGAGGAATTGAAAATGGAAGTGATAATGGATTAAGAGAAAATGAAAAGAAAGGAATAAAGAAAAGGAAAAAAAGTAGTCCCTTAAGATATCCACTCTGATACCATGTTAAGAATTTGAAAATAAAAAGTATTTTGTAAGCTTGAAGGTTTATTAATAAAGGTCAGAGAGTGAGAGAAAAACAATGAGAGAAGAAATATTTGGGGAAGACGACCCACGATCAATTACCTTGTCACATTTTACATATTGATGAATTTAATTTTTCATGATTTTCTAGATAAGTTCGTGGTAGTATATCTGAACAACATTGTGTTGTACAATTCAACCTTAAAGAAACATCAATGGCATATGTGATGCATTAGTTTAGGAACATCAAAAGCATTTGTGGTGTATTAATTCATTGTTGGAAATCAAAGCATGCCAACTTTTTACACAAGTAACTGAGCTTGAATTGGTGCTCAGAAGAAAAACAAAAAACTTTTTACACAAGTAATTGAGTTTGAATTGGTACTCAGAAGAAAAAAGAGCACGTACAAAAAATGATTTCCTTATGTATTTTCTCAAGGATGCCATTGGCCATCTAACCCTTGTAGTCCTGTATGTATAGTCATTCTCCGAGCTCTTTAATAGTTTCTTTCTGATCACAAAAGCAAGAAGACATCTTTTCATGCAATGAGTTCAAATTAATGTGGTCTACCTCAGCATTCATATCTCCATCAATATCCTAACAAGACTTTGGCAGTGCAATGCCACGTTCTTTGCACCAGTGTGAATTCAATTCTCGCACCAAATAGTTAGGGGTGAGGATCCTGTGGGAAAGGACTTGTTTGGACAGAAGGCATGTTCGGTTACCTTCATTCAACCACTTCTGGATGTGTGGCCTATCATAAGTCTGAAAATTGATAAGATACTGTTAATGCAGATGATTGAGAAGAAAAAAAGAATCCAGAATAAATATGATAATCTCTCACAAAGAAAGTAAATGTTCAGATAGTCTTGAATTGTAGTATGATTAGGATTGTTTAATTCTAATCAAACTAGTATACATTTTGAGATTGTCTTTAAATCTAGTTAGACTAGTATAACAATTCCTAATTATATTAGGATAAGATTATTGTATTTGGTACATAAAAGGATTCTATGAGATTGTAGAATAATCATCACCTAGATTTAGAGAGAGTGATTTGGGTGTACGTAGGATAAGAGTTGTGAGTTTGAGACTATTTTTGTAATCTTTTTTTTTCTTTTAGTGGATTTTTTTCTGTTACTGTGTCCGTGAACGTAGGTCTGAATCACGTAAATTTTTGTATTCTTGTGAATGTGCTTGATTTCTTTCTTTTTTATTCTATTGATTGGGTAAGATCTTAGGCAACTCTTTAGAGATAATTCCGTAATTTTTACCACAGTAAAGATATGAAATCATAAAATTTTGCAAATATTTAGGCTCAGATTAGCATCTCCTTAAATGAGAGTTGGAAGTTTATGTTGAAAAGGTAACGTTGACGCCCTAGGCTTCTTGGAACTATGCTATTAGCCGATTCACTAATGTACCAAAATGAGAGAGAGTAATCCCCATCTACCTATTGAAATGCAACCAGTTAAGAGAGGTTCAACCTCATTAAAATCATGAATGGCTGCCACACACCAGATTCATTTCCAACTAAAACAAAGGATAACTCAAACTTGTTGTGGACTTCTTTCGAATCACTCAAACTCAAAAGGAAAAAAATAAAGAAGCACATAGACAGACGCAAAAAACACTTGCATGAATAATATCAAACAATGTACTTCCATTATAACAAAATTTTATCATAACTTTACGGTGAAAGTCCATTTAATCAACATGGAACCTTTGCATGTTGTTTCCCATGCCAGGAATCAAAACGAGCACCAACTACAAGTGTAAATCACATTAGAAATTCGGCTTTACATGCAACTTATAATCAATAAATAATTCCTCAATAAGGAAAGGATTTTAAAAGATTTTCACAGTGACATATAGCGGCTAACTGGTAATATTTCAAAAAGGCAACCCTTAAATCTGAATCTTTCCATAGCCAAATGAAGACCCTATGGCAAACCTTTCATCGAAAGAATGAATGAAATGATAAAAGAAAATAAAAAAGGACAAAAGAATGAATTAGGAATAGACAAGAAGCTTTAATATGCAACACACCAGCCAAAATCCAAACAGTCTAAGCATTATAAAGCAAACCTACTTACCAATACAGAAACAAAGTAAAAAAAATCAACCTTTAAAGGCTAACCTAGCCAGAACCCAAGACAACAGGATCACCCATTATTTAACCTGAAAGAGGACACTTGAATTTCTCAAGCAAAACCTTATCGTCCAGTCGAAGGCCAACAGTTTTTTTCAGCTTCAATTCTGCTAAATTACACAAGATTCTTGTAGCTTCAATTGTTGTCAATCCGATATCATCTTCTTCAAGAATCGTCTTTACCACCCTTTGCAGTTCTTTCTTTAACTCTGTTTCTTCGCATACTGCTGCTAACTCCTCTGTCGTAGCCATTGATAAAAAAACAGGTTCTTTGGGAATAGAAAGGAACAAGATTCTAATACCCAATGAAGCAAAAAGGAGGTTGGATTGTTTACGAGGAGAAAGGAAACCAAAAGAAAAGAAAAGAAAAGAAAAGATTGAGATTTGGAGTGAAATTTCTTCGTTAGTTGAACTTTCTTTTTCCCATGTGAGAAGGGAAGACAAAATTTTATGAGACAAGGCAATTTTTGGGGGTTATATATACTTCAACCGTATCAACTATTTACTGATGCTGTCAACTAAAAGAGGGATGCTTTTGTTACCAGGGGAGGCAGGGATTTTATGTCACAATGAAATTTGATTAGCTAGCATTTAAATGGCAAACGGTGCAAGTAGAATTAATTTAAAGAAGTTTTTTTTAGGTTTAATTTTATTTTTTTGTCTGATTCTGTTGAAAATTGTTTGTAAATAAAATAGACAAACAAATAAAAGAAGTCAAGACTTAGAGAATCCAAATCCATGCCTCAAAACTTTAATTTAATATATAATTTTGCCAAATGTTTAAAAGGTATACAAGTATTGGTAGGTGCTTAAATCCTGTTTGTTCCCTTCATCTTTCCCTCTTCTCTTATCCAATTTCTTAGATAAGAAGTTTATTTAAATTAAATTCATTTTTGACCCAAGAAAATTGGATTTTGATTACTTGTTTCTCTGATATTTACTCAAGATGGTTAAGTTGCTAGTATCTAAACTGAAATTTCACAATTAATAATAACAAAATTGAAAGGAAAAGAAAGGAAAGAGAAAAGTAAGGCACTTATTGAGGAATTGAATGGAAAATGAATGACATCAATCAAAACGGTTACTAGCAAGCTAAAACGTTAGGTAATTGTGAGGTGGGGCTCTATAGGTCGTTAGGATCACTTGTATCATAAGCTCTTATAGGAAACAGAAACGTGTTGAATTTGGGGATACTAGAATCATTATATCTAAATGCAAGAAAACACAAGGCATACATTTGGGAATGGAAATATTGAAATTGTTAATTATTAGATAAAAAGGTATTAAAGAATAGTTATTATTAAAAAAATAATATAATATTAATTTTTTAAATATTTAAATAAATATTTTTAATTTTTTATTATATTTAATCAAATATTTATCATTTTTTTTTTATTTTTTTTGGGAGGGGAGGGCTTGGGGGGGTTGGGGGCTTGTTTTGGGCTTTGGCACATTTGGATTGTTGAAATTATTTATATTGATTGCTAATTTTAAATTCCATTCCAGGTATTATCGGGCTTCCCATGCAATTCTCTCTCTTAAACCGTTGTCAGGTCACGTAGCTTTCGTAATTCCATGTAAATATTATGAGGGACTGAGGCTGCAACTTACCAAAGCAGTCTGTCTTCCTCTTACTTAGGAAAAAGATGAATTTCCTTTTTTAATAAGATCAAGGCATTTCTAAGTTTAACTTGTGCTTAATTTCTTCCTCGAACTATTTTAAAGACGCATTTTCAATACATTCGAGATTTTGTTTTCAAAATGTTCCTTATAAAGATTGAACTTTGATTGACAAGAAACAAAACATTCCTTTCTTTACCAACTGAATTAATCCATGTAAGTTTTAGATAATAATTTTTTTGTGCTTTCTATGAAGTATAAAGCAAGGGAAAATGGGAAAGTTGTATCAATTGCCTATTGATAATGACTGAAGTGATCATGTTAATTCATTATCTTTTTGTCTTTAAAATTTGAAGAGAATGTATGGTGCATTACAAAAAAAATATATATTATAATTAACTTTAATCAATACTTATAAATACCTGTTAATCCAATCCGTAGAATAAAAGGAAGTTCAGTTAAGAAAATCTTATCTAAATTTTGCCTTCGTCATTGATCTATAATGAAATAGAAGTTATTTATAGAAGGGTTTTTTTTTTTTTTTAATTAATAACACTTTGAATGGTGAACTCAAACAGCCAAATTCACCAAAAGAAACAGTAACACTAACCAGTAGCTACCCTTTCACTCAAACACAGCAAATTACTGAAAGTCCAACCTTAAGACCTGCACCCATTATTTGCTGCCATTAGAGAGGCAGTCACAGTTACTTCTTGACTAACGGCCAACGAGCTCCAACGTCACTCTACTCATGGTGTCCACCACCGTTGTTTCCGTCTCCATCACCACGGTTATAACCATTGTTGTCGCCATCAGCGGCGCTGCCACTGCTAGAGCAAGGTTGAACTTGGTTCACAGTAGTAATATTATAGTTTCCATCGAGGTTGAGATCATTCATTCCCTGGATAGCTGCATTCATCTCGCGAACATGATTGTTATCTGCTTCAGCTGTAAGCAGAAAAACGTCGACCAATTCTTTCATGCGTCTATTCTCTGCAATGAGTAGGTGGTTCACTCTCTTAATCCTCCGCTGTGCTTTTTTCTTTCGTTTAACTGATAGATTCTTTGCCCTTAGCCACCTCGCCATGCATCTATTCTCTGCTTTCTTCCTTCCCAATTCAACCTCCACATTCTCAAGAATGTTTCGTACATCCTGATTGGGCAAGCAAAATATTCAAAACCATTGATTAGTAATAAAACTTACGTAATATAAGTTGATTAAAACAAAAAATAACATGGTTACTCCGATCAGAAAAATTAAAGATTTTTTTTTTGAAAGGCTGAGATTTTATTGCTATAAAAATCTCCAAATGGAGACTTACAGGGAGCAAGGTCACAAGTGACTTGCTTGAAAACAAAAAGAATTCCCAGCAGGGAGGGTTGGCAGAACTTAGAAAAGATCTCGATGAGCCATCAGACATCAATCATACCAGAAAAGATAACAAAAAAATCAAATCCAATGTAGGCTTGCCCCAACTAGTCTGGGACAGAATAATTAAAGATTTGATTGAGTTAAAAGAAAAAAAAAACCCAAAGATTGGAATAACTATTCCATTTAAACCAAACACATGACAGCTTGTTTTTGTGAAAGGTGGATTTTATTGGCCATTCAACCGGCCTTATGTCAAAAATAGTCTCTAGCTGAGCTGAAATTGCCAGAGACTCTGGTCGGCATTGAAGCCGGCTTGGCAAAAGAGCAATACAAGAAACGGCAGACTGCTCACATAAACTTTGGCAGTAGCCCCACAAAACTCAGCTAACTCACCCTGCCAGAACACAAAAAGAGAGACTGGCAGCATGATCAAAAGAAACCATCAACCTAAAGCAAGCCTTCTAAGGAACCTAAACTACACAGCCCCAAAGGCAAAGCCCGAAACAACAGAACAAAAAAGTTCCAAAATACAAAAAGCAGGACATAGAAATCCTTGGTCATCCAAGCCCAAGATCAGAAACAAGTTTGAAGGATCTTACAGCGCCTTCACAAAGCCAGCTCCTCAAAAGCCTTAGCTGTGGAAACAATCTTTTCTTCTTTTATTGTTAAGTGAAAAATAAACACTAAAACAAAATTATAGGAAAAGATCTCACCATTTGAGATGATCAGTTCGAAGAGACAGAGAGAGAGATGGGTAGGGGGTGCAATTGTGATCGATGTATAGAAGAAAAAGATCTACCAATCAAGAGAGAGAGAGAGAGAGAGAGAGTTGGGGAAGGGGGTGCAATTGTGATCTATGTATAGAAGAAAAAGATATGCCAATCGAGAGAGAGAGAGAGAGAAATAAAGGGTTGGGGAAGGGGGTGCAATTGTGATCGATGTATGGAAGAAAAAGATATGCCAATCAAGAGAGAGAGAGAGAGAGAGAGGGAGAGAGAGTTGGGGAAGGTGGTGCAATGGTGATCGATGTATGGAAGAAAAAGATATGCCAATCAAGAGAGAGAGAGAGAGAGAGAGTTCGGGAAGGTGGTGCAATGGTGATCGATGTATAGAAGAAAAAGATCCGCCAATCAAAATCATACATGGAGACAATCAAAAGGGGACCCCAGCTCAAAAACCACCTTAATTAAACAACTAGAAAAACTGCTAGTGGAACAAAAACCAGCAGCACGCAGACTCTGACAATAGCAGCCACAGAAAGAACAAGCTACTAAGGCTTGCAACAAGCCAGCAGCACCGGACTTCCAGGCTCTAAAATTGTTACCTTAGCTTGTACTTGGTGGGAATCTAACGTGACCAGCGGAAATTTTAAGCCTGCTAAAATTGTGGGTCTAAAGCAGCAAGACCTATTTAGATATTAGTGTTTATTTTTTGTTAAGCCAAACATTTCATTAATAAGAAGAGAATGGTTTTCGATATTATATTTTTGTATTTGAAACAAGTGTGTTTGAAAAGTATTTTGAGCAATTATAGTAAAAAATTGTAATTACAGAAAAGAAAAAAGATGAGAGGGGAGGGATGGAAAGGTCAGGGCAGAGGCGAAAGGGTGTTTAGTATTTACTAGTATTATTATTATTATTAATATTAAAGGGCATTGATACGCGGAATTGAAGCAAAGGAAGAGAAAAGCAGTAGTGGTTATATAAGATAAAGGTTGACCATTACTTTGATCCATAAGCAAAAGAAAAAACAAAGCCAGCCAAAGAATGGTCAAGTTTTCTTGTATTGTGTGATTGTAGGAGTTGAATTTCAACTTTTACAGCACCAATATAAGAGATTGGTAATACTAATATTGTTCCCATAAGTAGTTAGTAGATAATAAAGGCAGAAAAAAAAAACCATGAAATCAAATTCCGCGTGGGGTAGAGCCGACTGCCCCCTCCCCTCGCCCTCTCTTCCTTGCAACTTCCGCCGATTGTGACCCTCTCTGCTCTCTCATGGACTTTTTAAATCCTCTTCGCCCTATCTTGCTTTCTTCGTATCAAAGTCTCGAATATGATACCCAAATACATACTTTCATCAACAAACCTTACCTTCAACTATATTCTTCTCTTAGGAAAATGTGTTAATTAAACATGGTGAAGAAAATGATTTAGCCCCCTTCCTACACGCTTCAAATATCTTCGCGGTAGCATATTACACCAAGGTGAAAAATTGGTACATGTTTTACTATTCAAATGTGGCCATGGATTGGAGAAATTAGTCCAAAATCTAATTATCCACACCAATCCCTTTGGTATTGTTTGCTTTGACTCGTTGATTTTACGATTTTATCTCACAAGAAACACCTCACAAATTAAAAGTGGTATGAACCCTTATATGCCAAGTATCATTTTAGTACACAATCGATGTGGGATTCATGGTTATCATGACATCTTCCCTTACTCCCCACTGGGAGCTTTTCTTTGATGTGGGACTTTATGGCTTAACAAGCTGGGAGCATATCTTGACTATGTGAGATTTACGTCCACGCAAAAACCGTGACACATATAATTATATGACTATTTTATTTTAAATTTTAAAATTAGTAATGTCATTATAATGATTGTATAAATTATAGATTATATCCATCCTTAGCATTTATTTATCCAATTGTCTGTAAAAGTATCTTTTTCTGCACACTTGTCTGGCTCGTGGGTGTGTTCACTCTTGACCAAGATTGACTTCTCCATTTATCATGAATTGCTTTCAACTCGTTTGAATAGTAAGGCCATACGAGAATGAGAGGGTCGAGGTGTTGAACACTATCATCTTGCACAAACCAGCAGGAAATCTCTCACAAAACAACACCAAATCAGCAGTAGATACGACAACAGATCAATAGCAAGATTAACAGCATGTGTTGCAATATTTTTTTGTAAAGAGACGTTGCACCCATTTTGGAAGATTGCTACACCATGATTGACCCTATAATCTCTCCCTATTGTTGGACAAAGTTTCCTTATATAACATAGTTTGTAACCTATTTAAAGAGTGGAGAACCAACTAAGTTCTCAAGAAGAAAAAAATACAAAAAAATTAATACGTTTATTTTTCTCCTCCTTTCTTATCTACTGTCTCTCTCAACTTCTTTCTTTCCCTCTCCCTTTTTTATAAAGTTCTTCATGGTATTAGAGCAATTTCTAGGTGAATTCTAATTTTTTTTCTTCTGTTTTCAAAGTTGTTTCTTTTGCCTACTACCTTACTTAAGTTGTTTCTTCAGTCTACCACGTCATGTGAGCGGTTTTTTTTTGTCTTCGGCCTTACTTGAGTTAAAATCTTCTATTTCTTATAACTCTTTTTCTGATTTTCTTCATATCATTCTATCATCCTAATCTTATCCTAATTGTTCTTCTTATCTTATAATTCTGTCATTCTACTACTTGGTGATTTAATCATTCTTCCATTCTAAATTCTTCCTTAACTATCTAAATTCAAAGTCAAACCAACACTTCTAGCTATTTGATAAACTTTTACCCAATCTCAATCTCTATCTCTATTGAAATTTCACTATCATTATTTATTTATTTATTTTTACTTATTATTCTTACTATTATGTTAGTTCACATCTCCTCTACTATTTTTTTTAAACTACTAATATCCTCACACTTTTTTTTATTTCTTTTACTATCAAGCCTCTATTACTATTTCTAAATTTCTACTATCATCACATTTCTATATTTTCTTGACCATTCTTAAATTACCTTACTATATCTACTCCTTCAATGGCCGCATCTATTAAATACCCTTACCCTTCAACATTGAATGTGGGAAATTTTGTTTATATCCATCTTAACCAGACAATTTTTTTTTTTTATGAAAGACTCAGATCATGGGATTAGTTAAAAGTCAAGATATGCTTGCTTTTTTGGATGGTAAATATGCCATGCCCGATCAGACTAGTCCAGAGTATATGCTTTGGAAAAAATTAAATTCTCTTTTACAAGGTTGGAGGTTGGATAACAGTACATTATCTGAAGAATCACAAGAATCACAAGAAACTAGTCTAAAGGAGTGCTTGGACTTGTTGTTGGATTAGAAACATTGTTAGATATGTGGAATGCCTTAATGGATGCCTTTGCCCAAGAATCACAAAAAATGGAGTTTTATCTTTTACAAACTCTACAAACTAATAGAAAAGATAATCTCTCCATTCCTGACTACATCAGAAAGTTTAAAGCAATTTGTGATGACTTGGCTGTTATTAGAAAACCAATAAGTGATTGAACCAAAGTGGTTCAATTGCTCAGGGGTCTTGGTCATGAATATGAGTCATTTGTAATAACTACGATGAAAACTCCAATACCATCATTTTGCAAAATTGTTTCTTTACTTCAAGGACATGAGACAATGAAATCTGTCAACTTTCCTAATAGTTTTGGTTTTTTAAATCAAACTATGGCTTTTGTTAGCCAACATTCTCAACATTAATCTAATTTAAGGATCTTCCACAATAGACCTCGACAACCACAGATTAATTTCTCATCTCAAGGATGGCATTCTAGGTGCAAAACCCTTCACATCTGCAGCAAATGTCTCTGCCAAGCAAGACCAAGACACTTAAGCCTACAGTTAAATCTGCAACAAACCAAGGCATACTGCCCTTAATTGCTGGCAATGCTTTAATCAACTTTTAACAACCTGAAATTCCCTTACAAGCTCTAGTGGCCATCAATATATCAGATATTTAATATGAAACCTAGCATCTAGACAATGGAGCCTTATCTCATATGATTTCTGACATTGGTAAGCTAAATAAATTCACTTCATATCATGGACCTAACAAAACTATGGTAGGTGATGGACACATGCTAGACATTACCCACATAGGATCTGCATCACTTAAAATTGAAAAAAAAATAATCGACATTTAAATAATGTTCTTGTTGTACCTCAAATTAAGAAAAAATTATTATCTGTCAGTCAATTAACCTCTGATTATCCTTACACTTGTAAATTCTCATCTAATGAATTTGTGATAAAGGACAAGGAGACAAAGTAGGTCATAACAACAAGAAATAGAAGTGGAGGACTTTATGCCTTGCAACCAGATAACAGTTCAACAAAAATAACAACATTATTCTCTAACAGATTTCAAATTACTTCAATAGAAGTTTGGCATGCACGGCTAAGACATCTTTAAATGATTGTCATTGATATGCTCAAAGATCAAGATTTAATCTCCAGTAAGACTATTTATAGCAATAAAGAACAAATTTGCTTTAGGTGTCAAATGGCCAAAGTATGTAGGCTACCATTTCTAAGTAGAAAGGATTTAAGTAAGGAACCTTTTTCTATCATTTATTGTGACTTGTGGGAGAAAACACCTGTTGCTTTGTATTATCACTTCAATTATTATGTTATTTTTATTGATGAATGCACAAGGTTTACATAGTATTTTCCTTTGAAGAATAAATTTGATTTTTTACAATGTTTTATTGATTTCCATAAATATGTTGAAAATTAGTTTGAAAAAAAGATCAAAGTGTTTAAATCTGATGGTGGGGGAGAACTCAAAGACACCAAGTTTAATGCCTATCTATCCAAGTTTGGCATTAAACACCAAATGTCTTGTCTTCATACATCACCACAAAATGGGATTGCAAAAGAAAATATAAGAACATAACTAAATTAGGCCAAACTGTGATGTTTTATAAAGGAATTCCCAATTACTTGTGGAATAAGGCTTTTGGAGTTACAGTCTGATTGATTAATAGACAACCTTCTAGAATATTATAGTAGAAGAACCCTCATGAGCTTTTATATAATAAAAAACCTAACTATTCATCCTTGAGAGTTTTTGGTTTTCATTGCTTCCCTTATTTAAGACCCTACAACAAAACCAAACTTGACCCTCACTCCTTACCATGTGTATTTATTAGATACAGTGAAGTATGCAAAAGATATAAGTGTTATTATCCTTCAACAAAAAGAATGTTTATATCTCGACATGTAGTTTTTGATGAGGAAATATATCATTTTCAGGAACCAACCAAGCTATCTCTAACAATTGGACTACTAATGAAGTTACTTCTTTCAGTGAGTGGTATATATGTGTAGGTACAACAAAATTCATCACAACATCATCAACAATACCCCATTCCAGATTTCTACCAGTTGTTTATGAGCAAGACCAATAGACTAGTCTCGAAGAAAACGACATGGAACCTCCTACTTCTATCTAGGATATACACTTAAACCAATTTCATCTTGAGTCCTCACCAGATACAATCCCATCATCCACCTTCATACAATTTGATCACAACTTGTCAACCATAAAAGAACCTTTCAATCCACAACAACACTTTTCTACCCATGATAATCCCTTAGACTAACTTAACCATGAATTCTCTTCAACTATCATATCCTCTTCCTCAACAACACAAACTAATAGTCTCCTTTTACTACCCAATTTTAATGAATATTTCTCACCTACAACTCATCCTCTATCATGCACTCAAACAAAATCACATACAATGACCACTAGACCTAAAAGTGAAATTGTCAAACAAAACCCTAAATGTGCATCGCTATCACACACATTCCTAGCTCACATACCTCTTGAACCTAAAATGCTTAAAACTGCCCTTCAACATCTAGGATGGCTTGTTACAATGGAAGAAGATATTGTAGCACTTCATGCCAATGAAACTTGGGAACTTATTCCACGAAAATTTGATATGAATGTCATTGGAAGTAAATGGGTTTACAAGACAAAACTTAAGTCAGATGGCACTTTATAAAGATTGAAAGCTTGATTCGTGGCAAAAAGATACTAGCAAGTGCAGGGCTTAGATTTTTTAGAGACTTTCTCTCCTGTCATTAAACCAGCTACTATCAAAGTGTTTTAACTAGTGCTTTAGTACATAAGTGGGATATTGGACAATTGGATGTAAAGAATGCCTTCCTCCATGGCATCAACTTTGAAGTTGTCTATCTTGAGCAACCACTTGGATTTCAAGACACTAGTAGACCCAATCATGTTTGCAAACTAAAGAAAGCCTTATATGGTCTTCGTCAAGCTCCACGTGGCTGGTTTGATCTTTTTAGCTTATTCCTTCTTTCAATTGGTTTTTCTTGTAGTACTGCAAATTCTTCACTTTTCATTAAACACAACACACACAACATCATTTATCTCCTTGTATATGTTAATGACATTCTTCTCACAAGTAGTGATACAAACTCCTTACATGATTTTTTTTAAACATTAAACAAAGAATTTTCAATGAAAGATCTTAGATTCATTCATTACTTTTTAGGTGTAAAAGTTCATAAGTATTCTTAGGGTCTTTTCTCAATCAAACAAAATATGCTATTGATCTTCTTACCAATGCCCAAATGCTTGATTGTAACCAATCTTTACCCCACTTCCATCAAAACATCTCTTCCCCACCACTGAACTTTCTAAAGATCACCATCTTTATCGAAGCATTGTTGGTGGCTTACAATATTTAACATTAATTAGACCAGATATTAGCTTTAGTTTTAACTGTATCTCAATTTATGCATTCACCCTCTAAATACCATTTTCAACTTGTTAAAAGAATTCTTAGATATGTTAAGGGCACTATGTCATTCATTATTTGATTAATATCTCAAGATCCTTTAGTTCTTTGTGCTTATTTAGTTGCAGATTAGGCAAGCTGTCCTTCCACATGACGATCCACTACTGGCTTCTGCACATTTCTAAGTGGTAATTGTATTTCTTGGAGTTTTAAGAAGCAATCTACTATGGCTCAATCTAGTGCTGAAGCTGAATATCGAGCTTTAGCCTCAATAGCAACAGAACTCACTTGGTTATCCTACTTATTGTGTGATCTTGGTCTCTATATGGTTTACCCAGCCTTACGCTTCTGTGACAACATATCAACTCTTTATCTCACTATTAATCCAATGTTTCATGCTAGAACAAAACACATAAAGATTGACTATCACTTTGTTTGGGAAAAAGTGGCCTTAGGACCTCTCGAAACCAAGTTTATTTCTTCAAAGCTACAAGTAGCTGACATTCTCACTAAGGCATTACCTCGACACACTTTTGAAGCATTTCGTGGCAAACTTGGACTATGGTCTCCTTCCATGTCAAGTTTGAGGGGGAGAGTTGAACATTATCATCTCCCACAAACCAATAATAAATCAATCACAAACCAACGAGAAATCTCTCACAAAACAACACCAAATCACTCATAAATCAACAGCAAATCAGCAGTAGACATGACAACAGGTCAACAGCAAGATTAGCGACATGTGTTACAATATTTTCGGTAAAGAGACATTGAACCAATTTTGAAAGATTGATACACCATCATTGACCCTATAATCTCTCCTTATTGTTGGACAAAGTTTCCTTATATAATATAATTTGTAACCTATTTAAAGAGAGAAAAACCAATTAAGTTCTCAAGCAGAGAAAAGTACAAAAAAATTTATATGCTTATTTTTCTCTTGCTCTCTTATCTACTATCTCTCTCAACTTCTTTCTCTCACTCTCCCTTTTTTATAAAGTTCTTCACGGAGCTAGTTTTAGTCAACACAAAGAAGTGTTAACGGAATCAATTTAAAAAAAAAAAGGTAAATTTTCAACATCCCTTATTTTAGCCCCCTTCTTTAATCAATTTAAGATACTTAAAAATAAAAAAAAATATCATTCAAAGTAGATGGCTCCATTCCTTGTAATTTCGACTATCGTGAGAAAGGGGAAATTGAAGGCAACTAAAATCCGGAGCTGAGAAATCAGTTTACCGTGCGACGTGGCGCGTTTGGACTAGTCTGCTGGTCAAGTGCGGTTGCTGTTGACAATTGCCTCGTTATCACCACCGGCTATTGAAAATAAACTATGAATAAGGTGTAAACAAAATCATATAATTAACACCAAATTAACTCTCATTCATTCAATTTTCTTTGATTAGCTATAATTAAAATATTATTAATTCAATATTAAAGTAAGGAGAAAAGGCAATAGATATAACTAAAACTCAATACAAAATTTTCTCAATTTCTTTATTTTTTTTGAAAAACATATTCTCAATTTCTTTATAATTAGCCATAGTGATTAATTTTTTTTAAAAAATGTCCAAAGATTTCATTATTGTGAAGAAAAATTATAAAAGTCCATGAAACTGCAAAAAAAAACTAATTTTTAATTTGCTTCAAACTTTAAAAGAAAATTTTGTGAAAATAGGATTCAACCAGTTTTGAAATTGTATTTGTGTATTTGATTTATTAGTTAATGCATAATTTTTTACTTAAAGAGTAAGATTCTTTTTTCCCATTATGAAGAAAAAAAAACCATTCCTGAAATTATTTAAAAGGAAGGTGAGAGGGAGAAACAAACTAGGGAGAAGAACAATAGAATGAAGAAAACCAACCGATGAACAATAAAGACCAAATAACATTGACAGTTGGATTGAGAGCGAAAGTTTGTTTTCATTTATTAAAAAAAAAGAAAGAAAATTTGTTTGTTTTAGTTCAAAAAAAATATAATACCCATTATTTCATTTGACAGAAACATATCATCAAAAAAAATTTAATCATGTATAAGTGTGGGTTTTGCTATAATCTCCACAATAAACAAGTAAAATTGAACGATTGTAATATTAAAGTGAAAAACATTGTAGCTACTTAATCTACTAATTCGGTAATAAAAAATAAAAGATTATAATAAGGTGTAATATTCGTTTCTAGAAAAAAATTGACCTGTTATCTGTCAAAACACGCCAATACCATTGGTCACAGCACGCCCACCATTGGCGACCAAGACTTTTGGAAAGAAAAAATTAAGTCTAATCGAAAAAAGATAAAAAAAAAAGATATAATAGACAAAATGCAGCAAAACAAATGCAGATGCAACTTGAGAAAAGTCAAGCAAATGGAGCAATTGCTTTGCTAACATAGTCGTCCGTCTATGGGGCCAATGCTCGCACGAATTTACCAAAATCGAGCGATTCTCCCCAAGATAGCTTTAGGTGATTATTCCAACCTCATGAGTAGTAGCAAATGACATGCTTTTGTTAGGATGCTAAAAGGGGAATGGGCAAAAAAACTGTACACTTGCAAAAGATTTTGCTGCACAATAAGCCATAGGGAACAGGCTATCATTTCCATGACCTATACAAAAACCAAACTAGCAACAAAAACAGAAGCCTTAACCAACTCTAATTTTGTGGGTCATTTTTCTCGGTTTCATCGTAACCTTCCATGATCAATTCCTTTCTTTTTTTTTTTTTTTTTTTTTTGAGGTTTTAACGTCAAACAAGAATGAAATGATGAGTTAAGGGTGTTAGATGGAGAAACATTATGAATGATCTAAGCTTGTGAATATCTGATCATCCCAAGGAAAAAAATTGAACCTAATGGCTTGATCGAACTGAGGCAGGCCGCTGTTGGAGCGACAAGCCGGTAATTGAACACTCAGGTTCAACTCAACACAGCTGCGACAAAACTAACCCTTTGATCATATCAACACCAAAGCTCAGCTTTTTCTGTGCTAAAACTAGACAAAGGTTCTTTTACAGAACACAGATAAAAAGGAGCATAAAGGAACAGTAGTCCTTTCTCAACATGTAAGAAAGAGTTGAGCTTGCAGGCCTGTCTTAATCCTAATGACAAGAGAGAAAGAAATAAGGCGATACCTCTGAGGAGGAAGTGAGAGCGCGGTTGTGAGGCAATGATGCAAAACATTTCGCTCCAACCATATGGTATATATATAGGAATGAAAGGTTTAGAAATTTATTTACAATCCAAGCCACTTATATATATTTTTTTATTTTTTAAAGTAAGAGCAGCCAAGCATTTTGTCGTTTTGTTCACTCGGCCTCCTAGTATTGAGTTTTTTATTTTTTCTTCAGCCGGAAGACGGCAAAAGGGCACTTACCAAGCGAGCCCTGTTCCGAGTGAACTGTAAAAAGACCCAGCATGGCATGGCTGTTCTCTGATTCGAACTGAAGCATTTATCGAGCTCCGCAGATATTAAGATCCTGAAGGAATTTACAATTAAGAAAGGTTTGTTTTAATAATCCAGGAGCAAACTGTAAAGCAATCGTATGCCCGGTTTTTTCCTTCAATTCCCACGTATGAGAAGCCATCTTTTACAAGAATCGGGCTTTTGGGAGCAAATAATTTCCTCTTTCAATTATGAGGTCTAAGCCCGTGCCAAATTGGGCCAGGTTTCCATGGGCAGCTCTAGTTGGAACTTTCTCTCTGTTTTAGTTTCAGGACCATAAATTAACTTTTGACACCAGTAACTAAAAGTACCATGCTTGTCTATGAATGACGCTGTTTAATTACTACCAAACGGTTAAAAAGGAAAGAATATAACCTCAAAGCCTTACATCTCCGACTTGTTCATAATCTCAAAGCCTATACTTAAGAATTCAATTTATATTTCTTCAATAAACATCTTGTTGGGTATTCACTTACATAGACTTTGTAACCCAAATATATTTCAATTCTACTCAAATATGAGTAAATAAAACCTAATTTTAAGGAAAAAAATTCAACATTAAGTTGAGAATAGAATTATCACTTGTATTGGACTATCAAAGCTAGAAGCACATTTAAGTTTATTTAGGATCTATAGAAAATGGAGGTTCCGGCTAGCTTGTTACTGAATGGATCCAACACTATCCCATTTCTACAAGCACCAACTTGCTACTAAGTACTAATAATAAAGCTGTACCTGTGTTTCAAGCAGCAATTTATAGACTTAAATAAACACAAAACATGCCTTTAACGCACTTGAAGAAATCCAAATTTTATCAGCACCAAGCAGAGTACAAGTACTTGTACACTATTTTTTCATAATTATTCCTAAAATAGATCATTAAATAGAGTTTTCCATAACCCACCAATGACCCATGACCCTACTTACGGCGCGCAGCCGCCATTTGCACCAATGATCCTACTTAAGGCGGTCACCATCGCAACTGCCGCCCTCTCCACCAGAGTTGCTGCCTTCACCGCCGTCACGCTCTGCTCCTTCAATAGTGACATCAAGATCGTAACTCTCTCCTGCACCAACAACAACCATAAAACCGTTAGCAAATTCAAAACAGAGTGTTCACCACACAGCCGGTTTAATGTTTAGCTCCGGCAGGTGATCGTTTTTTCAATCCAATCGGTTCAACCGATCAAACTGAAGTAACCTTCCGCTTATGAAAATATTGCAGAAACTTTTTCTTTTTACCGTAAATGCCGCCAAATCCTTCACCGTTCCAGCCAGAGTTGCCATCACCCTTCAGCATAGAAATAATAGCGTCCATCATAGCTTTCTCATCAAAATTCTGAGCAATCTCGACATCGTTATTCTCAACAGCTCCAATGAAAACCATGAAATCATCAACCAATTTTTCCTCAATTTTTATCTCTTGAAGCATCTCCTCCCTCTTTACTATTAGCATCGAGCGTTCTAGCTCCTTCTCTAGAAATGCAACTTCATCATGTTTCAGCGACTCTTTCATAAGCCTTGTCTTCTCTCTCTCCCATTCCAATGCGAGACCCATAGGGATCGCCTCAAGGAAATTTCCTGCATCCTGTTTCACCAAATTTCTATTAGGAAAAAGAAAAGAAACAGAAAAATTAAGCTACCCGGTTTAATAGAGAAAATCAGGGTAAGTGCGGTGAGGAGCTTCAACCGCACCGCCCGTGCCATACCAAAGCATTGAATTTTAATTTGGAAAAGTTTAGCTTTATTGGGATAAACATACTCGTAACAACTTGGCAAATGAGAATTAAAAAACAAATAAAGGAACTGAAATTGTAGAGATAGAAAGCTGACCATGTCAGAAAGATTGAGCAAATAGAGTAACAGACACTTGTAATAACAGAGCTATGCCCGAGTCGGACACGCTCTTGGAAGAGAAAGAAAAGGTTATACTTCTGCCTTCTGAGGATGGCAAAAAATAAGGATCCGCTGAGACTTTTATACCCTGGGTTCCAGCGTTACAAATGAGGAAGTATGGACAGTTTCATCGTTGCACTCACGCGCCTAGTTTGGGTTCCAACTTTGGAAATGGGGGATCTGCGGGGAGTTTCATCGTTGCAAACCACGCGCGCCGCCTTGTTTGGGTTCAAGCTTTGCGAATGGGGAGCTCAAGCTTAGACCTACTATCCTATGTCTCTTTTTGTTTTTTTCTTTTTGGTTGGATGTTAAAGATTAATGAAATAATGGGTAGGCGAGCTTGATTTTCAATTTGACTTTGTTAACACCTTGGTTTTTTGGCTCTTTCTCTAGAAATTTTATCAAGTCTTGGTGAACTTAATGCTAAAGCTAAGATGATGATAAGTTATGGTTTTCAGTATTCTGTTTTCTTCTTTTAGTTAAAGGAGAGGGAGAGAGTGAAAGATTAACGTGATGTCATGGTAGGATGGTGTAGGACACTTTACGTTAAATCAAAAAGAGGACACCTAAGGGGGCACATAAAGGAACAGGGGATTTCTAGTCTTCCTTGTAATAATTCCCGATACGATTCCATTTTTAAAGCTTAAAGCTTAACGATCTAATACGGCACCTTTTTATCTATTCCATTTTGCGCATGACAAAAAGGCTTTCCAAAATCTTGATTGAAGCCAGGCAATCATTATTGAATGGTGGAACTTATATACATATTTTTTTTTGGCATCTGCATAAAATAATTACGAAAGTATTTGACAAACATCAATCCACGATCACTATACATTTTTAATAGTAGAAAAGTTTCTCACAACTCCACCAAAAGTCAGTTCTATTTCTATTATATCACTTTTCATACGGAAAATCACTGTATAAAAAATAAAATTAGAAAAGCACTTAGGTTTTTAATCTCATAACTCATATACTCTTTTATTTATATGTTTTTTTTTATATTTTTAAAAGAATGAAATCCCAAATTATTGAATGTGATAGACTGATAGCATAAACAAGAAAAACAAAAAAAAAAAAGAAAAGAATCTCTCTCTCTCTGCGAGAGAAAAGATATAAAAACAAAAGTCCAGACATAATATTCCTTCTTTAACTCTCACTTTTTCATTTGGCACATGAAGTGAGAAAGCTTCCTTAGCGTGTTGACTGTACTGAGGGATAATGATCTTTAGGATGATAACCCGAGTCCTCTCTTTCCCTCTTTTTCCCGGCCCATTCCCTTGCCTCCTACAAAAAGAGAGAGATACCCTAAAATTAGAACTAGTTGGGAAGTACTGTTGAAAATACTTAAAAAGAAAAACAAACAAATGGTGTCCATTTTCATAGTTTGCATAATAGATAGCTTGATAGCTTTTGCAATTAACTATTTTTTTTCTTACGGAATTGTGGATTGTATATATTGAATATGATTCTTAAAAAAAAAGAAAAAGAAAGAAGAGATCAAACTTTACCGTTTTAGCCAAAAAAAAAAAAAAACTCTCCTTTCTCTAATAATTATCGTCATTTTTATTTGACATGTTCAAGAAATGAAGGCCATATTCAAACTAAAAACACTATTACTACTCCAAAACTTCAACTTTTCAATCAATTTAAGAAACTCAGAAAATAATATAAACCGTTTATATTTATATATTTTGTGGTTTTTCAAAGATGGTAATAATTATGTTAACGGAAAAAATACTACTTCTTTTTTTGTTTTTCATTTTTTTAAAGGGGTTTGGAAATCTGTTAAACGGGCAGCCTGTCCATCAGTCAAAATAGTGCGGTTTGCTTGCGACGATTGCCATAGGGAGACGATAATGAACACCCATTGAAAACTACTTAGCATGGTGTGAATGGAGTTATATATTATTATATTTATCAAAAACAAAAGAAGAGTCAATTTATTATTACTTCTATAGTCTTAACTCATTTACAAAAAAGTCTTATGGGTAGTCTTTTCTCAAGTCATAGATCAGCGTCAAAAACATCAATTGGGTCTACATAATTAAGGTTCACGTAAATGTCAATTTAAAAGGTTTTAAACTTGCAATTGGTTTAATAGTTACTACTATTACTTTCTAGTTTTTGACCCATGTATACATATTATATAGGAATTTTTATTATGATAATATTGTTTTTTCATTTGAATTCATTGCACTATTTAACTTTTGAATATATAAGCATAAAGTTGCCTTGTGCTCAAAACAATACGGAAAACAAAATTCAATCAAATGAAAAGAAATATGTGCGAGGATGCTAGCCGCACCGGTTGTGGGGGAACCATAGAGATTGCCTTACATATATTAAGAGATTGCCCGGAGGCAAAGCCGATCTGGAACAAAATCCTAACAGGAAGTCAGCAAGAGAGGTTCTACAACAGAAATCACTCAGACTGGTTTGATCTGAATTTGTCTTCGAGGACGTGAAAATAATCAAGAAACAAGAAAACGGAGGTGTTGGAGGGAACCAGAAAAGGGTTGGCATGAACTTTATATTGATGGTAGCTGGGATCAGCCAAAAAACAAAGCCGGAGCCGGAGGAGAACTCCTCAGAGGAAAATCCGGGTATTGGGTGACAGGCTTCATATTTTCCTTGGTGATTTCTGAATTGAACTTGCTAAGTTGTGGGCCATTTTCCACGGGATTAGTCTAGGTGCAACCATGGACCTCAACTGCCATGATACTGAATCTGATTCTCTTAAACTCAGCCATCTTGATAAAGCATGGTGTGTCCAATTTCCACCCTTTAGCTTCAAATTGTGAGAGCGATACAGAAACTTTTTGACAATAGCTGGAATTAGCGCCTCATCCATGTGCCTAGACAGGAAAATAATATTGCTGATTGGTTAGCAGGTAGAACTCTGGACTAACCAAGAGGAGTCCAGGTATTTGCTCAAGCTCCAGAGGAACTGGCCATCAGTGATTCTTGCAGAAGAGTTGGGAATTGGCTCTCCCAGATTAGTGTAGAAGAATAATGGATCGTGACAGTGATAGATAAGAAACACATTTTTATTTTTGACGATTAAGTAATATCATCATTTTGGTTACAAATTAAGGCTTATAACTAAGATCAATGCTATGTATTTTAAAATTAATTAGTAGTAGCTTTTTCAGTTCCCATATGCTGACCAAAAAAATTTCAACATTACTCTGATGCACTAATTTACTTGTTCCTTTTGGTTTTTCTTCTTGCCCTCTTTTTTTTTTTTAAATGAATTTTACTCAAGGAACAAGCAAGAGAGTGGGAAATTAATTAGGGGTATTTATTGTTTTCCAGTTTCATAGAATCGAGGCAAATGTGCTATGATATTTGGATCAAACGCACAATGTCTTAAATGTGGAAAAAGGAATTTGACTTGGTCCTCTCTCCACACTTTTGAAATTATTTGCCTTTTGCAAATTGCATATGGTTTGGAATACTTTGTATCTTTTTAATGCCTAAATGCAGCCATGATCATTAAGTGTCAAATCCTAGATGAAGTCCTAAAGAAATAGTTTTGTCTCAATTAGTAATAATACCATTCTGTGTAGAATCTAATCTTACCAATTTAATATCGTTTAGAAGAATCGGGCTTGAGAGCAAAGAAGGTTCTCTTTCAATTATTAGGCCTAAGCCCGTGCCAAATTGGGCCAGGCTTCCATAGGCAGCTCAAGTTGCAACTTTCTCTCTGTTTTGGTTTCCGACGATGATTAACTTTGACACCAATTATCTATACATTAGCTAAATTGAAAAAATTTTAACACAGAAAAATGAATGCACTAGTCTAATTCCATTAAGAGTAGTTAATGTCAACCCAAGTCTGAATTTCTCCTTACAACCACTTAATGTCTCATATTTGTCAAGTTTTTTCCACCACAGAACAACATCATAACTGCTTAATGCATTTACTGAACTAGCATTATGCCATTTCCACCAGCACCAACTCGTTATCACTAATAATGCTGTATCTATGTTTCAATCACTTTCCAGCAGCACTTTATACGCTTAAATCCACACAAAACATGCTTTTAACGCACTTCACTCTAAGCATGGGTCCTCTGTTTTGGACTTTGGGCTTCATTTGGATTGTTGAAATTATTTATATTGACTTGCTTATTTTAAATTTCATTTAAAATAGTTTCTTAATTACGGAAAGGATAATATTTTTTAATAAGATCAAGGTATTTCTAAGTTTTACGTGTGTCATGTGCATTCAAGATTTTCTTCTCAAAATACTTCTCTTAAATATCGAACTTGATAAAAAAAAATTCTTTTCTGTATCAACTGAATTAATCTGTGTGAAGTATAAAACATAAAAAAAAAATGAAGAAATTGTATCCGTTACCGATTTATAATAAATTAACATAATCTGTATTGTCTTTTTTAAAAAAATTGATGAGAATACATGGTGAATTACATGAAAAATATTTTTTAGAAATAATATTTTAATTTATCTTAATCAATACTTGTAAATATATACCCGTTAATCGAACCCAAAGAATAAAAGGAACTTCAGTTAAGAAAAGCTTATCTAAATTTTGCCTTGGTCATTGATCTACTTAATTTTATATATAAAGGCATAGAATGAGAATAACCTTGTTAAGCATTAGAGAATTTAATGTTTTTATCAATTGTTTCATTGTAGTATATAGCATCATCCATGAAAAAAATATAAAGGTGTGCTTCAGGAGACTGATTAACAAGTTACTTATGGAAGATTTCTTAAAATTAATAACACTTTTGACTGATGATTGCAACTGGTTAAACTATACCAGTAAAACATCAGTCCAAGAACTCAAACAGACAGATTCACCAAAAAAAGAAAGCAGTAACACTAGCCAGCAGCTACCGTTTGACTCAAACACAACAAATTGTTCGAACTCTGACCTTAAGACCTGCAACATTATTTACTGCCACTAGAGAGGCAGTCACAGTTAAACGGGCTCCAACATCACCCTACTCATGGCGTCCACCATCGTGGCCACCGCCATGACCTCTGCTGTTTCCGCCTCCTCCCCCAGGATAATAACTGTTGTTGTCGCCATCAGTGGTGCTGCCACTGTTACAGCAAGGTTGAACTTGGTTCACAGTAGTAATATTATAGTTTCCATCGAGGCTGAGATCATTCATTCCTTGGATAGCTTCATTCATCTGGCGAACATGATTGTTATCTGCTTCAGCCGTAAACAGAAAATCGTCGACCAATTCTTGCATGCGTTTATTCGCCGCAATAAGTAGCTGCTTCACTCTCTTTATCCTCCGCAATTCTTTCTTCTTCCGTCTAACTGAGAGTTTCTTTGCCCTTAGCCACCTCGCCATGCGTCTATTCTCGGCTTTCGTCCTTGCCAATTCAACCCCGACGTCCTCAAGAACGTTTGGTCCATTCTGATTGGGCAAGCAAAATATTCATATTACTAATAAACTTATATATTAACAAAAAAAAAAAAAACAAATAGAAAAGCGCATGTACCACAAAAAATAGGAAAAATTAAGTTGCAAGGTTAAACATGTCTTTAAACTGTAAAAGAAAGTTTAATTAAGAATTTTCTATTGTTACTGTATAAAATAAATAAAAGTTTACATTTCGAAAATTTTATAATCCAAAACAATTGAAATTTTATTATAAAACTATGTTTAAAGACATTTAGTATTGAGTGTCGTGGACTTATTTAGGATTTAGAGTTTGGATTTTAAGATTTAAAATTTTAGTTTTAGGCATTGATTTCTTTTCCTTTTCAAATCTCAAAATTTTATATTTATGACTCTCAACACAAAATAATTTAAAATTTTAAAATATATAAAATTTTGCTAATATAAATCTTCTATGTCATTATCTTAATGAGAGCCATGCGTTTTATTGGATATCATAGTTCTAATGAGAGTGAGATTGAGTGTCATGGTTTCAATGTAGAGTAATGTGAATCTCATATCAAGAAGATTGTATGCTCCCAACAAGTTGAACCATAAATCTCATACTGAAGAGAAGTTCCTAGGGTGAGTCAAGAGAGAATTTCATGATCTCATAAAAAGTCATGAATTTTACATTAATTGTGTATGAAAGTGACACTAGATATTTAAAGATTCGCCCAGCTTTCAATTTGTGATATATTTCTTTTAAACAAAGCGAATATTACTACTGTGAGAGCCAAGGAAAGATCCCAGAGAAGAGCCAAGAGGATGGCGTGGTGAGAGCCAAGGGAGGTTGTCGATATGGAAGCGAAGGGAAAGATGTCATGGTGAGGTCAATGGTCCTAGAGAGAGCCAAAAGCGAACAGAGGAGCCAAGGGAGGATGTCGATGTGGGAGTCAACGGAAGATCCCAGAGACGAGGCAAGGAAGGATATCATGGTGAGGTCATGGATCTCAATTACAGCAAAAGCGAACAAAGGAGCCAAACGCGGATATCGATGTGGGAGCCAAGGGAAAAATACCAAAGAGGAGCGAAGGAAAGGATATGTCAATGTGAGAGCCAAGGGAAGATCCCGGAGAAGAGCCAAGGAGGATGTCATGATGAGAGCCGAGAGAGAATGTTGATGTGGAAGCCAAAGGGAAGGATGTCATGGTGAGGTCAAGCGTCTTAGCCAGAGCAAAAGCGAACAGAGTAGCTAAGGGAGGATGTCGACGTGGGAGTCAAGAGAAGATCCCAGAGAGGAGCCCAAGGAGGATATGCCAATGTGAGAGCTAAGAAAAGATCTCAAAGAAGAGGTAAAGGAGGATGTTATGGTAAGGTCTTGGATCTCAGCCAGAGCAAAAGTGAACAGAGGAGCCAAGGGAGGAAATATTAGTGTGAGAGCCAAGGGAAGATCTCAGAGAGGAGCCAAGGAGGATGTCATGGTGAGGTCAAGTCAAAAGGGTCTCAGCCAGAGCAAAAGCGAACAGAGTAGCTAAGGAAAAGATGTCCAAGTGGGAGCCAAGGGAAGATCCCAAAAAGGAGGCAAGGGAGGATATGTCAATGTAGGAGCCAAAGGAAGATATCACGGGTCTCAGCCAGAGCAAAAACGAACGTAGGATATCGCGGAGAGGTCAAAGGTCTCGGCCACAGAAAAAGCGAACAATTTTTTTCTCGTTTTTCTTTTTCTCTCTCATAATTTCCCATCTTTTGCCCTGCACATGGAAGGCAAATAGCCATATCCAGGTGAGGTCCAGGGAGGATATGATGGTGAGGTCTCAGCCATGTCAAAAGCCAACAAATTTTTTTTTATGGTTTTTCTCTTTCATATTTTTCCCCTCTTTTTCCTTTGGCAGATGGTTTTCAATCGCCGGAAGAGTTTGGTTTAGGTAAGACACTTGTCTCTTTCATACTTTCCCTTCTTTGGTCTTCAATCATTGGAAGAGTTTGGTTTTAATTTTTTCCTCGTTTTTCTCTTTCATCAGGTTCCTTCTTTTCCGTCGATTGATGGTCTTCAATGGCCGGAAGATTGAAGCAAAAGATAACACATGTGTCAACACAAAGACTGAACCAAAGATTGGTTCCAAAGCACATGTAAATCTTCAACTGCTTATGTTGTCAATACAAAACCTGGACTCGTTTGCTTGATAAATGAAAAACAAAAATTATAAGAAACGATATCAACATTTGAGAAAGAAATTGAACGGATAGAAACCTCACCATCTCTAAAACTGGTTCGGAGACTATGGCGTTTGAGAGAGAGAGAGAGATATGGGTGTGGTAGAATGGGGTGGGAAGCTGATTGATTTATAGAAGGAAAAGTTATTTGGGCGCCTCTTTTGCAACAAAAGGCAAGCATTTGCCTTTGTCATTGTAATAAGGAGCATGCGTGGTCCTAACAGAAATAGACGCGGAAATAACGACCTGTGGTTTGGCAAATGGCCTTGCTCAACACCCAGCACAGCAGCTGGTTTTAGATTCCAATATATATAAAATAATAATATAATTGCAAACCCTAACATTTAATGTGTCCCACTAGATAACCAAATAATTATCTAACATTTCATCTATTTATAAGTTATTTATTGTATATACACAGCACCCCTTAATAAACTAACTCTAATTAGGTAGAATAATAACACTTATTATTTTCTAAACGAATTGAATTTGGCATTATTTTCTAAAACTTATTTGAACATTTAACTCATTATATCTTTCCATGTTTAATTGAATTGTCCCACTAAACCTGTTTTAAAAGGCATAAGTATTCTATTCATGGACTATAGATGAGACCATCAAAAGGGGACCGACCCAACTCAAACACCACCTAAAATGCTAAGAAAACTGCTTGTGGAACAAAGCCAGTAGCCACAAGGCTTCCAAGAAACCAGCAACAGAAGACTTCCAGGCTCTATTGTTACCTTGGCTTGTTACTTGGTGGGAATCTAAGCTGACAAAGGAAATTTCAAGCTTTGTGGGTCAAATACACTAAGACCTATTTAGATTTTTTTTTTGTTAAGCCTAATATTTCATTAATAAGAAGATAATGGTTTTGGATATTATTGTTGTGGTTGAGGAAAGGTGTGTTTGGAAAGCATTTTAAGATATTATAGTAAAAATTTGTAATTTTGAAATTTTAAGTATATGACATTACTATTTAAAAGTGCTATGAAGAGTTAAAATATAATTAAATTAATTATCATATTCTTAAATTAAGCTTATGAATTTAATTCTCTCCATGAATGGATCACCCACACCATTTATTTATCCATCTGTCCGTAAAATTGCCTCTTTGTAGACTTGTCTGGTTGTGAGGGTTAACTCATGACGAAGACCAGCTTCTCCATGAGCAGTAACTTACTGCCAGTAACACCATATACAGGAGAATGAGGGGCGGAGCTGACCTTTGAATAGCTCTTCAAAATATGGCTAAGCTATGGGCTTTGTCTTAACAAAGAAAGGTAAATATTCAACATCCCTTATATTAACACCTTGCCTTTAATCAATTTAAGAAACTTGAAATTATTTATATAAATATATAATATCATTCAAAGTAGATCGCTTCATTTCTTATAATTTCAATTATTGTGAGAAACATGAAACTAAAGATAACTAAAATCCAGAGTCGGTCAAGAGATGTGCGGTTGTTGGTAACAATCGCCTACTTATCACGATCAGCCATTGAAAATAATCTATCAAAAATGTATAATTGGAATCATATAATTAACACTACTTATTCACTCAATTATCTATGATTAACTATAATTAAAAAACTATTAATTAAATATTAAAGTAATGAGAAAAAGCAATAAATATAACTAAAACTCAATAGAAATTATTCTCAAGTTCTCTACAATTATCCATAGAAATTAATTTTTTAGAAAAAGAAATTTCCTAAGATTTAATTATTGTGATGAAAAAATTATAACAGTCTATGAAACTGCAAAAGAAAGAAAACAGTCAAAATATCATCCAAAAGAAAAAAGTCTAAAGCTATCCTCAGACAAAATTGATTTTTAATTTGCTTCAAACTGAAAAAAAAAAATTTGTGAAAATAGGAATCGGCCAACCTTGAAATTATTTAAAGAAAGGTGGGAAGGAGAAACAAAAGAGGAAGGAAGAACAATAGAATGAGGACAATAAGACCCAATAATATTGACAGTTGGATTAAGTGCATGTTTGGCCTAATTTTTTTTTAATTTATTTATATTTTAAAAGAAAAAATCAAGCCAAACATGATTTTTTGAGAAATTTTTAAAAAAAAATTACTTTTTTTTAAGAATAAAATTTAAAAAAAAAGAGCTTAAAAAAAACCTTCAAGGAGGAGCTTTTTCTTCTCTTATTTTAAAAATATAAAAGAATTTTTATTTTTGTTTCAAAAATATCTTCATTTGTTAAAAATAATTACAATATTACTCTATAAAAAAAAGAAATACCTTTTATGATAATTTTAACAAAAATTATAATTTATAAAAAAAACTTATAAAAAAAATTTACCAAACAACTTTAACTTAATTTTAAAAATTATTATTTTTTATAAGAGCTTCATAATAAATTTTAAGTTAAAAAAAAATCAAGCCAAACAGGCTCTAAGAGTAAAAGTTTGTTTTCATTTATTAAAAAAAAAAGTAATTTTTGTTTGTTTTGGTTAAAAAAAATCTAATAATCATGAATTATTTCATTTGACAAAAACATATCATCAAATAATTATATATATAGTAATAAAATTATATTGAACCATTGTAATATTAAAGTTAAAAAACTTGTAGCTACTTAATCTAGTAATTCGGTAATAAAAAAAATAAAATATTATAATAAGATGTAATATTCGCTTCTAGAAAAAATTTGCATTACGTAAATCAAAAGACAACCGACCTGTCATCCGTCAAAACACTTAAAAGTTGATTGGCGACCAAGACTTTCGGAAAGAAAAGATTAAATATAATCGAGAAAAGATAAAAATTATAAAAAAAAAAAGAAAAGAAAAGCAAGACATAATGGACAAAATGCACATGCAACTTGAAAAAAGTGCAAGCAAATGGAGTAATTGCTTTGGCACTATAGTCGTCCGTTTACGGGGCCAATGCTCGTACGATTTTACCAAAATCGAGCGATTGCTCCTCAAGATACCTTCATGAGTAATAGCAAATGACATGCTTTGCTTTGTTTTGGGTTTTTTTAGGGTGTTAAAAGGAAAATACGGTCAAGTAATGTACAATGAACTCTACTTTTGTGGGTCATTTTTCTCGGTTTCACCTTAACTTTCCATAATGAATTCCCTTGTTTCTTTTTTTTTTTTTACGCTCCAACATCGAAAAAATTTCTTTTTATTTAAAAAAATAAAAAGTTTTGAATAATTTGAAAATTTCTAACTATTTAACAAAATTATTTGATTTCTTATCTTGTTTGTCATTTCTCGCTTATATGTTTAACTTATTATGTGGATTGAGAAAATTTTCATTTTAATGGTTTTATATTAAAGTTAAAAATTTTTTCATAATTTTAAAACTTAAAAAATTAAAAAAATCTCATAAAATTCTATATAACAAATAAAAATAAAAACATTAGGTGTTTAAAAACAAGAAGATGGAGGCAATCTTAAATTTTTAAATTTTTGTTTGGCCTTAGAATTGATCAAAAGTATACTTTTGGTTCGGCCTAGTTTCAGTCTAATGTTAGTATACTAACATCCATGTTTTAGAAGTCTGTAATTCAAATGCATAAAATATGATATACGAGATAAAAAAAATCTATCTCTATACTATAATTCAAGACTCAATAAACAGTTATATATATAAATGAAATGATGAGTTAATGGTGTTAGGTGGAGAAACATTATGAATGATCTAGGATTGTGAATATAATATCTGATCATTCCAAGGAAAAAAATTGAACGGAATGGCTTGATCGAACTGAGGCAGGTTGACGTTGGAGCAACAAGCCAGTAATTGAACATCCAGGACTCAACACAGCTACGACAAAGCTAACCCTTGGATCAAATCAACACCAGAGCTTCTCCTGGAAAAAAAAAGAAGGAACAGTCCTTTCTCAATATCCAAGAAACAAGAAAGAATTGAGCTTGATGGCCTGTTTTAGTCGTATTGACAAGAGACAAAGAAATAAGGCGTTATCACCAAGGAGGAAGTGATAGCGCCGTTGTGAAGCCATGGTGCAACGCATTTCCCTGTATTTATAGACGCCAAAGGCTTGAAAACTTAATTACAAGCCACTTGTTTCTTTGACCACAGAGCACTTTGTCGTTTTGTTCACGCCTGACTCCCAATACAAGTTTTTTATTTGATTTTTTTCGAAAAAAGCACTTCAATCGGGCTTGGGAGCAAAGAAGGTTCTCTTTCAGTTGTTAGGCCTAAGCTCGTGCCAAATTGGGCCAGGCTTCCATAGGCAGCTCTAGTTGCAACTTTCTCTCTCTTTTGGTTTCCGACGATGAATTAACTTTGACACCGATTATCTATACATTAGCTAATAATACCATTCTCTTTGATAAATTGATAAAATTTTAACACAGAAAAATTGATGCACTACTCTATTTCCATTAAGAGTAGTTAATGTCAACCAAAGTCTGAATTTCTCCTTACAACCATTTAATGTCTCATATTTGTCAAGTTTTTTCCACCACAGAACAACATCATATTTGCTTAATACATTTACTGAACTAGCATTATGCCAGTTCTACCAGCACCAACTTGTTTTTACTAATGATGCTGTTATATTGCTGTATCTATGTTTCAATCACTTTCCAGCAGCGATTTATGCACTTAAATCCACACAAAACATGGCTTTAACGGACTTCACTATAAGCTAGCATAGTTCCTCTGTTTTGGGCTTTGGGGTTCATTTGGATCGTTGAAATTATTTATATTGACTTGCTTATTTTACATTCCATTTAAAACAGTTTCTCTTCCTCTTAATTACGGACAGGATAATATATTTTTTAATAAGATCAAGGTATTTCTAAGTTTTAAGTATGTCTTGTGCATTCAAGATTTTATTCTCAAAATACTTCTCATAAAGATTAAACTTGATCAGAAAAATTTTTTTTTTATCAATTGAATTACTCTGTGTGAACTACAAAATACGAAAAAAAAAAAATTGTATCAGTTACCTATTCATAATGAATTAAGACAATCTATATTATCTTTTTTTAAAAAAAAAATTGATGAGAATACATGGTGCGTTATATGAAAAAAAAATTTAGAAATAATATTTTAATTAACCTTAACCAATACTTGTAATTAAATATATACCCCTTAATTGAATCCATAGAATAAAAGGAACTTCAGTTAAGAAAAGCTTATCTAAATTTTGTCTTGGTCGTTGATCTACTTTGTTTTATTATAGTACATAGCATCATTCACAAAAAAAATATATATATATATAAAGAATTGCTCCAGGAGACTGATTAACAAGTTACTTATAAAAGATTTCTTAAAATTAATAATACTTTGACTGATGATTGTAACTGGTTAAACTACACCAGTAAAACAGCATGGTCAAAGAACTTAAACAGCCAATTCACCAAAAAAGAAAACAGTAACACTAGCCAGCAGCTACCTTTTGGCTCAAACACAACAAATTATTGAAACTCTAACCTTAAGACCTGCACCATTATTTTCTACCACAAGAGAGGCAGTCACAGTGAAACGGGCTCCAACGTCACCCTACTCATGGTGTCCACCACCGTTGTTTCCGTCTCCACCACCACGGTTATAACCGTTGTTGTCGCCATCAGCCGCGCTGCCACTGCTACAGCAAGGTTGAACTTGGTTCACAGTAGTAATATTATAGTTTCCATCGAGGTTGAGATCATTCATTCCTTGGATAGCTTCATTCATCTGGGGAACATGATTGTTATCTACCTCAGCCGTAAGCAGAAAATCGTCGACCAATTCTTGCATGCGTTTATTCTCCGCAATAAGTAGCTGGTTCACTCTCCTAATCCTCCGCAATTCTCTCTTCTTCCATTTAACTGAGAGTTTCTTTGCCCTTAGCCACATCGCCTTGCGTCTATTCTCGGCTTTCGTCCTTGCCAATTCAACCCCGACAGCCTCAAGAACGTTTGGTACTTCCTGATTGGGCAAGCAAAATATACAAAACTATTTATTACTAATAAACTTATAAAAAAAGAGAAAAAAGAAGAAGGAACAAGTAGAAAAGCACATGTACCAAAGAAAATAGAAAAATGAATGTGTAGCTAATATAAGTTAATTCATAGTCAAAGTTAATGGTGCCTTTGGTAATTAATGTGTAGCTAAAGAACACATGTACCAAAGAAAATAGAAAGTGTAATTAAGAAATTTTATTGTTAATGTATAAAATAATAATTTTTAAAGTTACCTTTCAAAAAAAAAACTTTAAAGTTTATAAAATTTTACGTTTTGAAAATTATATAATCCAAAATAATTGGAATTTATTACAAAATTATGTTTAAAGACATTTAGAATTGATTGTTGTCGATTTATTTAGGGTCAAGAGTTTAAGTTTTAAGATTTAGAATTTAAACTTTAATTCTTAAACTATCAAAGAATTCTTTCCCTTTCAAATGTCAAAATTCTATATTTATGGCTCTTAACACAAAATATATTTTACAATTTTAAAACTGGATTGCAGTACTGTTCCTTCCCCTGAAATTTTGATAGTCAACTAAGTGGAACTTTGCTAAATTTTTCATAGGAAAATTGAAAGATGCTGAAATAAAATTTCTAAACTTGTCAAAAACACTATATAATTATCAAAAAGTATACATTGTTTTGTAATTGAAAATTTACACATTTAATTCCTTTGCATGTAATTTTAAAATTAATAATTAATTACATTAATAAGCACATTGACCCTTACAAATGAAATTTTAATGCGATTGATGAAATTCTATGAGGTGAGGTTGAGGCAAGGACAAAAATTGATCACTTGGTCGATTCCGGGTCTATATGCATGTGTCATGGACCTACAATTCTAACCCTAAAACATATATGTTAGGTAGAGAAAAATTCATATTTACATACCCAAGATTCACTCATCTTTTACTGATGTGAGATTTGTGACATTTTACTTCACCAAATTGTGCAACATTTTCGTTGCATTGGCTCTTTACCTATCCAGGAGAGGGACCCTTTCATTGATCTGAATCTACTGCAACCCATATACATCTCTCTCACAAGGTCTTTAGCCATAGAAGAGAGGGACTCTTACACTGATCCAAATCAACCTTAACTCTTATGTATCTTTTATAAAGATCTCATAAAAGTGAAGATTTGAGTTTGTTCAGATACTACTTGTCACGAGTTCATATTTTCAACATAAAGATAAGATTGATAGATGGAGGAAGGTTCATGTTTAATATACCAAAAACCCATCCTATCATTTACTTATGTGAAATCCGTGACACATGCACAAAGGTTATAAAGGGCTTAAGATTACGAACCTCCGATATGGGGAGGAACTCAACAACCTATGGAGATTCATAGTGGTGGAAAAGAATGGTGGAATCCCTTTGTCTTTGATTCCACATGAAGACGGTTGTAAGAAGGTCAGGTTTGTATTGGAGGGTCAAGTTCTTTTGTTTTGCACCTGTAGGTGTATTGGAGGGGTTTGCCCCCGATCCCTTTGTATCTGCATACTAAAACATATCGAGCCCTTCATCTCAACTAACAATTAATTTTGTTTTGTGTTTGTAAGGATGGGATTCATGGTTGGTAATAATAGTAACATCTCTCTAAGGTGGCAGGGGGAGTGGATTGATGGAGTGACACTCCATATTGCCTTTCCATATATTTTCATGCTTGCAATTAACAAGGTTGACATTTTAAACAAGTCTAGGTCATGGGGGAATGATACTGAAAAGGAGAACTTTTGACTGTAAAACTAGCCAATTGATACAATGGCAACAGGCCCTTAGAGGTACCTTCCTTATAAAAGTCTTACAAGACAAACTCATATGGAAATGATCTATTAGTGGTGCATATTTGGCAAATTCTTTCTACATAATTGTGGTGGGTAAGAATGGGGAAAATAAGGACTTATGAAAATCAATATGGATTGATTTTTCTCCTCTAAAGTCTAAGTATTCTATTCGTAGGTGCTTAAAGGTAAAGTCTCCATAAAAAATGAGTTAGTGAGAAGAGGGTTGTTGTGCAGCAACTTGACCATTTGTGCTCTTTTCCATAAGGAGGTTGAAATGGTAAAGCATTTATTCTTTACATGCTTTGAAACTTGGAAAATCTAGTCATTATGGTGCAATTTGTAAAGGCTCACTTAGACAATCTCAAGGGAGATAATTTATTTCTTGATGGTGTGGGACATCATTGAGACTTGGTAAGGCAAGATAAGGTATGAAGGGTTGCTTTCTTTGTCATTTTATGGTCGATTGGATATAAAAAAATGATATGGTTTTTAATGGAAAAATATTTTCCAAGAGTGAAGAAGAGAAGTTGAATGAAGAATGGAAAGAAAACAATGAGGAAAAAAGAGAAAGATCACCAAAAAAAGGAAAGGAAGAGTAAAGTGTGCCAACCAGGTGAAACGTAATTTAAATTTAATGTTGATGCCTCAGTGAATGGATGCTCGAAAGATGCTAGAATTAGAGGGGGAGGGTATCTTCAGGCATAGGCATGAGGGGACCTTCGACCATCGTTTCAAATTCCATTGGGGTGGATGATTCAAACCTTGTTGACCTGCTTACAATCAAAGAAACGCTTTTGGTTTTTATAGGTTCACAATACGTTAGTTCTCATGCATTCATAATTGAAAGTGACATAGTAAATGTAGTGTATTAGGTGCAAAATTCAGACAAACCACCTTGTCAGATGAGAAAATGGTTACTGCAAATTGAAGCTTCGAAACGAGAAGTGAAAAGATGGCTGATCAACCATACCTTAAGGAAGGGAAACCAAGATGCTGGTAGGTTGGCAAAGGAAAGAGTTGTTGGGATGCTGACATGCTAAGTGTCACGATGTTAGATGGGGGTCATGAATCCAATATCAGTTATGTATTAGAGTGAGATTGAGTATTTGAGTGTTCACATCCACTTCAATTTGTGAGACTCTTTTTTGTAGGACAAAACCGTGAAGCTTAGTAGCGTCAAAGTTGAAGGTGTTTGTCCCTAAGAATCTAAGGCTTGTTAGCCTAAGTTCGCCCTCTATTATCCTTTGTTTTTCTTATTGGTTTGCTTTGGAGCTCCAATGATGAGTCCCATAGGATGTTGGAAAACTACATATTTTTTAGAATTTATGTACAAATATGTTCTATTTTTGGGTTTCAAATTAGGTTTTACGAATATGATGCTGAGATGATGAACTAGGATTTTGAGCTGCTATGCCATTTTTATAACATAGCATTTTAAAATCCAATTGCTATTGTATAGTTTTAGGGAACTCTCTCTTTCCTCTTGCTCAATAAATTACCCAATTTAAAAAAAAATAAAAAAGTGTGCCCACCAGGAGGAGAGAGGAGGGAAGCAAGTAAATCTGTAAAAAGAGTTGTGTTAGGGTTGGAGAAAAACAAACAATATATATTTTTTTACTTAAGTGAGAAACAATAAATATAACTTCTAATCATATGGTATAAAAAAGAAGATTTGATAAAATTGACAATGCTTTTGGTTGTCCAATTGCATTGCCCAAGTTTGATCTTCCCAATCCCCTTGGAAGCATAAATATATAATTGAGTTTGGTTATCGTATATCCAAAGAGTAATGTCCATACGCTATTCGAACTCAAGATAAGTAACAAAATTTTTGTCCATACTCATCTCAAATCCAAATATAGAGTACCTCGAACCCTATGCAATAGAATCGGATACTTACGAATATAAATCTGGATATGAGATAAGTTGATAACCAATTACATATCCCTAGTTGCAATACTCAGTTCTAAAAATGTTCTAAAAAATTAAAAAAAAAAACTTTACTTCCTTATAATTTCATAATGAAAAGTCAAAAAAGAAAAGAAAGAAAAAAAAAAGTGAGGGAAAGAGGTGGGAAGAAATTTAAAGAGTTAAGGAAAAAATTTAAAAATTAAAATAAAATTGATTGAGATTGTAAAGTTATTTTATTATTTTTTATTTATATTAATTATTTAATAAAAATTTATTTTAAGAGAATCATTAAAAATATAGATAGTATATAAAAAAATTTAAAAATTTTTGGGAGCTAACAAGGGGACGCTCCGCCTTTGGTCAATAGTATGGTTGTGTGTGGATAGCTTTCAATTGAGCAAAATATATATTTTCAGTCTAATGCGTTCACAATTGTTACTTTAATTAAGTTAAATTACGTTCAAATTTATTTATTTATTTATTAAAAAAATTGAATTATACTTTTTTAATAAAAAATTATGCATTAATTAATGTGTCCAATATCCAAGTGTAAATTGCATGCAATTTATTAACAAAATGACAACAATGCAATCCAATAAAATCTATATTTAAAAAAAATATGAAATCTAATAAGTAATGTATCGATTACAAGTTATATACAGCCTAAAATATAGTATAAAAATGACAAATAAATAAATATAAAAAAAAAACTCAATATTTGTTACCGGGTAAGTAAGAACCCCCACAATAATGTCAATTAGGAAGCGGACAAAGATCTGACAGAACGTCACGTCTCACGTTAACAGAATTATTCATGGAACCAAATAGAGGGAACACTATTAAGAAAAAAAAAAGAAAAAACAGTTATATAGTGCCTAGATGCCACCAACGCACCAATTAAGTGCTAGATCTGATTGCTATCCAGCCAACAGGGCACTGCCACCAACCAGATCTAACCATTAATAGGCCCAAGCTAGCTGTCGGCAAACATAACCTGGTTGGTAGACCTTTCCTCATCTTAGATCCAGACGTGACTACAATTTTATAAAAAATACATGGACAAAATGGTTATAAAACCAATTATCCTTTTGTTTTTGGGATCTAAATAAATTTTTCCCTACAGAATCAACATAATTATTCCAAATTCATCAGAAAAAACTTAATAAGTCATTACTGTACAAAAAAATAGCATGGTTAGTCCGATCAGAATAGTTAAAGATTTGATTGAGCTAAAAAAATTGGAATAATTATTTTTCATTTATACAAAACGCCTGTAAAAAAAAAATAAGGCTTGTTTATGTTGTGAAAACAAAATCATTTCTTCTTTCGTTGAATAAAACACAATTATAAGAAAAAGATGTTATTATTTGAGAAGGAAATTGAAAGGATAGAACGTCAAAATTATAGATAGGAACCCTCACCATCGAAGAAGAGATTCGAAGAACTTGATAGAGAGGGAGAGAAAGGGACAGAGAGATGGGTTACGCAGCCAGGTAGGAAGGAGGCGGAAGTGAGGGGTAGATGCTGCTGCAGAAGACTGCCTTGTTTGTCTCCGTATTTAAAGAGCAAATAGTTATCTGGGCGCCTCTTTTGCAACGAAGAACAGGCATCTGCTGTTTTCATTGGTGTAAGAAAAGGCTTGTTCCTAACAGAAATAGAAGCGGAAATAACAAACTGTTATCGAGGCCCGTGGGCAAAATATGACTTGCTCAAAACCCAGCAGCTGGTTTTAGCTTCCAATAGAATAATAATAACAATCATTAGTGAGTCCAACTTTAAAAAACAATCAGTCAGCCCACGTTTCTCCATCGGTCAACAATTCATATCTCTTTTCTTCGTAACCAGAGAAGTTACGTTTTCTAAAAAAGAGTATTGAACCTGTGAAAGTTGAAAGAAGGGCTTGAAATCTCTAGCATGGATTCTGAAACAAAATCCAATATGCCTACAGTAGTAAGTCCTTTGATCTTGGTCGTATTTCTCTGTGCATTCGCATCCCCTATTCTTTGACTCCTCAGCTTAGATCTACTTGATTGTTTTCATCTTTTCACCTTTCCTCATTGTCGGCTTTCCCTCTGATCTACACTATACTTCAAGCTTGCTGTTGGGTCGGCTTGGTGAACAATAGGGAATCATGAATTTTGAATATTTGATCATAGATTTTGGTCAAAGAGTTTGAATTTTTACAATTGAATGCTCTGTTTGTTTTTTCAGATTTCATTTTGGCCTTTGAATTTTGTACGCTGTGAGGACGTGTGTGGTCTGATATGAGTGCCGTGTCTAGCCTATTGGTTCTTGCCATATGTCTATTTTGTTTTTTGTTCTATCTTGCTTATTATTCTTCACGTCAATGTTTAGCACTTCTTAGATTAGAACAAGTTTTTAGTTTAAGGTCCTTTCTCATATCTGTCTTTCTTTTTTCCTACTTTAATTTTACCATTGTTCAATTTGAGTTTTGTCATTACTCTACATAGATAATTGATTTTTGACTGCTCATGTTGATTTCCTTTCTATTTTTTGCACTCATCTGTTTTTCTTTTTTTTAATTGAGTTTTTATGAATTCTCATGTTTAAAGAAGTTTTAAGTTATTAGTTGTTTCTAAGACCTTTGCTTTGATTTAAAGTGTTGTTCATGTTTCTTGTTGTCGTTGTGTGTTTTCCCTTTTGTTTATTTTAGTGTGAGATTTATATTTAAAATTCCTGTTACAATTTGATCATTCAATTTATTGTTTTTTTATTTTATATCTATGTAATTAAAATTGATGTTAAACAACATCAAAATCACCTTATGAATTCTGATTGAATTCTCTTACTCACTTAAAATTAATGTTGTTTTTTTTCTCTTATGCTTTTGGCCTTGCAGTGCGTTTGTCAATATCAAATTCTTTGTTGGTACAAGTTGCTGCTGAAAAGTGTAATATCTTATGATTACATTAAGTTTTAGTTACAATTTTTTGTTATTTGCTCTATAGTTTTAATTTATTCATCTCTTTTCTTGCTTAAGTCTTGACATTATTGTCTTTCAAATCTTATAAATAAGTTAGTCAAACCAATTAAAGAGTCATACCTTATCAAGGTCGGTTAGAGCAGAGGTGGGCTGGAAGTTAATATACTAAATTAATTAATTTTCAAAATAAACTACTAAATCAACTGGTTTTGTCAAATCGAATGAAAAATTCGTTCAAATTCTTTTCAAATCTATAACATAAGTAAAAGGAAAGTTCTAAAATTTTGAGATCTTGTCTTGAATTTCAGATCTGTGTTGGCTATTTGTTTTATGCGGAAGTTAATATGCTTTTGAAATTCTTGAAATGCATAGGACATGGAGATTCAAATTTAGCTGAAATACTTACAATAAATGAAGCTTTTCAATTGGTTGTTGGTTTAATGACTCAGTGTTAACAGAATTTTTGAATAAATAGTGATTCTCTCAATACTGTAAGTTGGGTCAATAATACACAGAATGCTCCATAGAGATTCAGGTAGGTTTTATTGTAAATTGAGTATCTTTGTAATAAAATTTATTGTTGGACGGTGAAACATATAAAGAAGGTAGGGAATAGTATTGCAGATGGACTAAGTAAAGGAGTCTTGAGAGATGTTGATTTTATGTAGGTGGTGTTGGGGTAGTTGGGAATTATTATGGGAGAAGGAGTCTGATTGTTGATAACGAGCTAGAAGATTTCTACTGCTAGGAGTATTCATTTAAGTTTTGAATACTGATGGATTCCGTCCTTGAAAGGATCTTTTATTTCAAAAAATTAAGTTGCTGATGTCTGGATAATGTCTAACATATTCACGCTGCTGCCAGTATGTGGTCTGAACTTGGGCATTTCTGTCCAGTTTGGACACGGCTTCTTTCCAAGTGGATATTCTACGTTTTTAATAATCCATGTCTTAGTTTGGTATATTGTGCCTAAGGTTTGGGTGAGGTTTTTGGGCATTTTTTTTGGATCCGAACATTCCAAACATCCTCACATATATTGTTTTTATACTTAGGGGGTTATTCTATTCTTTTTTTATTTAAGATTTGTTGAATTGTTGAGAGAGAGGAAGAATTAGACATGATAACTCAGCATAAATAGGACAATATTTTTTTTTTTACTAATTTGATAATTTAAGATGAATGATGAATATGCATTTAAATTTAGTTTTTTTTCTTGAAAAAAATAGTTTAAATTATTGAGAAAATTATCTTTAATTTATATTAACTTAGTAGAAAGTAGCATTGACCAATACCTGCTTGTTCCACTACAAGATTATTGATTGCATTTTATCTTAATGTTATCATAACTTATTTTTAGTATACAGTTTCTCCATAATTGCTAGATTTTTTTATTTAATAATTTCTTATTTTCAAATTTAACAGTTTTTTTTTACCATTTTCATACATTGCTAATTAATTCTTCTTCCAGCTTAAATATGTCGGATCAATATCTATGCAATTTACGACCATTCCAACAAGGTATATTTGTAAAAGTAAGGATCGTTCGTATCTGGGAATCAATTGATCCTTCTCGACCTGACACTTTGCTTAGTCTCGATTTCTTAGCTATTGATGCCCAGGTATAGAAAATTTTCTTATACTTATAGAATAAACCAATATATATTAAATTAGTTGATATTAAATTCATTATCTATTATTAGCTTATCATTGATTTTCTCTATGATTACGCAAATTATGACCAGAGAGGTGCAATGCATTTCATGATAAGGAGTTCTGATGCATCACAATTTCGACCTCAACTGAAAGAAGGGTGTCTCTATTCAATCAAGAAGTTCCAAATTAATAATAAGAAGACTGCTTTCAATCCCATTCCGTCGAATATTATGGGCATCTTTACCAAGAACACTGTCATCCAAACAATTCAAGATAACCTAGATGCATACCCTGCAAGTTTTTTTTCTTTTGCATCTATTGACCAACTTAAGTCACGAATTCGTAATGATACAATTTTGACAGATTAGATTGTTTTCAACAAGTCTTACTTTAACTTTTTATTTAATTAGTTTTTGAATCATCATGTTTAATTTTCTTTTTTTGTTTATTGTTTCTTCCAAGATTTTATCGGAGCTCTCAAATCAATTACCACCATTGAAAAAGTCCGTTTACAAAATCGGACAAGTGATGTGAAGAAACGCGACCTTTATATAGAAGATTTGAGGTATGAAAAAACTAACGATTCTTTATATTTTGACTTTCAAATTATTTGATCAATTATTCTTTTAAATTGCAGTGGCAATACGTTAAAAGTTGTTCTTTATGGTGATAAAGCTGAAGCCATTGACGAAGATCAGTTGCTGGACAAATTCATCAGCCCGATTGTAATTGTTGCCGCAACAACTATCAAAAAATACATGAGTTAGTTTGCTATGCATATGAAATCCTAAAATAATATATCATAATCAACATTTCCCTTACTTTTTTTTTTTTTAATTTCAAACACAACATACCTTGCTTCCTATTCAGCTACAAAGTTTTATATGGACCTTAATATTCCCGAAACAATGCTACACAAGCAAAGGTTATGTTTATACCTAAAATGATAATCATAAAATTATCAATTCCATATTATGTAATAATACATTAATATGCAGGTATGAAAAAGAGCCATTTAGTGTGCAAATCATCAACATACACATGTCTCCCCAACAATTGTCAACAAAAGAATATGAAATCAAAGATTCAACCCTTGCAGACATCAACAATGCTGATCCAACAGAAGTGCAGATAAAAAGATTATTCTTAATATGATTTTAACCAAGGCTACAACAAAGTATAAATATTAACAATTCATGAACATTCCAGGAAACTAAGTTTAGAGTCAAAGGTACAATTGTTGACATTGATTGTTCAAACGGCTGGTTTTACAATTAGTGCAACGAATGTGGGATGGCTCTTCGGTTTTGTGCAGGCAAATATTGGTGCACAAAACATGAAAAAAAAACACCTCTGCCAACATAAGTAAATAAAAAAGAACTTCATTCCATGTTTTATATTTTTCGTAACGTGCGGGTCCGGGAACCCGACCGCTAGACGTCGATGAAAATTAAATGGTTTAGGAGTCGCCACTAATCTTTTTTTATCTAGGTGTGATTGGTCATCTATTAACCCGATTCTAATCGACAAAGTCCTAAATTAATTTTAAGTCCGTTGAAAGAACGAGAACTGATCCACATCTTTTTAAAGATGGGTTCGGAAATGCGGTTACGCATGGAAAAGGGTTAGCACTTCCGTGGCGCCCGTTCCATGAACGGTACCATTTAATCTTAAGTTATCCTATTATAGCCTACTTTTGATTTAATCCCTACTTATTAACTAAATTTTTATTAAACTGACTACTTGAGTCTTTTATTTGATTTTACGTATGCACATGATGCAAGCGTAAAATGATGTCATGACTCGTTTATTTTAAATAATGGGGTCGGTAATCTTTTATTGAAAAATTATTCGAAGACCATCCCAACGCTTTGGTGAAGTCTCGAAATTTTTCTCACCTAGAGATATCCCTAGAAGAACTCATCTCTACAAGCTCTTCGGGGAAATCCCATCATCGAAATTTCCACACCATTTGCAAGATAAATGTGACGTGCTATGACAGGATAAAGTGACGATGTCTACATGCACGCGTTTATTGACTTAAGCGGTTCATAATTCATCCAATTATGTGTTTAATAATTTATCACCTTATTTATATATTTATTTTGTCATTTTTTTTCATGGATTATTTATTTATTTTTTATTATTATTATTTTTTGTTTTTTTTTTATTTTCTATTTAGATCCATATCTTTTAATTAAAATTGTTGATTAACATTTAACTTGATTATATAACTTATCAAATAAACAATTAATTAATTTTTTCAAACGATTAAATTAACTTTATTTAGTAATATTTATTTAAGCTAATTAACTAATTTAAGTTTGGATGCAACATTATGTAAATTTATTTTTTTTAACAATGACTATTTGACTTAATGGGTGTTGGAGTTTAGAGTTCGGATTTATCCCGACGCTTCGGTGAAAATCCGTCTCAAACTTTGCACCAAAAAAAATCCACTTAAAAGAGGCAACTCTTTGCCTTTCTTAGGTGGAGTTTCTTAAACAATCATCTCATTTTTCTTATAATTTTTATATTTGTATCATGTTGTTGTTTTTTTTTTTGTTTATATATATTTATTTACAAGTATCTAAATATGAATATTTCTTTCTTTTTTTTTATTCCTTTCATTTGTTTATTATCATTACTATTTTTAACATAGACTAAACCTATGATTAGTTTTCTTACTATTTATTTTATGTATATATGTATATATGTTCTTCTAAACTATGTATCTTTACTATTTTTTTATTATGACTATCATTGTTTTTTTATTTTTTTGTTATTTCTATTCTTATTCATTTATTGATTTTTTAGACCAAACCTAATAACTCTCATAAATATGAATATTGATCCCAATTATATATATATATATATATTTTTTACTATTACAACCATTATCATCTCTTTTTATTATTATTTTTTTTTGTATTTTTTTGTTCAAATATTTGTTTATATTTATTTTTTTATCAAATATTTACCCATATTTTCATTTACCACTTTATATTTTATTATTATTTTTCTATTTTAAAATATCACATAATCTCTACATAATATATTTTTTGTCTTAATTAAATTATTTTTATGCTCCTAATAATATGTTTTTAACATAAACAATTGAGCCACCACAATAAATAAAAAAAATATTAAAGTAAAAAAGCATGCAAGTTAGATCTTACCTTGTGTAGATTTAGATTAACTCAAAAAGAATAAAATTATGTGGGCCAATGCAAGCCACCAAAGGTACAACAACTTGCTCTCCAAAAAATGCCGTGAAGAGTCCCTTTTTGTTACAAATCTCTACCTCATTTCTCATTTTTCTTTTTTTTTTTTAATCTTTCTTTCTCTCCCTTATTTCCTTCTTCCTTTCCTTTCTCTCTCCCTGTCGGCTTTTTCTTTTTTTTTTCTTTTTTTCCTTATCTTCCTTTCCTTTCCTTTCTCTCATCCCGTTGGCTTCTTCTTTCTTTTCCTCTTTCTTTCTTTCTCCTTCTCTTTCTCTCCTTTCTCCCTGCCGGCGTCACACCCTTCTCCTCTTCTCTCTTCCTCTTCTCTCTATCGTCTTCTTCCTTTTTTTTTTTGCTCTATTTTTTGTGTTTGATTGTGGTTCTTTGGCTGCTAGAGACTATTTGGTTTTTTTGAAAACGTTTTTTTATTGTTTTTTGGCTTTTTTTGGTTCTTCCTCTCTGATTTTTTTTCCCTCCCCTCGTTTTGCAGGTTGTCCATCTTTTGAAGCCATTTTTGGACAACCCGGTAATGGGGTTCTGGCACCAAGGAATTGGTAGTCAGAACCCCCATCATTCAGGGTGGTTGGGGGGAGGGATGGCTAGGAGTACGCCCAGCCATTCATTTTTTTTTAAATTATTTTATTTTATTATAATTATTTTATTTATTTTTTTTAGGTGTCTACAATATTTTATAATTATCATTTATTACATATATTCATATATATATTTTTATTGCTAGCAAATTGTCATCAATATTTCATATTATAGACGATTCAGTTTACACATTGTATCGTATCCCTATACATAACATATCATATAATTCAAATTGTTTAAAATTTTCAATTAAGTACATCGGTAACAATATCCTTTAAATGTTGCTGTTATCATTTTCTACATATAGTCATGTCGAGATTTGTTGCTCATAAAATATACAATCTATCAGATGTTAATGAGATTTTTGTTTATTTTTTCTATGATAGCTCTATGCAAAACCTAATTTGTATACAACTCATTATTCTTATTATCAACTCTCATGGAAATTATCAATTATGCACAATTTATTTCAGATATTGCATACAACTTATCATCGAAGACAATACTGCTCAAATGAGTTTGGTTGCATTTGGTCAGCCTGCAGAAAAATTGGTTGGTGCATCGATCATCAATTTAGCAACATTTCAATCAATCGATCGGATGACACTACTTGGACCCCTTAAAGCCTTGATCGATTGAGAGAAATTTTTTACTATTGGTTTAACAAATAAGGGAATCAAAAGTGGATTTGCCAATTATAAGATATTTGATTCTATTGACTTGAAGGACCAAGAATGGCACACCGGAATCGCTGCAACTACCTCAAAATCATCAACACCTCCACCTCTCACCTTAGGATCATCAGCATCCAAAGTCACAATTGAAAAAGCAAAGGAGCAACTTTTGCCAATACTAATGAAAGCAGAAATGAATAGAGAGGTTTTTCCAGTGTCTACACCTGAGAAACAATTTATCCTGACCAAGGGAGAACAATCGCCAACCAAAAAATACAAAACCAGATATGTTTCATACATACCTTCATAAAACTTCTTACTTTTTATTTTGAAAAAGAAAATAATGCTTGCCTTAATTAAATTAGGTAGTATCTTTGGTTTTTCATTTTTAACTTAGATTTTAATTCTCTACCTGTATGTATAACTATCCTATCTGCTTGAATTGTTTTAACTTTATCAATTAAAACAATTGTAGGACATGCATAAAACACAAACTTTAAATCTTTTTATATACAAAAAAGAAGCTTATAATTTTTATAGAAAGCTTATATGAATTTAGTTCAATGGGAACAAGAATACTGTCAGCTCAAAATAATTAACCTATCATTTAGCAAAGTTACTTAACAACTTTATTTGATGAAATTTATTTAAGACTAATATTAAAAAGAAATCATACTTTCAACCATATTATTAGACAGCAAAAGAGATGATTAACAACTATAGGAATTGTCCTGATCCATTTACAAATACCAAAAATAGCATGTGACTATAAGATGTTGGAAGGAATTTCCCCATAACTAGACAGCAACAAAAAACAAAAACGAAGTGAAAAGATTAAAACGTAGACTTTTAGGATTAATTCATAATCTCTTTTTTAAGTAATCACTTCATTTGGAAGGTATTGACAGCACAAGGTAACATAATATATATACACTTTATTAATTAATAGTCCATGTTTCTGTTATACATCATAATTGATATTCGTTCATTGAAACACATTTATGCTGTCCATTTTAAAAAACCCTTTAGAAATTTGGCCTTTCCAAATTGCTCTTAAAAAACACAATTTTGTTATTTAACCTAAGAACTGCCACTTAAGTAGCTTAACTAGCTCATTATTTATTGTTTAAAAAGCAATGTTTAAATGCTAGAATTGTTTGGAAACTGGTTTGATATGAAATTGTATATCCGATCAAATGTATAGCCAGTAGTGTGATTGTACATAATGTACTAATACGCTCATATTACTCTTCCTTCTAATTTGTGGATAATGCTTTCAACATTTCATACTATGCTTTTGTGTCTTTTAACTCTTCATTATGAATTCTAATATAATACTAATTGTCACAAAAAATCTGTAATGCATGTCTAATGTCAAAGATAAGAAGGAATTTTTCTAAGTCCATTATTAAATAAAATTGATTATATGTAAACAAAAGAAAGTGTCTCTTTCTACACATACTTAGAATGAATTATTGCTTTAAATCTTTAATAATATAAAATACAAATGATTGGAAAAACATGCATAAACAGTATTGTTTGTCATATCCACACTTTGATATAATGTTGTGATATTTGCATACCCATCATCACTGTACTACATCATAGAAAACTGTAGATGTTGCACAAAATAATGTTTGTGCAATAAATATAAAATGAAGTTTATTGGATTGGAGTCAAATCATTTCATTTATTCGATGGGATCAAGTTTGCACTTGATAGGTACAACAAGCAGTACATCAGTAGCAATTTAAATACCAAAACTCAAACAAAGTAATGAGGACGTGTATTAAGAATAACACAATATTAAATATTAAAAGTTTATTACTAAAGATGGTGCAATAGCTAGCAACTGATTGCATTCATGATAGAGTAATTTGCTGTGTTGTCTATGTCATCAAGTTCACAGGACGTTTATAGCAGCCTATCAACATTCAACAGTGACCAATACACCTTTAGGAAAACATTCATGTCAGCTTTTTGAGTAAAAATGCTTCATCAAGATTAATGCAAAAAATTTCAATAGTTACCTATGCTTTTAAATTTTCCCACTTATGCATTCTTTCTAAGCCTAGGAAAACAATACAAGTCATATTTTAACCCTTCTTTCCCTATGAGAACTTGCTATTAAGAATCGAAACCTTGATTATTATCAAAATGGAAAATTTTGTTAAGAATTGTTTTCATTTTGGTTTTTTTTTGAATTAATTATCTTCTTGCAATATTTAATAGATTTATTTTATTCTCTTTTTTTTCTTGCAGATAAATTAAACCATTGCATGTTGATAGCATATAAATTCAATTTGCATAAAAATAAATTTATTGTTATGGTTAACTTATTGTTTGTTCATAATTGCAGCACACCATTGGCCAAGAGTACACAACAATCAAAGAAGTTGGCTGCTGAAGACTGTTGAACCCACCTAAATGACAAAAAACCTTTGGAATTTTGTTTTCAGTCATGCCCGAGCTTGCGTTATATTTTTTGTTGTTAGGCAATGGTGCATATGATGGTATCTAATGTTAAGTTTTTGTGTAAATATAGCTGTAGGGCATTGACTTTTTCTAAAGTTTGTAACGATGGATGTGCACAAGTTGTAAACAATGTCTCATATTTTTTGTACGAAAACAATAGAAACCACTTAACAAATAAATATTCATTTCTGTAACCTACTTAATACGCGAACTTTAATTTATACAAATAAACATATGTACTAACAAGTCATATTGTTTTTTTTAATTGTTAATGACTTACTTATTTTTAATCTATTCAATATTCATCATTCCATATGTTACAATTGTTGTTTGAAAAATATTCTATTAATAACGATTACATTAATATAGTCAATTACATTAATGAAATGAATTAATATTTTTTTTGAAAGGTCTTCTCATTCAAACTTTCACCTTTCATAGCAGACTGTACAATCAAGCTGTCGTAACGTGCGGGTCCGAGAACCCGACCGCTAGACGTGAATGTGAAAACTCACTAAAAAATTTAACTAGGAGTCGCCACCAATCTTTTTTTTTTTATATTTTACTAGGTGTGATTGGCCACCTATTTGACTCGATTCTAATCGATGAAAACTTAAATTAATTTTAAGCCCACCGAAAAGAACCTTAAACCGGTCTACAATTTTCTGGATCTAGGTTCGGGAGTACGGTTGCGCCCGGGGAAGGATTAGCACCCCTCGGACGCCCATTCCATGAACGGTACCATTTTTAGATTATCCTATTGGGCTTTAATTTTTAATTTCACTAGATTTCCTTAATTATTATTTTTTATTTTATCTCCTATTTAACCTAAAATGGAATGCAAATGGGTGGTGAGATGAAATGCATGACGTGAGATAAAAATGCCGGACAAATAACCTTTTATCGAGGATATTTTCCGAATCCGCCCATCATACTGGTGGGACTCGGGATATTCTCTCACCTAAGGAATTATCCGAGAAACTCGCCTTCGCAAATTCGACGAATAATTCCCGTCATCGGGGTCATCGTACGTTTTCTTTTTAAAATAATATTTTTGTGCATAATGAACCTAATTCGGGCAAAAGCCTTTTATTAAAGATGGTTCTCGAGCCCTCCCATCATACTGGTGGGACCCGAGGACATCTTTTCACCTAAGAAACTTTTCGAGAAATACCCGCCTTCGCAGGATCCCCGAAAGATCCCATCATCGGGGCTTAAACTCGAAAACAGAAATATTTATATGCAATGATATGTATGATGCAATACATATATGCTATGCTAATGCAATTATCTATATTTTTTGTTATTATTAATTATTTTTATTTTATTATATATTTTATTATCATATTTCCTATTTTTATTTCTTATTATTATTATTTTTTTATCTTTATCTTTACATTTTTTGTTCTAAGTTCTTATGTTTTCCATTTATACTTAGACAAATTGCTTATAATTCTATATTATTTTAGTGAATAAAAATTATATATTTTTTATTATATTATTTTTATTTTATATATATTTTTTATATTTTTATTATTATATATTTTTCATAAGCAATCTTTTATTGAAACCTAATGCCTAAGATCTTACTTCATATATATATTATTTTTATTTTTTATCTTTATCTTCACATTTCTTATAGTTTATGCCACTTAATGCTCAATATTTAATTTTAAATTAGTTATTTTTATTATTATTTATTTATTTATTTATTTATTTATTTAATGTCATGTATATTATATTTCCGTAAATTAATTATTTATCATATGTTTGAATTGTTATTACTTTATCATTATTTATTACTTATTATTTATTTTTATCAAGTAATTTTATCAAGTAATTTTTTGTATAATCAAGCTCTTTATTTACTAAGGATTTCGGAATCTTGAAATCGAGACCCTCCCATCATACTGGTGGGGCCTTGATTCGGATTCCGAGCCTAGGGAACATAAACTCGGGATTGCGACTTCTCGCATCTCGATCGATTATCCCATCATCGGCAAATCATTTTATTAATTATATATACATATTTTTAAAAGAGTTAACTTTACAATATTGATTCTCATACCTATTTTATTATTTTTAGTGCTTAATCTAATAATAATTTTTTAATTTCTTAATTTAATATTTTAGCCTATCGTTTGTTTTATTCATTTATATTATTATATTATTATTGTTGTTTTTGTTATTTACCTATTTTTTTATGTTTTCTATTTTAATGATTTTGATTTTTTATTTATTATTATTTTTTTATATTTTTAATCTATATTACCGTGTTATTATACTATGTTCTCATTATTTTACTAACAAAATGCTACATTAAGCAAATTATCATAACTATCATAAACAAAAGCCCAAGATTTAAAACTTACCCAAGATTCAAGCCCGACTTAGCCCAGTACGCATCAGTCCGGCAGAAAGCCCATGAGCATGCCCCAAGTATTCAGCCTTCTTGAGCCAAAACGCGGTCGTTTTGAATGTCCTTGAACTGCCCAAACGTATTCCCCAAAACGACACCGTTTAGCTTTAAGCACTAATTATAAAACCCCCCTATTTTTTCTTTTCTTCCCATTTCTCCCTTTCATTTTCTCTCTCTACCTATAAACTCTCTGACTTCTCTCTACACTCTTCTTTCCGGCGACAGATCTGGTGGCGTCGATGGTCGGGGCCCCTTCTCGCGTCGGCGAACTCTTCCTTGCGGCGTGGGTCAAGTCGGCTCTCCCCAACCGGCGACAGATCTGGTGGCGCGACGGGTTCTCTTACGGTCGGCCTCCCCAACCGGTAGCGTCGCTCCTCGCCTGGGTCGGCTCTTCCTTCCGGCGACAGATCTGGCGGCGTCGATGGTCGGGCTCCTTCTCGCGTCGGCGAACTCTTCCTTGCGGCGTGGGTCAAGTCGGCTCTCCCCAACCGGCGACAGATCTGGTGGCGCGACGGGTTCTCTTACGGTCGGCCTCCCCAACCGGTGGCGTCGCTCCTCGCCTGGGTCGGCTCTTCCTTCCGGCGACAGATCTGGCGGCGTCGATCGGTCTTCTCTGGCCGGACTCCCTTTTTCCCTCTCCCTGAACACGCTTTCTCCTTTTCGGTTCTTTTTTGGATATCTCTCTTCGATTTCTTTTTGTGGAATTTTTGTGTGGCTGCTGGGATTTTTGTTGCAGGTTCCTCTCCCCCCCCGAAATGCTACAGTGCCCCCTCTCCTTTATACCCGATTCTCGGGTTCTGGAGGGGGCACGCCCCATTGCCTTGTCCCTGGGCACCCAGGGGCAAGTTCCACTATCCTGCCAGACGCGAATTCTTCGCGTCTGGCAGGTGAGAGAGGTGCCTGGCAGGGTGCGTCCGCACCCTGCCAGTCGTACCTCTCTCCCCCTTTTTTTCATCATTTTTTGTTTATTATATTTTTAATTTAGTGTCTACACAAGCATTTTTTATTTGTGTTATAAATATAATACATTTGAAAAGCACCATTTCTCTTCATTAACAAGCAATGAAATAAAACAATCAATCTGGAAAGTATAAAGAAAAATTTTTTTTGATATCAACTCTCTCTCTGAGCCTGTGACCAATTTAGAAACAAACTGCTCTCCCACTTTAACGGGAATCAGCCGGAGGTAGAAAACTGCAAAGCCCTGAAGCTCCTTGCTTGAATTTATTTATCTCAATGTGTCTGTACACGTCATCCGCACATTTGCAATGTCGAGACTTTCCTCTGTTAGATTATGGAAAAGAGCCAGCTCTTTTCTGTTTCTTTCTTTTCCCATATTTCTTAACAAGAATACCATTTCCTCAAACCATTAGTCTTTCAGACTTCAAACTTTTAACTTTGTTAGTTCGAGCTTTTAACCATTCACAAAATGCTAGAAAAACCCTCAACAAAAAATCTCTTTAGGACCTAGCATTACTTTGAACTTTCAACAGGCCTTTTGAATCATCAGGTATAGCATCCTGCAAGTATGGACCTATTCTTGGACAGTGGTTGGAGTCAATCCCCTTTCCACAGACTCCCTAAGCCAAGTCTGAATCTGCTAAACATCATTGTATAACTCCATCAGATATCTCAAGAATCTCTTCAAACTGTAGGCACACAATTGGTCAATGAAATTAATTAATATTAATTCTTCATAATTAAATAAACCATTTAAAAAAAATAAGAAAACAAATTTTTAATACATAAAATATGGATATAAATTATTTATATATGATCATACATTAATAAAAATATTTTTTCTTTATTAAATCGATTATTAATTCTTTTTTATCTTTTCATTCTTCTATTCTTATCTTTCTTTTTTAAATAATTAAATACATTCAACTCATCCATAACAATTAAAAAAAAAACATTATTCAAATTAATTAACTAAGCCTAAACTTGAACCCGTTTGGTCTTGGGTCAATTCAACCCAACTCTTCATTTTCTTCTTTTTCTTTCTCTTTTGTTGACTTTTGCCTTCTCCTTCTTCTTATCCGATTCAGCCTACCAATCAGCCCATTTCTCTAAATGCTCTGCCCTTTATTTTCACTCCAACACGTCAACTTCAACAGCTTACACATTTCCAGCACTAATTCCCTCTTTCATTCCCTTCCCTGTTTTCTTCTCTTTGTCTTTCTCCTGTTGCCAATTTACTTTATTTTTCAACAAATATAGCCACCCTTCTTCTCCAAGTGGAACGTCTCCTTCACTCTAAAATCTCTCTAAATACAAAATAATTTATCCTATCCATTTCAGCCATCTCTTTAAAAAATAAAAAAAAATTTCCTTTATCTTTCTCTCATTATCTATTCAATCAGGTAATTTTAATTTGATAAATCTTTTTAATTTTACTTCTATTATATTCTTTAATCCATTCATGTTTATTTATTCTACAATAAGTCATCTAAAAAGTAAAGAATATTTACAAAATTTAATCTACAATTTATTTATTTTCTATTTAATGTATTATTTTTTATATGGATATTTTTATTTTCCCAAAAGATCTTAGATTAAATTTTAATGGATTGTGATTTTGAAGGGATTAGATGCATTCTAACATAACATTATCCACACATGTGAGTTTTCGTTAGCATAAAAAGAATTGTTTACTTCACATCACTCTTAGCTTATTCTTTCAAATTCATGTATTTAATAGTTCGCTCCACTTTTATGCCTAATGATTTGAGAAAAAAAACATATACTATTAAAAGAGTTCTATGATTTTCGCTAATTTACAATTCTGTACTTTTACCTAATTTGTAATCTTTTTTTCCCCTCTTCATATATTTTTTTGACATATACAAAATTTTTTTCCTATTCTCCAAAATTATAAATTAAATTAAGAATTTAGATTAAAAGGGAATAAAAACACAATGCATTCATATATTAAAGGAAGTTTGTATACGAAACATACAGCCATACAAGTAAAATGATATGATTTAATTATACTTTATTGGACAAAATTAAACACTTTCATTGTCAAAAAGATATAATTTTGATAACCCTCTTAAATCACATGATAGTTTGCACATCTCTACACCTTTCATGATGGGAAGCAACTGGTTTATTTTGACATCTTTATACAATTGGATCTATTTTAGTTTCATTTTTGATATTCATAGAATAGATTTGCTAATTTAGTTTGTCCTACCAATTCCCTTTGGAAAATGCAGCATCAAGTTGTGGTGAATGAATGAGCCTTTTCATCATTTTTTTTGCGTACTTTCATCTTCAATTTTTTGAGAATAGACTCTTATAGTTTTTCATTAGTTATTTATTGATGCAATCATGAACGTCAAAACCTTGAATATCAATTACTCAACAGTTTTAATAGATGTTTATTATTTATTTTATTTGTATTTATTACAAGTAATTCCATTTGGATCAGTCCCTTGAGGATGTATCTTTCTTATAGAGATAATGATTTGATAGCGTTTGTGGCTGAAACTTTGAGCAGGCTCTGGCTAGCAATGTATGATCCGTCTTTGAAAGAGAAGATCATAACAGAGCTGCACAATTTGTGGTCAAGGATGTCCAATTAATTCAGCCTAAGGTTTTTAACTTCAACTTATATGTTTCTATACATCTTTGCTTAGTCAAATTATTTATTTGCTGCTCGTCTAAGTGACAAACCTATTTACATTTATTTTAGACATCCCTTATTTTTTTGTTGACATTTACATTTATCAGCATTTTTAATTTGATGTTCTGAATTATTTCTTCGTGATAGACAAAGACTGGCTAAGCATCAAAAGAAACAATTTAGTGCGAAGTAAGAGCACCCAAAAAGAAGCGCAGGTCAAGGTGATTCAAATATTTCTCTCTAATCTTTATCTCACTCCTCTTAATTATAAGTTTCTATTAACTACCAAGTTACACGTCCGAACACAAAGATTGTCACAATCTATGGTAATATATTTTATGATCACATGTTCCTGTTTTCATTATTTTTAGTTATAATCAGGTTTTCACTTTCTATGTCTATGTAACAATGGTTTTTTCTCTGTTTCTTTCCTTTCTATTATTTTGGCTTGCCTTATTTGATTGTAATTTTTTATTTGTTTGGTTCCTTATTTGTTGCTCATTTATAATCATTTAGTTATTTTATGAGCTTTGATTTACATTGATTGAGCTTTTATATTATAATTCATGGATTATTGGTTGTCAAAAAAGATCTATGCAATATCTTAATTTATTTAACATGCTCAAGTCAAAGCAGATAGCATCAAAGATTCACAAACTATTTTTCAGTGTTCTGCTATCCTCATTAGCCTCTTTAATATTACAACTATCTAATTATTTCTATAAATAATTTGTAAGAAATTTATTCACAAAAGCACATGAAAGTTACAAAATTTTATCTAAAATGGAATTGTTCGGTATTTCTTAACTAATTTCTTTTCTACCTCCTTATGTTTCTTTCCTATCTTTCTATTTGAGCAAAAAAAAATTTGTTCTTTTTTTTCACTTTTTTTTGTATATAACTTATTTAGATATTTATTTAATTTTGTTCAAATTTGTTGCTTTTGTTTTATGAAAAACAGGTTACTCTATTCTTAATTAAGTTAATATATAACAGTAATGTTAGGAATACATTGATCAAATCATTATACTCTACTACTTATTAAATTTAATAGAAACTACTTAACTTACGAAATTACTTTAACAACTTTTATAGTAACGAAACAGTATCATTCTGATTGATAACAATTCATATTTTATCTTAATTTTTTTCATAAGCATTAACTTTTTCTCAATTGGTTGAAAATAAATACATAAATTTGTGAACAACCATGTAACAATGATTCACTTTGTGGTCAACATTACATCAACTTTTTTGTATAGATATTTACTTTTTTATCTTATGTTCTTTGTTATTCATTATTAAACACTTCGTTATTGTTGAGCTTACAATTTTAAGAACTTTTGTTTTTGTTTCTTATAATTCATATCATCTACCTATTAACAAGTATTTTTTCTTATTTTTTGTAAAACTATTCATTTCATTTATGAATCAACAGTTTTCACATTGGTTTCTACATTTTTTGCTTGCAGCCAATTCTCATTTTGTCTCTCTTAACTGCATCGAGCAATTTATAACTATCCATTAAATCCAAAATTTGACCTGGTGTTAATCAAAGGTTTCCAAGGGAGCACGCCATACGTTGTAATGTGTTTTCACTTCATTTGACCTCTTATCGGTACATTTTTTATATTTTTTACTAATTTCATTTCTGAACCTATTTGTTTGAAGTTTTTGCTTACACATATTACTTATCTGATTAACTAAATTGATAATATAAAATTTCAGTATAAGTTTGTTTAATCTGTGACTTTCTTAAATAATAATATAAGAAATATTTTTAAGAATTTAGGATTTATTTTTAAAACTATGGATAAACTAAAGATAACAAAACAAAATAGACATCATAGATTAAAAATACTTAGAACAAAAAAATTATCTAAAATTAAAAAAAACTTTATAAATCATCCACTTATATCTAAAGACAATAGTCCAAATTGTAATCGAACGACTTTTTCATCACATAAAAATGTTGAAACGCTTACTCATCTTCAACAACATAATCAATCATTAAACACTATTGATTTATCTATTGCTAACCATGTTACTGTTTGTTCAACTGTCAATTCTAATGGTGAGTTGGAGACAACTTCGTTCAACTTCTCAATACTAGACTTACCATAGATTCATTCAACGTTATCCATGAAACACAAGGAATGAATTTGACATCTTTGCCTACAAACAAATCCTTTAATTACACTTCAGCATCCACAGGGCCTATTCAATAAGACAACCGACCTGTTATCGGTCAAAACACGCCAATGGTTCATTGGTCAAACACCGTCCAACTCAACCCAAAGCCTTGAATAAATGTACAATCAACTCTACTTTTGTGGCTCATTTTTCTCGGTTTTACCTTTACTTTCCATAATGAGTTTTGATTTCTTATCATATTTATCATTTTCTTCGTTATATGTTTAACTTATTATGTACATAGAAAAAATTTCATTTTAATGGTTTTTTATTAAAATTAAAAAAATTTCATAATCTTCAGACTTAAATTTTTTTAAAAAAAATAAAACTCAATATAACAAATAAAAATAAAAACATTAGGTGCTTAAAACAAAGAAGAAGGAGGGAATATTAAATTTTTAAATTGCGAAATGCATATTTAGGTAGATGGGTGCCTAAGGCATTTCTTTAATTGGTTACTTTGTTTGGCCTTAGAATTCATCAGAAGTATACTTATGGTTCGGCCTAAATTCATTCTCTGACCAGCTTCTAATGTTTGTAAACTAATAAGTGTATATATACCAAAAATGAAATGATGAGTTAATGGTGTTAGATCGAGAAACTTTATGAATGATCTAGGCTTGTAGCCGATCATCCCAAGGAAAAAAATTGGACCTAATGGCTTGATCGAACTGATCAGGCAGGCTACTATTGAAGCAACGAGCTGCTAATTGAACACCCAGGTTCAACTCAACACAGCTGCGACAAAACCAACCCTTGGATCAAATCAACACCAAAACTTCTCCTGGAAAAAAGAAAAAAAAAACAGAAGTCTGGCTTTCTCAACATCTGAGAAAGAATTGAGCCTGATGGCCTGTTCTAATCCTAATGACAAGAGAGACAGAAGTACAGCGTCCTCCATAAGGAGGAAGTAGCAAGGATGCCAAATACTGACCTGCTCAATTTATAGAAACAACAGGCCACTTGTTTCTTTGACTAAGACTCCAAGAACGAGTTTTTTATTTCTTCTACTGTCAAAAAAGCACTTTTAAATCGGGCTTGGGAGTAGGGAAAGTTCCCTGTCAATTATTTGGTCTAAACCCGTGACAAATTGGGCCAGGCTTCCATGGGCAGCTCTAGTTGTTGGGCAGCCACTTAAATGGACTTCGTAACAACGAATAAATTAGGATCAATTAAAATGGATGTTCCTGCTAGCTTCTTACTCGATCGTTCCAACACTATCCCATTTCTACAAGCACCAAACTTGCTATTATTAATAAACCTGTATCTATGTTTCAATCACTTTCCAGCTGCAAAAACGCACGCCAATAAATCCAAGTTTTATCGGCACGAAGTAAGTGCAAGTACTTTTTCTCTCTCGATCAGTCAGATTTTTTATGAAGTATCAGAAGTCTGATACAAAACCATGGCAGGGTCAGGATTGAGCAAACCTGAATGGTCCTGACAATAGAAGAAAAAAGCCTTAACCAGAATCACATCATGATACAAAAAACCAGATTCGAGCAATCAAAACAGATAAAAAGAAACAGAGCATACTCTTGGCAAATTACAAAAACACTTAAAACTGCCAATGCCTTAACAGCTTCAATAAGGGACAGATCCTATATGTTACAATTCTCGCGTAGACGTGAATCTTATTTTTTCGAGATAATGCTTGGGTGAATTATAAAATCTCACATCGAATAAAAACTCTTAATAAGAAGTAAAGGTGGATGTCATGGTCTTAGATAAATGAGTCATGAATTTCATATGAGTTATATATTAAAGTGATACTGAAAATATAAAAGTTCATATCACTTTTAATTTGTGAGTCCATTTTGTGAGACAAAACCGTGAGAACAACAGACAATACCTCACAAGAGTTGATGTGGATCGTGACAATTGATATCAGAACGGACTCTAAGTCCTAACAATGTGCCACTGAGAACAATAGATCTTTATTAAAATGGAAGAAAATGTCACGATTCTCGCGTAAACGTGAACCCTTGTTGAAATGAGAAAGAATGTAACGGTTCTCACTTAGACATAAATCTCACATTGTCGACATAATACTCTTAGCGGGTAAGCCACAAAATCTCACACCAAAAAAAATTTTTTAACAGAGAATAAAGATTGATGTCATGATCTTAAAAAAAAAAGTCATAAATCTCACATAGAGTATGTACTAAAATGATATTAAAAATATAAAGATTCATATCATTTTAACTTGTAAAGTTCTTTTGTGAGATAAAATGGTGAGACTAACAAATCAAACGGATAATAACTCACAGGAATTGACGTGAACTATGACACTAGACATCACCTGAAAAAACCTGGATCTTTTTTCAATCCAACCAATGTATAAGTGCACCACTCCTCCAAACAGATTGAACCCCGCATAGTGAAAGACAAGAGCTAGTAAACAAAATTTTCATATTTATTACAAAAAATGTGACCGGACCCACCAATCGGCAACAACACTACTTACGGCGGGCAGCAGTCATTTGCACCAATGACCCTATTCACGGCAATCACCGTTGCGACTGCCGCCCTCTCCACCAGCGTTGCTGCCTTCACCGCAGTCACGCCCTGTTCCTTCAATAGCGACCTCAAGATCGTTATTCCCTCATGCAACAACAACCATAAAACTCTTAGCGAAACCAAAACAGAGCTTTCAATACAACCGGTTTAATGTTTGGTTCCGGAACCAACGCGTGATCCTTTTTTTTTTTATAATTCAAAAGCTAAGTAACCTTCCGATTATGAAAATATTGCAAAAACGTTTTTTTTTTCTTTACCATAAACGCCGCCAAATCCTTCACCGTTCCAGCCAGAGTTGCCATCACCGTTCAGCATAGGAACAATAGCGTCCATCATAGCTTTCTCATCAAAATTCTGAGCAATCTCCACATCGTTATTCTCAACAGCTTCAATGAAAACCATGAAATCATCAATCAATTTTTCCTGGATTTCTATCTCTGCAAGCATTTCCTTCTTCTTTTCCATTAGCTTCGAGCGCTTTAGCGCCTTCTCTAGAAGAGCAACTTCATAATTTCTCAGCGACTCTTTCATAAGCCTTGTCTTTTCTCTCTCCCATTCCAATGCAGCCCCATAGCAATCGCCTCAAGGAAATTTCCTGCATCCTGTTTTAACAAATTTCTATTAAAAATAAAAACAGATAAATTAAGCAACACAGTTCAATAGAGAAAATCAGGGTCAGTGCGGTGAGTAACCTCAACCGCACCGCCCCTGTTACCAAATGCCACGCAAAGCTTGGAATTTTAATTTGGAAAAGTTCAGCTTTATTTGAATAAACGTACTTGTAAGTTGTAATAATTTGGCAAATGAAATTGAAAAAACAAGTACTGAAACTGAAATCATAGGGATAGAGAGCTGACCATTTTCCGAAAGATTTAGCAAACAGAGTAACAGAGCTCTTGCAATAACAGAGCTATGTCGGAAACTGTTAACTTAAAAGAAAGAAAAAGAAAAGGCCGTACCTTGGTGACGGGGATGGGGGAGTTTAAATAGTAAGACAAGGAAGCAGGTGGGGGCTGAGTCTCGGGGAGTGAAAAGGAAATGGATGAGGTGTGCAAATTAGGCAGGGGGCCTACTTTCTCTTAGCTTCTGGGTGCTAAGCGTTGGACGGTAGAGTACCAATTAATTTTCAACCATCAGAATTCTGATCTTATAAGAAAAAGAAGTATTTGAATTTTATTAATTATCTGATTATTTTTTAAAATTATTATCCTAATCTTAATCTTAATACAGTCTATTGCTCTATAATTAACTTAACTCTGTAGGTACCCTGTACAGGGTACCCATGGCCTTCTTTAAAAGTGCTGTCTTATGCAAAAGCGATAATAGGTCCAAAGATCTATATATTGGAACCATCTATACGTTCCATTTCTGCCAGACAAAAAGGCCTTTACGAATATCAAGTCAGACAATTGTTATTAAATGATTGAATTTATAAATATTCCTTGTGCTTGACATTTTCAGGAGTAGAGAATTTTCTCACAACCCACCAATTCTCAATTCTACTTCTGTGACTATGATCTCACTTTTCAAACTTCCAGATCACTATAAAAAATTAGAATAACCTATACCCTTTTAAAAAGTTCTATTCTTAATTTAAAAAATCATGCTCCTATCTTTTACTTGTATGTTTCTTTTTATCTTTTTTAAAAAATGTAGTCTAAAATTATTGATTGTATTTGAATATTTAATTTATTAATTGATATAGTATTTCAAGCAAGAATCTCTTCAATTATTAAAAAAAATCTCAAATTATTGGTTACTGAAAAAGAAACAGAATCCTCTGGGAAAAAAAATCAAAAGCATCTCTCTCTCTCTCTCTCTCTCTCTCTTGTCAGTCAAGAGAAACGTCATAAAAACTACAAAAAGTCCCAACTCAATTTTTAAAGACCCTTTTGGCCTTTTCCCTAACAGTCTAGACATATAAGAAAAGTAGTGTTTTAGTTAACTTAAGCCTTTATATTATGATTTAGACTTCAGGGGAGAGCCATGTCAAAATTTTGACGGAGTTTCACCTGACCTTTATCACAGATGCAAAGAAAGTGCATTCTCAAGCCTCAACCATCCAACAGATTAAGCAGTACAGAGTAAGTCAAGTCATTAAGAACATAACTTGTCTTGAAATATATCGTCAATTAAAAGCCAATCCAACACTATCCCATTTCCACAAACACCAACTTGCTACTACTAATAAAGCTGTATTTATGTTTTAATAATCAACTCCCAATTGTTTCAGAGGCAACTTGTAGAATATTTTTACCTACATAAAAAACATGCCTTCGATGTCTACACACGCAAATATTGTCTACTACTAATACTATTAATCTTTATTTCTTTTGGTTGGATTGCAGTAGGCCCCATTGCCCCCAGGATGAATCCATCATTCTGCGACATCGACCACCCGATTTATTCAGTATATATACTTGAAAAGATGTTGACAAATAAGGAAAGCATTAGGGATCCACTCACATTATTGGATGTGATAAACTTGATACAAAAAATGAAAAAAAATCCTTCTATAAGGAGGAAAATCAAAAGAATTTCTCTGTCACTTTTCTGTCATAACGAGATACGTCATAAATGAAAAGATAAGAAGTAACACATGGGGGACCTTAGCCTTAAATGACAAGATTTAGGAAAGGATAATGCAATATCTCTTGCTTTCTGGTCAGTAAAGAGAAATGTCAAAAAGAAGTGGAGAAATAACATCATTTTGGGAAGCGGGACATTCTCTCTCTCTCTCTCTCTCACTCTCATATATATTTGGTTAAAAAGGAATCTCCCTAATTTAAACAAAAGTTTGCATGGCACCTAACATTGCTTTTTTATTCATAATTGATTCTCACGGAATTTTAGAAAAAATTATTGATTTTAGTGTATTTTATATAAATCTTAATTTTTATAAAACTAATGTCCTATGCTTTTTATAACATCAAATAGGAAAAGAATAATGAAAAAAATTGGAATAAAAAAGAATTAAGAATATTAAGTTTTTGACAAAGGAAAAAAAAACCAATTTGGAACATTAAAAAAAATGGACGCAAAAAAAATGATACGGAGGGAGTATAAAGCAGCTAAAGTTCCTATGACAATATTGTTTTTTCATTTGAAACTATTACACTATTTAACTTTTGAATGGAAGCATAAACTTTGTTTTATGTAGGTGAAAATTAAACACATTTGTATTTAATTATTTAATATACACCGTTTATATTTATATATTTGTGGTTTTTCAAAGATGGCAATAGTTATGTTAACGGAAAAAATAATACTTCTTTTTATGTTTTTCATTGTTTAAGGGGTTTGATAATCTGTTACGCGGGCGGCCAGTCCATCAGTCAAAAACGTGCGGTTTGCTCGCGACGATTGCCAGAGAGAGAGAGAGAGACGATCTTGAACACCCGTTGAAAGGTGCTTAGCATGGTGCGAATGGAGTCATATATTATTATATTTATCAAAAACAAAGAAGAATCAACTTATTATTACTTCTATAGTCTTGACTCATTTACAAAAAACTATTTGGAGTCAAAGTCTTTTTCCAAGTCATAGATCAGTGTCAAAAACATCAATTGGGTCTACATAATTGAGGTTCGCGTAAATGTCAATTTAGAAGGTTTTACACTTGCAATTGGTTTAATAGTTACTACTATTACTTTCTAGTTTTTGACCCATGTATACATATTATATAGGAATTTTTATTATGATAATATTGTTTTTTCATTTGAATTCATTACACTATTTAACTTTTGAATATATAGGCATAAAGTTGCCTTGTGCTCAAAACAATCCGGAAAACAAAATTCCATCAAATGAAAATAAATATGTGCGAGGATACTAGCCGCACCGGTTGTGGGGGAGCCATAGAGAGTGCCTTACATATATTAAGAGATTGCCCGGAGGCAAAGCCAATCTGAAACAAAATCCTAACAGGAAGTCAGCAAGAGAGGCTCTACAACAGAAATCACTCAGACTGGTTTGATCTGAATTTGTCTTCGAGGACGTGAAAATACTCGAAACAAGAAAACGGAGGTGTTGGAGCGAACCAGAAAAGGGTTGGCATGAACTTTATATTGATGGTAGCTGGGATCAGCAAAAAAAGCGAAGCCGGAGCTGGAGGAGAACTCCTTTGAAGAAAATCCGGGTATTGGGTGACAGGCTTCATATTTTCCTGGGTCATTTCTGAATTGACCTTGCTGAGTTGTGGGCCATTTTCCACGGGATTAGTCTCGCTAAAACCCTGGACGTCAAATGCCATGGTACTGAATCTGATTCTCTTAAACTCAGCCATCTTGATAGAGCATGGCGTGTCCAATTTCCACCCTTTAGCTTCAACTGTGAGAGCGATACAGAAACTTTTTGACAATAGCTGGAATTGGCGCCTCATCCATCTGCCGAGACAGGAAAATAATATTGCTGATTGGTTAGCAGGTAGAACTCTGGACTAACCAAGAGGAGTCCAGGCATTTGTTCAAGCTCCAGAGGAACTGGCCATCAGTAATTCTTGCAGAAGAGTTGGGAATTGGCTCTCCCAGATTAGTGTAGAAGAATAAAGGATCGTGACAGTGATAGATAAGATACACATTTTTATTTTTGAAGATTAAGTAATATCATCATTTTGGTTACAAATTAAGGCTTATAACGAAGATCAATGCTATATATTTTAAAATTAATTAGTAGTAGCTTTTTCAGTTCACATATGCTGCCCAAAAAATTTCAACATTACTCTGATGCACTAATTTACTTGTTCCTTTTGGTTTTTTTTCTTGCCCTCTTTTTTTTTTTTAAATGAATTTTACTCAAGGAACAAGCAAGAGAGTGGGAAATTAATTAGGGGTATTTATTGTTTTCCAGTTTCATAGAATCGAGGCAAATGTGCTATGATATTTGGATCAAACGCACAATGTCTTAAATGTGGAAAAAGGAATTTGACTTGGTCCTCTCTCCACACTTTTGAAATTATTTGCCTTTTGCAAATTGCATATGGTTTGGAATACTTTGTATCTTTTTAATGCCTAAATGCAGCCATGATCATTAAGTGTCAAATCCTAGATGAAGTCCTAAAGAAATAGTTTTGTCTCAATTAGTAATAATACCATTCTGTGTAGAATCTAATCTTACCAATTTAATATCGTTTAGAAGAATCGGGCTTGAGAGCAAAGAAGGTTCTCTTTCAATTATTAGGCCTAAGCCCGTGCCAAATTGGGCCAGGCTTCCATAGGCAGCTCAAGTTGCAACTTTCTCTCTGTTTTGGTTTCCGACGATGATTAACTTTGACACCAATTATCTATACATTAGCTAAATTGAAAAAATTTTAACACAGAAAAATGAATGCACTAGTCTAATTCCATTAAGAGTAGTTAATGTCAACCCAAGTCTGAATTTCTCCTTACAACCATTTAATGTCTCATATTTGTCAAGTTTTTTCCACCACAGAACAACATCATAACTGCTTAATGCATTTACTGAACTAGCATTATGCCATTTCCACCAGCACCAACTCGTTATCACTAATAATGCTGTATCTATGTTTCAATCACTTTCCAGCAGCAATTTATACACTTAAATCCACACAAAACATGCTTTTAACGCACTTCACTCTAAGCATGGGTCCTCTGTTTTGGACTTTGGGCTTCATTTGGATTGTTGAAATTATTTATATTGACTTGCTTATTTTAAATTTCATTTAAAATAGTTTCTTAATTACGGAAAGGATAATATTTTTTAATAAGATCAAGGTATTTCTAAGTTTTATGTGTGTCATGTGCATTCAAGATTTTCTTCTCAAAATACTTCTCTTAAATATCGAACTTGATAAAAAAAAATTCTTTTCTTTATCAACTGAATTAATCTGTGTGAAGTATAAAACATACAAAAAAAATGAAGAAATTGTATCCGTTACCGATTTATAATAAATTAACATAATCTGTATTGTCTTTTTTAAAAAAATTGATGAGAATACATGGTGAATTACATGAAAAATATTTTTTAGAAATAATATTTTAATTTATCTTAATCAATACTTGTAAATATATACCCGTTAATCGAACCCAAAGAATAAAAGGAACTTCAGTTAAGAAAAGCTTATCTAAATTTTGCCTTGGTCATTGATCTACTTAATTTTATATATAAAGGCATAGAATGAGAATAACCTTGTTAAGCATTAGAGAATTTAATGTTTTTATCAATTGTTTCATTGTAGTATATAGCATCATCCATGAAAAAAATATAAAGGTGTGCTTCAGGAGACTGATTAACAATTTACTTATGGAAGATTTCTTAAAATTAATAACACTTTTGACTGATGATTGCAACTGGTTAAACTATACCAGTAAAACATCAGTCCAAGAACTCAAACAGACAGATTCACCAAAAAAAGAAAGCAGTAACACTAGCCAGCAGCTACCGTTTGACTCAAACACAACAAATTGTTCGAACTCTGACCTTAAGACCTGCAACATTATTTACTGCCACTAGAGAGGCAGTCACAGTTAAACGGGCTCCAACATCACCCTACTCATGGCGTCTACCATCGTGGCCACCGCCATAACCTCTGCTGTTTCCACCTCCTCCCCCATGATTATAACTGTTGTTGTCGCCATCAGTGGTGCTGCCACTGTTACAGCAAGGTTGAACTTGGTTCACAGTAGTAATATTATAGTTTCCATCGAGGCTGAGATCATTCATTCCTTGGATAGCTTCATTCATCTGGCGAACATGTTTGTTATCTGCTTCAGCCGTAAACAGAAAATCGTCGACCAATTCTTGCATGCGTTTATTCGCCGCAATAAGTAGCTGCTTCACTCTCTTTATCCTCCGCAATTCTTTCTTCTTCCGTCTAACTGAGAGTTTCTTTGCCCTTAGCCACCTCGCCATGCGTCTATTCTCGGCTTTCGTCCTTGCCAATTCAACCCCGACGTCCTCAAGAACGTTTGGTCCATTCTGATTGGGCAAGCAAAATATTCATATTACTAATAAACTTATATATTAACAAAAAAAAAAAAACAAATAGAAAAGAGCATGTACCACAAAAAATAGGAAATATTAAGTTGCAAGGTTAAACATGTCTTTAAACTCTAAAAGAAAGTTTAATTAAGAATTTTCTATTGTTACTGTATAAAATAAATAAAAGTTTACATTTCGAAAATTTTATAGTCCAAAACAATTGAAATTTTATTATAAAACTATGTTTAAAGACATTTAGTATTGAGTGTCGTGGACTTATTTAGGATTTAGAGTTTGGATTTTAAGATTTAAAATTTTAGGTTTAGGCATTGATTTCTTTTCCTTTTCAAATCTCAAAATTTTATATTTATGACTCTCAACACAAAATAATTTAAAATTTTAAAATATATAAAATTTTGCTAATATAAATCTTCTATGTCATTATCTTAATGAGAGCCATGCGTTTTATTGGATATCATAGTTCTAATGAGAGTGAGATTGAGTGTCATGGGTTCAATGTAGAGTAATGTGAATCTCATATCAAGAAGATTGTATGCTCCCAACAAGTTGAACCATAAATCTCATACTGAAGAGAAGTTCCTAGGGTGAGTCAAGAGAGAATTTCATGATCTCATAAAAAGTCATGAATTTTACATTAATTGTGTATGAAAGTGACACTAGATATTTAAAGATTCGCCCAGCTTTCAATTTGTGATATATTTCTTTTAAACAAAGCGAATATTACTACTGTGAGAGCCAAGGAAAGATCCCAGAGAAGAGCCAAGAGGATGGCGTGGTGAGAGCCAAGGGAGGTTGTCGATATGGAAGCGAAGGGAAAGATGTCATGGTGAGGTCAATGGTCCTAGAGAGAGCCAAAAGCGAACAGAGGAGCCAAGGGAGGATGTCGATGTGGGAGTCAACGGAAGATCCCAGAGACGAGGCAAGGAAGGATATCATGGTGAGGTCATGGATCTCAATTACAGCAAAAGCGAACAAAGGAGCCAAACGCGGATATCGATGTGGGAGCCAAGGGAAAAATACCAAAGAGGAGCGAAGGAAAGGATATGTCAATGTGAGAGCCAAGGGAAGATTCCGGAGAAGAGCCAAGGAGGATGTCATGATGAGAGCCGAGAGAGAATGTTGATGTGGAAGCCAAGGGAAGGATGTCATGGTGAGGTCAAGCGTCTTAGCCAGAGCAAAAGCGAACAGAGTAGCTAAGGGAGGATGTCGACGTGGGAGTCAAGAGAAGATCCCAGAGAGGAGCCCAAGGAGGATATGTCAATGTGAGAGCTAAGAAAATATCTCAAAGAAGAGGTAAAGGAGGATGTTATGGTGAGGTCATGGATCTCAGCCAGAGCAAAAGTGAACAGAGGAGCCAAGGGAGGATATGTCAGTGTGAGAGCTAACGGAAGATCTCAGAGAGGAGCCAAGGAGGATGTCAAGGTGAGGTCAAGTCAAAAGGGTCTCAGCCAGAGCAAAAGCGAACAGAGTAGCTAAGGAAAAGATGTTCAAGTGGGAGCCAAGCGAAGATCCCAAAAAGAAGGCAAGGGAGGATATGTCAATGCAGGAGCCAAAGGAAGATCTCAGAAAGGAGTCAAGAAAATATGTTATGGTGAGATCAAGGGTCTCAGCCAGAGCAAAAACGAACACAGGATGTCGCGGAGAGGTCAAAGGTCTCGGCCACAGAAAAAGCGAACAATTTTTTTCTCGTTTTTCTTTTTCTCTCTCATAATTTCCCATCTTTTGCCCTACACATGGAAGGCAAATAGCCATATCCAGGTGAGGTCCAGGGAGGATATGATGGTGAGGTCTCAGCCATGTCAAAAGCCAACAAATTTTTTTTTATGGTTTTTCTCTTTCATATTTTTCCCCTCTTTTTCCTTTGGCAGATGGTTTTCAATCGCCGGAAGAGTTTGGTTTGGGTAAGACACTTGTCTCTTTCATACTTTCCCTTCTTTGGTCTTCAATCATTGGAAGAGTTTGGTTTTAATTTTTTCCTCGTTTTTCTCTTTCATCAGGTTCCTTCTTTTCCGTCGATTGATGGTCTTCAATGGCCGGAAGATTGAAGCAAAAGATAACATATGTGTCAACACAAAGACTGAACCAAAGATTGGTTCCAAAGCACATGTAAATCTTCAACTGCTTATGTTGTCAATACAAAACCTGGACTCGTTTGCTTGATAAATGAAAAACAAAAATTATAAGAAACGATGTCAACATTTGAGAAAGAAATTGAACGGATAGAAACCTCACCATCTCTAAGAAGAAATTGAAAAGCTCAAACGATCAAAAGACAGGTTCGGAGACTATGGTATTTGAGAGAGAAAGAGAGATGGGTGTGGTTGAATGGGGTGGGAAGCTGATTGATTTATAGAAGGAAAAGTTATTTGGGCGCCTCTTTTGCAACAAAAGGCAAGCATTTGCCTTTGTCATTGTAATAAGGAGCATGCGTGGTACTAACAGAAATAGACGCGGAAATAACGACCTGTGGTTTGGCAAATGGCCTTGCTCAACACCCAGCACAGCAGCTGGTTTTAGATTCCAATATATATAAAATAATAATATAATTGCAAACCCTAACATTTAATGTCTCCCACTAGATAACCAAATAATTATCTAACATTTCATCTATTTATAAGTTATTTATTGTATATACACAGCACCCCTTAATAAACTAACTCTAATTAGGTAGAATAATAACACTTATTATTTTCTAAACGAATTGAATTTGGTATTATTTTCTAAAACTTATTTGAACATTTAACTCATTATTCTTTCCATGTTTAATTGAATTGTCCCACTAAACCTGTTTTAAAAGGCATAAGTATTCTATTCATGGACTATAGATGAGACCATCAAAAGGGGACCGACCCAACTGAAACACCACCTAAAATGCTAAGAAAACTGCTTGTGGAACAAAGCCAGTAGCCACAAGGCTTCCAAGAAACCAGCAACAGAAGACTTCCAGGCTCTGTTGTTACCTTGGCTTGTTACTTGGTGGGAATCTAAGCTGACAAAGGAAATTTCAAGCTTTGTGGGTCAAATACACTAAGACCTATTTAGATTTTTTTTTTTTGGTTAAGCCTAATATTTCATTAATAAGAAGATAATGGTTTTGGATATTATTGTTGTGGTTGAGGAAAGGTGTGTTTGGAAAGCATTTTAAGATATTATAGTAAAAATTTGTAATTTTGAAATTTTAAGTATATGACATTACTATTTAAAAGTGCTATGAAGAGTTAAAATATCTAGAAACAACAGGATGTTGATGAAAAGTAAATAATATGTCAGTTTTCAATAGTATTTAAGTAAATTATTATTAGGATGTATTTAAAAATGCATTATTGTGAAATTTAGTATCAAAAGTTTATACAAAAATACAATTCTCAGATTTTCATCTTAAAAATTTAAATTACTTCCACTTAGAAAATAAATACTTATACTTTTTTCATATGTTTTCATTTTAAGTTTAAAACATATCAATATATAAAAAAATGATAATGTTATATATTTGAAATAAAATTCAACAAAGAAAATAAATTAAATGATCGAGTGTAAAAGAATATAGTTTATATACTTCAAAAGTATCTTCCAAGGGTTTTAGGATTGGATCCAATTTTTATTTTTTTTTTAAAATTGATATTTATTGATGAGAAGAGCTAGAATACCATGAAGAGTCTTCAGCTTTTATGAAGAAGACTCCCATTGGCATAGAAGCTAGCTTTGGAAAGAGTTTGATCTGTACAGTTGCAAAGAGAGTGGCTGCTCAAAAGCAATTGGCAGCATCCTCAAAAGGGATAGCTCCTAATACAAAAGTTTAGTTCTGGCTATAGTAAATTAATACCAGGACCAAACTGGTCATCCTAATCAGGTACATCATGAGCCATTCAAATTGAACCACAACAGGGCGGCAATCGCCAGGAGTCACGGCAAGAATCACGTCATGAATCCACCGGCGAGCAGCCAACAATAATCTGTTTAGTTCTGACTATACTCAATTCAAATTGTTATCAAAAAGTGCTTTTACATTCAAATAATAATATGTTCCGGCATTGCATTCGTTACTAAAGGTTGCATTTTGGAAGTCTAGCTAACTCCCTGATATGTTTTCTTCCTCAATACACGGAAAAGAAAAAAGAAGAGGGAGGGAAAGGATGGAAAGTCTGAAAGGTCAGAGCAGAGGAAAAAGGGTTTTACTAAAGGGCATTGATACAGGGAATAGAAGCAAAGGAAGACAAAGGTGAGAAATTGGTACATGTTTTACTATTCAAATGTAACCTTAAATTGTAGAAATTAGTCATTCTGAAGAAACAGTTCCAAATTAACAAAAATCTAATCAAGCCATATCATTGTATGGCGTTTTTTTTCTAAATTCAAAATTGTTAATGTAATTTTAATAATTGTATTAAGTATAGATTAAATTAATTATCATATTCTTAAATTAAGCTTATGAATTTAATTCTCTCCATGAATGGATCACCCACACCATTTATTTATCCATCTGTCCGTAAAATTGCCTCTTTGTAGACTTGTCTGGTTGTGAGGGTTAACTCATGACGAAGACCAGCTTTTCCATGAGCAGTAACTTACTGCCAGTAACACCATATACAGGAGAATGAGAGGCGGAGCTGACCTTTGAATAACTCTTCAAAAAATGGCTAAGCTATGGGCTTTGTCTTAACAAAGAAAGGTAAATATTCAACATCCCTTATATTAACACCTTGCCTTTAATCAATTTAAGAAACTTCAAATTATTTATATAAATATATAATATCATTCAAAGTAGATCGCTTCATTTCTTATAATTTCAATTATTGTGAGAGACATGAAACTAAAGATAACTAAAATCCAGAGTCGGTCAAGAGATGTGCGGTTGTTGGTAACAATCGCCTACTTATCACAATCAGCCATTGAAAATAATCTATCAAAAATGTGTAATTGGAATCATATAATTAACACTACTTATTCACTCAATTATCTATGATTAACTATAATTAAAAAACTATTAATTAAATATTAAAGTAATGAGAAAAAGCAATAAATATAACTAAAACTCAATAGAAATTATTCTCAAGTTCTCTACAATTATCCATAGAAATTAATTTTTTTAAAAAAGAAATTTCCTAAGATTTAATTATTGTGATGAAAAAATTATAACAGTCTATGAAACTGCAAAAGAAAGAAAACAGTCAAAATATCATCCAAAAGAAAAAGTCTAAAGCTATCCTCAGACAAAATTGATTTTTAATTTGCTTCAAACTGAAAAAAAAAATTTGTGAAAATAGGAATCGGCCAACCTTGAAATTATTTAAAGAAAGGTGGGAAGGAGAAACAAAAGAGGAAGGAAGAACAATAGAATGAGGACAATAAGACCCAATAATATTAACAGTTGGATTAAGTGCATATTTGGCTTAATTTTTTTTCAATTTATTTATATTTTAAAAGGAAAAATTAAGCCAAACATGATTTTTTGAGAAGTTTTAAAAAAAAATAACTTTTTTTTAAGAATAAAATTTTTTAAAAAAAGAGCTTAAAAAAAACCTTCAAAAATGAGTTTTTTCTTCTCTTCTTTTAAAAATATAAAAAAAATTTTATTTTTGTTTCAAAAATATCTTCATTTGTTAAAAATAATTACAATATTACCCTATAAAAAAAGAAATACCTTCTATGATAATTTTAACAAAAATTATAATTTATAAAAAAAACTTATAAAAATAATTTACCAAATAATTTTAGCTTAATTTTAAAAATTATTATTTTTTATAAGAGCTTCATAATAATTTTTAAGTTAAAAAAAATCAAGCCAAACAGGCTCTAAGAGTGAAAGTTTGTTTTCATTTATTAAAAAAAAAGAAATTTTTGTTTGTTTTGGTTAAAAAAAATCTAATAATCATGAATTATTTCATTTGACAAAAACATATCATCAAATAATTATATATATATAGTAATAAAATTTTAATCATCTTAACCGTGGGTTTTGATATGATCTCCACAATATAAACAATTAAAATTGAACCATTGTAATATTAAAGTTAAAAAACTTGTAGCTACTTAATCTAGTAATTCGGTAATAAAAAAAATAAAATATTATAACAAGATGAAATATTCGCTTCTAGAAAAAATTTGCATTACGTAAATCAAAAGACAACCGACCTGTCATCCGTCGAAACACTTAAAAGTTGATTGGCGACCAAGACTTTCGGAAAGAGAAGATTAAATATAATCGAGAAAATATAAAAATTATAAAAAAAGAAAAGAAAAGCAAGACATAATGGACAAAATGCACATGCAACTTGCAAAAAGTGCAAGCAAATGGAGTAATTGCTTTGGCACTATAGTCGTCCGTTTATGGGGCCAATGCTCGCACGATTTTACCAAAATCGAGCGACTGCTCCCCAAGATACCTTCATGAGTAATAGCCAATGACATGCTTTGCTTTGTTTTGGGGTTTTTTTAGGATGTTAAAAGGAAAATACGGTCAAGTAATGTACAATGAACTCTACTTTTGTGGGTCATTTTTCTCGGTTTCACCTTAACTTTCCATAATGAATTCCCTTGTTTCTTTTTTTTTTTTTACGCTCCAACATCGAAAAAATTTCTTTTTATTTAAAAAAATAAAAAGTTTTGAATAATTTGAGATTTTCTAACTATTTAACAAAATTATTTGATTTCTTATCTTGTTTGTCATTTCTCGCTTATATGTTTAACTTATTATGTGGATTGAGAAAATTTTCATTTTAATGGTTTTATATTAAAGTTAAAAAAAATTTCATAAATTTAAAACTTAAAAAATTAAAAAAAATCTCATAAAATTCTATATAACAAATAAAAATAAAAACATTAGGTGTTTAAAAACAAGAAGATGGAGGCAATCTTAAATTTTTAAATTTTTGTTTGGCCTTAGAATTGATCAAAAGTATACTTTTGGTTCGGCCTAGTTTCAGTCTAATGTTAGTATACTAACATCCATGTTTTAGAAGTCTGTAATTCAAATGCATAAAATATGATATACGAGATAAAAAAAATCTATCTCTATACTATAATTCAAGACTCAATAAACAGTTATATATATAAATGAAATGATGAGCTAATGGTGTTAGGTGGAGAAACATTATGAATGATCTAGGATTGTGAGTATAATATCTGATCATTCCAAGGAAAAAAATTGAACGGAATGGCTTGATCGAACTGAGGCAGGTTGACGTTGGAGCAACAAGCCGGTAATTGAACATCCAGGACTCAACACAGCTACGACAAAGCTAACCCTTGGATCAAATCAACACCAGAGCTTCTCCTGGAAAAAAAAAAAGGAACAGTCCTTTCTCAATATCCAAGAAACAAGAAAGAATTGAGCTTGATGGCCTGTTTTAGTCGTATTGACAAGAGACAAAGAAATAAGGCGTTATCACCAAGGAGGAAGTGATAGCGCCGTTGTGAAGCCATGGCGCAACGCATTCCCTGTATTTATAGACGCCAAAGGCTTGAAAACTTAATTACAAGCCACTTGTTTCTTTGACCACAGAGCACTTTGTCGTTTTGTTCACGCCTGACTCCCAATACAAGTTTTTTATTTGATTTTTTTCGAAAAAAGCACTGCAATCGGGCTTGGGAGCAAAGAAGGTTCTCTTTCAGTTGTTAGGCCTAAGCTCCTGCCAAATTGGGCCAGGCTTCCATAGGCAGCTCTAATTGTAACTTTCTCTCTCTTTTGGTTTCCGACGATGAATTAACTTTGACACCGATTATCTATACATTAGCTAATAATACCATTCTCTTTGATAAATTGAAAAAATTTTAACACAGAAAAATTGATGCACTAGTCTATTTCCATTAAGAGTAGTTAATGTCAACCAAAGTCTGAATTTCTCCTTACAACCATTTAATGTCTCATATTTGTCAAGTTTTTTCCACCACAGAACAACATCATATTTGCTTAATACATTTACTGAACTAGCATTATGCCATTTCTACCAGCACCAACTTGTTTTTACTAATGATGCTGTTATATTGCTGTATCTATGTTTCAATCACTTTCCAGCAGCGATTTATGCACTTAAATCCACACAAAACATGGCTTTAACGGACTTCACTATAAGCTAGCATAGGTCCTCTGTTTTGGGCTTTGGGGTTCATCTGGATCGTTGAAATTATTTATATTGACTTGCTTATTTTAAATTCCATTTAAAACAGTTTCTCTTCCTTTTAATTACGGACAGGATAATATTTTTTTAATAAGGTCAAGGTATTTCTAAGTTTTAAGTATGTCTTGTGCATTCAAGATTTTATTTTCAAAATACTTCTCATAAAGATCGAACTTGATCCAAAAAAAAAAACTTTTTTTATCAACTGAATTACTCTGTGTAAACTACAAAATATGAAAAAAAAAATTGTATCAGTTAACTATTCATAATGAATTAAGACAATCTATATTATCTTTTTAAAAAAAATTGATGAGAATACATGGTGCCTTATATGAAAAAAAAATTTAGAAATAATATTTTAATTAACCTTAACCAATACTTGTAATTAAATATATACCCGTTAATTGAATCCAAAGAATAAAAGGAACTTCAGTTAAGAAAAGCTTATCTAAATTTTGTCTTGGTCGTTGATCTACTTTGTTTTATTATAGTACATAGCATCATTCACAAAAAATATATATATATAAAGAATTGCTCCAGGAGACTGATTAACAAGTTACTTATAGAAGATTTCTTAAAATTAATAATACTTTGACTGATGATTGTAACTGGTTAAACTACACCAGTAAAACAGCATGGTCAAAGAACTCAAACAGCCAATTCACCCAAAAAGAAAACAGTAACACTAGCCAGCGGCTACCTTTTGGCTCAAACACAACAAATTATTGAAACTCTAACCTTAAGACCTGCACCATTATTTACTGCCACAAGAGAGGCAGTCACAGTGAAACGGGCTCCAACGTCACCCTACTCATGGTGTCCACCACCGTTGTTTCCGTCTCCACCACCACGGTTATAACCGTTGTTGTCGCCATCAGCCGCGTTGCCACTGCTACAGCAAGGTTGAACTTGGTTCACAGTAGTAATATTATAGTTTCCATGGAGGTTGAGATCATTCATTCCTTGGATAGCTTCATTCATCTGGCGAACATGATCGTTATCTACCTCAGCCGTAAGCAGAAAATCGTCGACCAATTCTTGCATGCGTTTATTCTCCGCAATAAGTAGCTGGTTCACTCTCCTAATCCTCCGCAATTCTTTCTTCTTCCATTTAACTGAGAGTTTCTTTGCCCTTACCCGCATCGCCAAGCGTCTATTCTCGGCTTTCGTCCTTGCCAATTCAACCCCCACAGCCTCAAGAACGTTTGGTACATCCTGATTGGGCAAGCAAAATATACAAAACTATTTATTACTAATAAACTTATAAAAAAAAAAGAAAAAAGAAGAAGGAACAAGTAGAAAAGCACATGTACCAAAGAAAATAGAAAAATGAATGTGTAGCTAATATAAGTTAATTCATAGTCAAAGTTAATGGTTCCTTTGGTAATTAATGTGCAGCTAAAGAACACATTTACTAAAGAAAATAGAAAGTGTAATTGAGAAATTTTATTGTAAATGTATAAACTAATAATTTTTAAAGTTACCTTTCAAAAAAAAACTTTAAAGTTTATAAATTTTAACGTTTTGAAAATTATATAATCCAAAATAATTGGAATTTATTACAAAATTACGTTTAAAGACATTTAGAATTGATTGTTGTCGATTTATTTAAGGTCAAGAGTTTAAGTTTTAAGATTTAGAATTTAAACTTTAATTCTTAAACTATCAAAGAATTCTTTCCCTTTCAAATGTCAAAATTCTATATTTATGGCTCTTAACACAAAATATATGTTAAATTTTTAAAACTGGACTGCAGTACTACTCCTTCCCCTGAAATTTTGAAAGTCAACTAAGTGGAACTTTGCTAATTTTTCATAAGACAATTGAAAGATTCTGAAATAAAATTTCTAAACTTGTCAAAAACACTATATAATTATCGAAGAGTATACATTGTTTTGTATTTGAAAATTTACACATCTAATTCCTTTGCATGTAATTTTAAAATTAATAATTAATTACATTAATAAGTACATTGGCCCCTACAAATGAAATTTTAATGCGTTTGATGAAATTCTATGAGGTGAGGTTAAGGCAAGGGTCTTTACCCATAGAGAAGAGGGATTCTTACGCCGATCCAAATTTACCTTAACCCTTATGTATCTCTCATAGAAGTCTCATAGAAGTGAAGATTTGAGTTTGTTCTGATACTACTTGTAACGGATTCACATTTCCAACCCAAAAAACATGTTTAATAAGTGAAAGAAAATCTATATTTATATATCCAAGATTCACCCCGTCATTTACTAATGTAGAATCTGTGACACATGCACAAAGGGTATAGAGGGCTTAAGATTACGAACCTCTGATATGGGGAGGAACACAACAACCTATGGAGATTCATAATGGTGGAAACCCTTTGGCTTTGATTCCACATGAAAATAGTCGTAAGAAGGTCGGGTTTGTATTGGAGGGTAAAGTTCTTTTATTTAGCACCTGTAGGTGTATTAGATGGGTATGCTCAATCCCTTTGTATCGGTATATTTAAAACATATCGAGCCTTTTATTCTTAACTAACAATTAATTTTGTTTTGTGTTTGTAGGGATGGGATTCGTGGTTGGTACTAGTAGTAACATCTCTCTAAGGTGGTGGTAGGGGGAGTGGATTAATGGAATGATACTCCATATTGCCTTTTCACGTATTTTCACGTTTGCGATTAACAAGGCTAACACTTTAAACAAGTCGGGATAATGGGGGAATGATGATGAGAAGGAGAACTCGATTGTCAAACTAGCCAATTGATACAATGGCAACAGGCCCCTAGAGATACCTTCCTTATAAAAGTCTTGCAAGACAAACTTATATGGAAATGGTCTATTAGTGGTGTGTATTTGGCAAATTCTTTCTACATAATTGTGTAGGATAAGAATAGGGAAAATTAGGACTTACGAAAATCAATATGGATTGATTTTCTCCTTTGAAGTTTAAGTGTTTTATTGGTAGGTACTTAAAGGTAGAAACTCCATAAAAATGAGTTAGTGAGAAGAGGGTTGTTGTGTAGCAACTTGACCATTTGTGCTCTTTTCCATAATGAGGTTGAAATGGTAAATCATTTATTCTTTACATGTTTTGAAACTTGGAAAATCTAGTCATTATGGTGCAATTTGTAAAGGCTCACTTAGACAATCTTGAAGGAGGTAATTTGTTTCTTAATGGTGTGGAACATCATTGAGACTTGCGTAAGGAGAGATAAGGTATGAAGGATTGCTTTCTTTGTCATTTTATGGTCTATATGGTTATATAAAAATGATATGGTTTATAATGGGAAAATGTTTTCCAAGAGTGAAAAGGAGAAGTTTAATGAAAAGTGGAAAGAAAACAAGGAGAAGAAAAGAGAAAGATCACCAAAAAAAGGAAAGGAAGAGCAAAGTGTGCCAACCAAGTGAAGCGTACTTTAAATTTAATGTTGACGCCTCAGTCAATGGATGCTCGAGAGATGCTAGAATTAGAGGGGAAGGGGATCTTCAGGCATATGCATGAGGGGTCCTTTGGACATCGTTTCAAATTCCATTGGGGTAGATGATTCAATCCTCGTTGACTTGCTTGTGATCAAAGAAGCTCTTCTGGTTTTTGTAGCTTCACAATACGTTAGTTCTCATGCATTCATAATTGAAAGCGACTTAGTAAATGCAATGCACTAGGTGCAAAATTCAAACAAAGCCCCTTGTCGGATGAGAAAATGGTTGCTGCAAATTGAAGGTTTGAAACACGAAGTAAAAAGATGGCTGATCAATCATACCTTAAGGTAAGGGAATCAAGATGCTGATAAGTTAGCAAAAGAAGGAGTTGCTAGGATGCTGACATGCTAAGTGTCACGGTCTTAGATGGGAGTCACGAATCTAACATTAGTTGTGTACTAGAGTGAGATTGAGTATTTAAGTGTTCAAATCAACTTTGATATGTGAAACACTTTTTATGGGATAAAATCATGAATCCTAGTGGGGTTAAAGTTGAAGGTGTTTGTCTCTAAGAATCTAAGGCTTGTTAGCCTAAGTTTGCCCTCTGATATCCTTTGTTTTTCTTATTGGTTTGCTTTGGAGCTCCATTGATGAGTCCCATAGGATGTTGGAAAACTACATACTTTTTAGAATTTATGTACAGGTATGTTCTATTTTTGGGTTTGAAATAAGGTTTTACGGATATGATGCTGAGATGATGAACTAGGATTTTGAGCTACAATTGTAACATAGCATTTTAAAATCTAATTGCTATCGTATAGTTTTAGGGAGCTCTCTCATTCCTCTTGATTAATAAATTACCCAATTTTCAAAAAAATAAAAAAGTGTGCCCACTAGGAGGAGAAAGGAAGGAAGGAAGTAAAGCTGTAAAAAGGGTTGTGTTAGGGTTTGAGAAAAAAAAACAATATATATTTCTTTGGTTAAGTGAGAAAACAATGAATATAAATTCTAATCATATGGTATAAAAAAGAAGATTTGGTTAAATTGGCAATGCTTTTGGTTTTCTAATTGCATTGCCCAAGTTTGATCCCCCCAATCCCCTGGAAAGTATAAATATATAATTGAGTTTGGTTATCGAATATTTAAAGAGTAATATCCATCCCATATTCCAACTCAAGATGAGTAACAAAATTCTTGTCCATACTCATCTCAAACCCAAATATAAAGTACCCCGAACCCTATATAATAGAGTCAGATACTTACGGATATAAATCCCGATATGAGATAAGTTGATAACCAATTACATATCCCTAGTTGCAATACTCTGCTTCTGCTGATCTTATACTTCTATCTGTCATGTTGATGCATAGCTGTGGTGTGTTTGTCTGGCAGGGTTTAGGCTGTATCTCGATCAAAGCCGTGTAAAGTAAATTGTGTTGCTAAGTCTTGGTGTGTGATTTGAATTTGGTGTATGGCAACGATATCTCTTCGTAATGGCCCATCGGAGGTTCTGTAAAGGGCAGCTTGACTTACAAGTGTTGGGTTTTTGCCATGGTGTTTTGCTATACAGTTTATTAAAATCAATTAATTCATTGCTTTCCAAAAAAAATATTAAATCCTCATTTTTATTGTTGGTCCATGATTGTTTGTTTGCTTAAGGACCATCCAGTAAACTAGAGACTTAATATGGAAATAAAATCCATAAAAAGAATATATGAATAAAAAAAATAATTGCATACTCTAATGTCTATAAATTAAAAAACTTGAGGCTTTTGTTGCTAATACTAAAACAAAAATCGAAATAATACTAATAACAAAGTATAACTTGCACGCTGAGAATATAAATATATATATATAGGGATGGAACTAGTTAATAATTTTTGGAAGGTTAAAGAAGGAGAGAAATAATGCACAAAATATAAATAATTAAATATGATATACAAGATTAATAAGTTTCTCTTATATAATCAGTATTGTTTAAAGACAAAATACTCAAAGATAATTTACTTTCAACTAAATATAAAACATAAAATACATAAAAAAATATCTTCATAAAAAATGATATAATATTGAAATTTTAAGCAATAATCAATAATGCAACGCTACAACGTAAATTTGAGAATTATATAATAATTTTTTAATTATTAAAGACTAAAATCATTGAGAATACATAACCAAAAAAAAAAAAGAATATGGCAAGTAAAAGATAGAACTCAATAACAAAAAAGAAAAAAAAATATAGTTGATGATTCGTAGAAATTTGGAGAAGAAAATCTATAAAAACTTAAAACATATGATCAAATAGAATAGAATTGAAAAAAATAAAGAAATATAAATTGAAAAAAAGATAAAAAATGATTTACTTCTTTGTAATTTCACAGTGAAAGGAGAAAGGAGAAGAGAAAACAAAAGAAAGAGATTGAAAGAGGTGTGAAGAAACTTTTTTTTTTTTTTAGGTGTGAAGAAACTTAAAAGGGAAAAATTTAAAAGTTAAGATAAAGTTAAATGAATTTATAAAATCATTTTATTATTTTTTATTTATATTAATAGTTTAATAAAAAATTATTTTAGAGGCTCATTAAAAAATATAAATAATATATAGAAAATTTTAAAATTTTTGAAGAGGCCACGACCCCCTATTGTGAAGGGACGCTTCGTCCCCATATATATATAGCAGCTTAATACTAATTATAACGAATATTTTTAAAACATTTTAAAAAATGTTGGTTTTGCTTTCGCAAGTCATTAGCAAGGGTAGAATTAACTAATTTTTATTGAGAGGTCAAAGATGAAGAACAATAAAGATTAAAAATTTTTTAAAACTAATATGTTGAACTAAACTATTAATAATCAAAAAATTCATAATAGATAATAATTTTATATAACATGTAAATAAAAAAAACTTATAATAGTCCTCTAGAAAAATTTTATTCCACCATGGTAATGTTTTTCTTAATATAAACGATTAAATTATTTACAAGAAACTCATTATCCATTTTATTTCGAAATCTTGTCTTTTTTAATATAACAACTAAAAATTAATACAGTCAACATACAATATTTTTATTTTATTCTTATTTAAATTTAAAATACTTAATATTAAATTATAATGCATAAAATATAAATAGTTAAATATGATATATAGAATTAATAATTTCTTCTTATATAATTAAGATGGTTTAAAGAATAAATATTCAAGATAATTTACTTTTAACTAAATATAAAACGTAAGGTACATCAAAAAAATATACTTAAGATAATTTCTTCTTATGCAATTAGGATTAATAAAAAAAGTTATATATTGATAAAATTTTAACTAACAACTAATAATGCAGCATTAGAACTTATATTTAAGAATTACATAATAATTTTTTAATTTTAAAAAATAAAAATTATTAAAAATAAAATTCACATAACAAAAAAAAGGATGAACATAACAAGTGGAAGATAGAACCTACATAATAAAAAAAATATGGTTGATGGTTTTTAGAAATTTGGAAAAGATAAAATCTATAAAAACTTAGAATATATAAGGAAGAATATAATTGAAAAAAATAAATAAATAAAAATAAAAAATTAACAAAAATTTTACTTTTTTTATAATTTCACAATGAAGAGACAAAAAAAGAAGAGAAAGAAAAAAAGAAAGGGAGGGATATAGGTATAGAGAAACTTAAAGAGTTAAGGAAAAAATTTAAGAATTAGAATAAAATTGAATGAGATTGTAAAGTTATTTTATTATTTTATTATTTATATTAATTATTTAATAAAAAATTACTTTTAGAGATTTATTAAAAAGATATATAATATATAGAAAATTTTAAAAATTTTGGGAAACTATAGCCCCCACAACAATGGAAAGCCACGCCACTGGTCATTAGGATGGTTGTGTGTGGATTGCTTTCAATTGAACAAAAAATATATTTTCATCCCAATGCGTTGACAATCATTACTTTAATTCAATCATTACTTTAACTAAGTTAAATAACATCCAAGTTTATTTATTTATTTATCTTTTTTAAAAAAATTAAATTATACTCTTTAAACAAACAATTATGCATTAATTAATAAATGCAATGCTTGAGTGTAAATTACATGCAATTTATTAATAGAGTGAAAACAATGCAATCCAATAAAATCTATATTTAAAAAATTATGAAATCTAATAAGTAATCTATCAATTACAAGTTATATGCAGCCTAAAATATAGTATAAAAATGATAAATAAATAAATATAAAAAAAAAACTCAATATTTGTAACCGGGTAAGTAAGAACCCCCACAATAATATCAATTAGGAAGCGGAAAAAGATCTGCCATAACGTCACGTATCAGATTAACAATGGAATTATTCATGGAACCAAATAGAGGGAAGACAATTAAGAAAAGAAAAAAGGAAAAACAGTTATATGGTGGCTAGATGCCACCAACGCACCAATTTAGTGCTAGATCTGATCGCTATCGAGCCAACAGGGCACTGCCAACGACCAGATCTAACTACTAACAGGCCCAAGCTAGTTGTCGGCTAACATAACGTGGCTGGTAGACCTTTTCTCATCTTAGATCCAGATGAGACTACAATTTTATAAAAGATACATGGACAAAATGGTCATAAAACCAATTAGCCCTTTCTTTTGGGATCTAAATAATTTTTTTCCTACAGAATCAAAATAATAATTCCAAATTCATCAGAAATAACTTAATAAGTCATTACTTTACAAAAAAATAAAATGGTTAGTCCGATCAGCATAATTAAAGATTTGATTGAGCTAAAAAAATTGGAATAATTATTTTTCACTTAAACAAAACGCGTGGTAAAAAAAAAAAAGCTTGTTTATGTTGTGAAAACGAAATCATTTCTTCTTTCGTTGAATAAAACACAATTATAAGAAAACGATGTTATTATTTGAGAAAGAAATTGTAAGGATAGAACGTCAAAATTATAGATAGGAACCCTCACCATCGAAGAAGAGATTGAAAGATCAAAGGTTCTAAGACTGGTTCGAAGAACTTGATAGAGATCAATGTTTCTAACACCAGTTCGAAGAACTTGATAGAGAGGGAGAGGGAGAGAGAGAGAGCAGCCAGGTAGGGTGGAGAAGGCGGTAGTGCTCCTGCAGAAAGATTGCTGGATTGTTGTCGAATTTAAAGAGGAAATAGTTATTTGGGCGCCTCTTTTGCAACAAAGAGCAGGCGTCTGCTGTTTTCATTGTAGTAGGAGCAGGCTTGTTCCTAACAGAAATAGAAGCGGAAATAACAAACTGTTATCAAGTTCTGTTGGCAAGATTTGACTTGCTCAAAACCCAGCAGCTGGTTTTAACTTCTAATAGAATAATAATTATTATATAATTGCAAATCCTAGCATTTGATAATGTGTTATTTGGCTGATTTTAAGCTAGGATAAAGTGATTGCAAACTCAGGCCTGGCAACCCCACTAAACTCTTTCTTCAAAGGCATTAGCATGAGATGGTATACTGCTCAAATAAATTTTTATATTATTTTAAAATTTTTAAATAAATTTTTATTTATAGGTAAAAATAGTGCAGCCAATCAAAAGAAGACCCCAGCTCACATTACCACCTAAAAACCAGCAGAGCACACAAAGATGACTCAAAGACTGCTGCTAGAACAAAACCAAAGTTCAAAATGTTAACTTAGCTTGTACTTGGTGGGAAACTACGCTGACCAAGGAAATTTTTAGCCTCAAGGCACTGCGAAAATTGTGGGTCTAATACACTGAGACCTAGTCTGACATTATTGTGAGAAATTCAATTTTAAAAATTTATACGGAAAGATAATTTTTAGATTTTCATAAAAAATTTAAATTACTTCCAGCTAGAAAATAAATACTTATATTTTTTACCTATTTTCATTCTAAGTTCAAAATATATCAATATATCAAAAAATGAAAATGCTATATATTTGAAATAAAATCCAAAAAAGATAATAACTTTTATACACCAAAAATAAGTCGAAGGATAATTTTGGCATATTTCAAAATAGGAAGGAATATTTAATAATTTCTTCTCCGAACCATTAACAAATTATTACATCTATATATTAGAAATCAATGAACAAATAACAAACAAATCAACACACTAACATAGCTCTGGTTGAGCTTGGATTTTTTTTTTCTATCTAATTTTTTAATTTTTATGTTTTGGCTTCTGAGGGGCCCCTCTCTCTCTTTGGTTTTTTGTGTCGGGTTTAGGAATCTTATTGTGATGTGGCGGAGAAGACGGAGTACTTGGCATTACTTGACTTTTGTTCTTTAAGCGGGTTTTGTCTATTGTTCTTACAACTGCGCCTTTTGTATCATAGTAATTAGATTTGGTAATTTATATGATAATATGACACGAAAAAATATAAAATTAAATAAATTTAAATTTAAAATTATTATATTTTATTTTTTAATTATATTAAACATTTAAATATATTTAATTAATTATATTTTTTAAATTATTTTATCAACACTAAATCATCATAACATTAAAAGTCTTTTAACTGTTTGTTAAAGATTCTCCTTGACATAAAACATCTGACTTGTGAAAAAAGATATGTACATATTGAAGGGGAAACAGCATGACAAGTTCCGTTACAGTTTCCGTTCCTACTGTGAGCTACATAGAAGAAGGGTAGCCCTGTACCCATCACCTAGAGTGCAATACAAAAATTGACAAGAACTCAAGGTTTCAACCAACACAGCAACAACTAATCCAAAAAACCCAAAAACCCAAGATAAGCAGGGCCATCAAAGGCAGAAACGGAAACAGCCCCTATTTCAAACAAAGAATCGTCAAGACAAAATAAAGAAAAAAAAAAACTAGGAGAAGCAAATTTCAAAATCAAGACAAAGCATTTGGTATTATCATTTTTAAACGTGTATTCATCACACGTTTATCAATTCGTTAAAATTAATAATTAAAAATTATTTTAATTTTATTTAAATAATTTTAAATAATTATTTTAATAACACCCAAATCTTATTTTTTTCTTTTGTTTTCTTTTCATTTGGATCTTTTTTGCCGCACTACAAACCCCTTTCTTCTCTTCATCAATTCTTCTTCTTTCTCCATTCTCCTTTCTCACTAATTTCATTGATTAGTCAACTAATTTCACCCATTAATTCATTGTTACTTCTATTCTTCTTCTTCTTATCTGATTCTTTTAATTTCACTCATTATTTCATTGTTTCTGTATCATATATTTTTATTCAATTTAATTCTTATTATCTCGCACAATTTTTTTTAATTTGTCACATGCCATCGACACGTCAGTATTGTCATTTTAGCATATTAATACCACATAGCACTACTACATTATCAGATACGTGCCACATGACATGTCACATCATTAAAATTGTGTCACGTTAATGTTGACGTCATCCCTTTTAACGACATAATTAGATATCATTAAGAAAATAGATTAAATTAAAATAATTCTAAAAATCAATGAATTAAATTGCTTTGATTTTAAATACAATGATTAAATTAAACAAAATGTATAAGTACAAGGTCTTTGTGGACATTTTAATCAATCAAATTTAAGAAACTTGCAATTAAAAAAAATATAATATCATCCAAACTAGATGGCTTTATTCCTTATAATTTCAATTATTGAGAGAAAGGCTAAATTAAAGGCAACAAAAATCCGAAGCTGAGAAATTGGTTTACTGTGCGACGTCGCGCATTAGGATTAGGCCACCGTTCAAGAGAAATTCAGTTGCTGGCAACAAATTGCCTAGTTATCACGAACCGGCTGTTGAAAACAAACTATTAATAAGGTGTAAACGAGATCATATAATTAACACTAAATTAACTCTCAATTATATTTGATTAACTACAATTAAAATATTATTAATTCAATATTAAAGTAAAGAGAAAAAGCAATAAATATAACTAAAACTCAATAGAAATTATTCTCAATTTCTTTATAATTAGCAGTGTAATTTTTTTTCAAATGTCAAAATATTTCATTAATATTGTGAAAGAAAAATTATAAATGTCCATGAAACTGCCAAAAAAAAAAACAAGAAAAAAAAGTCAGAATATCATCCCAAAGGAGAAAGCCTATTGCTATCATCAAACAAAAATTGATTTTTAATTTGCTTCAAACTGGAAAAGAAAATTTTTTGAAAATAGGAATCAACCAATCTTGAAATTATATAAAGAAAGGTGGGAGGGAGAAACAAAAGAGGAAGAAGAACAATAGATCGAAGAAAACCAACTGATGAACAATAAGACCAAATATTTTTTTTTCAAAAGTATAACTTTATTCTTCCATTATCAATATGTCATATCAAATTTTTAGTCTGTTTGAGAAAATATTTTACTCGGCCGAAAATGATCTGACATGGGTAAACATCCATATACTTACAAAATCTCGACCCTACACAATAAGGAATTGACAGCAAGCAAACTCCACAAGATCTTAATCCTATACCTAAAAAACGATTAAAATAACCACAAAGTCTCTATACTTATGTATTTTATTTAATTTAATTCATGTACTAAAAATTGAATCAATTTTATCTCTTAATTTTAAAAATTACTTTAATTTAATTTTTCACATCTAATTTTACCTTTAAAATGATGATATCAGTGTTAATATCAGTATTGATGTGACATATTTTGATGATATCGCATCCACATGATAATGTGGTATGTCATATGACACAGACATGATGACGTGACAATATCATGTTGTATTAATATGATGACGTGGTATTGACATGTTAGTATCACATGACAAATCAAAAATTTTTTGTACCATACTATAAAGGTTAAATTAAATAAAAATATATAATATATAGATTAAATTGAATAAAATTAAAATGTTAAGAGATTAAATTTAAAAAAATTAAAAAATATAAACTTTTAAATAGATTAGAGAAAAAAATTGTAATATTACATACAAACAATTGTAATATTAAAGAGAAAAAAAATTGTACCAACTGAATCCGCTAATTCGTTAATAAAAATAAAATATTATAATAAGGTGTAAGTTTTGGCTTTAGAAAAAATTTCAAAAAGACAACCGACCTGTTATCGGGCAAAACACGCCAATGGTTCATTGGTCAAAACACGCCACCGTTGGTCTAACGAGTGACCGACACTTTTGGAAAGAACAAATTAATTCAATTAGATAAAATATTAAAAAAAAAAAAGCAAGACATAATAGACAAAGAAAATGGAGCAAAACGATGCACGTACAACTTGAGAAAAGTCAAGCAAATGGAGTAATTGCTTTGCTAATCGTCCGTCTATGGGGCCAATGCTCGCACGAATTTAAGAGAATCGAGCGATTGCTCCCCAGGATAGCTAGGCGATTACACCAACCTCATGCATAGTAGCAAATGCCCATGCTTTGCTTTGTTTTTTGCTCTTAGGATGCTGAAGGAAAATGCCGTCCAACTGAACCCAAAGCCTTGAATAAATGTACAATCAACTCTACTTTTGTGGCTCATTTTTCTCGGTTTCACCTTTACTTTCCATAATGAGTTTGATATCTTATCATATTTGTCATTTTCTTCTTTATATGTTTAACTTATTGTGGAGATTAGAAAATTTTTCATTTTAATGGTTTTTTATTGAAATTGAAAAAAATTTCATAATCTTTAGACTTAAATTTTTTTTAAAAAAAATCATAAAACTCAATTTAACAAATTAAAATAAAAACATTAGGTGTTTAAAAACAAAGAAGGAGGAGGGAAAATTAAATTTTTAAATTGCAAAATGCATATTTAGGTAGATGGGTGCCTAAGGCATTTCTTTAATAGGTTACTTTGTTTGGCCTTAGAATTGATCAGAAGTATACTTATGGTTTGGCTTAATTTCTTTCTATGACCAGCTTCTAATGTTTGTAAACTAATATATATATGTATATATATAGTATAATTCAAGACTCAATAAACAGTTATATATATATATATATATATATATATATAGTATAATTCAAGACTCAATAAACAGATATATATATATAATGAAATGATGAGTTAATGGTGTTAGATCGAGAAACTTTATGAATGATCTAGGCTTGTAAATATCTGATCATCCCAAGGAAAAAATTTGAACCTAATGGCTTGATCGAACTGATCAGGCAGGCTGCTATTGAAGCAACAAGCTGATGATTCAACACCCAGGTTCAACTCAACACAGCTGCGACAAAACTAACCCTTGGATCAAATCAACACCAAAACTTCTCCTGGAAAAAAGAAAGAAAAAAAAACAGAAGCACTTCTTTCTCAACCTCTGAGAAAGAATTGAGCTTGATGGCCTGTTCTAACCCTAATGACAAGAGAAACAGAAATAAGGCGTTCTCGCTATGCAAAACATTTAGCTCTATTTATAGGCACGGAAGGTTTGGAAACTTATTTATAATCCATTTGCTTCTTTGACCATGGAGCAGCAAGCATTTGTCGTTTTGTTCACGTCGGACTCTATGTGCGAGTTTTTTATTTCTCCTACTGCCAAAAAAGGCACTCCTCAATCGGGCTTGGGAGCAAAGGATGTTCTCGTCAATTATTTGGTCTAAACCCGTGCCAGATTGGGCCACGTTTCCGTCGGCACCTCTAGTTGCTGGGCTTTCACGTAAATGGACTTCGTAATAACGAATAAACCAGGATCAATTAAAATGAAGGTTCCTGCTAGCTTGTTACTCAATCGCTCCAACGCTAGCCCATTTCTACAAGCACCTACTTGCTATTACTAATAAACCTGTATCTATGTTTCAATCACTTCCCTGCTGCAAAAACGCAAGCCAATAAATCCAAGTTTAATCGGCACGGATCAAGTACAAGTACCTTTTGGCTCTCGATCAATCAGATTTTTTATTAAGTATCAGAAGTCTGATACAAAACCATGGCAAGGTCGGGATTGACCAAACAAAACAGACAAAAGAAACAGATTTAGCAATCAAAACAGAATCACCTCATGATACAGAAAACCAGATTCGAGCAATCAAAACGGACAAAAGAAACAGAGCATACATTTGGCATATTACAGACACACTTAAAACTGCCAATGCCTTAACAGCTCCAATAAGGGACAGACCCTAGACATCACCTGAAAAAACTTAGATCCTTTTTTCCAATCCAGCCAACGTATAAGTGCACCACTCCTCCAAACAGATTGAACCCCGCAGAGTGAAAGACAAGTACTAGTAAACAAAATTTTCATATTTATTACAAAAATAGATCATTAAATGCGACCAGACCCACCAATCGGCAACGACGCTACTTACGGCGGGCAGCCGTCATTTGCACCAATGACCCTATTCACGGCAGTCACCCTTGCGACTGCCGCCCTCTCCACCAGCGTTGCTGCCTTCACCGCAGTCACGCCCTGTTCCCTCAATAGCGACCTCAAGATCGTTATTCCCTCCTGCAACAACAACCATAAAACTCTTAGCGAAACCAAAACAGAGTTTTCAATGCAACCGGTTTAACGTTTGGTTCCGACACCAACGCGTGATCCTTTTTTTTTAATTCAAAAGCTAAGTAACCTTCCAATTATGAAAATAATGCAAAAACGTTTTTTTTTTTTCTTTACCATAAACGCCGCCAAATCCTTCACCGTTCCCGCCAGAGTTGCCATCACCGTTCAGCATACGAACAATAGCGTCCATCATAGCTTTCTCATCAAAATTCTGAGCAATCTCCACATCGTTATTCTCAACAGCTTCAATGAAAACCATGAAATCATCAATCAATTTTTCCTGGCTTTCTATCTCTGCAAGCATTTCCTTCTTCTTTGCCATTAGCATCGAGCGCTTTAGAGCCTTCTCCAGAAGAGCACCTTCATAATTTCTCAGCAACTCTTTCATAAGCCTTGTCCTTTCTCTCTCCCATTCCAATGCAAGCCCCACAGCGATTGCCTCAAGGATATTTCCTGCATCCTGTTTTAACAGATCTCTATTAAAAATAAAAACAGATAAATTAAGCTACACAGTTCAATAGAGAAAATCAGGGTCAGTGCGGTGAGTAACCTCAACCGCACCGCCCCTGTTACCAAATGCCACGCAAAGCTTGGAATTTTAATTTGGAAAAGTTCAGCTTTATTTGGATAAACGTACTTGTAAGTTGTAATGATTTGGCCAATGAAAATTGAAAAAACAAGTACTGCAACTGAAATCATAGGAATAGAAAACTGACCATTTTCCGAAAGATTTAGCAAACAGAATAACACACCACCTGCAAGAACAGAGCTATGTCGGAAACTGTTAACTTAAAAGAAAGAAAAAGAAAAGACCGTACCTTGGAGACGAGGATGGAGGAGTTTAAATAGTAAGACAAGGGAGCAGGTGGGGGCGGCGTTTTCGGGAGTGAGAAGGAATCGGATGAGGTGTGCACATTAGGCAAGGGGCCCACTTTCTCTTAGCTTCTGAGTGCTAAGCGTTGAACGTTAGAGTACCGATTAATTAAATTAATAAAAAACACAAATAGTAAAATTTAAATTTAAATAATTAAAAACTAATATCTCAAACATAATTAATAATTTTATAAGTTATAATTTTTGTAAGGTTAATAAAAAATAGAAAGTAAATATATTTATATTTAAAGTGTATATATATTAAAAGTATTTTAATAAATATAATAATTATATTTTTTATAAATAAATCTAATGAATAAAAAATATATATTAAAAAACATTACAAATCAATGAATAATCATAATTTCATTAATTAATTTAATTAACTCTATGTATTTGTCCTTAATTATATGAAATTTTTTAAAAAAACTAGGTTTCAAATCTCACAACTTCCATTTTAAATTTATATATTATAAGTTTATACAAACAAATATATACATATTATAATTAATAATTTCATAAATTATAATTTTTGTAATATTAACACAAAATAGAAAGTAAAAATGTTTACATTTAAAGTTCATATATATATATATATATATATATATATATATATATATACTAAAAGTATTTTAATATATATAATAGTAATTATATTTCTTATAAATGAACCTAATATATATAAAGTATATAAATTAAAGATATTACAAGTTAATTAATGATTATAGTTTCATGAATTACTTAATTAATTATATAAGTTTGTCCTTAATTATATGAAATTAAAAAAAATAAAATTGTTCTAATCTCACAACTTCTCTTTAGATTTATATATTATAAATTTATATAAATAAAGGTGTGTATATATATATATATATATATATATATATATATATATATATATATTATAGTTAATAATTTATAAGTTAAAATTTTTGTAATGTTAACATAAAACAAAAAGTAAATATGTTTATCTTTAAAGTATATATATACTAAAATATATATATATATATATACTAAAAATATTTTAGTGTATATATAATAGTAATTATATTTCTTATAAATGAACATAATATATAAACTACATATATTAAAAAACATTACAAGTTAATTAATAATCATAGTTTTATGAATTAATTTAATTAACTATATGGATTTGTCCTTAATTTCATGAAATTAAAAAAAATAGTTAGGTTCCAAAACTATTCTAATATCAAAAGCTCTCTTTAAGTATATATATATATATATAATATAAGTTTATATAAACAATGGTATATATATTATAATTAATAATTTTATAAGTTATAAATTTTGTAATATTAACATAAAATAGAAAGTAAACATATTTATGTTTTTATATGATATAATAATCATATTATTTAAACATAATTAATAATTTAATAATTTTTTAATTTAAAAATATTAATGTCATCACATTAATAATTAGAGTAATCATATTTTTCATATATTATTAGTTTTTAACAAAAAAAGAATTACTTGTAAAATTTGTAAAAATTATACATTTTTAATTTAATTATTGAAATAATAATAAAATATTTATAAATGATAATGAGGTTTAGATAGTAGATACTCAAAGGGTGATACCCAAATCTAGTACAAGTAACCCATTCTAAACCTGATTATGGACTACCTTAATTTAATATAAGCGAGTTAGATATCATACCCTATGACAAAATACCCATTACTATCTCTAGAAGTGCTATCCTATGTAAAAGAGGTTATACGACAAAGATATATATATTGGAACCATCTATACATTCAATTCGTGACCGACAAGAAGGCCTTTACAAATATCCAGTCAAACAATTGTTATTAAATGATTGAATTTATAAATATTCCTTGTGCTTGACATTTTCAGGAGTAGATAAGTTTCTCAAAACCCACCAAAACTCAATTCTATTGCTGTGACTATGATCTCACTTTTCATGCCTCAGATCACGATATAGAATTAGAATAACCTATACCCTTTTAAGGTGTTCTATTCTTAATTTAAAAACCATGCTCATATCTTTACTTGTATGTTTCTCTTATCTTTTTTAAAGGATGTAATCTCAAAGTATTGGATACCAAAAAAGAAACAAAATCCTTCTGAAAAAAAAAATCAAAAGCATCTCTCTCTCTCTCTTTCTTGTCAGTCGAGAAATGTCATAAAAACTAAAAAAGTCCCTACTCAAACCCTTTTGGCCTTTTCCCTAGCAGTCTAGACATTTTATAAAAGTAGTGCTTTAGTTATCCTAAGCCTTTATATTATGATTGAGATTTCAGGAGAGAGCCATGCCAACATTTTGACAGAGTTTCATCTGACCTTTATTACAGATGCAAAGAAAGTGCATTCTCAAACCTCAACCATCCAACAGATTAAGCAGTACAGAATAAGTCAAGTCATTAAGAACATAACTTGTCTTGAAATATATCATCAGTTAAAAGCCAATCCAACACTATCCCATTTCCACAAACACCAACTTGCTACTACTCATAAAGCTGTATTTATGTTTTAATAATCAACTCCCAATTGTTTCGGAGGCAACTTGTAGAATATTTTTACCTACATAAAAAACAAGCCTTCGATGTCTACACACACAAAAATTGTCTACTACTAATACAATTAATCTTTATTTCTTTTGGCGGGATTGCGGTAGACCACATTGCCCCCAAGATGAATCCATCAATCTCCGGCATCGACAACCCAATTTATACAGTACATATACGTGAAAAGGTGTTGACAAATAAGGAAAGCATTAGGGATCCACTCACGTTATTGGATGTGATACACTTGATGCAAAAAATGAAACAAAATCCTTCTAAAAAGAAAATCAAAAGAATTTCTCTCTCTCTCTCTCTCTTTCCTGTCAGTAAAGAGAAATGTCACAAAGACAAAAGTCAAGAAGTAACACATGGGGGACATTATTTAGGAAAGGACAATGCAGTATCTCTTGCTCTCTTGTCAGTGAAGAGAAATGTCAAAATGAAGTGGAGAAGTAACTTCGGTTTGGGAATCGGGACATTCTCTCTCATATATATCTATTACATAAAAGAAAGTCCCAACAGGCTTCCTCATTCTGCCACATGTAAGATAGGAGAATGGCCACGTTTTCAATCTCTCAACCCATGTGAGTCAAACTTTGCAAAAGAAAAAACAAGAGCCCATGAGTCTGTTAAACTCAGATCCCTCTTGCCCATAGTCGGTGAAGCCACTTTTTGAACCTGGGAGGTTTAGACCTCTGTCAGTCACATGCGCCCAGCCTTAAAAAAAGCGTTTGAAATTTCTGCATGGCTTCTGAAATATGAATAATAAAAACTTGCACTCCACAGGGTTTAGGTTGGTACATTTCTCTAGTTTGGTTAAAAGGAAATCTCTCAAATTTAAATAAAAATTTACACGTTATTCGAGTATTTTACTTATTAATTAATATATAATCTTTTATTTAAAAAATAAAATTCAAATGTTTCTTATTAATTTAAAAAAATAAAAATTTGCACGGCAATGAACATTACTTTTTTATTCATAATTGATTTTCACAGAATTGAAGAAAAAATTATGGATTTAATTGTATTTTTATATAAATCTTATTTTTTATAAAACTAATGTTCTATGCTTTTTATAACGTCAAATAGGAAAAAGAATTATGAAAAAAATTGGAATAAAAAAGAATTAAGAATATTAAGTTTTTGAAAAGGGAAAAATAACAATTTGGAACATTTAAAAAAAATGATAAAGAGGAAGTATAAAGTAGCTAAAGTTCTTATGACAATATTGTTTTTTCATTTGAAACTATTACACTAGTTAACTTTCGAATGGAAGCATAAAGTTTGTTTTATGTACGTGAAAAATGAACACATTTGTATTTTATTATTTACTCTTATGTCCTATTTCAGAAAAAGTAAGGATGGTTAGAGAGACAAATTATAAAACATATATTTTTTTTTACAAAGACAATATGATAATGTTATCATTTTCGAAACAAAAGCTTATATCTAAGATTAATGCTATATATTTCAACATTAATTAGTATCATATATGTTTGAGATTTCAGGGGATCGAGAGTCGACAAAGTTTCCCTAGAAAATCAGACATTTCCCCTTCATTACACCTGCCAAGAAAGTCCATTCTCAAACCTCGAAGCATTCAACAAATTAAGCATCATAACTCATACAACCCCTTTATATATGTTATATTCTTAATTTATTTCCTATATATGCAGGGTAGCGAAATTTAAAATTTTCATAAATGGAGCTATATATTTTAACTTAATTGTATTTCATTATTAATTGATCACGTTATAAATGTACCCATGATAGTACATTAAACCCTCCAACAATAGCACATAATCCACGATGGGTTTAATTAAATCACAACTTTGACCCAAACCCATAAACCCCTACTCAGGGCGGCGACCACTCACAAAGAAGAAAGCAGCTAATGTGAAAGAATGGTTTCCTGTGGAATTTTTGAATTATAAGCAGTTAATAGAGTGGACCATTTTGGCAGTTGGTTACCTTTTCCACAATGGCCGATCGAAGAAAATACTATTATATTAGATGCAACTCTTGTCCCCCTTTATATATGTTATATTCTTGACTTATTTCCATTTTAACCATCCTAAGTAAATTGCCTAAAGTCCCCAATCATGTTATTTAACCGAATTAAAGCAAGGAGGAAGCAAGTTCACAATTACACTTTGGCTAGTGTACTGGTTAATTAATAACTTAATAATAAACATTGTTTCAAATTGCCTTACAAGTAACAACCATTTCATCCTAATATTGTTGCAAGTTTTTCCACTTCGAATGCCCTAGCTAACGCATTATTTGAACTAGCTAAAGATATATAAATCATGAATTTTCTTGCTTTCCACACCAACAGGAGCACACAGAAACCCATTAAATTCAGCAAACTGCGTAACAGACACTTGCAGTAGCAGAGCTATATCTGACACTGTTAACATAAAGAAAGAAAAAGAAGAAAAGTTGGTATTTAAGGTGACATGCAAGGAATCAGATGGGCCAAAGAAATTTTTATTAATAGGTAACCATTTCCATTTGGTTGCCTACTATTGGAACCATTTAAATATTACCAGACAAAAAGGGTTTTCTGAATCTATATTGAATTGTTATTAAATAATGGAATAATTATATCTCTATATATATAACGTGTCTTTTAGGCATGGAAAAAGATGGACCGTTAGTACTATTGATCTGTACAACAACCAAGACATATGATAGATATGTCTAACAACCTGAAACACAAACACAAAAGATCTAGATTCTGAAGATAAGAATTTTACCTTAATGCTTCTTTTTTCCCACTTGAATATTCAAGTGTCCAAACCCATTTATTTTTATTACGTGAAAAGTCACATGAATGCCTGTACGGTGTTGAAGTGATAGATTTCATCAAATTTTAATAATAATTGATGAAATTGATGAATTTAATTTTTTTTTTAAAATTGCATTTAATATAATAATAATAATAATAATAATAATAATTCAATATTTGAATTAAAAATATCATGCGAAAAATTAAATATTCACCAAATTAGTTTGAGTCTAGCGATCAACAGCTTATCATTTTTCTAATATATAAATGTCAGCTTAAACAGGGCAATAGGCAATACTTTGCAGTCTATAAAATGGGACCCACCAAACTTTAAGTATTGATTTTTTTTCTGTGAATGCTTTCTCTATGATGCACAGGGGTTAGTTTCTGTTTTGTTCAGTTCGCTAGATCGTCTGAATGTTTGGTACGAGGCTATGCTAATCTCTATGAGGTATGGGGGGTTGTAAATGTCGGATGCTGGGGTTTGCAGGAGGATCTTGTCCCCGCAGATGTATTTTTTGGGGTTCGGTAGGTCTGTATTGTTGGTGGCTGGAGATTTATTTCCTCTAGTGTCTGTCTTTTGTTTCTTCTATCATGACATGAAATGAATTCTGCTCTTTAAAAAAAAAAAAGAACGTAACCATGTGATGCTGCCAGTGCAAATTGCATATGATATGTGGATCAACGCTTGAGAGTTGTTTTTCTCTGTCAAGGCAAACGCACAATGATTATAATGTGGAAAAGAGAAGTTTTGACTTGGTCCTCTCTTTGTTATCTGCCCTTTGTATCCTTTTTAATGCCTAAATGCGGCCATGATGTTATAAATAGATTGGGGGTCCCATTACTATTGCGCACTGAAATAATAGATTGGGGTCCCATTAGCTCAAACACAATAAACCCTTAGGATATAAATGGTCGTGAATTTAAATTATTTTTTTTAGCTATATTCTAGTACTTCCTATCTTTTGGTATCTATCTCACATGGGCAAGATTTTAGGGATAGGCATTTCGAAATTTTGACAGAATTTACCTTGAAAATTGAACATTTTCTGGTATTGTACTCGTAAAGAAAGTCCATTCACAAACTTCAAGCATCCAAGAAATTTCCAGTTTCAATTCAAGCAATCAGAAAGGTTGTATTCATTTGACATGATCATAGAGTTAAACTGTCAAAAGTAACTTAATACAGTAATAATGCAGTAGTCTATTTCCGTTCAAAATAGTTGCCTAGAGTAATTAATGTCAACTCATGTCTTAATTTGTCCTTAAAACAATTTAATCTCTCTTATTTGTCAAGTTTTTCCACCACAGAACAACTTCATAATTTTTTTTGAAAGGCCTAGTAATATGAATTTACTAAAGTCTATCCCCACCAGGAAGGGATAGGGGACAGGAGTGGGAGCATCACCCCTGCACAGCCAGGGACATGACTTGGCAAAGAGCAATCCTAGTTGCCTGTGAGATCAAGTACCATTTCAATCCATATCTAATACTCAACAGCACCAAAACAAGAAACATCAAAAGGGACAAAAATTCACAAGAGCTCTGCACATAAGCAGGCGCCAAAAACGTATCCCACTTACTCAGAACAACCTCATAATTAATTGCTTAACACATTTACTGAACTGCAAAAGAAAAAAAATCATGAATTTTCTAGCCTTTTCACACCAATCAACACACAAAAAATACATCTCTCCAACTTGTTCATAATCTCATCTAAGCCTATACCTAACAGTTTAATTATTTAACCTATACTTGTCTAATAAATACCTTACAGGGCATTCACTTCAATGGACTTTACCCGAGTAAATTTCAATTCTACTCTAATATTTGAGTAAATAAAGCCAAATCTGAAGGGAAAATTCAACATTAACTCATATTTCAATCACTTTCAAGCAGCAATTTATAGAATTAAATCCACACTAAACATGGCGCACTTCAAGAGATCCAAGTTTTATTAGCACAAAGCCAAGTACAAGAAATTGGAAGGCATCTTTGAATCTTGGTTTTTGTCAGCATAGAGCAATGTCAAAAAGGCAAAAGTGACACCGGACACACACTCTCTCTACACAAGGGAAGGGAATAAGGAAGCCGATCCCCTGGCCAAGGAGGGAGTGGGCAGAGAAGTTGACCTCGTTGAAATTTACCACCCTAGGTAAGTTTGTCGCTTTTTGGGCAGATGTTTCCCTGTTACTCTCGCCAATGAAGGTTGAAAATTCGTGTTCTTGTTTGTGGATCTGTCTCTTCTGTGTCTATAACCTATGGGTGACACTTCTTTGATTACTTATGGTTTCTGGCACTGAATGGATCGAGTTTTTGTCTCCCTTGTTTTTGGACTGCTTTTATGGATAACTAATGTTGATGAGCAGAACTATTGGACATTCTTGGTGTTCCTTCTTATTGTTTTCAAGGCAAGTTTGAGAGCTTAGCTACTGATGGTTCGGCGGGGCCCGGATGAGGAAGGTCACCTCCTTTTTTACCTTGCGGAGAGGCAATGTGGCTTCAGAAGAGGAAGCGTTATGCTGGTTGGTCTAAAGGTTTTTATGCGTCGACTTTGTCCTGGTTCCTGAATCACTTTTCTGCTCTTTTTGCTCCTTGTTGATTACTAATTACTTGTGTCTTTTTGTTTGATTCTGATTGCCTTGGTGTTAAGTCTTTTGATCCTTGGCTTTGAATGGGTGTATTGGGAAAGTATACCCTTACTGGGAATGGGCATTCTAACCAATACTCTTTTTGTTTTTTTTACTATGGAAGTCTGCCATGGGTTTTGTAAAGGGGAAGTCCTCTTCCCATTCTTATCAATGAAATCTCCTTATGCTTTTCAAAAAAAAAAAAATTCCCACCGTTAATCTAAAGCTGTACTTACTAAATTGGTAATTCGAAAGCATAGGGTGCATGTTCACGTGATGGTGGGGTGCTAGGCGTTGGCTCATGTTTACTTCCGTACTTGGATCACTTAATTGGTAATCATGGGAAGTTTTAAGTTCTATTTGGAAATTAAAAGCGTTATCCTACAGCCGACAAATTTATTTAAATCTATTGAACAGAAGTGTTTGGTCAATTGGTGGGGGGCAACAATAGACTTAAGTCACACTACAACTCCTTGTCTTCTGTTGATACGGCTAGTTTTATTACTCATCCCCTAGGATGAGTTTTATTACAAGCTAAGGTTTTTCCCTCAATTGGGCAGGTGTTGCATAGGCAGCTGATCTTGTTGCAACATTCTCTTTGTTGTGGTTTTGGACGATGAATTTTGACAGCAACATCTGCACATTCATCTTTGGCTTGAACGATACAATGCCTGTCTCTTGTTTATGAACTAAGACAATGTTAAAATTAAGGAACTTGTTTCCATAACCTTATTTTCAATCTTCTTAATTCTCTAAGCACCCTGATGTCCTTACAAACCATTGGTAATTCACATGGTTATTGGATTAACCATGATGGTAGCATTGTCATGAATTTACTTCTTCTTGTTAGCTAAGCCTATGTTTTGGTATTTATCTCATATGGTCGATATTTTAGGGGAGACCTAGGCCTACACAAAAATCTCGACAGAGTTTCCCCTGAGAATCAGACATTTAACCTTATTACACCTGCAAAGAAGGTCTATTTTCAAACCTCTAGCACCCAACAAAAATTCCATTCTCAATTAAAGCAATCACAAGGTTGTATTCATTTGGCATCATCTATATTATCAAAAGTAACTCATTATAGGGTTACACTTCCAAGATTTCCTCACAGTGCTTTATCAGTAATACAACCCCTTAAAGTTCTGTCCTTTCCTTACATTTTTGTTTAAACATTCTGGTTAAATTACCTCAACCAAAGTCACTTTTTATTTTTTTGAAAGGTAGATTTTATTAGAGCAAAAAGCTTGAATGCCTTAACATGTCTAGCACCGTACTAGTGGAAGACTCCTCCTGGCATAGAACGCAAGCTTACAAAAGAGAGAAGAGCCGCACAAAAAGCCTTTGACAGCACAAAAAAAACGCCCCTGACAACAAAAATGGGGCAACAAAAGAGCAAGAGAGAAAACTATAATCCTAATCTAAACAAGTGGATCACCTAAGTTAAATAAAAAAGAAGGACCCCAAAGTCGCAAAGAAGCAGCCAGTCCCAAGCTGTCCAACCTGAATCATCAACAACAAGGGCACAAGGAGCTCACACACCTCAACCAATGTCACTTAATTATAACCCAAGTAAAACAAGGCAATAGCTAATATCAAACCCATGTTTGAAGTTGTCCTGACAACTATTTCATCTCTAAAATATAGCTTGTCAAGTATTCCTATCACGGAAAAGAATTGTATTGGGTGAATGACTAAAGAAGAAAAGAAAAATCAAGAATTTTCCTACATCTACAACTTGCTTATAATCCAAAAGCCTATCTTAACAATTAACTTAACATAAAATATATAAATATTTATCCAATAAATTACCTTCCCAGACATTCATTTAAATGAACTCATAACAAGTAATGCTGAACCTTTGTCAAATCTTAACAGAAAGTACTTCACTTCCTCTAAAATATTCAGCTAGATCAATCTCATTTAAGTTCACCAAGAATGAAATAAAATAGAGGTTCCAGCTAGCTTAGTACTCAATCCAATCAAACCCTATCCCATTTCTTCAAGCACCAACTTACTACTACTACTACTACTGATAATCACTCGAACTTGTTCCAGTGGGAACTTCTAGGTTTAATAATTAACACACATATAACAAGCTTTCAGTATCTTGAACAAACCAAAGTACAAGCAGCACGTTGTAAACAAGTTGAAACGAGGTTTTTCCTTCGTGGAAAAGTAAAGGGATAGACCATCTCCCTAGTCACGGTGCTTAAACACCGTAACCGCCGCCGTTTCCACCACCGTGGCTGCTACCATTCCCGTCGCTGTTTGTTCCTTTAGCAGTTGCTATCACGGCTTCCTCATCAAGAATCTGAGCGTTTTCAAGATCGTTAATAGGCCCTCCTGCACCAAGTACAACCATAAAACCATTAGCCAATTTTAATGGAGTTCTCGGTTTTGACCACAACCGGTTTGATGATAAGGTCGGCTCAAACAAGTGACCTGTTTTCATCCAATCAGTTCAACCGGTCTGGTTTTGAAAACATTTATTTTGTTTCCAGGTTATATTAGTTTTTTTTTACCGTAAACGCCATCAAACCCTCCACCCTTGCGGCCATCGCCGCCATTTCCACCACCGTGGCTGTTATCATTCCCGTCGCTGTTTGTTCCTTTAACAGTTGCTAAAACGGCTTTCTCGTTAAGATTCGGAGCATTTTCAAGATAGTTAATACCCCGTTCTGCACCAACAACAACCATAAACCATTAGCCAATTTTAATGGAGTTCTGAGTTTTGACCACAACCGGTTTAATGATAAGTTCCGGCTCAAACAAGTGATCTGTGTTCGATCCAATCAGTTTAACCGGTCTGGTTTTGAAAGCATATATTTTTTTTCCAGTTTATGTTAGTTTTTTTACCGTAAAAGCCATCAAATCCTCCACCCTTGCCTCCATCGCCGCCGCCACTGTTGATCATAGCAACGACAACGTCCATCATAGCTTTCTGATCATCAAAGTTCTTCTTACCATCCGCTTCAAGGAAATCAGAAACCAGTTTTTCTCCGTCTTCTTTGAGTGCAAGCACTCGATCCTTCTCTGTCGTAAGCATCGAACGTTCTCTCCCCTTCGCTTTCAGAGCAGCTTGACCAGCCCTTAGACGCTCTTCCATGAGCCTTGTGTTATCTCTTTCCTTTGCCAATGCAACCTCCAAAGCGAGCAAGATAGCCTCAACGAGATTTTGTCCCTGTGGATCCTGTTTGAACGAGTTCGTATAAAAAAAAAAGAAGAAAAACTAGTTAGTTGTGATGTAAAACACCGCCATATTCAACTGAACTTAAGGCAATCATGATATTTTCATTTTGATCTATAATAAACGAGAAGGAATTATTCAAACTGAATTTAATCAATTATAGAAAAAGGATCTAACCATTTCATGAAGATTCAGCAGACAAGAAATTATAGCTGAAAGAACTGATGCTGTGATCCTGGGACTGTTAGTTACTGTCAGAAATAAAGGAAGAAGAGAGACTAAAACCTCAACGCTACACGGCCATAAGCTAGATATTTGTATCTTGGGAAGCTGTTGTGGGACCCTCCTCTTTTCTTCCGACCAGCTTATGGTGGAGAGTGGCGATACCATCGCGCGTGCAAGGTTAAAGACAAAGATTAATTTAATATACTTAATCATAGAAAAAAAATGGACAAATAAATTTGAGCAAAAATTTTTGTATAATTTCATGTAACGTATTTCGTAAATTTTTAATTTTAAAAAATAATTTTTATGATTAAATTATTTAATTTTTTTAAGAATTATGACTTATGATTTATAATCTATAATTTAACATAAAATTAAATACATAAGGTAAAATTATAAAAATAAAAAATAAGTATTCTTGAGTCACTTTGCTAATTTTTTTCGTTACTTTTTTACTAAGACACACCAGTTTATCACTATAAAAATAGTACTAGCAATAGTAAAAGAGGGAACCTTAACTGGTATTTTGTTTTTATTTAGTAAGTAATAACTGTAATACATAATTCCATAAAATTTAAAAGGGTAATACTTTTTCCTACAAAGTTAAAAGAATCTTATCTTATCTTATTATTATTATGTACAATGATTTTAACGTGCAAACCACCTCAGAGCTCGACGTGGCGTTGTCAGGAATAGTTTCGGGTTTTTGTTTGGTTGATAGGTGTCTTGGTTATTTGGAGAGGGCATTTTCGACTTTTCATTTACAAATTTAGGGATATTTTCGCATTTTTACTGTAAAAATGGGAGGGTAATTTCGGGCTTTCAACTTTTTCTTTTTTGGTTTTTTTTCACTGATCAGCCCCCACTGGTTTTGCCGCCTCTGTCATTTGTCTCCCCTTGCTTTTGCCGCCTCTCTCTTTCCTTTTCCCACTTAGTCCTCTTTCCCGTACATGCTTCTTTCATTCTTGCTTTCTGCCTCTTTCTCTTGCTCTTCCTCTTCTTTTCATTCCCTGTTAAGGTTTTTGGGTTTCGTGCCAATCACCGCCTACATCGCTGCCGAGGAATTGACGGGGTTTTATTATGGATTTCATTTACTTTTGCCCTTTTGACATATTACTTGGATCATGGAAGGTGAGTGATTAGCTGTTTATTCAGTGGACTCTTTTTCGTTGATTTTCACTATCTTATTTTTTTTAAATTGTTATTTACTGTAGAAATCTGAAACTTTCTTGCCTGTTCATCTAAATGCAAAAGAATGAAATACTGCACACCCTTGCATTTGTTTCTGCTGTTTCTTTCCAGGTGCTTGTCGGATTTTATAACTATCAAATGTTGAAGGATATTATTGCTGAGAAAAGGTTTGTATTTTAGAGAAATAGATTGTTTGATGTTTAAGACCTTTTAGTTTGAAGAGTTTTCTTTGTTAATTAGTTTCTTTATCTCTTTGTTTCTGCCTTATTGAAGGAGCTATCTCTCTCTCTCTCTCTCTCTCTCCGTTATACATGCTGATAATAGCCTCCAATTTGCTGGCTAATAATATCTGCTTTCAGCTTTTTACTTGATGAGGATGAGATGCATGCATTTTGATTCCTGGGCAGTACGGTAAGTTGTATTTGTAAATTCGTCATTCATATTTCTGATCCATATAGGAAGTGAAACTTAGCTGATGCAGTCCTCATGTGTGGTACTGGCCAGATTTTCATCTTCATTGTAAAGCATGAAAAGATATTAAGGCAAAAGATGGTTGGAACTGTGTGAGCGGTTAATTTGTAAAACCTGTTTATTTTTATGTTTTGAGTACACAATTTATGCTTAGGTCCTTTAGTTTGTTATAATTGCTTTCAAGATATTGAGACTTATAATTTCTCATAAACAAAAAATATAGGCACTGTAGATTTTTTTAAATAAACAAAAGTACGATAAATAGTTGGCATATCTAGTACTGTTAATGTGCCTTTGCGATTAAGAACTTTGGTTATGCAAACTCATAATGCACTTGCTAAATTTAATACTTGGCACATCAAACACATCCAGATGGACGACCGGTGAGGCTGATTCCCTGGTCAAAGATGCAGTCATAAGGCCAACTGATTTTTTATGGGTCATTGACGAAGCAGCACATTAATTCCACTGGGCTGCCTAACCAGGATGAGTAGTTTGCACAGCCTCTCCCTCTCCTTGCTGCCCTTTTATTTTTTACCTTGATATGGAGTTTTCTTATGTACAGAATATTTTGTATAGCGTTTCTTGTTAGAAGGTTAGTCCCCTCTCTCTGTGGACTGCCTTACCTCTCCTGCAGAAGAATTTTGCAGTACTGCAGGTCTTCTGTAAAGACTACGAGATCATAAAATTTTCAAATTTTGGTAGGGAATTGGAAAGTTTTCTATTCTCATCCTTGTGTTTCTTGGCGTGTATAGAAAACACAGGCTTGGCACAATTGAATCATGAGTAGTAGGGAGCACTATAATTATATAATTATAATAAAGTATGGAACTAGGAACCAATCATGTAAGGTACGGTCCAAATTGATATAAAGAAAAAGGTGAAAAGATAATTCTAATAAATTTAAGAAGCAAACAAGGCAACAAAACAAAGCATAGCAAGTAGTTCGATAATTATTGCTTAACGGTTTAGGGGGCATGGTCATAAAAGTCAAGAAGTCATTTCCACCATCACATGGTACATGGTGACACAATCCAATACCTTTTGTTTTGTTTTGCATAGGCAAAAACCATTACGACTCCAACCTATCTAAAATGTCAAATTAAATTAATCTCATCTCATTTTTATTATATGAGCATGTACGAAGTGCTGACAAAAATAAATGTTAACCCTATCTTGATTGGAAGTGTGTTGAATTCATAAACATGAAGTTATAAAAATGCCTTATCAAAACATAAGTTCAAAAAAAGTTAAATCAATTCACTTTTATTCCATTTCGTAAACGCGTGGTGTGGTAAGTTTCAAGCATTTTTTCCCCTTTAGCCAGCTATCAACGGCAATGAAGCTAAGAGGAGACTCAGAACAGATTTTGTGACTAGCTAGGAGAGCTGCTAATTGGTTGGTTTCAAATTCAATATATTCCTGTTATAGTTAGGGTTGATTTTAATTTTCCAACTTAGATAAAAACTTTTTGTCTGTTGAACACTTCATTATTTTCAAATACAGAAATCTTCCTTCCAATCTTCATCCTTTCCCTTTTCATATTTGACTTAAAGCAACAACGAAGAAAAATAAATTTTTAATTTTTAATATAAATATATATTGAACATTTAATTTTTTTTACAGTTTTTATTTTCTAATTTCAAAAAATAAAATTATTGGCAAATTTGAAAAATAAAAAATGAAAAGAAAAGACCTAATTTGAGAATAATCTAAAACTGGAAAATAAACAGAAGAAATGAGACACAAAGAGAACAACCATTGTTTTAAGCTTAAGCTTTAAATTAAAAATCATAAACCCATAATTAAGACCAAAATTACCAAAAAAAATTAATATTTATAAATTAAATAAGTTAAATATAGAACCTATGTTATGAGATGCCAGCTTATTCTCTACTAGCAAAGAAGATCGGGGAGTTCAGTCAAATAGATGATATTGAAGAACTTTTGTCAGCCTTCTCTCAAGGGACAAGGCAAAATCCAATCCCAAAGGAAGAGCGCTGCAGAAAGACACCCACCCCAAACCACGCCCCCCCCCCCCGGCACCTGCCCCATTGGACTCACACCCCACCCACCGGGGAAACTCCCATCAGGAAGCCCATCCCAGGAGAAAAGGCTCCTCCCAAAAGAGAACCCCCTCCTCCAAAAAAAATCCCAAAGCCAAAGAAAAATTAAAATTAATAAATTAAAATTAAATGATAAATAAAACTCACTTAACTACCAAATTTAAAATTATAATGTCTCTCAATAGTTCATCTAATTATTATCTCTCTCTTAACTTAGTTTAATGGATTAAATTGTTAATCTAGAGTTTTAAATTATTTATAAATTTCTGTCGAGTTTCTCATAAAAATATCTCTCTCCATTAATTTACTATATATCTATACAAATTAAATTCAAAAAAGATTCATTAATTTTGTTATCTAATTTTGACTATGTAAGGCTATAGGTGTATATCTACCATATATGCAAATTAAACCACCTAATCAACTAAGTGCATTCGATCATACGTTATTCTATTCAAAATCTATCTAAATCTCTTTCGTCAAGGTTTAACTTTTGTTTCTAATTTAATTTAATTGGTGATCAGGCAATTAGAAGCATTAAGAACAAAATAAAATAAACGACTTAAATCCATCAAACATAAGCAAAAAAATGATAAATAAATCAGATTACATATTGAGTTCAATCATAGTATTAAATAAATATATTAGTTCCTCATCAAGTCACACATCATCATTAACTGAAGTTCAAATAATAAAAACAAACTAAGAAAATAAAAGAATAACAAAAAGATAAACTCAATAATTGTAACATTGATCTTTCAAGTCTTCTTGAATCCTTCACATTCTTCTGAGCTTTAATGACTATGTAGCTTGATTCTCAATTGTCAGTATGGTGTTTTGCTCTTTCCTAAAAGTCTTCCGAAAGGCTATTTTTATAAAGCTTTGAAGTAAGGCCAAGTTGGTGAAGAAAGAAGTCAATTCCAATCAAAATTTCCTCATTAAACGACATGGGTTACGGTATCGACCAATTAATTTGTAAAAATCGTAATTACTCTATGACTACTACAATACTTTATCTTCGATAAGATTTTTAGCCTCCTTTGAGGCCAAACTAGGCAAAGTGGTAAATATGAAAGTTTTAGCTTTTTCTCTTTGCTTTCCAATGACTTAAGAATCACTTCATTTGGAGCTCTGTAAAGAGAGTTATGGTTAAAATACCGAAATATATGCAGTGGAGGTCTGTACCTCAAAATTGCTCTCATTCTTTTATTAAAATTGCTTACCTAAATTAACTAATTTAAAATAATTAAATAAAATCTATTAATTTTTATGCATTACGACAAGAACTAAGTTAAATTACTTTCAAAATTAAGCCCAAATAACTCTATATCATAGAGTTATCAATGCCACCAACACCAAAATCTCCTGGGCAGCCTCTTGAAGCTCCATCAATGTTGAATTTTAGGACCCTAACTTGTGGTCTAGTCTACATTTTAGTTTTCTTAACATTGCTGACTTTACTAGGGACGTAATCGACTTTAAGGAATCTTACAAGATAGCAAATAGGAAGGTTAAGGTGAGGCCATTTAGTGTTAGTCCACCAAGCACTCGTCCTATTCTTTGCCCCTAAGGACAATGTCATTCTTAGCAATCCAAATTGCCCAAGTTATAGCATACCAGCCCATTTTCCAATTTATACCATTTTTTAAGTTGTTAGCAAACCCAAACCAGCTAAGGAAACAATTAACGAGGTTATGGTGTGAGACCCAGTCAATATTCCACAAAGCACACCATAATTTTCAAATTAACCAAGTTTTTTCACAAGCAAAGAAAAGGTGATGTACCGTTTCAAGCTCACTTCTACATATTAGGCAAGTGGCAGCATTGGAATTAATCATACCTCTCTTTGCAAGTGTCTCTCTAATAGCCAAGCGTCTTTCCATGAACTGTCAACAAAAGACCTCAATTTTGAAAGGTGCTAGACCAGACCATATCATCTTCCAGTGATCTGCATGAGTGTTAGTAAGTAAAACTTGGCAACATAAAGATTTGGAAGAATAATTACCTTGAGGGGTTCATTTCCAAATGAGTTTGTCTTGAAAATCTTTGTCCATCACTTGATCATGAAGAAGAGATTTGAAGCAGTCCCACTACTCACATTCCTAACCAAAGACATTTCTTTGAAGTTCAATTTTTCAAGCCCAACTATTCTTGGACCATTCCCCAAAATCACAAATCTTCTTGTCTTTTTTAAGTGCAAGTGCAAAGACTCGTGAAAAAACAGATTTGAGAATGAAGCCGTGATCCATTTCTCTTCCCAAAAATTGATTTTACTACCATCACCTAAAAAGAATTAAATGCCATTGGAAACAAAGTCACCATACTCACAATAACCACCAATAGCTTTTTGAGCAATAATTCTTTTTGGTAATTGTATAGGTTTTCTTTGCCACAATCAGGTCTTTATACCATGAAAAGTCTCTTACCAATTAAGCAAAAGATTTAAAATGACATATTAGTTCTCGAGGCTAATAAATATACTTTTTTTAAAAAAAAAGTGTAAACAAAATCATACAATTAACACTAAATTGACTCTCATTCACTTAATTATCTTTGATTAACTACAATTAAAAAATTATTAATTAAATATTGAAGCAAGGAGAAAAAGCGATAGATGTAAGTAACACTCAAATAGAAATTATTCTCAATTTCTTTGCAATTAGCCATAGCGATTTATTTTTTAAAAAAATGTCAAAAAATGTCATTAATATTGTGAAAGAAAAATTATAAACATCCATGACACGGCAAAAAAACAAAAAAAAAAATCAGTCGGAATATCAACCCAAAGGAGAAAGCCTGTAAGTATTATAAAAAAAAAAATTGATTTTCGATTTACTTCAATCTGGAAAAGAAAATTTTGTGAGAATAAGAATCAACCGATCTTGAAATTATTTAAAGAAAGGTGGGAGGGAGAAACAAAAGAGGAAGAAGAAAAGTAGAATGAAGAAATCCAACAGATGGACAGTTGAATTGAGAGTGGACGTTTGTATCAATTTATTCAAAAAAAAAAAAGAAAAGAAATTTAGGTTTGTTTTCATTTAAAAAAAATCTAATGCTCATTATTTCACTTGACAGCAAGATATCATCAAATAATTATATATATTAATAAAATTTTAATCATATATAAGTGTGAGTTTTGGCATAATCTTACATATAAACAATTGTAATATTAAAGTGAAAAAAAATTGTAGCTCCTCTATCTACTAATTCGTTGAAAAAATATAAAAAATTATAGTAAGGTGTACGATTTGCTTGTAGAAAAATTTGCATAAGACCACTGACCAGCTGTCATCGGTCAAAATATGCCACCGACCAAGACTTTCGAGAAGAAAAAATGAAGTGAAATCGAGAAAAGATTGACAGAAGGCAAATGGTAGACAAAATGGAGCAAAACAATGCACATGCATCTTCAGAAAAGTCAAGCAAATGGAGTAATTGCTTTTGCTAATATAGTCGCCCGTCTATAGGGCCAATGCTTGCACGATTTTACCGCAATCGAGCGATTGCTTCCCAGATAGATAGGCGATTATTACCAACCTCATGAGTAGTAGTAAATGACATGCTCTGTTAGGATGCTTAAGGAAAATGCCGTCCAACTGAACCGAAAGCCTACTGTACAGCCAACTCTAATTTTCTGGGTCATTTCTCTCGGTTTCACACAAACTTTCCATGATGAATTCCTTGGTTTTTCTCCCTTTGTTCTTTCTTTCTTTCTTTCTTTCTTTCTTTCTTTCCGTTTTTTAGGTTCTAATCTATCCTTAAAGGAAGAACAAAAAGATTTTTTATAATTTTAAGACTTTCTAATTATTTAACGAAATTGTTTGATTTCTTATCATATTTGTCATTTTCTCTTTTATATGTTTAACTTATTAGGTAGGTTAGGAAACATTTCATTTTAATGGTTTTATTTTAAAATTAAAAAAAGAATTCATAGTTTTTAAGACTTAAAAAATTAAAAAAAAATAATCATAAAACTCATCAATATAACAAATAAAAATAAAAACATTAGGTGTTTAAAAACAAAGAAGATGGAGGGAATATTAATGTTTTAAATTGCAAAATGCATGCAGGGATAGATGCGTGCCTATGGCAATTCTTTAATTGGCTACTTTGCTTGGCCTTAAAATTGATCAAAAGTGTACCTATGATTCGGCCTAATTTCATTCTATGACCAACCTTCTAATGTTTGTAAAATAATATATATATATATATCAAGGCTCAATAAACAGCTTTATACATATAAAGAAGCCTAAAATGAGCCAGTTACTCACAAGATTTTGGTAGCATCACTGAACATAGGACCTATTGTGAAATGATGAGTTAATAGTGTTAGATCGAGAAATATTATGAATGATCTAGGCTTGTAAATATCTGCTCATCCCAACAAAAAAAATTGAACCTAATGGCTTGATCGAACTGATCAGGCAGGCTGCTATTGACGCAACGAGCTGATAATTGAACACCCAGGTTCAGCTCAACACAACTGCGACAAACTAACCCTTGGATCAAATCAACACCAAAACTTCTCCTGGAAAAAAGAAGAAAAAAAGAAGCACTCCTTTCTCAACATCTGAGAAAGAATTGAGCTTGATGGCCTGTTCTAATCCTAATAACAAGGGAGACAGAAATAAGGCGTTCTCACTAGGGAGGAAGTGGCAAGGATGCAAAACATTTGGCTCTATTTATAGGCACGAAAGGTTTGGAAACGTATTTATAAACGACTTGTTTCTTTGACTAAGGAGCGGCAAGCATTTGTCGTTTTGTTCACGCAGGACCCCAAGTACGAGTTTTTTATTTGTTCTACTGTCAAAAGGCACTTCTCAATCGGGCTTGGATTCTCTTTCAATTATTTGGTCTAAACCCGTGCCAAATTGGGCCAGGTTTCCATGGGCAGCTCTAGTTGTTGGGCATTTCTCTTCAATGGACTTCGTACTAGCGAATAAATCAGGATGGGTTCCTGCTAGCTTCTTACGCAATCGTTCCGACATTATCCCATTTCTGCAAGCACCAACTTGCTATTACTAATAAACCTGTATCTATGTTTCAATCACTTTCCTGCTGCAAAAACGCACTCCAATAAATCCAAGTTTTATCAGCACGAAGCAAGTACAAGTACTTTTTTTCTCTCGATATATCAGATTTTTTATTAAGTATCAGAAGTCTGATACAAAAAAATGGCAATTGGCAAGGTCAGGATTGACCAAACCTGAATGGTCCTGACAATATAAGAAAAAAGCCTTAACCAGAATCACATCATCATACAACTTTCGAAAAAAAAAAATCACACCATGATACAGAAAACCAGATTCAAGCAACCAAAACAAACAAAAGAAACAGAGCATACATTTGGCAAATTACAAAAAATGAGAAAAATCCCATGTGCTTGACATTTTTAAGAGTAGAGAATTTTCTTGCAATCCACCAGAACTCAAAGTCTATTTCTGTGATTATGATCTCACTTTTCATACTTCAGAATAACCTCTACTGTTTTAAGTGTTCTATTCTTAATTTAATAAATCATGTTTATATCTTTTACTTGTATGTTTCTTTCCTCTTTTTTCAAAGGACGTAATCTCGAATTATTGGATACCAAAAAAGAAACAAAACCCTTCTGAAAAAAAATCAAAAGCATATCTCTCTCTCTCTCTTGTCAGTTAAGGGAAATGTCATAAAAACTAAAAAAGTCCAGACGTTACATCTTTTCATCCTTCTCAATTTTCTAAGACCCTTTTGGCCTTTTCCCTAACAGTCTAGACATATAATAAAAGTAGTAATCATTATCCCAGAAACTTTAATTCGCGTAGCCATACATTTCTCTTTTGATCATGAATCTAATCCTTTTAGTTCGCTTAAGCCTTTATAATATGGTTGAGATTTCAGGGGACAGCCCTATCAAAATTTTGATAGAGTAAGTCAAGCATTAAGAAAGTAACTTGTCTTGAAACGCATCATCAATTAAAAGCCAATCCTACACTATCCCATGTCCACAAACACCGACTTGCTACTACTAATAAAGCTGTATTTTTATTTTAATAATCAACCCCCAATTGTTCCAGAGGCAACTTGTAGAATATTTTTACCTACACAAAAAACAAGCCTTCAATGTCTACACACACAAAAAATGTCTACTACTAATACTATTAATCTTTATTTCTTTTGGTTGGATTGCAGTAGAGCCCATTGCCCCCAGGATGAATCCATCATTCTCCGGCATCGACCACCCAATTTATTCAGTACATATATGTGAAAAGATTTGACAACTAAAGAAAGCATTAGGGATCCACACACATTATTGGATGATAGCAAAAAAGAAACAAAATCCTTCGGAAAAGAAAATCAAAAGAGTTTCTCTCTCTTGTCAGCAAAGAGAAATGTCATATAAACAAAAGTCAAGAAGTAACACATGGGGGACATTAGCCTTAAATGACAAGATTTAGGAAAGGATAATGCAATATCTCTTGCTCTCTGGTCAGTAAAGAGAAATGTCAAAAAGAAGTGGAGAACTAACATCATTTTGGGAATCGGGACATTCTCTCTCCCATATGTAAATGTGGTTAAAAAGGAATCTCCCTAATTTAAACAAAAGTTTGCATAGCAACTAACATTACTTTTTTATTCATAATTGATATTCACCGAATTAAAGAAAAAATTGTTGATTTTAGTGTATTTTTATATAAATTTAATTTTTATAAAATTAATGTTCTATGCTTCTTAACATCATATAAGAAAAAGTACCCGATAATTTGGTTTATTGGTTAATGTATAATCTTTTTACTTAAAATATAAAGTTTGAATTTTTTTCTTGAATTAAAAAAATCAAATAAGAAAAAAATCATGAAAAAAATTACAATAAAAAAGAATTAAGAATATTAAATTTTTGAAAAAATAAAAAATAACAATTTGGAAAAAAAAAATCAAATAGGATAAAAAATCATGAAAAAAAAATTGAAATAAAAAAGAATTAAGAATATTAAGTTTTTGAAAAAAGAGAAATAACAATTTGGAACATTTAAAAAAAATGATAAAGAGGGGAGTATAAAGTAGCTAAAGTTCCTATGACAGTATTGTTTTTTCATTTGAAACTATTACACTATTATAACTTTTTAATGGAAGCATATAGTTTGTTTTATGTATGTGAAAATTAAACACATTTGTATTTAATTATATACTCTTATGTCCTATTTCAGGAAAAGTAAGGATGGTAAGAGAGACAAATTATAAAACATATTTTTTAACATTTTGGAAACAAAGGCTTATATCTAAGATTAATGCTATATATTTCAACATTAATTAATATCATATATGGTTGAGATTACAGGGGAGGGTCCTACCAAAATTTTGACAAAGTTTCCCCAGAAACTCAGACCTTTCCCCTTTATTGCACCTACCAAGAAAATCCATTCTCAAACCTCAAAGCATCCAACAAATTAAGCAGCATAACTCATATAACCCTTTTATACATGTCATGTTCTTAATTAACCATCCTCAGTAAATTACCTCAAATCCTTAACCAAGTCAATCAATAGCCGAGGCAAGCAATACCCAATTGCATGCCTCAATTGAAAATCTAACCAACCCAATTGAAGGTCAAATATTAACCAACTAAGCATGACACGTGGCAATCAATTAAATATTCATAGGCACGCTCAAAACAAGCCTTCAATGTCTACACACACAAAATATTTGTCATCTACTAATACTACGAATCCTTTTCTTCTTGGATTAAAGTGGACCCCATGGCCCCCACAATGAATCCATCCACACAATTTGTAGTAATATAATTTCAATCGAAATTGCTTTCGTGAAACGACATTGATAACCAATGGAAGCATGAGTGGTCCGCTCTCATTTTGAAGGGATAAATTTCAGTGCCAACTGAACTTATCCCGTTTTCTGACTCTAATTACTAGTAGTATTAAATTCCTATTCCTACCAAATGCAGGGTTGTTGTCACACTATATGTCCGATTGTCCACTCTTCCCAAAAACATATAATCCATCAACAATATTTGATATGACGAATACAAAATACATGGTCCCCATGAGATATCCGAAATGACATGACAACTTAGGTGGATGCCATGCCATTTCATCTATACGTTTTTTTTAATAGATTTCATTGACATAACAATAACTGATACAATTCAATTAATTTGATAACTTAATCATTGTCAATGGTAAAATTGAAATTTGATTAATAAAATAAGAGAGATGCAAGTTTAAGGGTTAATTTACTGTATATGCATGGTAACGGAATTTAAAATTTTCATAAATGGAGCTATATATTTTAACTTAATAGGATTTCATTATTAATTAAATACGTCATTGCACCCATGATAGTAAATTAAACTCTCCAACAACAGAACATAATCCACAATATGGCTAATTAAATCACAACTTTGACCAAAACCCATAAAACCCCTACTGAGGGCGGCAGCCACTCTTGAAGAAGAAAGCTAATGCGATAAGAATGATTTCCTGTGGAATTTATAAATTATAAGCAGTTAATAGGGTGGACCATTTTGGCAGTTGGACACGTCTTCCCCAATGGCAAATCGAAGAAAATGCTATTATATTAGAGGTACCTCTTATCGCTAATAAAACACCTAATGGCGTAATGCATTACTTGAACTTAACTAAAGATAAAAATCACTTAGTTGTTGAATTGAAATACATATCATGTATCGAAATTTTATTTTTTAATATCAATATTGTATTGTATCGTATTATAAGATATGATAAAATATTTTTAAATTAATTATAAATAATATTTATTTATGTAAAATAAAGAAAAAAATTAAAAAATATTATTTTGTTAACAAAATAAAGACTATAAAATGTAAATGGAAAAGATAATTATTTTTTTAATTTACACGTTCAACATATTCTTTGGTAATATATATTTTTAAATAAAATATACATTTTATCATATTACTTTATTAATCAAAAATTAAAAAACATTTATCATGTTAAATTAAAAAGAAATTCAATTTTTTTTATTTTTTTAAAAAATTAAAACTCATAAAATATAATTTTTCATATTTCAAGACAAAAAAAATAATAAATTAAATTTTTTAATAATTAATAAAATATAAATTTATAAAAATTGTATCAATGGTATCATATCATATGTTTTCGTATTGTAAAATACATATCGCGTATCGTACAATATATTTTGATATTTAATTAAATATAATATAATTATAAATACATATTATTTTTTACTAATATCATACTGCATCTTAAGATAATGATAAATATTATAAATGATGAATTTTCTTGCTTTTCACATTAGAAGCATAAAGAAGTTCTTAAAAAAGGGGAACAAAAAAGGAGCAAACAGAAACTCATTAAAATCAGCAAAAAATGTAACAGAACTTGCAATTAGCAGAGCTATGTCGGACACCGAAAGAAAAAGAAGACAAGTTGGTATTTAAGGTGGCATGCAAGGAATCAGATGGGCCAAAGGAATTTTTATTAATAGGTAACCATTTATATATTACCAGACAAAAAGGGTTTTCTAATCTTTATTGAATTATTATTAAATAATGGAATATATATTATATATAACGTGTCCTTTAGGCATAGAAAAAGACGAACTATTAGTACAACCAAGACATATGATAGATATGTCTAACCACCTGGAACATTTACAAGATCTAAATTCTGAAGATATGAATTTTATTTTAATCCTTTGTTTTCCCACTTGAATATTCCAGTGTCCAAACCCAATTATTTTTGTCATGTGAAAAGTCACATGAATGCCATTGCGGTGTTGAAGTCATAGATTTCATCAAAATTTAATAATAATTGACGAAATTGATGAATTTAAAATATTTTCAAAAGATTGTATTTGATATAATAATAATAATAATCATAATAATTCAATATTTAAACTAAAAATATCATACAAAAAATTAAATATTCGCCAAATTAGTTTGAGTCTAGCAATCAACAACTTATATATATATATAAATCTCAGCTTAAACAAGGCAATAGGACGGGTTATAACATATTTCCTGTTTACTAATTTCACTTTATTATTCTTTTGGTTTGATTAGGTGTTTGTCCAAAGCAGAAAAGTATAGGCAATACTTTTCAGTCTATAAATGGGACCCAACCAAACTTTAACTTTTGAGTTTTTTTCTTCTTTAGATTACTAAGAATGTAAGCATGTGATGCTGTGAGTGCAAGTTGCATATGATATTTGGATCAAACGCTTGAGACTTGCTTTTCTCTTTCGAGGCAAAGGCACAAAGACTATAATGTGGCAAAAAGAAAGTTTTGACCTGGTCCTCTCTTTATTATTGGCCCTTGGTTGGGAAAACTTTGTGTCTTTTTAATGCCTAAAGACAGGCATGATGTTTGGTGACTAGTCCTGGATGAATCCCTAAAAGAAACAATGTTTTGTTTCAAATAATTATAACACCATTCTTCATTGATCAAGTGTAGATTTATTCTTATCAATTTAATTTAATAGTTAATACGTAAGTTATTCATGGACTCACATGATATTAAAGTACTTTTTTTAACAGGAAAGGTCCACCCACAGTAGCTTTCTAGTTGCATTGTAGCTTGGGCATTCACTATATTGTCTTTCCTAAAGCGTTCGAGGTTTTTGAGTTAAAATTTTAATATGAAGGCAACAATATTGTGATAAAAAAGGCACCTATTTCAAACAGTTCGGTAGACTAAATGCTTTCCCAAAAAAAATTGCCTAAATATTAAAGCAACCCAATTATTTCAGCTTGAATTGAATTAAAAATAGAAGGTTCACAAACCCATTAAAAAAAAGAAAAGAAAAAAAAAACCTAAAACAGAAACAGAGAAGGGACAAGAAAAAGAAGGAAGCAGATAAGGAGATCGTGATGGACGGCTAAAGTAAGGAATTATACAATTGTAGGGAAGTTTGAGATTTATTGTCTTGGAATGTTTGGTGACGGGGAGTGATACAAAAAGAGAGATTGTGAAAAGGGTAGTTAGGAAAAATAGAATAGAGATGCTATTAAAGGCTAAGATGGAGAAATGAGAATTAAAAAGACACTGAGAGACAGCATTGTGTGAGAACATTTGTGGAAGAGCACAATAGGTTTATTGAAGAAGGGGAGTTTGTAAATCTTCGTTTAAAGGAAAGAGATTTACATGTTTTGAGGGGATGAGAGGAGAAGTAGAACAGATAGAATTCTAATTTCACCATAATTAGGACAATTTGCATTATACAAGTCTTTGTATTGCCCATTATTACTGTTGACTGAAAAAATAGATTGGGGCCCCATTAACTCAAACACAATAAACCCTTAGGTTATAAATGGTCATGAGTTTAAATTCTTTTTCCTAGATATATTCTAGTACTTCCTATCGTTTGGTATCTATCTCACATGGGCAAGATTCTAGGGATAGGCATTTCGAAATTTTCCCCTGAAAATTGGACATTTCCTCATTTTGTACCCGAAAAGAAAATCCATTCTCAAACCTCAAGCATCCAAGAAATTTTCCATTTTCAGTTCAAGCAATCACAAAGGTTGTAATCATCTGGCCTGATCATATAGTTAAAATGTCAAAAGTAACTCTATATAGTAATAATGTAGTAGTCTGTTTCCATTCAGAATAGTTGCCTAGAGTAGATAATGTGAACCCATGTCTGAATTTGTCCTTATAATCATTTAATCTCTCATATTTGTCAAGTTTTTCCAGCACAGAGCAACCTCATAACTGCTTAATAAATTTACTGAACTAGCAAAAGAAAAAAAAAATCATGAGTTTTGTATCCTTTTCACACCAATGAACACACAAAAAATACATCTCCAACTTGTTCATAATCTCATCAAAGCCTATACTTAACAGTTTAATTATTTAACATAGGTTTCTCTATTAAATACTTTCCTGGGTATTCACTTAAATGGAATATACCCAAATAAATATCAATTGTATTCTAATATTTCAGTAAATAAAGTCAAATCTTAAGGGAAAATACAACATTAATTCATATTTCAATCACTTTCCAGCAGAAATTTATTGAATTAAATCCACACAAAACATTCCTTTAACGCACTTCAAGAAATCCAAGTTTTATCAGCACAAAGCCAAGTATAGGTATCTGAAAACAAGTTACTCATAATTATTACAAAAACAGATCATTAAAAACCAGTTCTCCATTACCCACGAATAACCAATGACCCAACTGACGGTTGTCACCATCGCAACTGCCGCCATTTGCACCAACGACCCTACTTACGGTGGTCACCGTTGCAACTGCCGCCCTCTCCACCAGCTTTGCTGCCTTCACCGCCGTCACGCCCTGTTCCTTCAATAGCGACATCAAGGTCGTTATGCCCGCCTGCACCAACAACAACCGTAAAACAGTTAGCGAATTCCAAAAACAGAGTTATCACCACACAACCGGTTTAATGTTTAGTTCCGGATCCAACGTGTGTTTTTTTTTTTCAATCCAGTCAGTTCAACCGGTCAAACGGAAGTAACTTTCCGATTATGAAAATATTGCAGAAACTTTTTTCTTTTCTTTACCGTAAGCGCCGCCAAGTCCTTCACCGTTCCCGCCAGAGTTGCCATCACTGTTCAGCATAGCAAAAATAGCGTCCATCATAGCTTTCTCATCAAAAGTCTGAGCAATCTCGACATCGTTATTCTCAACAGCTCCAACAAAAACCATGAAATCGTCAATCAGTTTTTCCCGTAATTCTATCTCTGCAAGCGTTTCCTCCTTCTTTCCCATTAGCATTGAGTGTTCTAGCGCCTTCTCTAGAAGTGCAACTTCATCATCTCTCAACGACTCTTTCATAACACTGGTCTTTTCTCTCTCCCATTCCAATGCAACTCGCATAGCGATCGCCTCAAGGTAATTTCCTGCATCCTGTTTGAACAGCTTCTATTAAAAAAAACAGTAAAATTAAATAGAGAAAATCAGGGTAAGGGCGGTGAGGAGCCTCAACCGCACCGCCTGTGCTACCAAATGCCACCAAGTATAAAATGAGTTTAATTTCACCAGAAAAGCTTCGAATTTGTAAAAGTTTTAGCTTAATTTGGATAAGCGTACTTGTATTTTGGCAAATGAAATTTGAGAAAACAAGTACTGAAATTGAAATCATAGAGATAGGAAGCTGACCATGCCAGAAAGATTTAGGAAACAGAATAACAGACAGTTGGAATAACAGAGCTACGTAATGTAAGGAAAGAAAAAGAAGAAAATGTGTTGCCTTTGAGGATGGCAGGGGCTCGGAGAGAGGGGGGACAATAGTATCTGAAGGAGGGACAGGTGGGCAAGACGTAAGCCTGACGCAATACTTTGAATCTTGATTGCAGTAGGACAATTTAAGAAACTCTTTGACTGACATCAATCAAAGATTCATTTTATATAAAAACCATTTCTCCATGCATTTTCAAGAGAACAAAAATCAATTCTGTCTCTCCTCAACAAAGCGAATGTGAATGCAATCTCTCTCTCTGGTCGATATTGAGAAAAAAATATTGATTTTAGTAATATTTTATATAAAAATTTTAATTTTTTATAAAATCAACGTTCTATGCTTTTTAATATCAAAAAGTAAAAAGAAATCATGAAATAATTATTTAAAATATAAAAAATTAAAGTAAAATATCTTTATTTTTAAATTTTTATTGAAATTATACAGATATTTATTAATTTTTAAAATAAACATTTTGTCTCAAAAAAATATTTTTTGGTAAACACTTAAATCCAACCGTTAGATAATCGTTAGTATTTTTCCTCAATTTATGACTTGACAAGGGTAAAAATAAAATTTTATCTTTAATTAATTTTTAAAATTATTATTATATAATTTTATTAATTAAAAAAAAAACCCTCTCTAGATGGGAAGCTAGATCAGGACTTCCAAGAGAGCACCAGATTTGGTGCTTCCTAAGGGGAGCATGATTGAGGCTCCCCAAGGGAGCATTGGGCTCCCCTTTCTTGGGGAATTGGGGAGCATCAATCGATACTCTTTTTTTTTTTAATTTTTTTAAAAAATATGATAATAATTTTTTTAATTAATACAAAAAGAAAAGGTATTTTAGTTTTTTCTTAATCTTTATTAACGGTGTTTGTATTTTTTGAACAAAGTGTCTATTTCAAAAACTAATTGATCCACTCTCTCCCCTCCTCCAATTATATAAAAAAAAAACAACTAATGGATCCACTTGAAATTTCAATTAAAACTTAGAAGGTGGGGGTAGTTTACCCCAAAAATTAAGAACATTAAAGTTTTTAAAACAGGAAACATATCAATTTGGAACATTAAAAAAATGAAAAAAAGAATATACAAATGATATTGTTTTTTAATTTGAATTTATTACACATAGTATTCAATTCCTAATGGATAGATGGGGGAATAGGGTGAATGCAAAGGGCTGTGTAAAACCCATACAAACACAAAGTATTCATTTCCCACTATAGGTCAAACATGCCCATTTGGTTGATGCTTTTATTGAACTAACTAAAGAATTTTCTCCTCTTACGATTTAGTCTAGGCCCTTGCCAAATTGTTTTCTGTTGTTTGATGACCATCTCTTCATCCCCAATTTTCTAAGCCACCTTTCGGCCTTTTCTCCAACAGTCAGACAAATCAAACTAGCGATGATTATCCCAAACACATAAACCTTTTCTGTCTTGGCAATTCACTCAACTCAGGGTATACATGGTCATGAATCTAATTCTTTTAGTTAGCTTAAGCCTGTATATCATGGTTCCTATCTTTCGCAATGCATCATATATGGTTGAGATTTCAGGGGAGAGCCTTACCAAAATTTTGATTGAGTTTCCCCAGAAAATCAGGCATTTCCCCTTCATTCCACCTGCAGAGAAAGTCCATTCTCAAACCTCAAGCATCCAACAAACAAAGCAGCACAACTAAGAGAACCCTTCATATATGTTAGATTCTTGATTTATCTCCATTTTAATCATCGTAAGTAAATTACCTAAAACAAGGAGGAAGCAACTTCCAAATTAGGCTTTGGATAGTGTAGTTAACTTGTAACTTAATATCAACCAATATTTGAAATTGCATTACAAGTTACAACCATATCATCCTAATACCTTGACAAGTTTTTCCATTTCCAATGGCCTAACGCATTATTTGAACTAGTAGGGGGGCGAGGTTACCCTGTTCATTCGCATTTGTGTTTGCATATGCAAACGGTATCCTGGAAGGAGCCCTTAAACAAGCAACAAACTAACTACTGTGCAGACTAACAAAAGTCCAGTAGACATCAGCCTCGAGGAAGAAAAAATGACCCTGTAGGAAAGGCATAGAAAATGAACAAAGCTAACCCACCTGGTCAACAATTGAACTAAAAAACTATCATTTGTCTCCTGCTAATATTGTGTTTGAATCCAAATCAATGAATCCATCTCCGGAATTAACCACAATATTTGGTGTACACTATATTTCAATCCAAATAATGAGACTAATGGTCAATAAATGTCGACACTGAAGCTAATTACCATCTCATGCTAGCTAATTGTCCATCCCTTTCAGGTCACATCAAAGTCAGACTATAAAATCCATTCAAATAAATGTTGATGGATAAATAGGTCGATGATGCATTAATTCCTTCAATTAACTTCACGTTCTATTGAAGGGAAAGAGTGAAATACCATAGCCAAGGCTCTTTTACTTGGGGAAGAGCCTGAGTTTCTCTATCGCATGCAAGAATCTGCGTGAACGGATGCTACTGCATATATACCTTGTTTCTCATGGTGATCAGATTAGGATAGACTAGGGTGTTTTTAGTGTTTGTTCATAATATCCCATTAAGAGTTGATTGGTGGTGGTTGAAAAGGATAGAACAGTTTGGTAAGGTCATAGATGTGTTCATAGGAAGAAAAAGAAGTCAAAATGGAGTAGGTTTGGTTTTATCAGATATGGTTTTGATCAAGAAGCAAGAAGAGCCATTCAAAACCTGGATGGAATGTGGCTGTTGAATAAAAAATTGGGAGCAAACATGGTGAGATAAGGCAGCCGAGGAGCATTTTGGAGAAGGGCATATGATGGGAATCATGGCATAGCAACGCATGGTGAGTTGAGTATCAACAGAGAGGGAAACATGAGGGTGGAGCGGCTAACCAATCTAAGATGTCCTATGCTCAAGTAGTTATAGGTGCAGGTGAGCAAGGAAAATCCTCAAAAAAGCAAGAGAAGGAAGCTGTCAGGGAAAAATCATTAGTGGCAACAACCAAATTTGCAGCAGACACCTCAATCATTTTTGAGCTGTTTAGAGTGGAAGGGATATCAGGGCTGGCGGTGAGATGCTTGTCACCCAAACAGTTCTTATTATCATTTGAAGACAAAGAACTATATGAAGAGCTGAAGATTAAAGATTGGGATTGGTTAAATAAGTGGTTCATTTATGTGGAACGTTGGACAGAAGACTTTCAACTGAAATACCAAAGCAAATGGGTGATAGTTCAAGGTGTTCCATTGCATGTATGGAACCATAACACATTCAAGGCCATTGCCGAAGGTTGGGGTGAGCTGATATTAATGGAAGAAAGCATGCAAGAGCAAAATGATTTCAGTTTTGGTGTTGTGCAGGTTCTTATCGAAAGTAACACAGTTATAGATGGATGTATTGATCTTTTGGTGGCTGGTAAAGAGGTCAAAGTCCATGCTTATGAAGTTAAAGGGGAAAAACAATTTCTAACAGCTTTAAGGAGTAGCAGCAAGATTGACGATATAGGTATAAGGTAGCATTGTCCTCCGGGACAAGTTATTCTCAAAACCCAGGTTGTATTTTGGAGAATGTCAAAGAAAATAGTCCTTATGCTCAGTACAAGGATAGTAGGAGAGCGCTAGAGGTTGAATAAGGAGAACGGAGACAACTTCAAAATTCAAATTTGGAGTATTCAGCTTCCCCATGCAGGTGTGACAGAAAAAAAGACAGTGTAAAGTATGACGTTGACATGGTTTTAGGGGATACGGCTAAAGTGAAAGGATATCAATAGCTTTGAAGCAGCAGACATTGCAGCGGTTGATTGTACCAGCAAGTACCGTGAAAAGAAAAGAAAGGAAAAAGGGTAAGAATGTTGAGAAACTCGTGAGGCCGTGACAGAAGAGACAAAGACAATAGGTCCCATGGACAAATACGAGGGAGCCCATAGAGTATGGAAAAGGTTTGAAAGACAACAATGATAGTCCCAACGCAAAAAATGAAGAAAAGGGTAAGGAGATTCAACTCGGCAGGATGTCTTCATTAAACTCACTAGATTTAGTGAGTAAAAACACCACACCAAAACTACCACTGGTTGGAAAGATAAGGAGAAAAAAATTCAGATTACTAAGAGAGGTGGAGGACAAGTTATCAGGAAACGAAATACAAAGAAGTAAAAATAGAAGCAAGAAAGGCAATAAGCAGAAGAGAATAGTGGAAAGGGGAGGAAAACTTGAGAATAAAGATAACAAACGAGTCACTTTGACAAGGTGATTTTGGAGGAAGATAGGAAAAAGCCTTGTTTTGACAGAAAATTCTGTAAAAAGCTTGATCTTGGTAAAGCTAAAAAAATTGGAGGGAATAGCAAAGGTAGAAGCTGTGTATTGGAGATTAAAGGGATTGGCTAGAGGCACGACTGATCAAGAGGAAAAAATGTCTCATACCATACTATCTGCTGCATGTCACTGTTGATGGGTACTTGGTTTACCAACGCAAGTTAGCACCAGTTTAGCTAGCTATAGCTAGAGGGCTAGCAAACCATTGTAATGGGAATGTGGTTGACAATAAGGTAAAGCTTGCCTAAAGTGTGAGTTAGAGGATTAGTGATGATGTTGTCCGCAGGGTGTGCGGGCGGTATAGCTAAACGCGAATTCCTACAAAAGTGCAGATATTGTTTTTGCTGATTCTGAGTATAGAAATTGTAAAGGGGATTCTTGTGATAGGGAGAGGAAGTGTTGCAAACAAGTAAAAGGATGTGCCAGAGGAGGCAGAGAGGAAGATTGAAGCAGTTCCTGAAGTACTAAGTGCTGTGACAGGTGGAAGACAATAAGAAAAGACTTAAAGAGACTTAGAGAGTACAAGATAATTAGAGAGAGAATTTAGAGAGAGAAGCTCTCAAGTTGAGAATGTGTTAGCTTGGAGAGGGAAAGAAGAGTCATTTCAAAATGAATTGTGAGGCTCTATATATAGTGTTAAAAGTGACGGTTACATAAGAATAGGCTTTAATGCGCCTAATGAATGACATTATTATGAAGAATATTAATGTAAGTAACCGTTATTGTAATTGAATGTAGTAAGATTTGTTCTCAAGTAAAGGTAATAGAAAAGAGGTGTACAAGAATAGGTACGAGAGAAGAAGCTGTATGAGAATAGGTACAAGAGAATAAGCTGTACATGAATAAGTATACGAGAATAAGATAAGAGGGTGAAACACTTGTACTTCAGGAAAGGGTTAAGAGGAAGACCTCTTAACTACCTCCATATCTCAGCCACCAAGCCAAACTCTCTGAAACATCCCAAGATGAAAGTAACCCATGAACCCTGTCACTTATTCTGAGTTACTTTCACTGTCATCCAAGTGAAGCGGTTATTCTATTCAAAGTGGTTGTTCTACTTGTATTAGTTATTCCATATGGAGTAATACTTTACTTTTTCTAATTGTTCTGCTTTAAGTAATACTTGAAGTAGCGCTTCACTTGTTCTGCGTGAAGTAGCGCTTCACTTGTTCTGCGTGAAGTAACGCTTCACTTGTTATAGTTATTCTGCGTGAAGTAACACTTTACTTGTTCTGGTTGTTCTCTATACAATATTATGTTATAACATAATTCTTTAGAGTAACAGTATTAACCAAAATCTAGTATCTACAGAAATCTTGCGGGATTTTTGGTTGTTATGGGATGATTCTAAAGGACTCTCTTGAGATTTTGAATTGTATGTTTAGGGAGGGTTGTTGAAGGGTTTCTTTTTTTTTATATATAAAATACTTCGACTTTAAATTTTAATCAAAATTTTAAGTAAATTTATTAATTTTTAAAATAAACACTCTATCTTAAAAGTACAAATATTGATAAAAGAAATTATGAAAAGATTAAAGTATTATTTTTTACTAATTTAAAAAATTATTATTATATTAAAAAAAAAAAAGATAGCACCCAACGAAGGAGAGCACCAACTGGTGTTCCCCAAAGGAGGGCAACATCAAATCGGTGCTCCCAAGGGAGGCAGGGGAGTTTTGGTGCTCCTCGTATGAAAGTTTTTTTTTTAATTAATAAAATTATATAATAGTAATTTTAAAAATTAATTAAAAGATAAAATTATTTTTTAACCTTTGGCACACCATTAAATTAACGGAAATATATTCTATCGGTTGACTAACGACAGAATCTATGTATTTAACAGAAAATATTTTTTTATAATGGAGTGTTTATTTTAAAAATTAATAAATTTTCATGTAATTTCGATTAAAATTTTAAGAAGTGAAAGTATTTTATTTTTTTAAAAAAAAATTGATCCCAAGTGCAACTAAATTGGATTGTTTTTGGTTCCTATACACAGTTCACACCAAGTTGGGGGTCCTTTCCCTCTTCATGTGCTTATTGCATCACTACCTCTTATCAGTAGCCCTTTGTAATGACCCTGTTCAGTAATGGAAGTTGATATTTCGCCTTTCAAAAGAAAAACTTCACCTTTTATTGATTCCATTTCATAATCAATTGAAACAACATCTGCGATATGGATTTGAGATGTGGGAGTATGTGGTTATTAGATTTGGGGCCTGAGTATGGAAACAATCTATTTTAAGGGGGTACTAGGTAGAGTGGATTAAATAGAGAGACTAAGTTCTACGGATTAATTAATTTGATAACTTAATTATGTGCAATTGGTAAAAATTGAAAATTTATAATTACAATAAGAGATATATAAGATTAAGGATCATTTTCCTATGCGTGATAATTTTCATAAATGGAACTATATAGTTTAACTTAATACTATTTGATTGTTTTATTAACTTCTTAACTGCACTCATTATCATATATTAAAACCTTCCAACTAACACATAACCCACAAGTTTGACCCAAAGATGATTAAAGTTTAAACAACAAAAACCCCAACGTTATTAAACCCCTAAAACCACAACTTTGACCCAACCCGATAAACCCCTAAACCATTCACCCCTACTCTGGACGGCCACCACCGTTGCCACCCTCCCTGCCACCACCACCGTTGTCGCCATCTGCGGGGCGGCACCCACGAGAGTGAGCTTTGTTCATCTCTTCAGCAAAGTCTCTCACAGCTTCCTCTAGCAAGGCCTTCATGGTGTCCTCGTCCAGATTAATCTGACGGTTGTCGTGAACGTCATTCCCTCCTGCTTCAAGGACAAAGTCCTGCAAGTCATTAGCCAATTTTTCCATGTCTTTATACTTTGCATGCTCTCTCTTGGTTTCTTCAAGTTCAATTTCCGCAGCTGTTAGCCATTCTTCCACGCATATTTTCTCCTCCTGCATCATTGCCATTTCAGCTTTCTTGGCCTCAAGGACGTTCTCTGCATCCTGTATTGGACAGGCAAAATTCTGAATAAACTTATACTACATGTTAAAACATGCAAAAAAGCTAGCGAGTCGGATCATGGATGAACGTTCAACAGGACAATAACAGAACTATACAATACCTGCCAGTTAATCTATTTAGATGAATAATTAGATTTCGATCAAATGAAACAAAGAAGACACTGAAACTAAAATTATAAAGAGAAATCTCACCATCTGAGAAAGAGTCGTCAAAAACCAAGAACAGAGGATCGAAAGAATTGAGCGTTAAAAATTGCCAAGTCGAGGACGAAGAAAGAGATTTAAATATAGATTGTGAGTGGCTGGCCAGGCGAATATATATATATATATATAACATAGCATAGGTTGCATGTGTCACGTGCTGAACGTGGCTGATGGGCCGATGGTGGGATCCTAAGTGTGGGCTCATGTTTGCTTCCGCGCTTTAATCACTTAATTAGTGTGCCAGGTGTGGCCTCATGTTTGATGAGCAGTTGATCGTTTTTCTATTTGGTTCGGACATTATCGTTTTTGCAAAGCTAGATGAGTCTTCTATCTCCATGGCATTCTAGCTCCGAGATATATAAATCAATTACTTTTCAAAAAAAAAAAAAAACCTTGCCTCCTAGTTATTCAAATCTAATTAAGTCAATGAGTACGGTAAAAATCTAATTGAGTCACACTAAAACTCTTTGTCTGCTAATGCGACTAATTTTATTTATTTACCCCATAGGATCAAGGCATGCTTCTCTAGTCATGAAATGACTATACAGTATGTTTCAGCCCAAATTGCTGGCATGAAATGATATTCGCAACTAAAGTCATCACCAGGGATCATATATGAAGGGGACAAATTTTTTAAATGCACACATGATAATAGATTAAACCCTCCCACATAGCATATAACCCACAAGTTTGATTCATACACGAGTTTAAACCCCTGACACCACACAACTTTGACGACACACATAAACCCTAAACCACAACTTTGACCCAAAACCCATAAACCCCTAAACTAAAACTAAAAAAAATTTATCCGTCATTAATAATGAAGTTTTGTCTCAATAACAAGGCCTATAATCTTTATGTCATTATGTACTAAAAAAATTTAACACTATTGTCAATGAAGTTTTATCCACACCACATTTGTCTCATCAAAAGAATATCATACATATTTCACTATGATATGCGCAAACCGCTCATCAAAGGTGCCAACCATTTATTAAAGCAATTTCCATCAAGCTATACTTACTAATTTAATTTGTACTATTTGTAGGTTTTGTTGTTTATGAATGTTCAGTGATACGAATTGTATTCCTTGTTGGTTTAATCATGGCTCTTTTTGTGATGGATTTATCATCATTATAGCGAGTCAAGTTTAAATTTTCATATAAATAATTTAATTTTTTAAAAAATTTAAATAAATGCAAACAAGATACAATTCTTTCAAATATGTTTGTAATTCACTACTTGCTTCTGTGCTTATCCTCATCATCCACTTAATTAAGATCTGGCTAATGATTAATTAACACATGTAAACATGCGTATGGGATGGAAAGCCAATGAAAGAAGGATTAAAGCCGATGAAAGAAATGACACTTTTGATAACGTTAACAGTGTGAAAATTGAGCTTTGTCTGGACTTCTTTTCACACTTGAGTGGGAGTTTCGTGGAATTTCTCAGTAGATGGACACTTTAAATTTGGTATGGACGGGTCTGACTCTGACAAGGGTAAACCTGGAAATGTGCCATTCAAAAGTATTTAAAATATGCCAAATTGAGTGAACATCTGTAACATACTTAAAAAGTAGAGTCTGCAGGAGCTTCCTCGTTCTCTCACATGTAGAGTAAAAAGATGGCCACGCCAAGTTCTATTAAATGGAAGCTTTCAATTGTCAATAAAGAAAAAAAAAAAAAAATCATCAGGATGGCAATTACGTCAAAAAATTCATCCAATGACATTGATTTTCTTAAAAATGATAGAGTCCACAATTAATAAATCTACGGCACTGAAGAAAATTATAGTATATAAAAGTCTTTTACGGTAACTCCAAACCATGAATATCCTCAACAGATTTACAAACCATAAGTTATGGTTTATAAAATTTTGTGAAAATAAAATAAAATAAAATAATTATTACGTAATTTGATATGATAAATGAAATATATTAAGAATAATTATTATAATTTATTGTAGTATTTGAAAGGTAAATATAATTTTGAAATAAAAAAAAATAGAGTAGAAAAAGATAAAAATATCATTTATAATATATATGATTATTTATTTTTATTTATATTATTTATTAAATATTAATAATTTATAATTTATTTAAAATATTAATAATTGATCATTTAAATATTAATATTTTTATTTATAATTTAAATATTATTTTGATTATTTATTTTTATTTAATTTTTAAAATATTAATTTTTTTATAATTTATTTAAAATATTCATAGTTTATAATTTAAATATTAATATTTTAATTATAATTTAATAATTAATATTTCAAAATATTAAATATTATTCTCATTGTTTATTTTTATTTTATTTTATTTTTTAATATTAATAATTTATAATTAATTTAAAATACTAATAGTTGATCATTTAAATATTAATATTTTATTTATAATTTAAATGATATTATGATTAAAATATTGATAATTTTAATCAATTTTTAAATTAAAAATATATTTTTATAATATATTTTTAAAATTTAAACTTTTTTCTTTTTATAATAATATTAATAATTGATAATTTAAATATTAATAATTGATTTATAATTTAATCATTAACATTTTAAAATATTAATATTTTATTTACAATTGAAATGTTATTATGAGTGAAATATAAATAAATTTAATTAATTTTTAAAATTAAAATGTTATTTTTATAATATATAATTAAAAATTTAAACTTTTTCTTTTTTATAATAATGTTAATAATAAATAATTTAAATATTAATATTTTATTTATAATTTAATCATTATCATTTTAAAATATTAATATTTTATTTATAATTTAAATGTTATTATAATTCAAATATTAATAATTTTAATTTAAAATATTATATTTTATAATATATAATATTTAGTTTTTCAAACTTAAAAAGAACATTTTGATCTTTTATCATTTTTTTTTTGAAAATAGCTAATACCATGGGGACTATTAGCTATTTCTTAATTTTAACTTATTTTAGGGAATAACCATTCTAGAGGAATAGCTATTCTTTGGAGCATATGAGAACCAAACAAATGTAGCTTATCAATAATTACTTTAAATATATTATATTTTCTCAATATGAATTTTATTTGACTATTAAAATCATGTAATTAACAAAATATGATTATACCAGCATTAACATATATTCAGATATAAAAATTTCAACACCCAGGCGGAACGGGGTAGCACTAGTTCTAGAAATTCAAAGCCTAACCTTTTGAAACATTGACCAGTCACTGTTCCTATGACGTCCACCTCACTTAGGCTTAGCGGTGGAATGAGATTTGGTGCTTCCCTCGTCCTCGGCCTCTTGTGTCCGAAAAGAAAGCAATCGTTTTTCCCTCTAAAGAAGATATATTACTATACATTCTCGTTTTATTTTCAAATTTTAAGCCAAACACACATGATCCACAATTCTCATGCCTATTCACTGAAGTCAATAAACCAATTAAAACATTTCTGGAATCTAATTTCAGCCCACCTAGAATAATTTAAAATGAAAAAAATCTCTATTTGCATGTTTGATTCGTAGAATAAAATTAAATGAAATAGAATAAAGTAAAAATAAAATAAAAATATTATTATGTAGTTTGGTTGATAAAATAAAATAAGATATGAATTGTTATTATAATTTATTACAATATCTGGTTGATAAAAATAATTTTCTAATCACCAAGAAATAGAAAATAAAAAGACAAAATTACTTTATTATAATATGTGATTATGTATTTTTATTTTCTTTTTAAACATTAATAAATTAAATTAATTTAAACATGAATAATTGATAATTTAAATATTAATATTTTATTTATAATTTAAACATTAATATTTTAAAATATTAATATTCTATTTATAATTTAAATGTTGTTAGAATTAAAATATTAATCATTTTAATTAATGGTTAAATTTAAAATATTTTTATAATATATAATTAAAAAATTTAAACTTTTTTCCTTTTTATAATATATTAATAATTATAAATTTAAATATTAATATTTTATTTATAATTTAATCGTTAACAATTTAAAACATTAATATTTTATTTATAATTTAAATTATATTATGATTAAAATATTGGTAATTTTCATTAATTATATATATTAATATTTTAAATGAAATATAAATAATTAATAAGTTATAAATTAAAATAAAAAATCATATTAACATTAGAATAACAATTTATTAATATTTATAATAAATTCCTAAAAAATGAATTTCCAAAGATGTTTGCATTGTCAATTCAAAAATAGGGCAAGCTTTGTGATTACAGGAATAGGAATTGGAATGATGGTGGATGACAATGGAAAACAGAACTTAGAAGGAATCTTTTTGGTTGGGAATTTCAGAGTTTTCTCAAATTGTTTACACTTGGTAAAAATTTTAACGATGGTGTTATTTGGGAGGCTACGTTAAGTGAAAAATTCTCATCCCAATCATTTTGTCAACTTGTATGCAATCAATACTTTGCGAACAGAGATTTATGGTCAAAGATATGGCTTGGATGTGCTCCTTACAGAGTTGAGGTATTTGTTTGGCAATTGATGTAGCAAACAATTCATGTTAAATCAGAACTATTAAGAAGAAAATTGATTAGAGATGACCAGGTAAATTGTGTTTTGAGTAAAAAGAAGGCAGAGGACATTCTTCATCAGTTTTCTCTTGTGACGAGTCTTGGAGAATATGGAACACGTGTTGCAATGATTTGGGAATAAAATGGGTTGCTCATGAAGTTCATAGGAATTTTTTCCTATCATGGAGGGTCCTTAATTTGTGCTTCTGTAATAATCACAAGGTATGGCTGCTAGCCTTTTATGTTATTGGTTGGATAATTTGGTTATTTCGTAATGAGATAGTTTTTGATAGAAAATTTTGGGATGCTTTTCAAATTTATGATTTAATCAAGTTATATGTGGCTTTGGAGTAAGACAAATCTGGCCGAACTTGACTGAAAAAATAGGTGGTATGTTTCGAAGTCCAAATACAGTGACATTGTTACAAAGACCAATATCAATTAGACCAAATGTTCAATTGCAAACTCCACTACAAGAATGGGTTAAATTTAATGTTGATGGTACTGTTTCTCAGAACGTGAGACCAGCTGGAATTGAAAGTTTACTATGAGATAACAATAGATCCTTTCTTATTAAATTTTTTAAATCAATTAATGGGTGTGACTTGAATTATGCGAAACTTTAAACAACTAAAGACGGTTTTTTCTTATTTGCAAATTATAAGAAGAATAAAGGAGTTAATCTATGGATAGAAAGTGACTCCATGAACCATGATCAATGTGGTTTTATGGATTACTAAGCCTACATAAGCTCCGTGGAGATGTAGGCAATGTATGGTACAACTTTATGTTTTTCAATCATTAATTATATGCTGGAAAATATCACACATTTTACGAGAAGATAATGTAGAAGATAACAAGTTAGCAAAGGATAGAGTCGGGCGTGATGTGGAATTCTTGGAAATATTGGACTCATGATTGTCGATTGTCACGTGTCTCTCTTTCAAATTGAACAGTTTGAAAAGGTTATATTCGATCATGTCTGCATGCTTTTGATTTTGAGAGATTGAATTGAAATAGGATTCCAACTCTTTACTTGAAATTCAAAAAGCTGAGGGGACGTGATTGTGCTGTGCGATACTTGGGAATATTTTCAATGTGACCAAATTCACACATGAGAATAGACAATAGCATTGGGGTCTGTTTGAATTTGGACAGCTATTATTCAAGACCCAGCTATTAGGAGCATGGGGTTATTTTCTTGTATTTAATTACTGTTTTAGCTTAATTATTTGTACTCATAAAATCCATAGCTAAATTAGCTATGCATCTTAGTAATCAAATTATGTAATTTTCAAAAAAATATTTATAATAAATTATTAAAATAAAAATATTTTAATTTAAAAATTAAATATTATAATAAAAATACTTTTATCAGTTATCACTTAGTTTTAAATTATTTCTAAAAGTATTTATCCTAAAAGTATTTTATTGTAATAAAAGGTATTTTTATTATTTGTACTCATAAAATCCATTACTAAATTAGCTAAGAATCTTAGCAATAAAATTACATAATTTTAAAAAATATATAATAAATTATTAAAATAATAAATATTTTAATTTAAAAACTAAATATTATAATAATAAATAGTTTTATAATTTATCTTATACGTGTTATTGCCAACCAAATATTAAAATACTTTATACTAACAATTTATATTTTATTCTATTTTCATGGATCAACTCTATCATAGTTATTCATCTATCTTACGGAATGACTATTTCGTTTTCAGTTTATTTCTTCCTCTGGCCGCCCGGAATCCTAGCCGTTCACCTGCAAGTTTGTCCCCTGAACTCCATACCACCTCCTTCATCTATCTTTTAGTGTCCCTGTCCCTATTTTCTGTGGAGGTCTGACAGTGAAAATACGGTTTCCTTAGGTGTCTTAAACGTACATGTTTGTGACGGTTCAGTCATGACAAGCGTATTATCTTTAATACGATTTGAAAGTCATTTGACTTGACTTGGGGGCCCACTGTCTTAAGCGTGAAGCCTACGTTTCACCCCTAGCCCCTAGTGTAATGGGTCTATGTTGTCGTGGAATAGCGATCTTTCTGGCCGCACAAACAAATAAAAGTCTTGTTGAATCTTTGGCCCTGCACTGGCCTGTGAGGTAGCTGACCTCCCTTTGAATGTTGGTTTAGCTGGCTATTGGCCTTGATTTTTATCTGTTTTTTTTTCTTATTTGATTTTCTCTGTTTGGTAACTTTTTTTTTACAGTGTTTGGTAACTTTTTTTTTATGTAAATACAATAATATTTTTATTTCCTTCACACACACATGTGTATATATATAAAATGTGATATTTGGATTACATAATCTTTACTCGAGACGTGAGAAGTCGTAATTTTGTATTAATTTTCTAAAGTGAGAGATTTAACTAAAGCTCTATCAATATGATGAGAGGGCTTTAGTTTTTAAGTCTCGATATTTTTTAATCCGAATAATATTTTAAATCAATTAATAAAAAATAGAGAATGTTGTAGGCTTAGAATAGAAATATAAAATACTTATGCTTTTTAAAAAATATACATAATGATATAAAACATGTTATTTGGATCATACAAAATATGAAATTTTTACCTGGGAAGAAAAAAGTAGCAATCTCGGTTTAATCTTCTTAGGTGAAAGATTTAATTTAAATTCTACCAATATGATGAGAAGGTTTTAATATTAAGTTTCAATATTTTAATTCAAATAAAATATTTTTTAATATAAATAAAAGGATATTAATAAAAATAATAATAACAATAATATTAAATATATGGCATAAATGATGATTAATATAAAAATTTATAACATGTTATCATTACATCATTTATATGTCCTTGTATTCATTTCTATATATTTTGTATATGAGTTGAGGCTTTAATTATGAGACTTTCGGAGAAGCTTGCTAAAGCGAGTTTTCTTGAAAAATCTTCTAGGTGAAAAAATAACTTTAAATCCCACTAATATGTTAGGAGGGTTTGGAAAATGTTTCTTAATAAAAGACTTTTACTTTTATTAAGGTTGGCATTTCACGAAAACATCATTTTTACTTGCAAATGGTCACCCCGATGATGGAATTTGCTTGATAAGCTTACGAATACGAGTTTTATTGAGTAATTTTCTAGGTGAGAGAATATCTTTATTCTTATCAGTATGATAGGCGAATTCGATAAATATTCTCAATAAAAGATTTTTATTTAATAATTATCGAGATTTATGCCATGCATTCTATAATTGCATCATATGCACGTTACACCTATAAAATTGAATAATGGATTTTAGATTGCAAATAAAATAAAAAATAGAATAATAAACAATGATTAAAGAAATATAAGAATAAAATTAAAAGTTAACATTAAAATAAAATAATATATTATTAAATGATATTGTTCATAAAACAGATGTTACGGAATAGTAATCCTTCTTTATGTGTAATCGTAATACCAATTCTGAAATTCGTAAGTTAAGGTTTTATTATTTAGATAAATCTAAAATTAATTTAAGATCTCATTAAATATAATAAATTTAATAAATAATTAATCACACTTTATAAAAAATATTGAAGATGACTCCCAACTATTCAACATTGAATAGTCGAGTTCTCGAACCCCACATTATGACACTACTGAGAAAAAATGATTTCTTGTGGAATTTATAAATTATAAGTAGTTAATACCATTTGGCAGTTGTCACCTTTTCCCCAATGACAAATAGAAAAAAAATACTATTAGATGTACCTCTTGTCACTAATACAACCCCTTTATATATGTTACATTATTGACTTATTTCCATTTTAACCATCCTAAGTAAATTACCTCATGTCTCCAACCATGTTATTTAACCGAATTAAAGCAAGGAGGAAGTAACTTCGCAATTACACTTTGGCTAGTGTACTGGTTAATTAATAACTTTATAATAACCATTGTTTCAAATTGCCTTACAAGTTGCAATCATTTCATCCTATTATCGTTGCAAGTTTTTCCATTTCTAACGGCCTAGCTAACGCATTATTTGAAATAGCTAAAGATATATCTGACACTGTTAACACCAAGAAAGAAAAAGAAGAAAAGTTGGTATTTAAGGCGGCAAGGAATCAGATGGGCCTAAGAAATTTTTATTAATAGGTAGCCATTTCCATTTGGTTGCCTACCATTAGAACCATTTATATGTTACCAGGCAAAAAGGGTTTTCTGAATCTTGCTTGAATTATTATTAAATAATGGAATATTTATATCTATATGTATAACGTGTCCTTTAGGCATTGTAGAAGATGGACCATTAGTACTATTCATCTCTACAACAACCAACACATATGCTAGATATGTCTAACAACCTGAAACACATACAAGATATAGATTCTGGAGATATGAATTTTACCTTAATCCTTTTTTTTTCCCACTTCAATATTCAAGTGTCCAAACCCATTTAGTTTTGTTACGTGAAAAGTCACAGGAATGCCCTTGTCGTGTTGAAGTGATAGATTTTATTGACCAAATTGATGAATTTAAATTTTTTTTTTAAAAAAAGTTGCGTTTGATGTAATAGTAATAATTCAATATTTAAACTAAAAATATCATACAAAAAATTAAATATTTACCAAATTAGTTTGAGTCTAGCAATCAACAACTTATCATTATTTTATATATAAATCTCAGCTTAGACCAGGCAATAGGACGGGTTATAACATATTTCTTTTTTATTAATTTCTCTTTATTATTCTTTTGGTTTGATCAGGTGTTTGTCCAAGCAGAAAAGTATAGGCAATAATTTTCAGTATAAAAATTGGACCCAACTGAACTTAAAGTATTGATATTTTTTTCTTGTTTAGATTACTAGGAATGTAACCATGTGATGCTGTGAGTGCAAATTGCATATGTTATTTGGATCAAACGCTTGAGACTTGCTTTTCTCTTTCAAGGCAAACGCATAACGACGACAATGTGGAAAAAGGAAGCTTTGACTTGGTCCTCTCTTTATTATTTGTCCTTGCTAAATTACATATGGTTGGGAAAACTTTGTATCTTTTTAATGCCTAAAGGCAGCCATGATGTTCGGTGACTAGCCCTAGATGAATCCCTAAAAGAAACAAATTTTTTTCAAATAATTATAATACCGTTCGTCTTTGATCAACTTTTTCATGGACTCACATGATATTAAATTAATTTTTTTAAGAGGAAAGGTCCACCCACAGTAGATTTCTAGTTGCATTTTAGCTTGGGCATTTACTACATTGTCCTTCCTAAAACGTTTGAGATTTTTGAGTTAATATTTTAATATGAAGGCAACATTATTGTGATTAAAAAGCCTCTGGAATCTGCTTTGAACTTTTGTAATTTCAGTACTCCTTCAATTGCACCATTCATTTGAATTGTTTCAGTTCTAAACTCCAATCAACAAAGTGTTGCCCACGTGTTTCAAACTATTCGGTAGATGAAATGTTTTTTTAAAAAAGATAGCCTAAATATTAAAGCAAACCAATTATTTCAGCTTGAATTGAATTAAAAATCGAAGGTTCACATGCCCATTTAAAAAAAAAAAAGAAAAGAAAAAAATCCTAAAACAAAGAAACAGGGAAGAGACAAGAAAAAAGAAAAAGGGGGCAGAAAAAGAGATAGTGACGGACGGCTAATTAAAGTGAGGAATTATACAATTGTAGGAAAATTTGAGATTATTGTCTTGGAATGTTGAGTGGTGGGGAATGATACAAAAAGAGAGATTGTGAAAACGGTAGTTAGGAAAAATAGAATAAAGATGCCATTAAAGTGAGAGACCAAGATGGAGAAATGAATACAGTAAGAGACAACATTGTGTGAGAACATTTGTGGAAGAGTTCAACAGGTTTATCGAAGAAGGGGAGTTTGCAAATCTTCATTAAAAGGAAAGAGATGTACATGCTTTGAGGGGATGAGAGGAGAAGTAGAATAGATAGAGTTTTAATTTCAGCAAAATGGTTAATCATATTTTCATCACTAGGACAATTTGCATTAAAAATAGGTCTTTGTCTGATCCTTACCCATTATTACTGTGAACTGAAAAAATAGATTGGGGTCCCATTAACTCAAACACAATAAACCCTTGGTTATAAATGGTCATGAATTTAAATTCTTTTTCTTAGCTATATTCTAGTACTTCCTATATGTTTTGGTATCTATCTTAGATAGGCAAGATTTTAGGGATAGGCACATCGAAACTTGGACAGAATTTCCCCTGAAAATTGGACATTTTCGCATATTGTATCCGTAAAGAAAGTCTATTCTCAAACCTCAAACATCTAAGAAAATTTTCATTTTCAATTCAAGCAATCACAAAGGTTGTATTCATTTTACATGATCATATAGTTAAACTGTCAGAAGTAACTCAATATAGTAATGATGCAGTAGTCTATTCCCATTCAAAATAGTTGACTTGAGTAATTAATGTCAACCCATGTCTTAATTTGTCCTTGCAACAATTTAATCTCCCATATTTGTCAAGTTTTTCCACCACAGAACAACCTCATAATTGCTTAACACATTTACTAAACTAACAAAAGAAAAAAAATCATGAATTTTCTAGCCTTTTCACACCAATCAACACACACAAAAAATACATCTCTCCAACTTGGTCATAATCTCATCAAAGCCTATACTTAACAGTTTAATTATTTAATCTATATTTCTCTAATGTATACCTCACTGTGCATTCACTCCAATGGACTTTACCCGAATACATTTCAATTCTACTCTAATATTTGAGTAAATAAAGCCAAATTTTAAGGAAAATTCAACATTAAGTCATATTTCAATCACTTTAGCAGCAATTTATAGGCTTAAATCCACACAAAACATACCTTCAACGCACTTCAAGAAATCCAAGTTTAATCAGCGCAAAGCCAAGTACAAGTGCATGTAGACAAGATTAATTATTACAAAAATAGATCATCAAAAACGAGTTCTCCATAACCCACCAATGACCCATGACCTTACTTACCGTGGTCACCATCGCAACTCCCGCCAACGACCCTACTTACGGCGGTCACCGTTGCAACTGCCGCCCTCTCCACCAGCTTTGCTGCCTTCACCGCCGTCACGCTCTGTTCCTTCAATAGCCACATCAAGATCGTTATGCCCGCCTGCACCAACAACAACCATAAAACCGTTAGCGAATTCGAAACAGAGTTATCACCACACAACCGGTTTAATGTTTAGTTCCGGAACGAACGTGTGTTCTTTTTGTCAATCCAGTCAGTTCAACGGGGTCAAACAGAAGTAACTTTCCGATTATGAAAATAGTGCAGAAACTTTTTTCTTTTCTTTACCGTAAGCGCCGCCAAGTCCTTCACCGTTCCCGCCAGAGTTGCCATCACTGTTCAGCATAGCAACAGTTGCGTCCATCATAGCTTTCTCATCAAAATTCTGAGCAATCTCGACATAGTTATTCTCAACAGCTCCAATGAAAACCATGAAATCATCAATCAGTTTTTCCCGTAATTCTATCTCTGCAAGCGTTTCCTCCTTCTTTCCCATTAGCATGGAGTGTTCTAGCGCCTTCTCTAGAAGTGCAACTTCATCATCTCTCAACGACTCTTTCATAACCCTGGTCTTTTCTCTCTCCCATTCCAATGCAACTCGCATAGCGATCGCCTCAAGGTAATTTCCTGCGTCCTGTTTGAACAGATTCTATTAAAAAAAAACAGTAAAATTAAACGACCCAGTTCAATAGAGAAAATCAGGGTAAGGGCGGTGAGGAACCTCAACCGCACCGCTGGTGCTACCAAATGCCACCAAGTATAAAATGAGTTTAATTTCACCAGAAAAGCTTCGAATTTGTAAAAGTTTTAGCTTAATTTGGATAAACATACTGGTATTTTGGAAAATGAAATTTGAGAAAACAAATACTGAAATTGAAATCATAGAGATAGGAAGCTGACCATGTCAGAAAGATTTAGGAAACAGAGTAACAGACACTTGCAATAGCAGAGCTATGTAAGGAAAGAACAAGAAGAAAAGGTAGTACTTTTGACGATGGCGGGGAATCAGAGAGAGGGGGAACAATAGTTTGTAACAGGAGGGTCAGGTGGTCAGTGGGGATTTTAACGTGATGCTGACATAATAATGATCGTAAAGACTCTTGACTGAACTAGGACAATTTAAGAAGCTACTTGACAGACATCAATCCAATGTCTCAATACATTTTCAAGAGTATACAAGTTTCTCACAACTCCATCAAAAGTCAAACTCTCTCTCGTCGGTATACAGAAATGTCAAAATGACAAAAGCCAATCGGACACACACTTTCTCTCTTTGAACAGAGGTGAAAAAATAAATCACTAAATGTAGTGTAAGAGAAGTTTAAACCACAAAAAGTAGTGTAGGTATTACCTAAACTTTTATTATATAAAATACAATTTTTTTTAGAATAAATCGTGGAAAATGATCAACTTCGTAATTATATTTTAGAAATAACTTTCAATATATCATAATTCCTATCTCTATCCGGTGGATAATTAACTTTCAATTAAACCAGAAAATGAAGACACTGAAAGTAAAATTATAAAGAAAAATCTCACCATGTGAGAAAGAGTCATCAAAAACCAGAAAGAGAAAATCCAAAGAATTGAGTGTTAAAAATTGCCTAATAAACTAAGGAAGAAAGAAATTTATTGCATAACGTGTTAAGCTCTTTTAAGTGTGAGAGAAATGCAACGTAGGAAAACGCATTTTTGTGTTGGTTTTCATTTTGAAAAATGGATTTCCTATTGATGTTTCTAGAATTCCACATTGAGTGCACTGAGATTTTGTTTCTGCTTCCTAAGGGCTCATCAGGATAATCTAAGCTTTTGGTGGCTACTCTTTAACTTCTATATTGAATTTTAAGTTTAAATGTCCATTATAAATTGATGTGTTCGCATTCAATCTAAAATTTCTTATTATTCGATAGGTGGTTCAATGACAACAAGAATAAGGTTTTCGTGTTTTCCTCTAAATGTTTGATTCTTTGTTTGAAAATTGACTTTTTATCTACTGCTTAGATATACATTTAGTTAAGTTCTTTTTTTTTTTTAAAAAAAAAGTCTAATTTAGCTAAGTTCCTAATTGAATAGTAATATTCCTATTTTAAAATAATATCCATATTTCCAAAATAAAAAATAATTTTGCAGGTATCCAAAGGCCGTCAAAGCCAAAGACGACTTCTTTTCAAGACTCACCAAGCCAGGAAACACATTAAATCAATTAGGATCAAAAGTTCTAAATTAAAAAAAAAAAGGTCAAAAAGGAAAGAGTGAAGTCTAATTAAGCTTATTTTGGCTTTTTTAATATTACTTTTCAATGAAATACTATTCTATTGAGACATGTCAGAAAGATTCTGCAAACAGAGTAACGAATACTTGCAATAACAAAGGTACTTTGTAGGATGGCCAGGAATCAGAGTGTGAGGGCGTTTCAATCGTAAGAGAAGGGAACACGTCACACGTGGGAACTGACGTGGGCTTCGGAGCAAATTAGCAAATTAGGCGTGTGAGGCCAACAGGTTAAGAAAAAATTTGGCTTCGGAGCAAGTGGGCAAGGTTTTGTCTCTGACGTGGCTCAAAGGCAAATGGAAATCCCTGCCCCTTTTTCTACCCCATTGGTTACCCAAGCTCTAGATTTCTACCAAATCCTTAACAATTGATTGAATCCTTTTAATGAATTAAAATATTAAAATTTTATTAAGTATTTGTAAAAAAAGGAAAAAAGATTTTTGAACATAATTTTTTTCTAAATATTTTCAGATAAAATAATAAAGAGCAACCAATATATTGTCAAAGGACTTCACTAACTAATTCATCTAAACAGAAATTGCTATCAGTACTGCAATAAAGATCTCATAAAAAAATATATTTCTGTACAACTTCAATGTAACACGTTTTAAAAAATATCTCTAACAAAATTTTCATCAAACTATTCTATTCATCAATTTTTATACAACAAACAATTGAATAAACAATAATTGATAGAATCTAAAAATAAATAAATTAGCAATAAAATAAACAAACTAAATAAATCTGTGAAAGGAAAGTGAAACTATAAAATAAAGACAATCTAAATTAAATGAAGAGGTAAAAATAAAGACACCATATTTGGATAAAGAAATTCAAACCAAAAGAAGTTAGCAAAGTACCGTGCACTTTTTACTGTTTCAAAAATTTTCAACAGCCATTTTTTTTACATTTGATCCAAACATTTTACTTTTATTTGTCAAAGATTGAACTACAAAGGTATCTTTTAATTGTCAGTGGGGCAAACAATCTAAATTGACTCAAAAGTTTTTGTCTCCTGCTAACACTCCTAAATCCTAATCCAAATTCTATTGGGGAAATGTGATTGACAACTAATTGTCATCAATAAATGTCGACACTCTAGCTAATTACCGTCTCACGCTAGCTAACATCATCCCTTCCAAGTCAGACTAATAAAATCCGTTCAAATAAATGTTAATGGATGGATATAACATGTCATCTATACCATTTAACGTGTCTTTTCAATACTTTGATATAACAGGTCTCCTCAGACGTCAGACGTGAGATTAATGTGGACATTCCAATACTTCCATATCAAAAAACTTGTCTATTCGTAACGGCATGCATGTTATTATGCCAATAGAATCCGTTTAAATTAAATAATGAAAATGCATGCATCCATCCCATTTTGACATGTTACATTATAACCATTTCATTATATTATATCCAAATTCTTGTTTTTTTAAAAAAAATTGAGAATTCTTTCTCTCTACGTCTCTCTTGGGTTAACTTTTTATGAATTTTTAATGGGAAATAGGCAATAGGAATTTGAGAGGGGAGAATGTGGTCATTAGATTTTGGGCCAAGTATGGCAACAACTGATTTTAAGGAGGAACTAGCTAGAGTGGATTAAATAAGAAGACCAAGTTCTACAAATTAAATTTTGAAAAAGAAAATGGTTGCCATTTGCCATTTCACATGACATGACAAATTAGCCGGATGCTTATTTATATGAACAGATTTTCTTGACATAACAAATGTTCAAAGAATTTTTAATTAATTTGCTAACTTAGTCATTACCGATTGAAAATTGATAATCGAAATAAGAGAGATATAAATTTAAGGATAATTTTCCTAAGCACGGGAATTTCATAAATGGAACTATGTAAATGGAACTATAGTTTAACTTAATAGTATTTCATTGTTTTATTAACTTTTTAATGCACTCATTATAATAAGAGAGATATATATAGAACTATAGTTTAACTTAATAGCATTTCATTCTTTTATTAACTTCTTAAATGCACTCATTATAATAAATTAAAACCTTCCAACTAACACATAACCCACAAGTTTGACCCAAATAAAAATTTAACGTTACCAACACACATAAACTCCTAAACCACAACCTTGACCCAACCAGATAAACTCCTAAACCGCTCACCCCTACTCAGGGCGGCCACCACTGTTGCCACCCTTGCTGCTGCCACCACCACCGGTCACATCAGTATTGCTTCCATCAAGATTCTTGTCACCAATACCATCGTCATACCCTCCACCGTTGCCGCCATTTACGGGCGGCTTCCGCGAGAGTGAGCTTTGTTAATCTCTTCTGCAAAGTCCCTCACAGTTTCCTCTAGCAAGGCCTTGATGGTTTCCTCGTCAAGATTAACCTGACGGTTGTCGTGAACGTCATTCCCTCCTGCTCCAAGGACAAAGTCCAGCAAATCCTTAGCCAATTTTTCCATGTCTTTGTACTCTTCAATCACTCTCTTAGTTTCTTCAAGTTCAATTTCTGCAGCTGCTAGGCATTCGTCCATGCATATTTTCTCCTCTCGCATCATTTCCAATTCAGCTTTCATGGCCTCAAGGACGTTCCCTGCATCCTGTATTGGACAGGAAAAATTCTGAATAAATTTATACTATATGTTAAAAAATGCAAAAAGGCGAGCGAGTCGGATCAAGGATGGACGCTCGACAGGACAATAACAGAATTATACACTACCTGCCAGTTATTCTTTTTAGATGAATAATTAGATTTCGATAAAATGAAACAAAGAAGACACTGAAACTAAAATTGTAAGGAGAAATCTCACCATCTGAGAAACAGTCGTCAAAAACAAACAACAGAGGATCGAGAGAATTAAGTGTTAAAAATTGCAAAGTAGAGGAGGCGGAGAGAGATGCTATATATGGGTAGTGAGTGGCTATATATATATAGAGCATAGTGAGCCGGGAGTCTTAGTAACCTCTTTACGTGTAGTGAAAGGCAAATGTACGAAACCGCGTTTTCGCTTTTTGGACTTTGCCTTGTTTTTGTTTTTTTGCTTGGGTCTGGTGGCTCATTTTTACTTAAAACTTTAGAGGGGAAGGATGTGAAGATAGGTTTCCTCGGTGAGATGTACATAGAGGGTAAGTTCTTAATTTTTAAAAGGAAAAAAATTCAAAAAGAAGAGTGAAGTCTAATTAAGCTTATTTTAATTGAAATTTAACTATTACCTTTTTCTTTTCAAATTGAATATCTATCTTTCTATTTCAAGATATTAATTTTGAAATAATATCTACTTTTTCAAAATAAAAATAGTTTTTTTAATGTTACTTTTTAATGAAATACTAACTTTAAATGATTTTTTTTATTTCTACAATTTTTTAGAGTAATAGTTGTTAAGTTAAAAACCAAAATTGATCATTAATCCTAAAATTTTGTCATTTGGAAAGTGAACATTTTATTTAGAGTGGACGTACAATATTTTTAGTAAAATTAACAATGCTATTGCTAAATACTATATAAATATTCTTGATCCTTTTAGGGTGATCATCTTTAATTCAAAATGTACTCCAAAAATTAATCATTGTTGTTGAAGTTTTCGAGGTAAGAAATAAAGAATCCCTTAGTGTATGTTTGGTTCATAGAATGGAATAGGGTGAGAATATTATTATATAGTTTGGTTCATCAAAATGAAATAGGACAAGAATTACTATTATGACTCATTCTATTACTTGGTTGGTAGGAATAGTTTTAGAAAAAACTAAGAAATAAATAATAAATGACAAAAATATTTTTTATTATAATATATAATTATTTTATTTTTAATTTTATTTTTAAATTATGAAAATATTAAAAATTTATAATTAAAATTTTAAATATTAATTTTTTATAATTAATATTTAATTTTAATTTTAAAATATAAAATATTAATTTTTAACTCTTCTTTTTTTTTTTTTCTTCATTCTATTATTTTATTTTATTTTGTTTTTTCTTTCTTCTCACTAGTTGATCACCAAAGATGTGGTTGGCGTAATAGCCACTAAAGTGCTAGATCGGCACTTCCCACGACTGGATCTGGCCAAATAGTGTCAAATCAACATTTCCACAACTAGATATGGTGAGGGAATGCTAATCGGCACTTCCGATAGTCGACATGGTGCCACTGTCGTCCTCCATTATGGAATTTTAGAAAGCAAAGGAGAGAAGTAGAAGATGTCATGTCTCAAGAGTTTAGGCTAGTCCAGGCAAGCCAAACAGTCCAAGCAGGCTAGATAGCCCAGACAAACCAGGCAATCCAAATAGGCCAAACAACGGGCCCAACCCACATAGTGTAATCTAATTTGAACTCTTAGATTTGTTAATATATATCTAGATTTAGATGTAGATTTACTAGATAAGATTAGGATTTACATTTAATTTGAATTTTATCTCTTATCTTATACTACCTTATCTCTATCTTGTAACCTAATCTTATCTAACAAAGGAGACCATTAGCTTATAAATAGGTCCCTTCTCCTCATTTATAATTTATTTTCGTTACTTTAAGACTTACTTAAACTCAATTTTAAGAGTTTAATTGAGCTTAAGTTCTAGCACTAGAAAGAAGATCTGAAAATTGAAGAAAATCTATATTATAAATTATGGTAATTTTAAAATTTATTTAAGGGTGATTTTGTCTAATAAATTTTTTAACCTATTCCCTACTAAATTATGGTAATTTTTAAATTTATTTAAAGGTAATTTTGTCAAACAAAGTTTTGGATCTATTCATTACTCGTGGAATAGCTATTACCAAGATCTTCTTTGATAAGGTCTATTGGTCATTCTTGAAGCAAACAATTTATTAGAGAGGGTTTAGGAATAAGAAAGGAATGACTATTCCATTCCCTCATCCAAACACATTGATGTTTAGATTATATATGTCACACCAGGTTTGTCTCATAGCAAATAGCAAAGGACCAGTAGACATGTGAATTCTTTTTTTTTTTTTTTTTGATGAGGATGTGAAGTTTAATTTTCAACAAATTTTTTATTTATTTTGTGTATTTTTAATTAGATAAATTGTCTTATTTAATTAGTTTTATGTTTTTGCATATGTTCTAATGTCATTATATTCACGAGTAAGTTTAGTTACGAAAACTTTCATGCCTATTAAATACCAAAATTTCTCTCATATATTTGTGATTCATTTTATTTCAGCGGTTTTATGTGTCTAAATATACTTTATTGCTTTTGTATTGACAACTACCCTATATAATGTTACTCTTGGACTTATAAGATCAATGACCAGAGTTGAACAAGTTCAGTTGAATCATAGAACAAATGATGTTGAGAAACGCGATTTATACAAAAAAGATATGAGGTAAATAATAAAATTAGTAACTATACTCGAGGGTGGAGGGAGAAGGGCGGCAGCTGCCACCTCTCAATTTTTAAATTTTTTAAAAATAATATATATAAAATTTAAGATATATATTTTTACCACCCCTACTTAAATTAAACAACTTCTTTTAGAATAGTGTAAGCTTCCTAGTAAAACCATTAATTGGTTTAGGTTTAATTTCTCTTGAGCTCAATTTTTAAATTTTTTCCTCACCACATCCTCTAATCAAAATCTCATGTTTTTGTGCCCTTCCTTTCCTTTCCTTGTTTCACACTTATTTTACTTCCCCATTTTTTAGAGTTTTTTTAACTTTCATTGCTTCTTCTCTTTTTAGAGATTTTTTTTCTTTTGGTTATTTATTTCCCCTGCTTTGAAACCGCAAAACAAGTGATAAAAAAAAGTGAAAACAAAAAAAATATTACTCTAAAAAAACTTTTAAAAAATTTTTAAAAAATTCTTTTTGTTATATACCTTCAATGCCATGAAACTCATACAATGTTGTGAAATTCATACAAATTGAGTTAATAGAGTTGAATTTTTTGCGTTGAAAACTGATTATCTTTGTTAATTAACTTCTAAAGTGACGATAAACAAACATTGCACACAGCATACAAATACTAGGATAACTTAAAGTAATGAAAACGACTTAAATTTACTTTATAATTAATTCTGTCTTCTATAACTTTAAACTTATATATAAAATTTTTAAAATCGATTATTTATAAAATTTTACAAACCCATTAGGTAACGCGGGTACTCTTAGTTTTTCTAATTAACTCACTACTTTCTCATATGCTTTTCATCATCATCCACGTAATTAAGATCTAGCTAATGATTAAGTAACACATGTAAACATGTGTGTGGGAAGGAAAGCCAATGAAACAAAGATTAAAGCCGATGAAAGAAATGACACTTTTGATGACGTTAATAGTGTGAAAACTGAACGTTGTCTGGACTCCAAGTCACACTTGATTGGGAGTTTCATGAAATTTTTCACTAGATGGATGGAGAGTCTAAATTTAATGTTGATAGGTCTGCCAGGGTAAACCTGGATCCGTAGTCTGAGGTGGTGTTTTTAGGGACTTAGTTTTGTTTTTTGTATTTTCTTTGGTCCTTTGGACATCCGGAATTCAAACTTTGCCGAGTTCATGACAATTAAAGATGCAGTCCACTTATTCTCCTCCTCACCTTTGTTAATTCGAATTAAATGATCATTGAATCGGACTCCAAAATAACGTTAGCTTTGCTCCGTCTCTAACTTGGAGTTAAGTCCTAGGGATAAATCGCACATTCCAAATAAAAGTAACAATTGGAAAGACTCAAAGAGAAGCCAATGTCTTTGCCAATGACCTTGCAAAATTTGACATGGACCGAACAGAAATCTTTTACGCATGGAGAAAATGCGTGCCCTCCTTGGTATCTTTATTCATTTCTACTCTGCATTATCTTATGATACTGTGGGACTGCATTGTTTAATTGTGGTTGTTCGAGCTCCCCTGAAAGGATGTTGTGTAATCTGAATTGTGCTACATACGGCACATGTGTTTTCTACCGGTTGTCCTCCAAAATATATAAATAAATATATTACCATATTTTAAAATTATTTAGTATAGTAGCTTTTTAAATTCATATATACTAACCAAAAAAAAATCTAAATTTACTCTTATGTACCTATTCACATATTCATTTATTTTATTTTCGTGGCTTCCTTTGGTTTTTTTCTTTTAAATAAGGGAATATGAATTTTAATGGAGGAAAAAGCAAGAGAGTAGGAAATTAAGTAGAATATGTTATTTTCCGTTGTCCAAGTTTGAAAGACAATTTTGGAGGCAAATGTGCTATGATATTTAAATCAAAGCTTCACACGTGCTCTTTCTTTGAAGGCAAACGCACAATGACTAAAATGTGGAAGAGAAGTTTGACTCGGTCCTCTCCACTACTAGAAAATATTTGCGCTTTGCAAATTGCATGAAGCTGAGAAAATTTTGTATCTTTTCAACGCTCAAATGCAGCCACGATTATTAGATATTACTCCTAGATGAATCCCTAAAGAAACAGTTTTTCTTAAATAATAACGATCGATCCCACTATAGCTAAGGTTTTTCCCTCAATTGGGCAGGTGTTGCATAGGCAGCTGATCTTGTTGCAACATTCTCTTTGTTGTGGTTTTGGACGATGAATTTGGACAGCAACATCTGCACATTCATCTTTGGCTTGAACGATACAATGCCTGTCTCTTGTTTATCAACTAAGACAATGTAAACATTAAGGAACTTGCATGTTTCCATAACCATCTTTTCAATCTTCTTAATTCTCTAAGCACCCTGATGTCCTTACAAACCATTGGTAATTCACATGGTTATTGGATTAACCATGATGGTAGCATTGTCATGAATTTACTTCTTCTTGTTAGCTAAGCCTATGTTTTGGTATTTATCTCATATGGTCGATATTTTAGGGGAGACCTAGGCCTACACAAAAATCTCGACAGAGTTTCCCTTGAAAATCAGACATTTAACCTTATTACAACTGCAAAGAAGGTCCATTCTCAAACCTCAAGCACCCAACAAAAATTCACTTCTCAATTAAAGCAATCACAAGGTTGTATTCATTTGGGATCATATATATTATCAAAAGTAACTCATTATAGTATTACACTTCCAAGATTTCCTCACAGTGCTTCATCAGTGATATAACCCCTTAATGTTCTGTCCTTTCCTTATATTTTTGTTCCCATTTTAAACATTCTAGTTAGGCAACAGCCATTATCAAACCGATGTTTGAAGTTGTCCTTATAAGCATTTCATCTCTAAAATATAGCTTATTAAGTATTCCTATCACAAAAAAAAAAAATTCTTTGGGTGAATGCATGTATTGAACTAACTAAAGAAGAAAAAGAAAAAAGAATTTGCCTGCATCTACAACTTGCTCATAATCTCAAAGCCTATCTTAACAATTAACATACGATATCTATGTTTATCCAATAAATTACCTTCCCAGACATTCATTTAAATGAACTTATCAGCCCAAATAACTTTAAATTCTTTCAACTAATAACAAGAAAAGCTGAACCTTCGTAAAATCTCAAACAGAAAGTACGTACTTCACTTCCACTGAAATATTCAGCTAGAACAATCTCATTTAAGTTCACCTAGAATCAATTAAAATGGAGGTTGCAGCTAGCTTAGTATTCAATCCAATCCAACACCATCCCCATTTCTTCAAGCACCAACTTACTACTACTACTACTACTACTACTACTGATAATCACTCAAAATGGTTCCAGTGGCAACTACTAGGTTTAATAATTAACACACATAAAACATTTCTTCAGTATCTTAAACAAACCAAAGTACAAGCAGTACGTTGTAAACAAGTTGAAACGAGGTTTCTCCTTAACGGAAGAGTAAAGGGATAGACCATCACCCTATTCACGGTGGTTAAACACCGTAACCGCCGCTGCCTCCACCACCGTGACTGCTACCATCCCCGTCGCTGTTTGTTCCTTTAACAGTTGCTAACACGGCTTCCTCATCAAGATTCTGAGCGTTTTCAAGATCGTTAATACCCCCTCCTGCACCAACAACAACCACAAAAACATTAGCCAATTTTAATGGAGTTCTGAGTTTTGACCACAGCTGGTTTAATAATAATTTCCGGCACAAACAAGTGACCTGTTTTCTATTCAATCAGTTCAACCAGTCTGATTTTGAAAACATTTATTTTGTTTCCAGGTTATATTATTTTTTTTACCGTCAACGCCATCAAATCCTCCACCCTTGCCGCCGCCGCCTCCGTTTCCACCACCGTGGCTGCTACCACTCCCGTCGCTGTTTGTTCCTTTAACAGTTGCTATCACGGCTTTCTCATCAAGATTCTGAGAGTTTTCAAGATAGTTAATACCCCTTCCTGCACCAACAACAACCATAAAACCATTAGTCAATCTTAATGGAGCTCTGAGTTTTGACCACAACCGGTTTAATGATAAGTTTCGGCTCAAACAAGTGACCTGTTTTCGATCCAATCAGTTCAACCGGTCTGGCTTTGAAAACATTTATTTTGTTTTCCAGGTTATATTAGATTTTTTTACCGTAAACGCCATCAAATCCTCCACCCTTGCCGCCGCCGCCGCCGCCACTGTTGATCATAGCTTTCTGATCATTAAAGTACTCCTTACCTTCCGCTTCAAGGAAACCAGCAACCAGTTTTTCTTCCTCTTCTTTGAGTGCAAGCAGTCGATCCTTCTCCGTCCTAAGCATCGAACATTCTCCCTCCTTCGCTTTCAGTTTAGCTTGACTGGCCCTTAGACGCTTTTTCATGAGCCTTGTCCTCTCTCTTTCCTTTGCCAATACAACCTCTAAAGCGCGCATGAAAGCCTCAACCAGATATCGTGCCTGTGGATCCTGTTTTGTATTTAAAAACAAAAAACAAACAAATAAAGAAAAATAAAGGAAAGCTAGTGAGATGATCATGGTATTCTAATTTTGATGTATAATAAATGAAAAGGAATTATTGAAACTGAATTTAATCAATTATAGAAAAAGGAATCTAACCATTTCAGGAAGATTCAGCACAAAAGAAATTAAAGCTGAAAGAACTGATGTTGTGATCCCGAGACCGTTAGTTACTATCAGAAAAATGGGGAGAGGAGAGTCTAAAACCCCAAAGCTACAAGGTAAAAGGCAAAAGGCCAAAGGCAAAAGGGTTTAGATATTTGTGGCTTGGGAAGCCTGTTGTGGGGCCCTTCTTTCCAGAACTTAATCTTCCGACCTGCTTCTGGCTTTTAGACACGATCGCGCGTCCAAGTCTGACGTGGAGCGTTCTAAACACAAAGATCGTATGTCGCAAAAAAAATTTAATATACTAATCATAGAAAAAAAAAAGACAAATAGATTTGAGCAAAAATTTTTGTCTAATTTCATGTAACGTATTTCGTAAATTTTTAATTTAAATTTTTTTTATGATTAATTATTTAATCTTTTTTAAGAATTATGATTTATGAATTATAATCTACAATTTAACATAAAATTAAATACATGAGGTAAAATTATATAAATAAAAAATAAGTATTCTTAAGTCACTTCCCTAATTTTTTTTCATTACTTTTTTCCTGAGACACACCAGTTTACTACTATAAAAATAGTACTAGTGAATGTAAAAGAGGGAAACTCAACTGGTATTTTGTTTTTTTTAAGTAATAATTAACTGTAATACATAATTCCATAAAATTTAAAAGGGTAATATTTTTTCCTAAAAAGTTAAAAGAATTTGAACATATATAGCAAACCACGCTACTAATTTCTCATAAACAATAAATATAGGCAGTGTAGACTTTATTAAATAAACAAAAGTATGATAGAGGCTAGGAGATCATAAAATTTTCAAATTTTGGTAGGGAATTGGAAAGTTTTTTATTCTCATCCTTGTGTTTCTTGGTGTGTATAGAAAACACATGCTTGGCACAATTGAATCATGATTAGTAGGGAGCACTATAATTATTAATTATAATTATATAATTATAATAGAGTATAGAACTAGGAACCAATCATGTAATGTATGGTCCAAATTGATATAAAGAAAAGATGATAAGATAATAATAATAAATTTAAGAAGCAAACAAGGCAACAAAAAAAGCACAGCCGTTGCTGGAAGGGGCTTTGAGTTTGGTTGCCAAGGATGGGTTTGGATGGGTGTTTTTAGGGTTGTATTTTGTGTTTTGGGTGTATGGCTTCTGGTGTTGAATGGCTGTAAAGGAACGTTTAGGTGGAAGTATGTTTCCTGATGTTTTTGTTTTTGATTGATACAGGAACTGTTTGTGGTTTCTTTTTGTAGGGTGGTTTTTGGACATGCTGTCAGGCTTTAGGTTGAAATTGATGAACAGGTGGTAAATCAAAGGATATTGGGGACTTATGCTTTCAATGGGAGCATATTAACCAATATCCTATTGACCCCGCTTGATGAATCCCTGATGTAAATTTAAAGGGGGAACTGACTCGTCTATGGAAATAAAATGATCATGCTTTTCAAAAAAAAATAAAAAACAAACAAAGCATAGCAAGTAGATTGATAATTATTGCTTAACGGTTTAGGGCATGGTCAAAAAAGTCAAGAAATCATTTCCACCATCACACGGTGACAAGCCAATGTTAGGACAATCCGATGGCATTGTTTTGTTTTGCAAAGGCAGAAGCATTACGACTCCAACCTACCTAAAATGTCAAATTAAATTAATCTCATCTCATTTCTATTATATGAGCACCTACGACGTGCTGACAAAGATAAACATCAACCTTATTTTGATTGGAAGTGCCCTAATGATGAATTCATAATCATGGAGTTATAAATAAATGCTTTACCAAAATAAGTTCGAAAAAAGTTAAATTTATGTTTTTTATGACATTTCGTGAACTAAATGTGTCGTAAGTTTTTATATATCTTTTTCCTTTAACTAGTTTATGCAAAGAGATCAACAGCAATCAAGCTCAGAGGAGACTCTGAACAGATTCCGTAACTGGTTGGGAAAGCTACTTGGTTGGTTTCAAATTCAATATATTCCTGTTTTAATTAGGTTTGATTTTAATTTTTCCAACTTAGGTAAAAACTTTTTTTATGTTGAACACTAATTCATTATTTTCAAATAAAGAAATCTTCCTTCCGATCTTCATCCTCTTCCTTTACATATTTGACCTAAAACAACAATAAAGAAAAATAAATTTTTAATTTTAATAAAATATATATTGAACATTTAATTTTTTTTACAGTTCTTATTTTAAATTTCAAAAATAAAATTATTAGCAAATTTGAAAACAAATGAAAAGAAAAGACCTAATTTGAGAATAATCTAAAAATGGAAAATAAATAAAAAAATGAGACAGAAAGACTAACCATTTTATTTAAGCATTAAATAATAAAATTATAAGCCCATCATAATTAAGACCAAAATTACCGAAAAAACTAATATTTATAAATTAGATAAATTAAACCTAGAACCTATGTGATTAGATGCCAGCTTATTCTCTACTAGCAAAGAAGATAGGAGATTTCAGTCAAATATATGATATTCAGAAACTTTTGTCAGTGATTTTGTCCACACAAGTTAAGGTTTTCAGGCATTTGGTCCAAGCCCTGCCTTGAAATCCTGTGGTCAGATCAAGTCACCAAACTACTCGAACAGATAGGCTCCTGTAACAAGCAACAGTCCGATGGTAATGTACACCAAAGGGTAACAGCTTTGCTATATATAACCTGCAAAAACGATTTGTTTTGATGCAAACTGGTTTCTTTTCTCAGTTAGTGATTAAGAAAGAAAAACGAAAGATATTGAAAAATACAAGTTACTGGAGAGAAACGCTCCCCACGGTTCTTTTCTCTTTCATTTGATACTTAACTCTTTCAATTTGTTTCTCACTCGTCTCCAAGTGAGAATGGAATTGAAAGAATTGAGAGTCAAAAATCTTAGAGAGGCCGATGCAAAGAAAAGAAAGAAAAATAATGAGAAAGGTCTTTAGGAGGAAGAAGGTAGTAGGAAAGAGAGGCGGAGGAAAGTGTTATGCGCAGCTACTGCAAAAATGTTATCCAATTTATAGGCGTTCCAGGGTAGGGGGTACTGCTTGACAAGTCTTTTGGGATAAGATCAGCAACCTCGTGTCATTTTCTTCCACCAAGAGCAGGCCTAGGGCAAAACCTGGTTTTACCTAACAAGTTCTTTATTAACCAATAGGGTCTTGACTTTGGCTCTGTCACAGCCTGGCTCCATCCATTTTTCCCTTTTTTTTTTTGGGTGGTTGGAGTGTAAAATGGATTGAGCAATCCAAAAGAAAAGGGATAATATTCTTTATACAATTTTTTTTATGTAAAGGCATTAAGAGTAGTATATTCAATCACTAACAAGCAATCAAAATCAAATGTAAAAAAATGTATCGAATATTCGATTTAATGATATATATCTGATATTTTAAAAAATTTAAATTTCTTTTTTTAAAATTAAAAAAATGTAAAACATCGGATCAACTTGTTTAAATTATATAAGGGACAAGGTGTCATTCTTTTATTTGATATTATCAATTTATTTTAATTACCAACGTTAAGCTTCACCACCACCTCTAGAGTAACGGGACCACCATCAGATGAAATTCTAATTAAATAAAGCTTGGTTCATAACAATGCTCCTCTCGTCAAGATCAATAAAATTTCCAACAAGGCAACATTAATAATTAATTAATTATACAGTAATTCATGCCAATAATTCGCAAAAACAATTGTGTTTCTTCCTATTGATAAACGTTAAAAAGAAATAATACGTGAAACTGAAAATGGAGAAAAAAGTCTCAATATTTAAGAGCCATTCATTAAAAAATAAAAGTAAACTTCACATGAAAAAAAAAAGGACACTCTGAATTTTTCCTTTTCAAACCAAAATCTTATGTTTTTCTATGGTTCTCCCAATAAGGTAACAGAGTGAATCTCTTACATGTGACTTGAAGAAGAGTAAAAAATATTTTACAGATCCACAAAACACTTTTCAAAACCTTGTTCACACACGTAGGCTTAGAAAAATGTGGGTGAAAGGGATAAAAAAATGTGGGGAGAGGTGTAGAGAGAAGTAGTAGGCGAATTACTCTCATTAACTTGGTGTTGAGCTCTCTTATGTTTTTCTATGGTTCTCCCAGTAAGGTAACAGAGTGAATCTCTTACATGTGACTTGAAGAAGAGTAAAAAATATTTTACAGATCCACAAAAAACTTTTCAAAACTTTGTTCACATACTTAGGGTTGGAAAAATGTGGGTGAAAGGGATAAAAAAATGTGGGGAGAGGTGTAGAGAGAAGTAGTAGGCGAATTACTCTCATTAACTCGGTGTTGAGCTCTTTGTCTTTATACTACTTGTCCATCTTTCAAGCACCAACAGGGGTGATTAAACAATAAGAGAAAACAAGATCTTTATGGGGGAAAGTGAAAACAAAAAGAAACTTGCAAAGGTGAAATGGAGTGCGGTGTGTCAATCCAAGGCTAGAGGTGGATTGGGAATCTCAAATTCAGTCCAAAAGAATATCGCTTTGCTAAGGAATGGTGGAAAAATGGGACCGAACAAAATTCAATTTGGAGGAGATTTTTGTGCTAAAAAATATAGGGAGGGTGCATTGAGTTGGTTTACCTCATGTGAACATAAGGGTAGAATGATCGGTTTTTGGAGAAGTATCGTTTGCTTATTGGAGATGGACGGGGTTGAAAAAATTGTAAGCTTGGGAGGGTGCCCATGGGTGTTGGGTGATGGTCCTTCTCTCTCTTTTTGGCTTGATAGGTGGATTTCAAGCTCTTCCTTGAATGAAATTTGCCCTAGATTATTTCTTCCTTGTAAAAAATAAAGAGAGGGTGGTGGTAGTGTGGGAAGGTAATGGGATTTGGAAGTTTGAATTTAAGAGGGCCCTTTTCGAAAGTGAAAAGGATGCACTTGCCGAGCTATTGCAATCACTTCAAGGAGTGTTCCTAGTGAGTAGTAAGAGGGATCAACTATTATGAGAATAGGACAGCGAAGACCTTTTCTTGGTTAAAAGTGCCAATGCAGCCTTGAGTAATCAACTTCGACAGGGAGGGTAAAAAATATGATTCTTCTCTATTTGGAAGTATACAGCACCTCCCAAAATATATACAAAGTTTCTTGTGGATGGTAATCATGGAGTGTATTCCCACTACATGTTTCTTAAAATTTAGAGGCATTTCTTTTGAGAATGATAATATTATTTTTGGTTGATGTGGGTTGCATGAGGAAGTGATTTTGCATATTCTAATCAATTGTGAATTTGCATGGTCGGTTTGGTATTGTATTGCGAATTGGTGGGGTTATGTTTGGGTTCCACCGTTGTAACAGAGAGCTAACGTTGTAAGGTGTTACGATTCAGTTTCTTATGTAATATGCCATGCTGTATGTGAAATTACATAGAATGAGTATTACTGAGTTGTCTGATAGAAGTGTTGTCCAAATCCTTCTCTGACCATAATTTCGCTCCTGATATTATAATAAAGTAATGAACAATTTTTGTTTTTGGTACTACTAAACAGTAAAGAACTATATATCCCAACTAAAGAATCCAACGCTTGACAGCTGCTCTCTTCAAGGCAAACGTACAATGACTAAAATGGGAAGAGAGATTTGACTTGGTCCTCTCTAGTCTTCACAAGACCGAAAATACTTGCCCTTGCAAATTGCATATAGGTGGAAAAACTTTTGTGTCTTTTAGTGCTCAAAGTGCAGCCATGGAGTGTAGGTCAGATTATGGGCGATGAGTTTTGACTGCAACCACTATATGCACATTATTCTTTGGCTTGAAGGATACAATGCATTACTAAGATAATAAAATTAAAGGAAATTGTTTCCATAACCATCTTTTCATGCTCCTCATTTCTCTAAGCACCGTTTTTGCCCTATTTCCCAAACAATACTTGTAGCAATCGTTTAAGCCAAACGCATAAAACCACAATTCTCATGCATGGCTATTCATTCAATGCATGTTATATTAATTCAGGGGAGACTCAGACCTATACAAATTTTGACGGAGTTTTCCCTGCAATTGGACATTTCCCTTTACGGTACCTGCAAAGAAATTAGAGTCCGTTCTCAAGTCCCAAGCATCCAACAAAGAGTTGCATTCTAAATTCAAGCAATCACAAGGTTGTATTAATCCCTTTAGCGTCATATAGTTAAATTAGCAATGAACCCATTCCAATTAGCAATGAACTTCTCCTTTCCATCTGTTTTACAACATTCTAATTAAATTACCTCAACCTACAATCAAGTAATTGAACCGAATTAAAACTAAGGCAGTAGCTATTTCCATTTTTGGAACACTTGATTGGTGTATTTACTATCAGCAACCATTGTTCGAAGTTGTCCTTACTCCATACAATCATTAAATCTCTAATCCAGCATGTCATTAGAGGTCTGGAGCCTTATAGGCAGAAGGCTACTGGTGGCGTTTAAAAGGGCTGGCTTGAGGGCTTTGGATTCTGTACATTCAACACCCTTTACCGCTCAGACATCATTGCGGTTTTAATTTGTTCACCTCCAGATAGCAATAGCAAGACACAACCCACAAGTCGTTCCAGCTAGTTATATCCTAACTCAGTGAACCCAAAAGAATGGATCCTCAACACCCTATACCTTGTCAAACTGGTTAACAGACACAAAACTACACATGCTGAGAACGGAACTATTCTGAGCTTACAAAAACCAATAAACGGAATCCAATCAAAACATCCATTATCGCAAACCGGGTCACCAGTATTGACCCTCCCTCCTCCTCCTGCGCTACCCGGTTTTAACATCATATCAAGGTTGTTCATGGACTGCCAATCCCGGCAGCATTAATTTAGCAATAGCAACCCATGCCAAAATCAGGGAGCTCTAAAACTCAGAATCTGGGTTTTCTCATTCATAACAAAAAACAGAGCAGCAGCTCACTATGATACACAATCAAACAGCCTGAAGAAAAAGGCTGGTCTTCCCATCCACAAAGGCTCATCTTTTACCGCTCCATTGACACCTCCTGCACCTTGCTTCACTCTCGCCCTTCCTTTCCCCAATTTTGTCTTCCTCAACACACATCTGATCTGCATCTCTCATACCTACCCCCGACCATAGATCCCCTGCTCTCCCCGTAATCCTATCCTGCATCTCAACCCCTCTTAGTCTAGCTTCATGAAATGCCACAAGCCCATCACGAAGTTGGAAAAATTCTTCCAACACTCACTACGTTTCCACCCCCTCATTTTTTTGCCATGTCTCTACTGACCCTGCCCCCCACTGACTAAAAAGTTCAGCTTCAGTCATGCCACCAGCATCAGTGGTCAGCTCTCGCACTCTCCCCTACTGAGCCCCTTTTTCACCTCACTCCCTCCCAATATTTCCCAGAATTTTGTCTTCTGTGTTTACTCTTTTTCTCTCTTCTTCCTTTTTTTTTCTTTTCTTTTCCCCAGAACAACATCATTATTAAATGACTTAATGCATTTATTGAACTAGCAAAAGGGAAAAAAAATCATGAATACTTGCTCGTAACCTCAAAGCCTATACTTCACAATTTAATTATCTAATCAATGTTTCTCCATATAAATACTTTGTTGGGCATTCACTTAAATGGACTTACCAACACAAATATATTTTCAATTCCATTCTGTTGAGTAACTCAAAACCAATAATACATAACCTTTATAAAAATTCAACATTAAGTGCTTCACAATATAAATATTACTTCTCTAAGAATATCAAGCTAAAATCTAATTTAAATTCATCAAGGAACAATTAAAATGGATATTTCAATCAAACACTATCCCATCAACAACTTGCTATTACTAATAAAGTGAAAGCTGGGATATCTATATTTCAATCAATCCCACTATATAGATTTGATCCAATTATTATCAACACACCCGAAGTAAAAGAAAGTTGTAAAACTAAAACAATAAACTAATACAAAAAACAGGACATGCGTATCTTTCCATATGAAAGTAATTAACAGGACCCACCATCAGTCTACTCGCGGCGGTTACCACTGACACACCCGCCATATCCACCGCCGTTGCTGCCTTCACTGGCGTCACTGTTTCTTTCTTCAATACCGGCTGCCATCATAGCTTCCTCATCGATATTCTGAGCCTTTTCAAGATTGTTGCTAATCCCTCCTGTGCACAACAACCATAAAACTTTTAGCCAATTTGTAAAGGCTTTTGATTGGTTTTGACTACAACCGGTTTAATTATATGTTCTGACCCAATAATTGATCGGCTTTAATCCAACTGGTTCAATTGGCCAGTGTCAAATCCAGTTTGTAAAGCATTATTCTTTTTCCAGGTTTTTCTTTTTACCGTAGTCACCGACGAATCCTCCATCGTGGCCGCCATAGTTGCCAACGTTCACCGTAGCTACAGTTGCATCCATCACAGCCTTTTCTTCAGGATTCAGACCGATTTCAGTAACGTTACCGTCTCCTGCATAAGCAAAAACCAAAATCCATCAACCAATTTGTACCAACTTTTGATAGCAACCAGTTTAATTAATAATGTGTTCCAAACAAGTGCCCGGTTTCCCTTTCAACCAGCCAGGTCGATCGAGTTCTGGAAAACGGCACGTGATTTTTTCTTCGGGCTTTTTTTTTTAAAAAAAAATTTACCGTATCCGCCTGCAAATCCTCCACGGTCGCCGCCATCGCCACCGTTACTGCCCATCATAGTAACAATAGCTTTCATCATAGCATTTTCATCAAATTTCTGAGCAGTCTCGAGATCGTTATTCTCAACCGCTTCAACGAAAACCATGAAATCAACAATCAATTTCTCTTTGGCCGCTTCCTTTGCACGCATTCCCTGCGTCTTTCTCCTACGCACAGAAAGCCCTCTCTCCTTCTTTCTTAGAGCAACTTGGGCAGCCCTTAGAGACTCTTCCATCTCCCTTTTCTTCTCCCTCTGCATCTCCAATTCAAATTCCAGAGCAACAGCAATGAAATCTCGGGGGTCCTGTTCGATCAGGCAAAGCAGATTAGCAACATTTATTAACAGTTCAGCTTCAAATTTTGAGCAAGTACCACATTCATAAGCTCAATACCACCTGCATAGCTTCAAATTTCATATTGCCCACTAAAATGCAAGCTTAATTTAATTGGATCAATAACATTTGGGAAAACTAATCACTTTCCTTTGTTTGTTGATGAATGAATAAAACCAAATACAGAAAATGAAATCTTAGAGATAGAGATCTAACCATCGGGGAAAAAGATTGGGTCAAAAGACAAAGGCGAGACGAAAGAGTTGCAAGAACTGAGGTGTGATTGGATACTGTTGAAGAATGAAAAAGAAGAGAGGGGAAGCAATAAAAAGTGCCTTAGATATTTGTGGTCAGCAACGCCAGAGATGGCGGCCCCTCCTTTTGGAGTTTAGCGTTTGAGCACGTAACACGTGTCCCTTGTTTGAAAGTGACACGGTCGTGGATGTCGTCCCAGGTGGAGTTAAGACAAAGATAGGGTATGGTTTGAAAAGAAGAGGACAGCAAAACGAAAGTCATCGTCAACATTGCTCAAAATTTCGATTTAGAGTTTTCTTAAAATTGGATGCAAAACCTAAAATCGAAATTAACAAAGTTTACTTGAATTGGATTTAAAACTTGTTCGAATTAATTATTCTAAATTTAATCGTGTTTTTCTATATAGGTTTGCGTACATGCATGACCATGGCATTCAAATCACTCCTTAATTATCAAAATATTGCAATACCAGAATTTAGTAATTATTAAAATAAAAATATTACTATGAGAAACTCTTGCTAATATTTTAAATAACATAAAGCAAATAAATAAATTTAAAAGATACTTACGGATAAGTACACTTACTAAATCTTCTAATGCTATGATATCAAATTAATTCTTTTGGTATCAAATCTATTATTTAAGGTTGATCTTGTTTAAAAAGAAAAAGCATAAATAAAAAATGATTTTTTTTAAAAATCCTAAAATGATTTTAATGGGGAAAATAAAAAGATTTATTCTCTGAAGAGTACTTTTTTTAATTTAAAAGAATGAAAATTCAAACCAAATCAAACTATTTAAAGATATGACGTATATGCAGCCGGGATGTCACCTGCGTAGGTATCTTAAATGTACATGTTTGTCACAGTTCAATGATGACAAACTTATTGTCTCCAAGAGTTTTAGCTGAAAAAACCCATCATTTATGATTGGTGACTGAAGAAGCGGCACATGACAGTTATCAAAGTCAATTAGCTTGTGCTTCACATGCAATAAGCCAATACTGCGAGCCACGAGGAGAGATGATTTGGTGATTGGGCGGGGGAGGGGGGTGTCCAAACCAATGCTTAGTTAAATGGTCAATGTCTTATCCACCTAGCGTGGGAATTTCATCACTTCACTCCTCTAGCGAGCCCTTGGCTATGAAATGGGTTTGACCCTTGGGCCTTGGCCCTGTCCTCGCCGCCAATGTCATAAGCTGATTTATTATCTTTAATTAAAAAATATTGCCAAATTGAGTCAACATTCTAGAAAGTCAAAGCCCAACCTTTCCAAACGTTAACCAGTCGCTCTTCCTCTGCCATCCTCCTCACTTTGGCTCAGCGGTGGAATTAGATCCGCGTTTCCCTCTTCTTTGGCCTCTTGTTTCCGAAAAGAAAGCATCTATGAGTATACTAGATATCTTAGCAATTACAGTGGTAAGAGATGGACAGTTTCGTTGGCAAAATTAGCTTTGTAATTCGATTTTGTCGTGACTTGTTACTATAGTGTAACGACATTACCTTTTCATTTTAATTTCAAATTTTAAGCCAAACACACATAAACAACAATTCTCATGCCTATTTATTATTGAGGATCGAAGATGGTATTTAAGGGAAGGATTGATGCTAGAAAATTGAAGATGGTATTTAAGGGAAGGATCAACCCTTCCCTTAAATACCGTCTTCAATGCTCAATATTCATTTAAGTCAATAAAGCAAATTAAAACAATTTTGGAATCTAATTTAAGTCCATCTAGAATAATTTAAAATGGAAAAAATCCCTACATACTATTCAATCCAACACCACTGTACTAGAAAATTTAGTTAAGTTGACCAATTGGGAACCACTGTATTAGATAGAGATCTAACCATCGGGGAAAAAGATTGGGTCAAAAGACAAAGGTGAGACGAAAGAGTTCCAAGAACTGAGGTGTGATTGGATACTGATGAAGAATTAAAAAGAAGAGATGGGAAGCAATACAAAGTGCCTCAGATATTTGTGGTCAGCAACGCCAGAGATGGCGGCCCCACCTTTGGAGTTTAGCTTCTGAGACGGAACCACGTGTCCCTTGTTTCAATGTAACACGATAGTGGATGTCGCCCCACGTGGACTTAAGACAAAAATACACTATGGTTTGAAAAGAAGAGGCAACGAAAAAGAAAGTCATCGTCAACTCCTAAAATTGGTCTAAATTTTGATTTAGAATTTTCTTAAAGTTGGATGTAAAACCTAAAATCGAAGTTAACAAAGTTTACTTGAATTGGATCTAAAACCTGTTCGAATTAATTATTCTAAATTTAATCGTGTTTTTCTATATAGGTTTGCGTACATGCAAGACCATGGCATTCAAATCACTCCTTAATTATCAAAATATTGCAATACCAGAATTTACTAATTATTAAAATAAAAATATTATTATGAGAAACTCTTGCTAATATTTTAAATAACATAAAGCAAATAAATCTTCTAATGTTATGATATCACATTAATTCTTTTGGTATCAAATCTAGTATGTAAGGTTGATTTTGTTTAAAAAGAAAAAACATAAATAAAACATGATTTTTTTAAAAAATCATAAAATGATTTTTGTGGGGAAAATAAAAAGATTAATTCTCTTAAGAGTACTTTTTTTTAATTTAAAAGAATGAAAATTCAAAAGAAACCAAACTATTCAAAGATATGACGTAGATGCAGCCCAGATGTCACATGCGTAGGTTATCTTAAATGTACATGTTTGTCACAGTTCAATCATGACAGACTAATTGTCTCCAACAACTTAGCTGAAAAAAAAAACACCATTTATGATTGGTGACTCAAAAAGCTCACATGAAGTTATCAAGTCATTTAGCTCGTGCTTCACATGCAATGAGCCAATAGTGAGAGCCATGACGACAGATGGTTTGGAGGGTGGGGTTGTCAAAGCCAAAGCTTAGTTAAATGGTCAATGCCTTATCCACCTGGCGCGGGAATTTCGTCACTCCTCTAGGGAACCTTAGCCATGAAGCCTGGGTTTGACCCTTGGCCCTAGCCTCGCCGCCACGAGCTCATTAATTATTTTTAATTAAAAAAACCATTTAAAAGTATTGAGAATATGCCAAGTTGTGTCAACATTCTAGAAATTCAAAACCCAACCTTTTCAAACGTTAACCAGTCACTCTTCCTCTGCCACCTACCTCACTCAGGCTGAGCGGTGGAATTAGATCCGTGTTTCCCTCTTCTTTGGCCTATTGTATCCGAAAAGAAAGCATCTATGAGTCTATTAGATAGCTTAGCAATTACAGTGGTAAGGGAAGGATCAACCCTTCCCTTAAATACCGTCTTCAATGCTCAATATTCATTTAAGTCAATAAGCTAAATTAAAACATTTTTGGAATCTAATTTAAGTCCATCTAGAATAATTTAAAATGGGAAAAATCCCTACATACTATTCAATCCAACACCATTCTTGTATTCCGCTCCTCCAAGCACGCTAACTTGCTGTAATAACTACCTAGTTTCAGCAGCAACTTCTAGATTTAATCTACTCAAAATATTCCTTAAATGCTTGTTAATCCATTTAATAACACATCAACACAAAACCAAGTGTAAGTAGTTGTAAACAATTTCCAATTATCAATAACAAATCAAGAAGTTCTATATTAAAAATGAAAATTTCAATTTTTTGCTATAGAAATTTCTAATCTTTTTCTTAAACATGGGTTTCTAATGTCCCTCTTTCCATAATATCTAGCATTAGAAAATATTAATCTGCATGATTTGTCAACAACACTAGAGTAATTAGCAAAGTTAATTAAGCATGCCCTGTACGTAGTTGCCACTCCATGTGTGGAACCACTGTATTAGAAAATTTAATTAAGTTGATCAATCGGGAACTTTTGTTTGATAAGCCAATTCATTTTATTGATCATGATGAATAACATCAGCAGCATAAGCCTCTCGGCTTAAGGCCAATACATCAGAAAATATCACACCCGGCCAATGTCAAAATACCTCACAAAAGCAGACCTACATATCAAGAGCAGACCCCCAATTACATCACACAAACATTAATCCCACGTTAATATCCCCCCTACATATAACAGAATCCAATACAATAACAGCATACGGCCCCTGCCACAAGCTTCGTAAACCACCAACAGGAGGAGATACCCCGACAATAGACAGTTCCAGATTACATCCTCGTCAATAACTGCAATGCACCACACACTAAACAGGCAAACAACACAAGCAGAACCAGAATGCAGATTCCATGCACATGTCAACAGAGACATTAGCTTCCAATCCTCAACCTGCACCATACACCGGCCCAAACAGAGTGAATCCACCTATCTTGTACCTGTTCGACCTTCTTAGATCCAAGCCACAAACAGTTCTTCCTTATCCACCCCTCCTTTTGCAATTACATCAACACAGGAATTCGCCATAAGAAGCCATAATCAATAATCATATAATCATTGAAGCAGTTATTATAGACTCAAGGGGAGCCATCATTATGGTATAAATAAACAACAAGACACAAGAAAAGAGAAAGGCCCCATAAAACCTTAAGCTCCACCACCACCTCTAGTGTAATAAAGCCCACCATCACACTATTCACGGCGGTCATCGACTCCGCCGCCGCCACGGGGAAGTTGAGCTTGGTTCCTTTCATCAAGATTCTGAGCATCGATTCCTTCAAAAGCGTTCCTGATTAAAGGATTGTTTTCAATCTCAGCCAGAAGATTGTAAACCAATTGATCAATGAGAGCATTCTCAGCAATCATTCGCTCGTTCCGTCGGTCAATCTGTTCAGCTGCAATTCGCAGAGCACTTAGCGACTGCCGCATACGCCTGATGGCCCTTCTTTTCCTTGCCAATCTCACTCTCATAGCCCTCAAGTGACGACCCTGTTTGGACAAGCAATTTCCCAAATTATAAAGAGTTTAAGTTCAGTTGCAAAGCTTTTAATATGTAAAAGTTTTAACCTTATTTGGATCAATAATTTGATAAACAGAAAAAGGAAAGTTCTCTAACTGAAATCGAAGAGAGAGTTATCTGACCATGCTCTGAGAGCGATTCAGGCAGAAATGATGAAAGAAGAATCCCGTCATTTGAGAGAGATTTAGCCCAAAAATGTAAAAATTGTTGCCTTTTCCTGGAGGATTACTTGATTAGATTCAAGCTAAAAGGGGGAAACGGTAGTAGATTTTATGGGTTGTTTCAAGTACTATATCTAACTTATTTTTCTCCACGACAACTAAACGCTAACAAAGAGAGAGAAGAAGAGAGAGAGGTGGAGAAAAAGAGCAAGTTTGGATGGGCTTCAAGAAGAGAAAGAAACTTTAGATGTTTATATAATTGAAATCTATCTTTTAAGTTTAATTTTATTTGTCAATTCTCTTAAGAGATTTTTTTTTCTAAATTTAAAAACAATTCTAACCCAACCCAAAAATATGAGATACAGTAAAACCTTATAAATTAAGACTGTTGGAACTATGAAAATTTATTAATTAATTAAAACATTATTTAGTTGATAAATTAATCATTATTAATTTATATATTAATTAACAAAAAATTAATTTATGAAGATATTCTTTATTTATTTTTTTCAAAACATTAAAATTAATACATCTATTGTATATTGTGATTATACAAATATTAACAAATTATCTATTACGAATTATAATTATTCTATATATTTGTTTAATCAACATAAGTTTATAAATGTAATTAGTCTTATTAAATAGAAGTCATGAATCTATCTATTTTTACAACAAACTAAAATTACATTAGATGTATACTTAATTAATATACCCATAAATATTAAGTCATGTAAAAACATCTAAAAAAATCATACAGTATCACAAATAGTAAAACTAAAGTAATGATTTTTCATCTCAAAAGTGTAAAGAAATCAATAATAATAGATAAAATGTATAAAGTATTGTGTGGATTCAACATAAAAAATCCAAATTGTATCCAAAAACAATTGTAATAATAAGTGTCAAAAAAGTTTAACTTACAAATGAGCCAAGGAACAATATTAAACATGATTAGGAGGTCATCAAAGCATTTATCAATCAATATCAATTTTCTCATGCAATACGAGAACACTACACCTAGAAGATGGAACTAGTCAACTTTTATTAGGGGGTCAAAGATGAAGAGAAATAATACATAAAATATAAATAATTAAATATGATATACAAAATTAGTAATTTCTTCTGATATATTAGTATTATTTAAAGACTAAATACTCAAAGATAATTTTCTTTCAACTAAACATAGAGTATAAAACACATTAAAAAAATATCTTATATAATCAAGATTAATAAAAAATAATTTATTGATAAAATTTTAAGCAACAATCAATAATGTAATGCTCTACCATATATTTGAGAATTACGTAATAATTTTTTAATTTTTAAAGACAAAATCATTGAAAACACATAACAAAAAAAAATATGACAAGTAAAAAATAAAACTACATAACAAAAAAGAAGAATATAATTAATGATTCGTAAAAATTTGAAAAAAATTTATAAAAACTTAAAATATATGATCAAATAGAATAAAATTGAAAAAAATAAACAAATTTAAATAATAATAATAATATAAATAAAAAAAGATAGATAACAAAATTTTACTTTTTTGTAATTTTACAATGAAAAAAAAAAGAGAAAGAACACAAAAAGAAAAAGATGAAAAGAGATGTGAAGAAACTTAAAAAGAGAAAATTTAAGAGTTAGGTAACGTTAAATGGATTTATATAGTTATTTTATTATTTTTTATTTGTATTAATAATTTAATAAAAAATTATTTTAAGGGTCCATTAAAATATGTATAACATATTGTATTAATAATTTAATAAAAAAATATTTTAGAGCTCATTAAAAAATATATGTAATATAAAGAAATTTTTAAAATTTTCCATTCACAAGGGCCACTCTGCCTCTTATTACACTAAAACTTCTTAATACACGAAAAAAAGTTAAAAATGAAATCTAAAGCTACATGAATTTCAAGACGAAATAAATATCATTTGAATCATATTTTACAAAAAAATTTTAATTGAGATAAGTATATATATAATTTTGATATATAAAAAATTATTAATTTATATATAAAGTAAAATATATGTATTTAAAAATATATTATTTTATAAATTTTATAAATTATTAATTTATTATATTAATTTTAAATCAAAATTAATTAAAAATATCATTTAATCAAAATTATTATCAAAGCAATTGGACTTGCGCCAACGGCACCGAAAGCCACGCAGAGAGAGCATTTGCTTGGATATGATTGGGGGCGGGGGGGGGGGGGCTATGAAGCCGACGTTTCACTCCTAGCCCCTAGCTCCTAGACTTGCTGGCGAAGCCACCAGTACGTACATAGGTAATTGGTCCACGTCACCTTCGAATAGCGAGATTTGTGGCCACACCAAACTGGATTCACATTTTGAACCTTAAATCAGCCAGCTTTTTAAAATTAAATATTGTTGTATATTATATATTAAATTTATTTAACATATAATAATTTTTTTCAAATCAAAACGGATTGGTGCCAAAAGAATAATGTCTAAATTTCAATCTTAATTAATCCAAGTTCATGAGCTGATGAATAACTTCGAACAATTCTAACTTGAAAGAATTGTCGTTGTATATTTTCTTACAATGTATGTTTAAGCTTTATATTTAGGAATCCTTTTTTTTTTTTGTCATATTAAATACTAATACTATAAAACAGTGATTATATTTATTATTTTTAATTAAAAAACCATTTAAAAGTAATTAAATCTTGCTAAATTAACTCTTGACCTTTTGAGTTTGAACAACATGCTAGAAATTGAATGCCCCAACCTTTTCAAACATTAACTTGAAACTAATTTAACTGAATTGAAGTATGAAAGTAGGGAATTGACTACCATATGTCATTTTCTCTTGTCCTTTATGGATAAAATTGACACCAGCATCTAAATATATTAATCTTTAGCTTTAAGGGATAATGCCCGGTTCTTATTGACGGAAGTGATTGACAAAAATTACCACTTCTAAAAGAAATGGGTTTTAATCAGTCGTTTTGATACCAGCTTTTCGATCTTCTTAATTCTTTAATTAAGCACCCTTTTGGCGTTTTCCCCTTTTGCTCTCAACTCTTATGTAAACAGTGTAATGCCTAGTCTTTCTCTTTTCTGTTCATTTTTTTTTTCAATACTAATAGTACTAAAAATAAACTGAAATTGATTAGTGCTGAGAACAATTCCAATCGCAGGGCGTTTCACTATGCATTATGTCTCTGCATGCAACTGGCAAAGCCAACGACCCCAATTTGGCTTTTGCTTCACAGAGATAAAGGTGGAGTGAGATTGGTGTATTGATTTTTGATTGGTGTGAGAATTTTGTCTGTGGCCTCTTGTACTGTATCGAAAAAGAGAGAGAACCCCCCTTTCTTTTTGTGCCGAACCCGCGTATATCGGTGATAAAGAAAGTACTTGTGGTTTTCTTTTTCTAACATAATTCCTCATATATGTGAGGACAAGGTTTCATCAGGTTTGCTTGTGGATGTCGTCCCACGTGGAGTTCGACAAAGATATGATATGATTGGAAATCCTACTATTGCGTTTCTTTCTTTGGGTGCAAATCAGATTTAGAATTTTGTTGAAATTGGATCTAAAACTTAAAATCGTAACTAACAAAGTTTACTTAAATTGGATCGACAACTTGTTCGAATTAATTACTCTAAATTATCTAGTCGTTTTTTAATATAAGTTTGAGTACATGCATGGCATGATATTCAAATCACTACTCAATTACCAAAACATCGTAATACCAGAATTTACTAATTACAAAATAAAAATATTATTGTGAGAAACTCTTGTTACTATTTTAAATAACATAAAGTAAATAAATAAATTTAAAAGTTATTTAACGATTATCCTATCACATTAGTTTTCTTGTACACGCTGTTATAATATCAAATATATTATTTAATTTTAATTTTATTTATCAATTCTCTTAAGAGAATTTTTTAATTTTAAAAAAATTCTAACCAAACCCAAAATATGAGACGCATGCCTCTTAGATGTCACGTTCTTAGGTATCTTACGGTTATCAAAGTCATTTGGCTTGCGCCAATGATACTGAAAGCCACACAGAGAGAGCATTTAATTTGATATGGGTTGGGCGGTCCCACAGTCTTAGCCACAAAACCGACATTTCACCCCTAGGCCCTACCCTTGCTGCCGAAGCCATAAACAGTTACATATATAATGGGTCCACGTTGTCGTGGAATACCGATGTTTGTGGCCAGACCAAACCGGATTCACATCTTGAACCATAAATCAAGGGCCAGTTTTTTAAAATTAAAATTTATAATTTTACAAATATATTATTTATTTAATATATAATATTTTTTCGAATTAAAATGAATTTGTGCCGAAAGAATAATGTCTAAATTTCAATCTTAATTAGTTCAAGTTCGTGAGTTTTTTCTTTTTTTTTGTGAAAAGTGATTGATTTATTAATCATGCAGGTAGGATGCCCTGATGGGTCTTGAACCATGGAGGTAGAAGACTCGTATTAGCATAAGACAGCTAGCTTGCAAAAAAGAGGCCGAACCATATACAAAAAACGAAGCAGCTGCTTATCAGGAAAAAGCTGCAGCTATCCAAAGACAAGACAGCCCCTAGACAAAAGACAGAAGGCAGCCAGAGAGGCAACAACAAAAATTTATACTAAGCTGAAGCTTGCTGAAACAACACTGAGAGATAGCAATGAGAGCTCTATCAAAATTACTAGCATGCCCTCGGAACCATCCCACTGGCCCCACCATTAGAGGCAAAACAGAAGAGCAGCAAAAGACCACACGAGTAACACACCAGCAGCACCAGAAAAGATCGTCACAAAACACCGAGACAAGGCTGCATCAGCCCAGTGAACAAATTGACATCAACTTTCTAACTTGGAAGAACCCTTGTTGTAACGAACACTTCTAACTTGGAAGAACCCTTGTCGTATAGTTTCTTGCAAGGTAAGTTTAAGCTTTATAATTTGGACGTAGGGTCATTTTTTTTTGACATATTAAACACTAGTATTATGAAACAGTGATTATATTTATTATTTTTAATTAAAAACCATTTAAAAGTAATTAACTCTGGACCTTTTGAGTTTGAACAACATGCTAGAAATTGAATGCCCCAACCTTTTCAAACATTAACTTGAAACTAATTCAACTGAATTGAAGTATGAGAGTAGGGAATTGACGACCGTATATATGTCATTTTCTCTTGCCCCTTATGGATAAAATTGATACAAGCATTTAAATATATTAATCTATAGCTTTAAGGGATAATGCCCGATTCCTATTGACGAAAGTGATTGACAAAAATTACCACTACTAAAAGAAATTGGTTTTAATCAGTTGTTCGGATACCATCTTTTCAATCTTCTAATTCTTTAATTAAGCACCCTCTTGGCTTTTTTTCCCCTTCTTCTCTTAACTCTTGTGTAAAAAAGTGTAATGACTAGTCTTTCTCTTTTCTTTTCTTTTTTTTTTAAATACTAGTAGTACTAAAAATAAACTGATATTGATTAGTGCTGAGACAGAATAAGCAATACAAATGGAGGACAATGCCAATCAAATGGTGTTTCACTATGCAATTATGTGTTTGCATGTAAGTGGCAAAGCCGACTAGCTCACTTGACTTAGCCTAGGTAATGAAAGGGAGTGAGATTGGGGTCCCACTGTTCTCTTTTCTTTTTGTCCTCGAACCTTCCCCTTTTATCTTCAAAGTTTACGTACTGGTAAAAGAGCAATAATAAAAACCAAAAAGAAACACCAGCAATCATTAAGTCAAACACACATAAGCCACAATTCTCATGGCACGGTCACTCCACAATTCTTTTGGTCACGAAAAGAAGTTTCTTTTCGTATTTATCTCAATATGGTCAAGATTTCAGGGGAGAGTCCTACAAAATTTTTGCAAGAGTTTCCCCTGAAAATTGTGCATTTCACCTTATTATACCTGCAAAGAAACAATCCCAAGCATCCAACAAAAATTTCATTCTCATCAACTAAGGTAATCAAAAGTTTTGTATTCCTTTAGCATCATGTATATAGTTAAATCACATAAGTACAACTATATTAAACCTCTACCTAAATAACTTCAATTAAGTCAATATATAAACCAAACAAGGCAGTAGCTATTCCATTTAGAACACTTGACTAGTGTGGCTATAGCTTTTTACACCGACCCAAGCACACAACAAGCATAACCCCTTTCATCTCTACCTTGGCCATAATCTCAAAGCCCATAGTTAACAATTTAATTTTTTTTAAATTAAATAGACCTACCAACCCAAGTAAATTTGAATTCTACTCTACTGAATGACTCACAACCATTAAAGCCTAACCTTTACAACAAATTCTTTAGCCCAGCATTAATTCCTTCCCAATTTAATTATCACTTCTCTGGAAGTACTTATCCATTATTGAATCACATTGAATCCCTCTAGAATAATTAAAATGGAGCAAATCCCTAGTTATCGCTCAGTCCAACACTATCCCTGTATCCCATTCCTCCAAGCACACCAACTTCCTATAATAAATCTATACTCTACCAACCACCTAGTATCAGCAGCAACTTCTAAATTTAATCCACTCAAAATATTCCTTAAATGCTCTTTAACCGATTTAATAACAAATCAACAAAAAGCCAAGTATTAGTAATAACAAACAAGTCCCAATAATTAGAAGTACTTCTAAAAAGCCATAAATTCAAAATCCATAATTATATAATCATTAAAGCAGTGGCTGTAGAAGCAAGGGCGGGCTTGATTATGGTATAAATAAAAAACAAAAAAACAAGAAAAATTCTCAAATTTGAATATTGCTTTTAAGGTAGGAGGGGTGGGGTTATGGGAAAAAAAAGCAAGAAAAAAAACCCATAAAACCTTAAGCTCCACCACCACCTCTAGAGTAATAAAGCCCGCCATCACACCACTTACGATGGTCATCGGCGCCGCCGAGGGCGGCCGCCGCCGGGAGGTGGAGCTTGGTTTATAATAATGTTCCTTCCATCAAGATTCTCAGCACGGATTGCTTCAGCAGCGCTCCTGATTAAAGGATCGTTTTCAAGCTCAGCCAGAAGATCGTAAACCAATTGATCAATGAGAGCATTCTCTGCAATAATTCGCCGGTTCCGTCGCTCAATCTGTTCAGCTGCAAACATCCGCTCGTGGTCTCGCTCAATCTGTTCAGCTGCGATTTGCGAAGCACTTAGCGACTGTCTCATACGCCTGATAGCCCTTCTCTTCTTTGCCAGTCTCACTCTCATAGCCCTCAAGCGACGACCCTGTTTGGACAAGCAATTTTCAAAACTATAAGAGTTTAATTTCAGCTGCAAAGCTTTTAATTCATAAAAGTTCAACCTTTTTTGGATCAATAGTATGATAAACAGAGAAAGAAAAGTACTCTAACTGAAATCGAAGAGAGAGTAATCTGACCATGTTTTGATAGCGATTCAGTCCAAAACGGTGAAAGAAAAAAACGGCCATTTGAGAGAGATTTTTAGCCCAAAAAAGCAAGAAATGTTTCTTTTCTTGGAGGATTACTTGATTAGATTTAAGCTAAAAGGGGGAAAGGGTCTTAGATTTTATGGGTTTTTTTGGAGTATGCACTGCTAACTGCTTCTCGACCGTGCGGACCGAACGATCCACTTCCGACTAAGTTACGCTGATCGAACGCTAGTAGAAGAAGAAGAAAAAAGAAAAAGATTTTATGTTTTTTTGGGAGAGTGAAGTTGACGCATATTATATCGGCAATATCTTTGTAACTTTGCCAAGAAGGAGACATTTTCATTGGCCAAAAAATACTAAAAAAATGAAAAAAAAATTATCAAGTAATTCATTTGCATAAAAAAAGGTATTACTTAAATTAAACCTAGGTAACTTATTAAAACCAAGATAAAAATTCCAAACATCTATATAGCAAGTAGCAACAGTTAACCACACTAAAAATTTGTCAAATACTATAAAATATTATTTTTATATTATGTAGCTGCATACGAATTACAATTATAGGTTTTGTAAATAAAGTAGATGAATAATATATATATATATATTAATTTTTATATTTATTATAATATGTTAATACATCATATTAATATTATGTGACATATGACTTTTTGATTAATTATAGTTAATTTTTAATCAACGTATGTGATTTAAAATAAAAATATAATAAAAAAATATTTATTTAAATATTAAAATATTAATTATAAAAATTCAAATAAAAATACATATTCTTTATCAAATAAAAAATTAAAAAAAGTATAGTGAAATGAGGTTCTCTAGAAGATCATAACATTTGTAATATAGTGATTTAAAATATTAAAAAATGAAAAGTGGGATTGTCAAAAGTGAAATTCGTCGATTATTGCTTTATTTCTTTTGTACAGAAAAGAAGCCACGAAAGACAGAATGGGAAATTAAAGGTTAACTCTAGCTGTGATGGAGTGGTGACAAATATACCTACCGTCGCAATGCCACTGCTCAGTCGCTCATCGCGCGGTTGCTGACTTCATTGCTGCCAATCATCGACTAGCATTGAGCCCAAACTCGCGACTAGTAAAGGTTTGACGTGCGCTAACAAAGATAAGCATTGGCCCTATCCTGAATGTTCATTGAATGTGACAAACGAATTCATCATCATATTATATTAATAAACAATACTTCACCAAAACATACTTTATCAGAAGATAAAAGAGGCTACTAGCTACTTGTTTTTCCACTTTTTCCCCATGGAGCTACAAAGAACCAGGGAATCACTCAAGCAAAAGCCTTACAACCCATCTGCCAATCCCCTATAAATCACAAAGTGGAGGAGAGTCCTAACAAAAATTTTTCCTACTAGTCAAGCTATTCGGTTCAATTGATGATTTTACAATCCTTTGAAAAGCACAAACTATCTATAGGAGAGTCATCACAGGTTTTCTTAATCGGCATAGGGAAGCTATATATTCTTGTTTCGGGTTGATTGCAGTGTCATTCAGGTCTACTTGCCCGCCTTGATATATACTCTTGTTTCGGGTTGATTTTCACCTTTTCATCTTACAGGCTTTATTTAAGTTTTATGATCAGTAAAAGAATCCATGCCTATATTAAAGCCAAAATGTCAAAATAATTAATTATGTATAAAGAAATTAAACCTGGAAAGCTGGAAAGAATATGAAGATGTCAGTTAAAAAGATCAAAGTTCAGAAAAGATTGGTGTAATTCTTCTGTATAGAAATTTCAGGCTTTCAGGTTTTTGCCATTTTCGTCCAATCCCTGCCATCGGACCTTGCTTCGGTTCCTGTGAACGTACAGGTAAGACCAAATATACATACTCGAAATTGGACATATAGAGCCTCCGGTGACAAGTATCAATCCAAATAGTAATATATAGTAACAAAATATGGAATCAGCTTTGCCATACTTATTATATACATATAACCTGCAAACATCAAAACAACACTACTTCAATAATATAAGAACTGTACCAATTTTGAGGAAAAATTGAAAGAATTGAGAGTCAAAATTGGGGAGCAGGATATAAAGAATAGAAAGAAGAAAAGTAGCACATTGAGGACGAAGGTGTGAGGAAAGAGGAGTGGGGATCTATGAGGACATGGGTTGAATTTATAGAGGGGTTTTAGCTTGAGCGTGACTTCTGGACTAAACAAGAACAACTTGTGGTTCGGAATACTTAACTAGTTCTTATCAAGTTGGGTTGTGACAGCCTAGCTTTATCTTCCTTTCTTTCTTGTCTGAGAATAGGATTCCCTTATCCGACAAAAAAGTTATGTATTCTGGGCCCGATTTGAATTGGGTTCTATAGCTTTTGTTCCAAGGACCAGTAGTCTTGTAAGAAACTTTAAAAGGAGGGAGCCAATTGAATTTCGATCCTTATCTGTTTCTATAAAGATGACAATTATTAAATTAAGTCTTAATTGAATTTTTCGTTAGCAAAGACTCATGAGGAAGAATATAAAGCAAAAAATATAACTATGTAAAGCATTATGAAAGAGTTTTAATAGCATTTATTTTTTGCATGGGAATATCCAAAGCAAACTTGAAATGAACCACACAGCTATGAGAATCAGATTGGAAGTATTAAACTTCATGATTATTCCGTCTTAAAAAGTATCTATTTTCTTCTCTCGTCATGCTTTGCAGAAGTAGTAGAATCTCAGATGAAGCGATCCTCAGCTTGAAAAACAACAAGCATACAAGTAATAAACTGCTCGACGCATTCATTCTTTGAAGAAAGTATCTCTTTCTTTCTCTTCATTCGTGCAAGTTTTGTTTCCATCTCTTGAATTGCACCTTCCTTGACTGTTGCTTCTTCCTTTAGCAACTGTTTCAAGCACATTGTGTATCCTCTCTTCTCTATTACTTCAACTTCTAGCTTCTTCATAGACTTCCTTGCTTTCCATTTTGGCAAGGCAAACTCAAGATTATTAATTCAGAATTAACCATAAACTAAATTGATCAAAAGAATCCTAATTACCGGTAGGGCAGCCAGCAATATACCTTAAGTACGCTTGAGTTGTGTAGCTTTTTCTTTAAAACTCTGGGGCTGCTTTCCTCCTTTTTCTTTATCATCCTAATTTCTCCTTCTGGGTTCTCTATGTAGAGTCAAGATATATGTATGTTTATTTGGTTAGCTTAATATTTGGTTTTCTATGTTTTGAAAGTTGAAAATAAATTTCAATCAACCAAATAATTGGAAAGCAAAGAGAGATTGGGATGAAATCTGACCAATTTGCCCGGTGTTTGGTAATGGAGAAATCTTATTAGTACTAGTGATGCCGCCAAAAGAGGATGGAGAATTTTTTTTCTTTCTAAAAAGCGAAATTTTTAGTTTCACATAGCTTGAATGTCATATCAAGTCTTGAATATTAAAAATAAAAAACTTGTAATGGCATATCAATCAAACTATAAAGAAAGATAGCAGCAGAATTACAAAAGGATTCGACCCCTTAAAAAAAAATTGGTGACTCCACATTAGCTATTAGAACCCTCAAAGAACTGACCTTTCCAACTTTTAAAAAACTTCTCAGATTATGCAAAGATCACAACTCAAGAAATTCTAAACCATGCCATTACATCCAAAAACAATCAACTTAAAACAAAAACACCTAACTTCTAGCACAAACTCTTGACTAACAACCCAAGAAAACCTTAAAACCCTTTTTCTCATGGACTACAACAGAAGCCTTCTACCACCAAGCAATCTGCAATTCACCAATCAAGCGACTGCACAAACACTTAGTACCTTGCTTCTGTTTTATTGACAAGGTTCCATATGAACTGTAAGAGAAAAGGGAATTATAGATACTCGAATAACTTCATTGGAAATATGTAGAAAATCACCCATTATGGTCCTAGTTTGATGGATTTTTTTTCATAGAGAAGTGGTAAATGTGGTATAATACTTGAATAAAATTTTAAATTATTTAAAAAATTGAAATAAATCTTTATTTTGATATTGTGTTTAACCAAGTTAATATATTTTTATTTTAAATCAAATAAATTTTTATAATTAATATTTGATTAATTATCATTAATCAAAATACCTCTTATTATTTTATAATCACGTGGTGTTTGTCGTGACGTGCGGGTCCGGGAACCCGTCCGCCAGACGCGGGCGATAATTAAAAATCTCAAAGGTGTGGGAGTCGCCACCAATCCTTTTTTTAAGGTGTGATTGGTCACCTATTAACCCGATTCTTAATCGACGAAGTCCTAAATTAATTTTAGGTCCGTCGAAAGAACGAGAACTGGTCCACGTTTTTTAGAAATGGGTTCGGGAGTGCGGTTACGCACGGAGAAGGATTAGCACCTCCGTGACGCCCGTTCTACGAACGGTACCATTTAATCTTAAGTTATCTTAATATAGCCTTTTCTTAGTTTAATCCCTATTTTATTAATTAAAAATTTTATTGAATTGTCAGACTGAGTTTTTCACTTTGGTCTTGCGTATGCATATGATGCAAGCGTAGAATGATGTCGTGACTTGTTTATTTTAAATGATGGAGTCGGTAATCTTTTATTTAAAAATTATTCGAAGACTATCCCAACGCTTTGGTGAAGTCTCGAAATTCTCCTCACCTAGAGATATCCCCGGAAGAACTCGTCTCTACGAGCTCCTCGGGGAAATCCCATCATCGGGATTCCCGCGCCATTTGCAAAATAAGAGTGGCATGCAATGACATTATAAAAGGATGGTATGTACATGTACGCGTTTATTGATTATTTAAAATTTTTGATTATTTGTTATTTTTTATTTTTTATTTATATATATACTTTATTTTTTGGTCTTCTATTTAAATCCATATTTGTTGTTGGTCAATTTTTTACTTGATTTCAAAGCTTATCTAATAAATAATTAATTAATTTTTAAACGATTGGATTAACTTTATTTAGTAATATTTATTTAAATTAATTCGAATGTAACAAAATTTTCCTACATATATTATTTTTTAACAATGACTATTTGACTTAACGGGTATTGGAGTTTAGAGTTCGGACTTATCCCGACGCTTCGGTGAAAATCCGTCTCGAACTTCGCACCCGAAAATATCCACCGAAAAGAGGCAACTCTTTACCTCCTTTTTGGTGGTAATACTCAAATATTTATTCCAATTATATTATTTATTATTATTATTTATTTATTTTTCATTTTATTATTATCATCATTTTATTATTATTTTTTATTTTTTTATTTTTTTTATTTTTTTTTATTTTTTAAATATAATATAATATATATACGTATATTTGCATCATGAATTACTATTAATATTATTATTTATTTTATTCTTTTGCAAGCCTTGAAATATATTTATAATATTAATATTTTTTTTATTATTTACATATCTTTATTAAAGCTAAACAAATAATTAAAATAAACTAAACTAGATGAGCCCAAATCCACAAGAGATGGGTAAGGCCTCACCTTGCTTGGGCCGGAAGGATGGCCCAAGTGGTCTGGGCTGCGCGGAGGTCTGCCTGGCCCGCTTCCTTGGTCCGCTTGGGCTTCTCCTAAACGCACCGTTTTGGGCTCAGAAGACTCCCTCAAACGACGTCGTTTAGGCGTCGACCCTTGGAATCCTTCACTTCACTGAAACGGCGCCGTTTAGGCGTGCTTCCTCTGGCTATAAAATCCTTTTTCAACCTTTTTTATTCATTTTTGTTTCTCTCTCTAGACTGCACCCTCTCCCTTCTCTTTAAAAAATTTTTTTTCTCCCTTCGCCGGCGCCGGCGTCCTCCCCTCTTTTCTCGGTTGTCTTTTTTACCCGGAGAATCACTTCGCCTTCCGTTGGACGATTCTTCCCTATTCCCGTCGGCCTCTCTCTCTCTTCGCTCAGATCTGAACCTTCCGTCGATCTCTCTCTCTCTTCGCTCGGATCTCCCCTTCCGTCGGCCTCTCCCTTTTCTCCCGGATCTCACCCTTTTCTCCTTGTTTTTCTTTGTGTTCTTTCTCTCCCCTTTTTGTGGCTAACTGCTGTGTTTGTTTCTCTTTTGTGTAGGGTTTTAAAGAGCCGTCCCGATTTTTTTTTCATTTTTTTTTGTTTATTTTATTTTATTTTATTTTATTTTATTTATATTTCTTTTATTTTTTAATTTATGTGTCTACAGTTGATGTGAAAATTGAAAAATATTATATACTCACATCAACATACCATATCATCATTTATTATAACATGTTAATATGTTACATTAGCGTCATATAATATAATATGAAAAGTGATATTTTTATTAAATCAATAATTTATTTGGTTCAAAAAGAAATAAAATTCGACTTAAAATAAAAATATAAGAATTTAATTAAATATAATTAAAGAATAGAAATTTATTTAGAATTTACTAAATAATTTAAATACTATTTTAAATATTCTTAAATTTAAGTAAAATAAAAATGTATTTGTGCTCCTTCGTCCGAACATAAAAAGCCTAGTAAAGACATATATACATCAGGAGGCATTTAATACGATGGGTTTTTTCAGGAAAAAAAAAACATAAACAGATTTTATTTTCAAGAGCTTCTATAATCATTAAGAAGGATTGCATATGACGCTGTAATTCCTTAAAACATGCGAATAAGTTTTAGGTCTTAACTCTTAAGCTATTTGAAGCATTTGCTTCTGCGAAAGTATTTGAAATCGTAATTTAGCTTACATACAAGTTTCTTTTATTGATTTTCTCAAAAAACAAAACAAAAAGTTTCTTTTATTGAAATAGTAATTTGAGCTTGAAGGGATTCAAGAACTATAAGGTTGGGTTAATTTCGTTGCTTGACTTCTTTTACCAGCTACTTCACCTTAACCTTGAATCCCTTATTGACAAGAAGAAGGTGACGTAGCTCGTAGTAAAAAAAAATCATCATTCAATAGATATACATAACCCAAGGCAACCAATAGGTTTAATGAAGGCGAATTTCCATCTATGTGTCTGCATTTGGGGGAGAAGAAAGCGAATAATTCAAAGACCTGGCACTTTGCTCTAACCTTTGCTCTTGCTCACGTTGTTGCTCCTCGCTAATCACCTCCATTTGATTTGCCTTTAAAGTTTTTCTGCCTACCTGCGTCCGTCTCTTCTGAGATAACAAGACAAAATTAAGAATAATAATTCACATAAAAGAAAGGATGAACACTAACGAAAAGAAACATATAACTTTTGCTTAATTAATTGAGCACCGTTTGCTTCATATCTGCAATCAAAGCTGTGAATTTCTGAATATCTTCAATGGCAAGACAACACGAGCGGCTTGTTTATAGTAAACTTGGATTTTCTCCATGACAGTTTAACATGTACCTAAAAAACAGTTTTTGTATATCTATTGGTGGGTGATCCCATCAACTTTAAATATTACGTTAGTAAAAAAGAAAAAATTTATATTTAAAACTACATAATACAAAAACAAATTTTAAAAGTCAAACGTATGAGAGTTGAGCTTCGCTTGAGTACTTGACGAAATTGAAGAGTTCATGGCCATTGCCATAGTTAGATTAATACTTTACATATTGGAGATAAAATTTTAAAATTTACAGTTTTGAAATGATTTTCTTTGTGTTGTATATACATGTTTACATATACGTACACGTAGATGTCAAAGAAAAGATAAAGCCTATCAAACCCCCATAATATTAAAAAAACAAAAAAGCAAAAAGGTAACAGTTAGTCAAAAAGATGGGTCGGTAGGTCCAACTGAAGAAAGCATACTTCATCTAACATTACAGTTGTTCTTCAGATGCAGAGAAGAGATGCAAAGTCGTCGGCCTGAACCTCTTCTGGTCGACCGATCACTAGCACAAGTCTGACGATATCGTTCGATTACTTGCGAAAATTAAAATATCATAACCGTCCATTCGGCATAACTTTTCTCTTAATTGTTCTTTTTCCTTATCTTCTTCGTAGACTCTTTTTCCCCACGTCGGTGGAAAGCTACAGGGTCTTTTTAATTCCAAGTTTAAAGTCTCATGAACTTTATGTCAATGGACAAGAATCAATAGCATAGACTTATCTCTTACCAGCCACTTGCTTCCTTTATTATTCAGTTTTTTCTTTCTTGTGCTGTAGGGTAATGCATTAAGCTAAAACAAATAATTGTAAGTGACAAATTGATATCATCAATTTATATTGTAAGCACTGACATAGATCATCACTATTGGGCACATATTTGCTTAAGTCCAAGTGTATTGAAGGGGTGCTCATGATTATTGACATCACCAGAATCATATGATTGATTAAAAACTACACTACTTGAATTCATTTAAAAATTAACACTAAGTTTATGTCAAAAAATAATTAAAACCTAATACTCAAACTTGATTTAAATCCGACTAGATAACAAAAAGATAAAATCAGTTTCATGTATTTATTAATTAAAATTAAATCAGTCATTTTTTTTAAACTTTTAAAAAGCTATGGACAATCAAAGAAACTCCAGATTACGTAAAAGTTCAGGGAATCATCCTCACCAAACTCTATGACAATCCTTATTGCACTCAATCCTGACTAAAGCATGAGACAGAGTATTGGCTTCCTGCCTCGTATGAGTGCATTAGAAGTAACAATTTATGAGTTTAAATTCCATTGAGGGCCCTCCACCCATGTTACCCCACCAATACCCCTTTTTTTTCATTTCGAAGGGAAAGAAGTATAAACTCCACCGCGCAGGATTGCTTCATACTCATATCTCCTTTCCAACGGAATTTCTCTATTTCTGTAAAGCTCAAAATAATTCATGACGATAATCTTATCCTAAACAAATATATATCATACATATAAGTATATATATGCAACCCAAGAAGGGATACCAAGTTTTAAGTCAAAAATTTTGAAAGGGCAAAAACAGAACGTTGTAAAAGCCGGTAGGGTAGCCAAGATGGTTATCATCCAAGGTCAAGACGGGGCTAGCTAGCTCGGTTAGAAACACATAATCCTAAACATAACCAAGTAAATGTTAATATCTTCGAATTCCATGGAGTCAATCGCGTTAGGTTTCTATTCAGCTATTTTGGTCTGATCAGAATCATCGATCATCCAACCCATTATCAGATGTTGGCAAGGGACAAGGTGGGAGTGAAAATCGAACGCTGATGATCCAACCAGGGTAGGCGCTGGTAACAGCAAACAACCCGGCCACCTTATTAAACAATTAAAGCCTCAGAAATGAAATCTATCATACAATATCCTAAACAATTTATCAGAAAAGACATTTAAAACAGAGGGTAGAGGAGGGTTATAAATTATAACAGATTTCCAACATAATTGTTATCGAGGTCAAAATGGCTTGCTAGGAAAATACGGAACTAAAAGATCATTTGCCACCACTTCTGACCTTCATCGATATATATATAAGCGAAAGCGTATGCCACCCCTACGCTTATCATGTATCGGACTTTAGCTATATATATAAGTAAGCGAACGCCTATGCCACCCCTATGAATATGTTGTGCCGTAGCTCAAAAAATACTAGCACGAGAGACATATAAAGATAACCGTATATATAAAAGTAGTACAAATTTAATCTTCCAGATCTATCAAGCCAAAAGATAGGTTTCCATCCCCGGAATTGGTCTTAAGTTTGACCAAAGCAGAGCTGGCGAGCGAATGCTGATGCTCAAGCCAGGGTAGCCTCTGTTAACCAGCAACAACCCGGAACCTTATTCTTGGCGGACATAGCTTAGCCTTAGTTTATATATCCACCTGCAGACACTAAACTTCGACCAAGAAAAAAATTTCTATTTGTGGAAGATACTATTTTTAACTTATTTTTCTCCTTCAATAAGTGAAGAAGATAAGTGCCTATAGGGTACTTATTGCAACTACTAATAGTACTGAAGCCAAACTACAATTGCTGAAGCTGAAAAGAGAAATCTCACCATCTTAGAAAGAATTGAGCGTCTAAATAAGGCGCTTTTGGCCTAGGACACAATGAAAGAGACTGAGAAAGAGAGAGAGCGGAAATTTCTTTGAGGCCCTTGGGCAAGAATGACTCCCTCGCACACCCGAATATATAGTTGGGGAAGTTATTTGCGCGCCTGCTTTAAGACTAAGAGCACAACCTTTTGGAAAGGCGGGCGTGGGACCAGGATGTGAGTGCCCCAAAAAAAATTAGGTGAACATAACAACGCTAAAAGGGCATTGACTTCAGTTCATCTAAGGGACTTGGTCCACATATTGTTTTACAAAATTAGGTGAAACGTCACCGTAGCTTGATATAGGCCATTGAGTTTCTCCAGGCTAGCCCAAGCTTTGAACCACCACGCCTTCCCAGATGCACCCAACTGAAGTCAAGCTTTGGCTGCTTGTTTGCTGGGTTGGGCCCTTTGTCCTAAGCAAATAAGCAGCAACTAGCAAGCAAATTCCATTCCTGATGAATTTAGGTGGTTAAGCCTGTAAAACAACCCGACCTAGTTGATATTGAACCACAATTACAATGATAGGCCTGTTGCTTGGTTCATCTAGTGATTGATTCGCAATAGCCCATGCTTTGAACCAGCTGCCTTGTACAACACTCCGATTTTTGCTATTTGTTTGCATTAATAATTGAATTCCAGTTCTTTTTACTAATTTAGTTAAGCTAAGTGCAAAAAAGAATATTGTATCAAGTCAAAATTTAATTTTGGGTGATCAGTAGGAGCAATAATGTTTTGTCATGGAAAAGAAAAAACAGTAGAAATGGAGACCCAAACAGATGGATTTGTATTATTATTATGCAACAGCAAACACGGTCCTCAGAGAAACAAAGCCGAAAGTTTTCATAGATACTTATCAAGCAGCACATGGTGTTTTTTGTGCATACTGCTTCATAAACACGAACTTTTATACGTCCAATAGTTGAAGTAGATAATTAATCAAGCATGAGGACGTTGTCCTCGGCTTCAAAGATAACCAGCATATGATTAATAAATTGTCGGATGCATTCATCCTTCTCGAGCTTTAGCACATTTTGTCTCTTCATTCTCTCATTATCAGTCTGAATCTTTTCAATTGCAATCCCCTTTGCTTTTGCTTCTTCCTTTAGCAACTCCATCATCAACCTTGTCTCCCCTCTCTTCTCTGCCACTTCAACTTTCATTCTCTTTAGGCTCTTCTTCGCCTTCTGCTAGGGTAGGCAAATGAAAGGTTCAAACACCATAAATAAATTTTATAGTTTAAGAAAATGTTCTGACAAGTTGGAGGCTCAGAAATAAATATTTAGTCATACAATACCTTAAGGCCTGAATTGGGCAGAGAGCTGCTTCTTTTTGTTTGTGCAATGATTTCTTCTCCTGCTGGCCGCTTTTCTGTGTACACAGTCGTGATACATGTTTTACATAATTGATTAAGAGGAAAGAAAAAAAATTGCAATCGAGTCCTGTGTTTTAATCTTTATTTTTTATTTTTTTCATGGAAGTATAAGTAGATAAATGGAGTTTTGCTTATATCATAAGCGGTACGTAGACCCAATTTCGAAAAGGCAGTCCCAAACCATGCACGTTGTTACTAATTTATACATTTAACTTTTAATTATTGAAAGGTGTAAGTAGAAGCATGCTTTGCTTTTGGTTAAGTATATTTCAATATTGAATAAAACAAAATCAATGGAAGCATTTAACGTAAAAGTAGAAAACCAAATAAGTAATAAGAAAACAAAGAGAAATTGGAATTTCATATTAAACCTGTCCAACACGTTTATTAAACATTTTACCAACTATAACCTATACAGAATGAATTGAATAAAAAATCATTCGAATCCAAACACAAAAAAACTAAGACAAAAGAACTAGAAAACCCTTCCTATTGATTTTAAGCCAATTTGATTTCAAAAGAAAATGACCTAAAACTGGAATTATATATTATATATAGTGATCCCAAAAAACAAAACTCAAAATTATCTGATATAATTCACCTCTTTAAGTTCTCAATTTAAGAATAAAACTCACCTATTTTCATGCCATTAGAGGAGGAATAAGTTGGACATTTCTGTTTCTCTATTCTTGAAGAGGAACCATTTGAGCTGTATACAGATTGAAGTCACAAATATAATATCCGATCAGTATATTCGAAGAAAATGCCCTTGTTCTTTTCTATACTTTACAATTAGTAATACCTGGTTGCTGTGACAAAATCAGATTTAATTTTGAAGAGAGCAACGATTTATGATTGTAAGTTTGTAATCATAAGGCTTTTTCTCTGTTTAATACCATAAATAGTATTAGCAAAAAAATAATAAAGGAGTGTATTATCAGTTGCACACAAAAAGATAATAAAGGAGTGTACCATCAGAGGTGTGCAAGGGCGAGATTATCCACCCAGGCCCATGAACCCAATTTAATTTGGGTCAAGTTGGACATGAACTTTTAAGTTTGAGTGAGCTCAATTAAATATTTTTATATTAATAAATAATATTATATATTAATTTTAATATTAAAAATATTAAAAATCAATATAAAAATATCATTTATTTTTAATATAAAATTACTAAATGATGAACTATACGAAACCTAAATTTGACATTAAAAAAGAGATTCATTAAGCTTGACTCAACTTATTCTATAAACACTTCTATTAGTATTATAGCTTGGATAATAAAACAAGTATACACGAGAAAAATATACTACCAGTCACAAGTTCCAATTGTTTGCCTATTTCATTTCTTTTATTTAATTTTTAAAAAAATAATTAACAAGCTATCTAATCATCATATATATATATGCATAAGTATATATTCAAACATGTATATGCATATGTATAGCTATGTAGCTGAGCTGGAAATCACTGTAAAAAAATTTGATCGTGTTTCATTCGAAAGGTGTGTGGCATATGGAGGTGTGAACTCAAAAGCTACTTTCAACCTCAAAATATGCAAGGGAAGTCTCAAACTTCAAATAATTTTTGGTATTCCAACCCAACATGAATCTATTTATAACTTAGCATAACCCTACATGATCGGAATCGGAAAAAATAACACCAATCCACATTTCCAATTCATTGTATTGGCAGAGGACTCTATTTTTGGATTAATCCTTCTTTAAAAGTATATAATTAAAGTGAAGATCATGTACGTAATGGGTTGGATTTAAAAAAAAAAACGATTTATTTATTGAGCCAATAATTAAAATGTCACAACAAGTCTTGAAGTAGAGTGGCAAAAGATTCCTCTTGACATAAGAAAACTAATTTTGGTAGAAAGTAACCCTATACACTTACAAAAAAAATAAGAGCTGCTCGACAAACAATTAGCAACACTAGGCAAGACAACCAAAAGCTTTTGCAAGTGGTGGGCCGGACTTAAATTATCCCAAAGATTATATTAAATCATATTTGAACAAAAACCAAAGAAGAATAATTAATTGATACACTATTATCTTGTGTCAATATAAACATTATTTTTAGGTACTTCAACAATTAATTTAGTCATTGTATTCTATAATTTTGTTTAATTTAATCATTGTACTCTATAATTTTGTTCAATATAATTCATGTATTCTATATTTTTATTTAATTTAGTCTTTATGATATAACATAAAAAAACTAACATGGAAAAAAACATTTTCGCAAAAAAAAAATCGAACGTACCATGTGATCATTGTCACATCAGCATAATCTGACATATTAAAATCACATCAACACCATTAACAGTCAATTTAAACGACGTTGGGGGAGGAGATTTGATTGTATAAAATCTCATAATACATGGTTAAATTAACCAACTTTGGATTAAGGGATAAAATTAACAAAAAACTCATAATACAAACAACTATAGGGCACTTCGACCTCCAAAAAATTTCTACTAAAACTTAAAATTCAAATTAATTAAAATGGCCCACATAGTTCAAGTCCAATACCAACAGTTCAATTAAGTACAAGACAAGAATTTAAATAAGCTACTAGTAACACAAGCAAAAAGTAATCCCTACAAAACTCTTACAAGCACAAAATAAATATATTACAAATAAAAAATAAAAAAAATTTATAGTATATATACCAAAATATTATAAGCCTTTACTTTTTACTACTAAAATTCAGTTTTCAGTTTGGTCAAAATGTTTAAAAACCAAATTGAAACCAAAGCTCGGGGTTTTTTGGTTCTCTAGACCAAACTAAATAATGAGCCACGGACGAGCTAGGCAAAGAAATCATGGGAGGAAGCCAACTAATTGAGGTTGATGGTTTGAGTGAAATCCTTTTTGCTCTCTTTGTTTTCATCGAAACATCCAGCTGAGGCGAAGCTGGGGATGGGTTTTCTGTATAGAGAGAAACCAGTGCAAGTTGGGTTCCGGGTTGTTTAGTCAGCCACTAAAGAAAGCGGAGTTGCTGGAATAATTGATGAGATTGCAGTGGCTTGGCATTTTTCTCTAACCTTTGCGTCTGTTGACATTCTTGTTCATCTCTAATTACTTCCACCTGACAGCATACCTGCAGCCTTCTTCTCTTCTGGGGGCAAGAAAGTAAAGCAGGCGTCAGTCAGGAACAAGAATCCAAATGAACACAGCAACGATATGATAACAATAATAACAATATTAGTAGTAGAATTGAGTAATGAAAATAAGTAATAGTATGAATGAATAGGAATCTTTGAGCACCCTTTGCTTGATCTGCGATGACTGTGCTTGAACTGTTGTGAGTGGAGACTGCTTTGTGTTTAGTGCCATTGCTGTGAATTTTTTAGATTCTTCCTTGACTGAAAAGTGGCATCGAGGGTGTAGTATATATAGAGACTTAGAGGGCTTTTATTTTACAAAAGTTCTTATACATCATTTAAACAAATAGCAGGATGATCATCACAGGTTTCTAATGTATGATAATAAGCAGATAAAATAAAATCTAATTTTTATATTTAAATTCCAATACAAAAGCAAACTTGGAAAAGTCAAAGTTATGAGTGTACTCTTTCGACCCCATTTTTGCTTAATGAGTTAAAACTTTTAGATTTGATTGCTTCACAGTTTAATTGCAATGTTATCTGATTTTTCGAAGACAATTCTTTATCTTTTTGACACATGTTTACCTTTGGGTTTATTCTTTCCTCTTTTCACCTAAGGATATATCAAACCAGATTTCTTTTCACATCCCTCAAAATCCATTTTCACATACTTGACCGAGCAATTTTGACTAATACCTGATTATACATGCATGCGTTATGCATACAGCGTACATACCTGTATATACTATTATATGTTTTGTGTCGGTTAAAACAATGATAAGAATAATTAATTTTGTGGCAAAGCCAATCAAACTCATCCTGCCGACTCAAGCGAAATTCAAATCTAGCCTGTTAAGGAGGGCAACGGCCTGCTTGGCTAGATCCAATAAGTAATGGACGGATTTAGCCGCATCTAATCTGATGCAATCCGTGACACACACAGAAACAATATTTTTTTCCTTCCAATTACACACTGAATTCTTAGAAAGTTTTTTATCTTATCTTTTGATTGAGGCAGTCTCATCCAATCTAGAGGGAGATGATCTGTCGTTGGCATTTAGGAGGCGGCTACCTCTACTGATTCATCGCGCGCCATTTCCACAGGTCTGTCGAAAATCGTCCGACTGCTTGCGACAATTGACAAATCATAATTAAAACCGCCCATTGATGGGCTCTTAAGTTGAAAGTTACGGGATTTCTAATCTTTAGTCTTTTTTATTACAATTTGAAAACATTTAGCTATTAATACAGCATCATCCGAAAGTGATCCCTTACCTGAAACATGGTTTCTTCTTATTATTATTATTCTTTTCTTTCTTGTGCTGCAGGGAAATGAATTAAACTAAACCGAATTGCATGCAACAAGCATCATCAATTTATAATATAAGGCAAATACCAGCACAAGTCCACAGTGATCTAGTGTTTCCGCACGATATTGACATCAAGATAACCCTATCTACAAAAAAAATAAAAAACACTGAGATAATCATGTATATTATTGATGGAGAATGACCTGTTCATCACAAGGAGAGATGGTTGTAACGGATAGAACTTCTCTTGGCCTTTTTTTTTTGGAAAATTTTTGAAAATTCATTGATCTGCCATCACCATCTTCGATCACCATAGAGCTGGGTTCACAAAATTATTCATGTTGAGAGCACTTGATCCTGACTCTGTTTATGACATATCATAAGGTAATGTTGGATACACATTTATAAGGTACCATCACCCTCCCTAATCATTATTGGTGCTGTGTGAAAGAAAATATTCAGGGGTTTGATTTGCAAGGTTTAGAAAGTATCCTAATCTATCATATGCATATTTGTAAGGAACCCAGCCAACTGTTGAAGCTACATTAAAGAAAATATTCATGTAAGAGGAAGATGATTTGAATCCATTTCTAGAGTATTTTATTTTACTCCTACCTAATCTCATCAAGTAATATTAGACGCTTACCTTTCAAAGAAAAAAAAGTAATATTAGACACTTGTTAAAAGGTAACGTCACCATCCCCAATCACCATTAGGGTGCTAGATTCACGAATAATTCAAGTTGAAACAACTGCACAACATGGATGAATATCATATGACCTTTTTTTTTAATGTGGGTGCTAAAGAAAAATTCAGCCATTTCCTAAAGTTAATGAAGCTCCACGTTGAGTCATTAACTTGTTAATGGCGGATGCAGTAGGAGTTGCTTTTCCTAGAATTGTTACTCGTTAATTTGCTTTAGCGTGCACCATTGCTAACCAAAAAATGGAAAATAAAGAAAAGAAAAGCTTTAAAATCTATCTGACAACCCTAAACCATTATCAAACAAGATATTCAAATCAGAAGGTAGAGGAGCATTGAGTCATAAAAGAGTACCTATTTGCTTTCTTTGGCATGTCAGCTTCGCACATTGTGCCTTCGTTGAATATGCACCCCGTCGCATGCCAGTCTGGGAGAGTTTTGTCTCTACCTTAACAGTTCACTTCTTCCCCACCTGGCTTAAATTAAGGAACTGTTAGCCTATGATCTGCTGAAATCTTCTTGTTGCTAAAATGAAATTGTCATTTTCAAATATATATATATATATATATATGCTTAATTTTGGGTTGATTTTTCCTTCCTTGATCTCGATTTCCATGTATTCCTTTCTATAATTTTAATACCTTGAAAAAGAAACATTTTTAACTTTTATCATAAAGACGAGGGTAAGGATGGGCAGGGCTTGCTTGGAAATTTTGCACTAGTGAAGAACGTATAATTATGTTCATAAAAGTTCATATTTCTGTTTTTCCACCAATCCATATTATAATTGGTTTTTATAGATAATTTGATCTTAATATTTTTTTTTATAATTAAAAAGAAAAAAATTAAAATTTACTTTTAAGTCGTACACTAATCAATTAGTCAAAAATATATATACAAAATCTCGGGTAGAGACAAACCCGATATAAAAATTGAATGCCGACACTCCGACCAGGGTTAGCCTCCGGTAACAGGGCAACCCGAGTTGTAATTGCCAGGAACACACTAAAAAGGCCTTATTCAGGGCGGACATAGCTTACAATTTCCACCTGCAGACACCATTCTTCAACCAACTAACACCACAGCTTCAACGCTTAATTTGCATAAGATGACTTTTTCTCCTTTTTTTTCGGTGTAAACAAGATTCAAACCAAACAACAGAGGGAAATCTCATAACTGGAGAAAGAACTGAACCTCGGAAGTGGGTCCTTATCCCAGCTAATGATCGCTGAATTTCTTTGCTGTCAGACCCTTTTATAGTGGAGGAGCTGTTCACTCGCCTCCTTTTTGACTAAGAGCAAGCGGATGTCTTTCCTTTTGGCAAAAGGAGATGTGGGACCCGCATTTTTGCTCCTAACAAAAGAAGACGTGAACGTAACAAAAGCTGTTTATTTTGTATTTTTCAATGCTCAAGTGCAGCCATAGAGTGAAGATCAGAGATTGGTCTTAGATGAAGCCCTAAAGAAACAGATTATCTCAAAGAATATCGGTCCCATTCATAGCTTAGGTTTTTCGGGCCTCTTCGGTTATTCGGTGTAGGCCCATCTCCAACTGGGCAGGGCTTCATAGACAGCTTTAGTTGCAACATCAATTCTCTTTGCTGTGGTCTTGGACAATGAATTTTGAAAGCAACCAGATATGCACGTTATGCTTTGGCTTGAAAAATACAATGCTTATCTAGTCTACTTAATCAGGATATTTTGAACTAGAAAATTGCCATGCTCTTAATCAGAATTTCTCAAACCTCAACAAGTAATAAAACTACGAAAAATTAAGCTAGAAAGCTGACTTATAGGTTGTAACAATGAAAGGTGTTCAATTCCTCGTATCATTTTTTTACTGTTGGCTTTGGTCTCCTCATTTGCCAATGCCTCAGATCCTAGCCTTCTTTGGGAGCCCTCCCTAAATGACGCAAAGGTCTTTTCCTTTTTTTTTTTTTTTTAATGTTTTAGCGTGGGGCTTTGGTTATAACATGTTCCTATGTCAATGCCTAAACTTTAGAAATTTGGCATACTATGATACAGCAGCAAAAGCAAACACAGATTTCATGAAAGACAAGTCAAGTCTCTGGCACTCCGGCAGTTATTAATTTTATACGTCAAGCTGAAGTACATTTTAAAATAAGGTTAATTCACTCATTCTCCGATTCAAAGGAAACCCAGCTTAAGCATCAGGAAAGCTTCAATTCCCTTCATTGTCAAAAGCTCATTTTTTCTCCTAATCAGGTTATCCACCAGCTCATTTCTTCTTCTGATGAGCAGTGCGAATTCTGAGTCGGACAGATCGGCTGCTTCTCTTGCTGCCATTAGCGACTCAGCCGAGTCCCTCATCAGCACTTTCATCTTTGCCAATTCGGCTTCCATCACCTCAACCTGCAGGAGCCTGGATTGGAGGCGCAGCTTCTTTCCAACAACTCTGGGGCTCTTCCCTTAAATTTGTTTGCAAACGGCCAACAAATAAAAATTTGATTGAGACAGAAAACATAATTGCTTCAGTAAAGAATTTTAGCTAAGGAATAATTAAAACTAAATAATTACTTTATTGGGTTTTCTATTACCAAAATAAAAAGTTGCATGCCTTTGTCTTGCAACTTCGACAAGGATAAGAAAATTCTTTTGAGGTACACATCCTTTATCGACCATGTTTAGTAGGTAGTCTAGGTACCACAAATATAAATATTTATATTTAACTACATATAAAGTATCAAAGTTTAGTAGCCACTGTTTGAGAGAAGACAAAAAGACATATAATTATTTTGGGCCCGTAGACCATGCTATTTTCCCCCTCAAGGATGTGACCTGCCTGTTTGTTCCTTAACAAAGTCCTCTTTTACAATTAATTAAAACGTCAAAAGATATTTATTAAATTAAGGATGTCTATTGAAACAAGTAATCCTTATAGAAAATATCAACAATTTTTTAGGATGGAGGAAGAAATTAATCTTACCGAGACTACGGCTTTCCCTGCTCGAAAATGGAAAGTTCTTCCTGCCTTGATGCCCATATGACCTGAAAGATTAAAGTGGAGCTATGGAAATGGAATTCAATGGGGAAAAAGATGTGTGTTTTATTTTTCACAAATCATTTGAGAAAAATAATTATAAAAATAAATAGTTTAGGATTTAACCTCTTGTTATTTATCGTTAAAATTAATCAAGTATGATCTGATGTTGTAAATTAAGATTTTTTTTTCCATTTAAATCAAAATTTATACTTAGATCACTACTCACAATTCACAAGGGAGTGATGTGATTATATTAACATTGACAAATATGGGTGACTAAAAGAAAAAAAAAAAAAAAAAAGAAAAACCCAAAGGAAATATGGGCAACTCTGTTTTTGCCGTTTTTCTCAGACTAACCTTTTCCGTGCCTCGCCTCTTTTCAGCGTCTTCATGCCCGCTCTTTTCTGGGGAAAGAATCAAAAGATATGTGAGAAATTAACTAGAAATCAACAGAAAAAAAAATATACGGATTTTGTATGAAATGGAATTGAACAAACTTTATAAAGTAAATGGGATTATTTTTAAGTACCCTTTGCTTGATGTTCCCTGATTTTGTTTGAATCTTTGCAATCCCTCTGGTCATTCTCTCCGTGATAGAAGCCTTCCAATCAAATGCTCTGCCTTTATATAAGGATGGACAGGCATCAACAAGTCGTGACTTCAACTTATTTACTATCAAAGTAAGAGTTGAAATTCTTAAAAGTTATTTTTCTTCTTTTTGTCAAAATTGGTATTTTTACCTTTTTTTAAATTACACACAATAATGATTATTTGGAAACTACTACTACTAAAAATAGTACTAAATAAAGTTATATACACACGCAAGATTTGTTCAAACCCTATCCCAAAACAACATTATTTCGAGGTCAATTGAAAATGTTGACCTAAATGACCATCCACACTTTTTCATTTATCGAAGGCTAGAATAAGTTTTCATATGTCATTTAATTCGTGCTTTGAAGGTAGAGCTATAGAGGTTTACTGGTTTAGAGGTCACAAAATCCTTTTACTATTTATTTATAAGGACAAAAAAAGGAGGAAATATGCCTAATTAAGCTTATAAGGAGGTTAAATTACTTTAAATGTAAATTAAAAATAAAGGACATGGCCAATTTCTGAATACTATTAATATATTCTTTTTTGTTTTCAGTGCACAACAATAACAACATATAATCATCAGATTCTAACGTCACATTAAAATTTAGTTAGCATAAGATTTTGAATGATAATTTTTGTGAAATATATATGCTAACTAATTGGACAAAGTTTAGATTCTCGTTGTCTCCATTTTTAAGAATAAACCAAATCAAATTTTTCAAAAAATTAGAGGAAAAAAAACCTCCATTACAAGTACATGGCTTAACTCATTCATGTTCTGTCTGTAGTGAAAAGGGCTACAAAACCAAAGATTTCATGACCTTTGTAATTGCCCTCACTATAAAACAATTTCAACATGGTTTAAAATCCATTAAATACTTATTTGGTGAATGATCAAAATTTGAATTTGGCTTAATATTGTTGCTCTTCTTCTGAAGGTTCATAAATGGTCTGCTCAAATCTTTATTTTTTCTCCGTTAATCTTGTGCAATTATATACAAAAGCAGGAAAGAGTTAATCATGTGTTAATATTCTTCTTCTTTTTTTTTTTGGGGGGGGGGGGGGGGGGGGGGCGGGGGGGTTCAGAAAGGAAGAATTTATAAATTAAGAAATGAATCAATGATGTGGATTTATGCTTAGCAACTTGCTTCTTTTTTTTTTAACTTTTTTTCATTGGCTGAAAAGAAAATGCATTAGGATACACCAAAAGATCGAAGATTCTAAAAACACATTAATCATTGCTATCGATCCATCGTGTGAAAACTTGCATAAAGTATATGAAAATCGAAGTACAGGTCCATATATCGTGCGATCGCTAGCTGTAAGTACCTACAAATGGAGTGACTGCCAACAGAGAGATCATGGTTGGCAGTTGGATTGAGGCTGAAAGCTTGACTTTATCACGAAGACGATGGAATATATAGCCATAAATAAACATTAATTCATTAAAAAAACCAATATATTGATTAATATGCAAACAGTTGCAAAAGTATATTAAATATGGAGCAACGGGCTATCATCGCGCGATCACTTGCTTCAACTCTCTAGAAATCTTACGATTGCCGATAAACATCATCAACATTTAAATTGTAGGGTCTGGGGAGCGAAAGTTTTGCCTTCATTATAGGCAACATGTTTCAATGATGAAATGATGGGTTCAAATGGTAAATAGCTCCACTTAAACATAAACTTCGTTAAAGCAAAAACAAAAAGACAACATACATCATCAATCGATCGCACGAACCCTTGCAAAAGTCTACACAAATCGAGCGATAGCTGACAATGATAACAAAGTCACCATCGTGATTAATGTCGATTGAAAATAATCCAATGAAAAGTGTTCAACGAACAATAATTTATCAAAAGTGATATTTAAGTTGATTTCAATACTTCCGTTTGAATAAAAATATAGGGCCTAACATAACTTTAGGGATTAGTCAAAAAATTTAAGCATAGCAGTAAGGCCAGAATTTTCAAAATCCATGGAATCATAAATTAGAGATATTCAAACCTACAGCCTATGCCAACATATCAGCCGTTTCTCATATCATAGGGGAAAAGTTCATTCATTTCAGAATTAAATTTTATCTAAGATAAACTTTTTCTTTGAATGTAAGTGATATATAAATATTGTATAGTCTCAAGATCAACAGAAGATATATCATATCCCAGAAGGGTAAGAGGATATTTATAGATTAACGTTAATGAAAAATCAGGGTTTTGGCTTCAAGATAAAATAAGTGTAAAATATAATTTTCATTTTATGCTTCAGCACGTAACACAAATTTGCTTCAGCACAAGAGTTTCATTTTATGGTCTAAGCCCTGCCATCGGTCCTAGCTTAAAGACCATGATGGGGCTTATAGGACTGATCGAAATTGCCCACATATTCAAACGGAGACAGCCTCCGGTAAGAAGCAACAACCCAAAATATTAGTAGCAAAAGAAGTGGAAGAAAAAGCTTTGCCTTATCACTTGGAAGTTGAAACACTTAAGCTTCAACCTTCAATTTGTAAAACCTTTTTCTTTTTTCTTTTTAGTTATTGATAAATGAATGAAATTAAAAAAAAAAAAAAAGAGAGAGTGAAACTGAAATCTTAGTAAAACTTCCTTTTTTTTTTTTTGGTTATTGATAAATGAATGAAATTAAAAAAAAAAGGAAAAGAAAGTGAAACTGAAATTGTAGCAGATATCTCACCATATGTATAAAAGAACGGTGAGAGATTCAAGCGTCTAAATCATCGGCTTCTAAACTCTGATAAAAGAGAAAAAGGAATCGAACTGAGTGAGACAGGGGAGGACGAAGCTGCCAGGAAAGAGAGCAAGGGGGCTTCGAGGAAGCTGCCAGGAAGGAGGTTTATTTATAGGCCGCACTCGAGGCCTGGAGCTGGCGTGCTAGTTCCTAATAAAATATTCTTGCGCAAATAACAAGTTTGGTGAAAACTGGAAAGGTGGGTCTTCACTCTTGACTTTTGATCCCCTAATTTAACAGTAGTTGATGTAACCTTTGTCCTTATCCTTAGGTGGTCTTGTTTGGTAAGAAGAATAGTTAAGTATTTTTTTTATTTTTTATAAAATTTTATTTTTTTATTTGATTTGTTATTAAAAAAAATTATTTTTTAAAAAATAATTATTCTTTAAAATTAGACAAAAGTTTAGAATAGCTAATATCATCTTTTTTCATAATATTAACTATTTCACATTTATAGAAATAAAATTTAAATATTTTGAACTAAAATATCTTTATTTATTTTTAAAAATTACAAACTTAAATTTATAAAATTAATATTTTAAATTAAAATTAAAAAATATTAATATTTTCATACTTTAATTATAACATATTTAAATTATAAAAAATATTAATTTTTTAAAATATTAATTTTTAAATTATTAAGTGAAATTTAAATTAAAAAATGAAAAATGCAAATAGAGAAAAATAAATCTTATTATAATAAAAAGGTTAAGTTATTAATTATATATTATAAAATATTTTGAATTTAAAATTTTATTAAAAGTATAATATTTTAATCATAATAATATTTAAATTATAAATTTAATTACCAATTATTAATATTTTCAATCAATTATAAATTATTATTATTTAAAAAATAAAATAAAAACAAATAATCATAATAACATTTAAATTATAAATAAAATATAGTATTTTATAATATTAATGATTAAATTATAAATAAAATATTAATACTTAAATAACCAACTATTAATATTTTAAAAATATAAATTATTACTATTTAAAAGATAAAATTAAATAAAAATAAATAATCATAATAAAATTTAAATTATAAATAAAATATTTTATATTTAAAAAATTAATAATTAATTTATAAATCAAATATTAATATTTAAATTATATATTATAAATATTATAAATAAAATATAAATTACTAATATTTAAGAATAAAATAAAACAAAAATAAATAATCATGATAATATTTAATATTAATGATTAAAATATAAATAAAATATTAATATTTAAACAATCAAATTTTAATATTTTAAATAAATTATACATTATTAATGTTTAAAAATAAAATAATTTAAAAATAATTATAATAATATTTAAATTATAAATAAAACATTAGTATTTTATAATATTAATGATTAGATTATAAATAAAATATTAATATTTAAAAATAAAATATTAATATTTAAAAATAAAATAAAATAAAATAATTATTTATATAATAAAATGTATTTTATCTTTTTATATTTTTTTTTTATTTCAAAGTTATTATCACCAGTCAAATACTGTAATAAGTCATAATAATCATTCCTGCTCTATTTCATTCATCATACCAAATTATATAATATTTATTATATTTTATTTTTATTTCATTCTATTCTCACGTAATAATTAATTTATTTTATTTTTATCTATTCGACGAATTAAATGTGCTTAATGTTTTCATTTAAAAAAACATAAAATTAAGGTTACGAATGAGTGCAATTGTTATCTGTAGACTATAGACTTTGGCTGTGGGCTGCAAGGCCTAACCATCGATTAATTGGGCCAGCTGGAAAATAAAGATGGTTAATTGGTTATGTATGTGAACCAGGGATGTCCATAATTTTCTATCTATAGAGAACTGGTGATAATTCTTCCCCCGAAAAAAAAATACTGGTGATAATTTGCTGTAGGCCTGCAGCCCGTTCTTTGACTGTCCAAGAACACTTTCAAGTTAGCTTCTGTCAATGAAGGCAATATTCAAGTCTTTGCAGTTTTGCTACATCAGGACGCAAAGTCTTACTAGTTTTTATTTTGAGTTCCAGCTTAAGTTTGCCTGCCTGTGGAACGCTGCTACAATTCCTGATATTAGATGGTTTTTTATATAGGGAAAGTGAAATTCAAAAGGACTAAAGGCATTAATTAGCTTAAATTGGAATTAGTAGGTGATACAGACCCATCACCGGATACCCTCCTAAGTTTTATGTCATGGGGGGAAAAGAAAACAGAAAAAATTTTGAAAGGGCAAAAACAGAACGTAGTAAAAGCCAGTAGGGCCGCCAAGATGGTTATCATCCAAGGTCAAGACGGGGCTTGCTAGCTCGGTTAGAAACACATAATCCTAAACATAACCAAGTAAATGTTAATATCCCTCGAATTCGATGGCGCCAATCATTAGGTTTCTATCCGATGGCTTGGCCATAAATTTGACCAAAGCAAATCTCTTGATTCTGCCATTTGGTCTGATGGGATCATCAAACTCATTGGCGAAATTAGAATTTGAAGTTTGAGAGGGTAAAAATGAAAATTTTAATATTTAAAAAGTTGAAATTATAAAATTTTTAAAAAATAAATATAAAATTTAAAAATAAAATATATAAATTTTGGAATTTTTGGAGAGCGGGGGCCCCTACTAGGCCCCCCTCCCTCTGCCTCCGATCCAACCCATCATCAGATGTTGGCTTGTGACAAGGTGATAGTGAAAATCGATTGCTGATGCTCCAACAAGGGTAGGTGCTGGTAACAGCAAACAACCCGGCCACTTTATTAAACAATTAAAGCTTTGGAAGTGGAATCTATCTTAAAGTAACCTAAACAATTTATCAGAAAAGACATTTAAAACAGAAGCTAGATGATGGTTCTAAATTATAAAAGATCCCCAACATACTGTTGTCGTGGTCAAGATGGCTTGCTAGGAAAATACGTAACTATATATATATATATATATATATAAGTAAGAGCATCGGCCACCCCTACGCTTATATTGTACCAGACTTTAGCTATATACAAGTAAGCAAACGCCTATGCCACCCCTATGAATATGCTGTACCGTAGCTCAAAAAATACAAGTACTAAGAAACATATAAAGATTACCATAAAAGTAGTACAAATTTTGTATCTTCGAGATCTATCAAGGTAAAAGATAGGTTTCTAACAAAGAGAAACATCGAAGAGAAATTCTTAACAAGAAAAAAGAGGAATTAAGAATTTCACATCGATATATATACCAGAATGATATTAAAAATATAAAAATTTATATTATTTTTAATTTATGAGATATTTTTTGTGAGATAAAATCATGAAGCTAATTGGTTAAAACAGTTAATAACTCACAAAGGTTAATATGGATTTTAACAATTAGTGTCTTGAATATTAACTATCCTCGCGTGGACATAAATTTCACATCATCAAGATAATACTTAAAAATCATAAATCTTACATCGATTATATATTATAATGATACTAAAAATATAAAAATTCACAACACATTCAACTTGTGAGGTTCTTTTTATAGAATAAAATCATAAAACTAGTGAATCAAAACAGATAATACTTCACAAAAATTAATATGAACTCTCTTAAACACCCCAAATATATAGTTGGGGAAGTTATTTATGCGCCTCTTTTATGACTCGGAGCACCACCTTCTGGCAAGAGGAGCGTGGGACCTAGATGTGAGTGTCGCGTAAACAATTAGGTGAACATAACAACGCTAAAAAGGTTTTGACTTCGAGTCCATCTAAGAGACTTGGTCCACGTTTTAGAAACTTAGGTGAAACGTCACCGTAGCATGACATAGGCCATTGAGTTTCTCAAGGCTCGCCCAAGCTTTGAACTACCACGGCGAACCTGAAGCACCCAACTGAACTCAAGCCCAAGCTGTTTGTTAACTGAGTTGGGCCTTATGTCCTAAGCAAATAAGCAGCAACTAGCAAGCAAATTCCATCCCTTGATGTACTTATTTTTAGATGGTTAGGCCTGTAAACCAAGCCGACCTAGTTGATATTGAACCACAATTACAATTATAGGCCTGTTGCTTGGTTAATCTAGTGATTGATTTGCTATAGTCCATTCTTTGAACCAGCTGCCTTGTACAACGCTCCGATTTTTGCTATTTATTTGCATTAATAATCGAATTCCAGTTCTTTTTACTAATTTAGTCAAGCTAAGTGCAAAAAAGAAAATTGTATCAAGTCAAAATTTAAGGTTGGGTGAACAGTAGGAGCAATAATGTTTTGTCATGGAAAAGAAAAGCAGTAGAAATGGTGACCCAAACGGATGGATTTTTACTATGCAGCAGCAAACACGGTCCTCAGAGAAACAAAGCCAGAACTTTTCAGAGACACTTATCAAGCAGCACATGGTGATTTCTGTGTATACTGCTTGATAAACACAAACTTTTATTCGTCCAATAGTTGAAGTCGATAATTAATCAACCATGAGGTTGTCCTCGGCTTCAAAGATAACCAGCATATGATTAACAAATTGTCGGGTGCATTCATCCTTTTCGAGCTTTAGCAGATTTTCTCTCTTCATTCTCTCAATATCATTCTGAATCTTTCCAACAGCAATTTCCGTCTCTTTTTTTTCATTCTTTAGCAACTCCATCATCAACGTTGTCTCCCCTCTCCTCTCTGCCACTTCAATTTTCATTCTCTTTAGGCGCTTCTTTGCTTTCTGCTAGGGCAGGCAAATGAAAGGTTCAAACACCACAAATAAAGTTTATAGTTTAACATAATGTTCTAACAAGTTGGAGGCTCAGAAATAAAAATTAGTCATACGATACCTTAAGGCCTGAATTGGGCTGGGCGCTCCTTTTTGCTTGTGCAGTTATTTCTTCTCCTGCTGGCCGCTTTTCTGTGTACACAGTTTTTCATAATTGATTAAGGTGAGAAACAAAAAAAATTGCAATCGTGTATGTGTGTGTTTCAATCTTTAGTTTTTTTTTCATGAAAGATAATAGGTAGATAAATAGAGTCTTGCTTATATTATGAGCAGTAGACCCAATTTTGAAAACGAAATCTCAAACCATGCACGTTGTTACTAATTTATACATATAACTTTTAATTATTGAAAGGTGCAAGTGGATGCATGCTTTGCTTTTGAGCTATTCGAACCAATTTTTGTAAAAACATTAATTCCAACCGAAGTGGGTTTTTACTAGTTTGGTTGAGTATATGTCAATGCTGAATAAAAGTAAGTTATGGAAGCATTTAACGTTTAAAATTAAGTAGAAAACCAAATAAGTAAACAGAAGATAAAGAGAAATTGGAATTTGAAATAACACACTCAAAACAATTAAATTTACTGACTAGAACCTATCTAGAATGATTTGAATCAGAAATCATTCGAACCCGAAAGCAAAAGAACTAGAAAACCCTCCCGATTGATTTTAAGCAAAACTGATCTGAAAGACAATGACCTAGAACTGGAACTAAATATAAAAAGGAATATCCCGAAAAACAAAACCTAAAATGACTTAATATGTCCACCTCTTTGACTTCTCAATGTAAGAATAAAACTCACCTATTTTCATGCCATTGGAGGAAGAATAAGATGGACATTTCTGTTTTTCTCTTCTCGAAAAGGAACCATATGAACTGTAGACAGATTGAAGTTACAAATTAATTATAATCCGATCACTGTATATGAAGAAAATGCACTTGTTCTTAATATTCTTTAGTATACAATTATATATAATTATAATTATATATATATATACATGGATATAATTTTGACTGAGTGTATCTTTTTCATCTGGGGATGGATAACTCTAATTTCATGATTTTTCTGTCATGTGATATAAAGGTTGACATGAGCTACTTCAACTCAATCGAAGTTAGTAATACCTACTTGAAGAGAGCATAGATATATGATTGTAAATTTGCAATTATAAGGCTTTTTCTCTGTTTAATATTTTCCTTCTCTCATATATAATTATATCATGCCCAGTAGAGAAGAAGGTGTGAATCTTCTATTTTGTTAGCTTCTAGGATATCTACCCAGGCCCATGAGCTCGATTCAATTTGGGTCGAGTTTGCCATGAATTTTTTGGGTTTGAATCAACTCCATTAATATTAATAAATAATATATCTTTAATATTAAAATAAAAAATATATTTAAATTATTAAAATATTAATATTAACTTAATATTATATTTTCTAAAAATAAAATAACTAAATGCAAACTTTATGAAACTTAAACTTAACATTTAACGGGAGATATTTAATACTGTGACTCGATTCATAAACACCTCTATTAGTATTATAATTTGAATAAGAAAACAAATATACACCAGAGAAAAATATACTACCAATCATAAGTTTCAATTTTTTTTCTATTTCATTTCTTTTTTTTTACCTTTTTTAAGAAAATAATTAAATAGCTATCTAGTTGTTATATATATATATATTCAAACATGCATATGTTATGTATAGCTATCTAGCTAAGCTGGAAATCACTGTCAAAAATTTTGATTGTGTTTCATTTGAGAGGTGTGGCATATGGAGCTGTGAACTCAAAAGCCACTTTCAACCTCAAAATATACCAAAGGGTGTCTCAAACTTGGAATAACTGGAGTACTCCAACTCAACATGAATCTATTTAGAACTTACCAGAACCCGACATGATAGGAATTGAAAAAATAACACCAACCCACATTTCCAATTAGTTGTATTGGTAGACGACTCCATTTTTGGATTAATCCTTCTTTTAAAGCATATAATTAAATTGAAGATAGGTACGACTCGCATGACATGATCGGTTTGACTTTTTTTTTAAAATGTGATTTTATTAACACTAAGTCACCATGTCATTTGAAATCTTTAACTGTTTGTTAAAAACTTCTAGTGGCACAAGACCTCTAACTTGTGCAAAATAAAAAACATATACAATTGCATGGGAAAACTGCTTCACAAATGTGAATATCAATTTCCTTCCCAAACCTAAGCAAAGGAAACAAAAGAAAGCTCTCTACCCTCTACCTAAAAACCTGCTCTGTATAGAGAAACAACATACACTCAAAAATTTGTCAAGCACATCTTCTCTAACCCATAATCCCAAGTTCAACCAAATTGTCATATGTCAAAACAACCCCTTTTCTAACCAAAAAACAAAAACGAAAGAAAACATGCAATGGAGAATCCAATCAAGAACCCAAACCAAATAAAAAATGTTGCTTCAAACGTAATTTTTTTTTTAAAAAAATATTATCAGTCGGACTTGAGCTTGAATTGTCTTAAAACGTAATTTAAAAAAAAATCAAATTTCAACAAAAACCACATGAAAATAAATAATTGATACAATAAATTTGATTTTTTTTGGTCTCTTGTCCGAATTGGACCTTTTTAATAAGCCTAAAAAATGTTTCTACTAGTTTTTTAATGGCATTTTCTACTAAGTGCCTGTTTGATTTTTTTTTTTATTAGCTTATCTATCTCATAAAAACAGATTTCAAATCAAATAAGATTTTTGAGAAACTTTTAAAAAATAACTTATTTATAAAGAATAAATTTTAAAAAAAAAACTTAAAGAAAAACTCCAAATAAGAGTTTTCTCTTCTCTTCGCTCAAAAACATTTAAGCTTTTTAGAAAATACCTCTTTCTCTCAATCAATCTCCCTATTCTCTCCCTTATTCTGCAAATCATCCTTCTCCAACGTAAAATCACTATTTCCATCTCCTTTATCTCTCTTTACAAAAACTACTAGAAAAAAAAATAGAAGACCTAACAATAGATTTGTAAAATTTAAGATTTTTTTATTTTTACAAAGATTAAAAGAAAAGAAAACTCAAAATTTAAAGCTACAATCAGATACTATTTAAAAGTTTTCTCTCTTCTTCATCAAAATATTTAATATTATTACTACTATACAAGTTTAAGAATTATTTCGTTTCTTTATAAATTTCTTTGATTTAATATCTAAAATCGTATATAAGTATTCTTATTATACTTTGACTTATTAGGTGATTAAAGATTATATGAATATCCGTTATGATAATTTTAATCAAAATTAGAGCATATATAATTTATTTTACTAAACGGTTTACCAAATAATTTTAACTTAATTTTAAAAGCTATTATTTTTCATAAGAACTTTATAATAACTTGTAAATGAAAAATAACTACACCAAACAGACTCTAAATTTAACATTCAAATTAATTAATAAATTAAAATGACCCACAGCGTTCAAGTTAAATACCAACAATTCAATTAAGTGCAACATAAGAATTTAAATAAGCTACTAATAACCTAAGCAAAAATTAATCGCTACAAAACTCTTACAAGCACAAAATAAATATACTGCTAGTAAAAATATTATTATTTATAGTATATATATATATATATATATCAAAATATTATAAACCTTATATAATACTTGTTATTACTAAAATTCAGTTTTCAGTTTGGTCTCTTTTTTAAAAACTTTAAAAACCAAATTGAAATCAAAGCTTTCAATTCTCTAAACCAAACCAAATAATAAGCCACGGAGGAGCTAGGAAAAGAAATCATGGGGTGGAAGTCAAGTAATTTAAGGCTTATGATATGAGTAAAATCTTTTTGCTCTCATTGTTTTCATTGAAACATCAAGCTGAAGCGAATTAAGCTGGGGATGGGTTTTCTGTATAGGGAGAAATGGTTGCAAGTTGGGATTCGGGTTGTTAGGTCAACTACTAAAGAAGGCGGAGTTGCTGGAATAATTGATCAGATTGAAATGGCTTTGCATTTTTCTTCTAACCTTTGCGCTTCTTTACATTCTTGTTCATCTCTAATTACTTCCACCTGACAGCATGCCTGCAGCCTCCTTCTCTTCTGGGGCAAGAAAGCAAAGACGGGCGTCAGTCAGGAACAAAATTAACAATAATCCAAATGAACAACAGCATCGATATAATAATAATAGTAGTAGTAGTAGTCGGGGTATGAAAGAGAAATTAAATTATGAACGAATAGGGTTCTTGAAGCACCCTTTGCTTGATCTGCGATGATTGTGTTTTAACAATTGTGAGAGGAGACTGATTTACGTTTACTGCCATTGCTGTGAATTTTTGAGTTTCTTCTTGTACGGAACAGAGAGTTTTATTATAAGAGGTGTGGATAGTTGTATATATAGAGGACGTCACGATTCATAACGGGGTTTTTATTTTATTAAAGTTCTTGTATCATGTAGACAAATAGTAAGATCATTAGCTGAATTTTAAGGACGTGTTTCTATTTTAAAATTAATTGATAATAACTCGAGAGATTTTTATTATATTAAATTAATTATAGTCCCATGTCAATTTAAATTGAGAGTTTTAAGGGTATCTAAATATAACAAGGGTCTCCCCATTTATTACCAATTGGTTTTAAGTTAGATATTAGTCCTAAAACTTCAACATGGTATTAATATAAGTGTTACCCACTCGTTGACCCCTTCGTAGGTTTTACTTTTATTGATTTATGTCATGTGATAAGTACGTAATCTTTTCATGTAAAGAAAAGTATCAAAGTGATAATGTTTCATTTCTATGAATATAGAGTTATCTTGATGATATAATATATAATAAGGGCATCTACATCTATTATCAATTGATTTTAGATTAAATGTTCGTTTTGAAAATTTAAAATGGTATCAAAGTTAAGCGTTGTCCCTATTCGTTGGCCTTAATGTGTGTCTCCCTTCGATTGATTTATTCCACGTGATAGGTTTGTGATCTTTCTAAGTGAAAGAGAGTAATAAAATAATGATAGTCCCACATCTATTAAATTGGAGTATCTGAATATATAAATAAAACAAGAGTCTCTTCATTTATTGCTAATTGATTTTTGATTAAATGTTTATCTAAAATTTAATAAAAATTTAACATGTTATTAAATTGGATGTATTTCCACCTATTGCCAATTGATTTTTGGTTAGATGCTTATCTTAAAAATTCGTGATAGGTTATAGTGATCCTTTTATGTAAGGAGAAGTATTAAAAAGGTGATAATCACAAATATTTTGGACATATAAATATAAATCACAAATATTTTGGACATATAAATATAACAAGGGCCTATCCACTTATTACAATTGATTTTAAGTTGGATACTTGTCTTAAAAATTCAAAATGATATCAAAGCAGGCATTATTCTTTGGCTCTTCCATGGATCCCTCCTCTGTTAATTCATGTCACGTGATTGCTCTAGTACGATACTAAATTTTTATTAAATTTTAGATGGACCTCCAACCTAAAACCAATTTGCAATAGATCATGGACCATTGTTATGTTTATACGTCCAATACACCTCCCAATATAACTAATATGGGATTATAACCACTTTAAAACTTCCCTTCATGTGTAAGGACCATAAACCTATCACGTGGCATGAATTTACAAAAGAGAAACTCACAGATGGGCCAATAAATAAGGGAACACATGCTCTAATTTCTTGTTAAATTTTTAGGACAAACGTCTAAATTAAAATTAATTTGTAATAAGTAAAGTAGGCATGTTATATTTGTATGATAAGGTACCCCAATTTAAGAGATGTGAGACTATCACCACTTTAATGCTCTCGTATTATTGAAGAGGTGAGAATTGAGAAAAGAAATCTTACATCTGTTAAATTAAGCTTATACATATAATTATAACAAGGGCCCCTATTCCTTGTCCCTTCCATAGATTCTCTTTTCATTGATTTATGTCAAATGATAAGTCCGTGGTCTCTACACATGAGGAGAAACATTGGAGTGGTGACAAAAAAAATTCAATCAATTAAATTTAAATAATTTTAAGAACTTAAATATAACAAAAGTCTTTCCACTTATTATTAATTTATTTTAGATTAGATGTTTATCGTAAAGTTCACATGGTCATTGATCATCAATCTTTTCAAAATATAATAATAAGTTGATAAAATAAAATCTAATGAGAAAATTGTGAGAAATGGTCAATCTCATAAAACCATTTCAAAAATAATCCCTAACTATTATTTTTATCCAATTTTTGTTATGACTTGACAAAAATTCCCTTGAAGTCGTTTCGAACAAATTAAACCATTTATCAAAACTTCCCTTCTTAATTTCTTTCTCTCGTCATCCAATTCTCTCTAATTTTATAGATTTCTCTCTCTCGTATTCATTTGTTATGCTCTCGATTTTCTTTCTCCCGCTATCCAGCTCTAGTTAATTTTACTACCATTGCCATCTCTCTCTGTTTATTTTTCATCATATCGTCGTCAATCTACAGATCAAAGAATAAAAATGACATCAATGTATATTCTTAAGTTTATTGGTTTACATTCACAGAACTCTAAAGTTGATGGGTTGAAGTTGCAAGTGAAATTTGTAAATTAGAACATTGTTCAGAGTTATTACATGTTATGCCTATATGTAGCAACTCTATTGCACTTGACGTGTAACAAATCTATTACATATGATATGGTTTAAACATAGCATGTAACTTTATCTCTATCTATATATTTCACTAGGACATAAACACTTAGAGTTAAATATCTTAAATATGATGTTTAACTTGGTTTCTATATTTGTATTTCACTATGACACAAACTCTTAGATTTAAATACTTTAAATATGACGTGTAACAATTTTTTTTTTCAACATGACATGTAATAATTATTTTTGAATATGACATGTAACACAAATATTTTTTAAATATGGCGTTTAACTTGGTTTCTATATTTGCATTTCATTAGAATATAAACTCTTGGAGTTAAACACTTTAAATATGACATATTACAATTTTTTTTTTCAACATGATGTGTAACTTAGTCTCTATCTTTGTATTGCATAAGGACACAAACTCTTAGAGTTAAACACTTTAAACACAGAATATAATAACTTTTTTTTTCAACATGACACGTAAGAATATGTTTTTGTCAACATAGCGTGTAACTTGGTCTCTATATTTGTATTTTACTAAAATATAAACTCTTAAAGTTAAACAACTGGTATGTAACAATTTTTTTTTAACATGACATGTAACAACATTGTTTTGAACATAGCATGTAATTTGATTTCTATTTTTGTATTTCACTAAAACATGAACTCTTAGAGTTAAACACCTTAAATATGAAGTGTAATAATTTTTTTTTTCAACATGGTATGTAAAAATATTTTTTTAATATGGTTTGTAATTTAATCTCTATCTTTGTATTTCACTCAAATATAAACTTTTAGAGTTAAATACCTTAAACTGACGTATAACAACATTTTTTTCAACACGTGCTTTTGATATGAGGAAACTTCATTAAAGATAATTTTATCTAAAAATCTTTTATCTTAATTAAAAATTATTTTTAAAAATACCTTATTTTTTAGGACAAAAAAAATCACCCCAAATCTAATTTTTATATTTAAATTCTAATACAAAAGCCCAGAGAAAGTCGAATTTATGAGTTGGTGTCCAGACCTAAGCATGATTTTTGCTTAATTAGTTAAAAATTCATTCAATTGAATTTTGTGACCCTCAGCAATTTGGTTCACCAGTGAGAAATGAATTGCAATGTTAAAAAAAAATAAAAGAATTGACTAAAAGAAGGGGTGGGTAGCTCGTATAGAATAAGCAAGCAAATTTGAAGAAGAAACAATAATTCAATTAAAAACTGGGGGAATAAGAACAAAGGAGTGGGTAGTTGGCTCCTGTGGACTAAGCCAGCAAATTTGAAGATGAAACAATAATTCATTAAAAATTGGGGGAATAAGAACAAAGAAATGGGTAGGTACGTACTAGGGTAAAAGATAATATTTCATTTATTAAAAAAGGAAATGAACTATGTGAAGGAAAATCATATTTGCTGTTTTTGTCTCTTAAGTTTTTAACTAAATTTCCTAGTTGGAATTTCATTCATAGGGGAGAAAATTGTTAAAATAAATAAATAATTATTATTTAAGACTCGACGTGACTCGGGCTGTCCTTGTACAACTCTAAGAAAAAACTTGGACTAGCTCCGGTAGCCCACACTGTCAATGCAACAGATGGGGTTTACAATATAGAGCCGAAAAACACACGTCCAGCTTGTTGAGGTAAGCAAATTACCTGATTGGCTAGACTGAATTGGTCATGCACGAATTTAGCCTTATCTAATCTGATGCAATCCGTGACGCACACAAACCCAATATTTTTCCCTTCCAATTACCCTTCAATTCTATTTCTCCCCCAACAAATTTTTTGATCTTATCTTTTGAGGCAGTCTCATCAAATCCAGATGGATATGACCAGTCAATTGACATTGGCATGATCAACGAGACCGCTGCCTCTAACGATTCATCGCACGACAGTTTAACGAGTCTGCCGAGAATCGTTCCACTGCTCGCGACGATTGGCAAATCATAAAAAGGATTCTCAAATTGGAAGACACAGGATTTCTAATCTTTACACATTTTTTTTATTACAATTTGAAAACATTTAGATCTTAATGAAGCATCATATGAAAGTGATTGCTTACCAGAAACCATGCTTTCCCTATTAATATTTTTATTATTTTTCTTTCTTGTGCTGCAGGGTAATGCATTAAACTAAACCAAATTGTAAGTAACAATCATTAATAATTTTATACTATAAGGCAAATACCTACATAAGTCCACAGAACTCTTGAGTGTTCCGCACGATATTGGCATCGAGATAACCATATCTACAAAAAATAAAAGACGCCAAGACAATCATGTAAAATGTTGATGGATATTCAGTACTTATACCATAGAATCAACCTCGTTAGGGTTGCCTTGTACAAACTCAAATTGGCATTAGCACATCCCTAATCGCTAGTAGAATTACATTCCTGAAAATATTTATGTCAAGAGAACGCAATTCAAATTCATTTATAAAATATTTTAATTTTATTTTATCAGATCAAATTAATAATATTGAATACCCATTTATAATCTATTAGCACTGTTTTCTATTGTTGTTAGAGTTAAGTTCACAAAAATATTCATCTTGAGAGAAAATTATCCTAATTTTTTTATAAGATATTTTAATTTTACTTAATTGAGTTAAGTAAAAACCAAATAGCATGTTTCATCGAATAGTGTCCAATACTTATTTATAAAGGTACTATCTATCATCATCTTTAATCATCATTAGATGATTAAAGAAAATATTCATGTAAGCTAAAGATGATCTGAACTCATTTCTAGAGTATTTTAATCCTAATTAATTTGATCAAATATTATTTGACACTCATTGCAAGGTACTATCACCATCCCCAATCACCCTAAGGGTGCTAGACACACGAATAGATCAAGTCGGAATAACTGCACAACAAGGATGCATTTCCCATGACCTTTTTTTTTTTTTTAATGTGGGTGCTGCAGAAAAATGCAGCCATTAACCTGTTAATGGCGGATGTGTTGGAGTTGCTTTTTCCTAGAATTGAAGATTGTTAATTTTCTTTAGGGCTTTTGCCCCGTTGCTGATCGAAAAAAAGGAAATAAACAAAAGAAAGGCTTTAAAACCTACCTAACAAAACCTAAACCACTATCAAACAAGATATTCAAATCAAAAGGTAGAGGGTCATAAAGTCAGAAAAGAGTACCTATTTGCTTTCTTTAGCATGTCAGTTTCGCACATTGTGGGCTTTGAGTATGCACCGTGTCGCATGTCAGCCTGGGAGAGGTTTGAGTCCACCTTATCAGTTCACTTCTTCCCCGCCTGGCTTGAAGAAACTGTTAGCCTATAATCTGCTGTAATCTTCTAGTGGCTAAAATCAAATTGTCATTTTCAAATATATATATATATATATAAATGTCTGTATGCATGCTTAATGTAAAGTTCATTTTGAATCCAAATCCTCTGTCCCATCTCTTGTCCCTTATTATGTTTCACTTCTCATAAATTATCAATTGTCTATTTTTTAACTACTGATTAATACATGTTTAATTTTAATTTTTTCCCTTCTTTCTCTCTCATATTTTTCTCCCCTTTCTCTATCTTCCATATCCCAATCTTAGAGCATGTTTGACCTGTTTTTTTTTTTTTTTACTTAAAAACTATTATAAAGCTTTTATAAAAAATAATAACTTTTAAAATTAAGTTAAAGTTGTTTGGTAAATTTATTTTTTATAAACTTTTTTTATAAATAAGCTATTTAGTAAAAGAACTTATATAAATTTTAATTTTGATTAAAATTACTATAAAGAGTATTTAATAAATTAGGAAAAGAATTGAATCAAACAAAAAAAGATGAGTGTGAAAAAAGATAATTTTTCTTATAATATTATGAATTGCTTAAAGATAAAAGAAGAATATAAAAATAATATTTGTTGTTATTTTTCAAAGATTGGCTTAAAATTTGTGACATTTAGAGTTGAACAAAATTGATGTTACGAACAATAATTGACTTTTTGACGAATTATTTCAGTTATAATCAACAAATATTATATACACCAGAAAGAAGTTAAGAACAAATAAACATCACATAATTATCATATTTAACAATAAATTGAGAAATATTAAACAATAAAAAGAGTTTTCAAAGCAAAAAAAAGAACGATAGAAAATAAAATGAAAAACAAAATAAAAAGAAAAAGAAGAAATAGTACTTAAACGTAGTTTTGAATTTTAGATTTTTTTTTAAATTTTTGTAAGAACAAAAAAAAAACTGAAAGGATGATGATTTACAGAGGGGGAGAGAAGAAGGAGATCGATGAGGAGGGAGGTAAGAAGTATTTTTTGAGAAAGGATTTTTTTGAAAAAAAAAAAACTCTCCTAAAAACCTAATGTATTTTTTTTAAAAGAATAAGAGAATAGAAAGCTTTTATTTGAAACCTTTTTTTAAGTTCTTTATTTAAAAAATTTTACTCTTTAAAAAAATTTTTAAAAGTTTCTTACAAAATACTATTTAATTCAATTTTTACTTTTAAAAAATAAATAAGCTAAAAATAATCTAGATCAAATAGGTACTAAACCGATCTCCGGTGATGAAACTCCCGCTTCAGCAGCCTCCTCTACCCACTCCTTGCTGTGATCCTCACCCCGATCGTCCTAATCACCCGATGGGACAACTACCAACTCCTTTTTCTTGAAAGCCAACTACCCTGTAATTGTGGACGTTCACTCCAAGAAATTTTATAACTCACAATAGGCATATCTTAAACAATGCAACTTTGCCTATTTTTAAATTCTGTAAGAAGCTAAAGCAGACACTGAAATAACATATGAAATATTTGTCTAGAAAAGGTTGATTCTAACAGCTTTGACCAGAGGCCAACTATCTTGGTCACCGATGACGATGGAATTACGCACCAGACTTGAAAGCCGTGATTCATCTGCTTTCCCTGCTGGAACAACAACATATGGAGAAGACTACAACAAGAAGTAAAAGAAGAAAGAAGTTTACTTTACCATCTGCCAGTAGAGAAAGAAGAAAAAAATCAGAAATAAATATAGAAATGTGGAAATTTATGAAAGATGAGTCATAAAATGGGGACAGAGGATTTGAATTGGTTAAAAATTCCTTTTTAATTTTTTACCAAGGCGCCATCGAACTCATTAGATAAATGCTTGAGAAAATCAAGCAAACGTAAGTCTTGCATATAGATGCCTTCAGGCATCTCTAAGAGACCGCCCCAACAAAGCTATACCGTACAAAGAAGTCTTTAACCTCCAATATGTTATGTACTAATTCCAGCAGAGATACAAAATGCTGATGAAGTCTTTAACCTCCAACAATGGCAGAAGACTTGTTACAGCAGAGTACCGGCCTCATGTAACATCATTCACTACCAGAATATCATTGTTTCTCAGCAGAAGAACATAATGAATTATCCTGCTATTTACCATCCCTGCAAAATTGAGGTCAACCAGAAGAATATAAACACGCCTCTTACAAAACAATTATAAGTAGTTGAAAGATTGTAGCCCAGGAGCACGTTAAACTAATCCCATACACCGAAGCACGTTCCCTGATATGGATATCCACGTATTCATCTTTTTCATTTTTTTTTAATTCATTTGAAAGGAAACACTTCAAACTGTTTATCTAAGCTTCAAAATGGAAAAAGATCATAACATGAGGGTAAGGATGGGCAGGGTTTGGTCGGAAAATTTTGTACTAGTGAAGAACATATAATTATGATCATAAAAGGTTATATTTCTGCTTTCAACCGATCAAAATTATAATGTATTATATAGATGGCTTCGCCTCAATTTTGACCAAGCATATGTACCAGATCTCGGGTAGAGACAATCCCCATATAAAAATCGAATGCCGTCACTCCAACCAGGGTTGCCGCTGTAGCTGCCGGCAACCCCGAAACTTAATTGCCAGGATAGAAAGGCCTTATTCAGAGCGGTATAGCTTAAAATACCCACCTGTAGACGCCAATCTTCAACCAATTAACACCACAGCTTCAACGCTTTTTTTTTTTTGAAAAGTAGGTTTTATTGATCACCTCTTCGACATGCCACTTCAAGTCTTAAGCTTGACTGCAAAAGACTCTCATGGCATAAGCGATGGTGAGAGGAGTGAAGTCTGTACAATTACGCAGAGAAGGCGGCAACCATGTCTAATTGGTGGCTTCACTAAGTAAGGCCTAAAAACCACAGCTTCAACGCTTAATTTTCATAAGATAACTTTTTCTCCCTTGTTTGCTGTGTAAACAAGATTGACACCAAAAAATCAAAGGGAAATCTCACAATCTAGCAAGAATTTCAGGGACAGAGAAAGAGAGAGGGGTAGAGGATCATACCGAGCTACTCTTAATTTATAAATTTGAGAAGTTATTTACAAGCCTCTTATTTTGACTAAGAGCAAGTGATGCTTGCTTTTTTAAAAAAAAAATAAAAAGTGACGCTTTTACCCGTTGGCAATAGAAGTTGTGGGACCAGCATTTTTGCTCCTAACAAAAGAGGACGTGAACATAACAAAACCAGGCTTGAAGCCATGGAGCACATGATAGTACTTAAAATGTACAAGTGACACATCACACACGTTAACCAAATATGTCACCCCAGATATTGAACATATTAACCAAAGACTTTTAGATGGCATGAAAATTCTAGGTTTGGAGCTTCGAGTCCCTGTACATATTAGTCAAAGCTCGTTTAAGTTTTAAAATTGAAACAAAGCACACGCGGTCCCATGGTCCATATACCGCAACAAAAGCAAACATAAACTTCATACAACCCAACTCTCAAGCCTCTAGCACTGCGGCACTTATTAACTGCATTCCAAATAAGGTCATTCACTTATTCTCCGATTCAAAGGAGACCCAGCTTGAGCATCAGAAAAGCTTCAATTTCCTTCATTTTCAGAAGCTCATTCATTCCCGTAAGCAGGATATCCATCACCTCATTCCTTCTCATAATCATCTGCGCAAATTCTGCCTCGGTCAGATTAGCTGCTTTTTGTGCTGCCATTAGCGACTCAGCCGAGTCCCTCATTTGCACTTTCAGCTTTACCAAATAGGTTTTCGTCAGCTTAACCTGCTGCGGCCTGGATTGGAGGCACAGCTTCTTTCCAACGACTTTGGGGCTGCTCCCGTTAATTTGTTTGCAGCGGCCTGCAAATAAATTTGAGTTAGACAGAAGAAATAATTGCTTCAGTAAAGAATAGTGTTAACGAATATTTAAACAAAAAATTTGTATAAACTTGATGGATTTGTATGATAAATTGTTAAACACTGAACAATTACTACTTTATTGGGTTTTTTGTTACCAAAATAAAAAGAAGCAGGCCTTTGTCTTGCTGAGCCAAAAAAATACAAATAGGAGATATACAGCATCGATTGACCATGTTTAGTAGGTAGCCTAGTACCCCAAAAATTAATATTAATTTTTAACTATAAATAAAGTATCCACAAAACTCAAAATTTATTAGTCATTCTTGAGAGAAGACAAAGACATCAAAATTATTCTCGGCACCAAGACCATGCTATTTTCCCCCTCAAGGATGTGACCTGCTGTTTGTTCCTTATCAAAGTTATCTTTTACGATTAATTAAAAACTCAAAGAGATATTTATTTAATTAAGGGGCATTACGGCGTATATATATTATTTAGAAGTTTGTAATTTGACTTTTTGAAAATTAAAGATAAAATTGGAAATGTTATTTATAAAATTACAAATGTATAATATTTATAAAAATTCTTAAACAATTCACAAAAATTTAAATTAGTATTTATGTTTTTATTATGTTTAATCACTTTTTTATATTTTTATTTTAAGTTAAATGAGCTTTTATAACTAATCATTGACTAAATATCTTTAGTCGAAATACTACATATAATTTTATATCACATGATACTGGTGTGACATACTGACATGTTATAGTGGATGATTACGTAACATATTGATGCACTATGATGATATAGTCATATGATACATTCATCTATCTCAATACTACATTCGTGTCACGTAGATAAAAAAATGATAAATTTGTTAATTATAAGAATTTATTTAACTAAAAATTAAAGTAAATGAGTTTAATTGTAAGTTATAAAAGAATAAAAATTTATTTAAAAATTTTAAATAATTTAAAAAGTTTCAAAACAATATAAAATTTAAAATGTTCATCACAAAGTTGAACCATATCAAATCTAGGAATTTAATCCCCAATATCATCAATTTCTTAAGGTGTTTGAGGAAGAAATTAGTCTTACCGAGACTGCCGGTTTCCGTGCTTGAAAATGAAGAGTTCTTCCTGCCATGGTTCCCGTATGACCTGAAAGCAGATTGGAGTCATAGAAATGCAATCAATGTAGAAAAAATACACGTTTTTATTTTCTTCAATTAATTTAAGAAAAATAATCATAAAAATAGGTAGTTTATGCTGTAATTGCTTGTGATTTTTTGTAAAAATTAATTAAGTATGATCCGTGTTGTAAACTAACAATTCCTTTTCCATTTAAACTAAGATTTCTTTTAGAATTCAATTTAAATTAAGATATTCAACTCATTGGTTACTAGTTGCTAGAGTGGTGCCCTGCTTTTAGTGGGTGTCGATTTTTTTAATCAAGGAACAATAATTCTTTATATATACAACTAAAGTAAATCAATAAAGCAAAAAAATAAACCAAACTAAATCAAATCTGAAACATTGAGTAAACAACTAAATCAAAACAAATAACCAACCAAACTAACCTACGAAGCAAAAGCTAAAGTTAAAATTTAAAAAATCAATAACAACACCACACCAAAGGACAAGAAAAAAGAAAAAAATACAAATCAAAATACAAAAAAGTAAAGAAATAAAAAAACAACACCTCAACAAATCAAAGAGCAACAACAAACACCAAAAAAAACAAAACAAAACAAAATAAAAAAATGCAATGGAAAAAGAGCAGAAGAAGATGAAATCAAGAAAAAAATGTGAGAGGGTAGAGAGACCGAGGCAGGAAAAAATGTAGAAGCTCGGTAATTAAAAAGACCAAAATAACATATAAATATATTAAAAATCGGAAAATGCCCTTAAGACAAAGGAAAAATTGATATTGAAAAGATAAAAATAGTTTTAAAAAACTCACAATCTTAAAGAGGCCATCCTATAAAAACTAAAAAAAAAAAAAAACCTATAATGGGCCCAATTGAATGACACTTCAATTGAAATAATCCGAATTTGTAATCACTTTTAATATAGATTAATTAGTGATCATATCCCTGCAAAAGAAAAGTAGTGATCATATACGTTGTATGTAGTATTTGTATTTGAATATATTTTCAGCAAAATTTTTTAAATATAAAACTAAAAACATAAATAATTGAACTTTTTTTTAGAAGTACAAATAATTAAACTTTAATTAATTAATAAATGATTTAAGAATATTTAAAATATATTAACATCGACAAATAGTTCAAAAATTTGCTCGAGTGTAACAACCCAATACAAATAATAGTATTTTAACAGTACCATACAAAATACAATATTTAAAGAAATTAAAGAGATGAATATCATGATATTATATATTAATCCTTAAGATATCTTCAATAGAATATCTTATGGTTAAAATTTAAATTTAAATTTTGAGATTTTAGTTCAAACTTTAAATTAAGAAGTGAAATTAATAGACCGAAAAGATTACTTCTTATTATGTAAATTAGAATCACGAATAAAAAGAAATTCAAAATATATAATATACTTATTAATTACATGAAGCAAATGAAATAGAACAGCAAATATAAGAAGATTGGATCAAACTAACGGGTGGAATGGGATGCTTAAACTTAGCACGTAGAGATCTCACTCATTCCTTATTCGTTAATTCCTTGCTGTTGAGACAATGACTCGTTTATAGTTTATAAAAAAAAATATTTTGCATTAAAAAAATAAAAAGGAAAATTTAATGGCTTGGGATGGGAGTAGGGACACGAGGAGCATTCCTCTGGCTTTGTGGAATTTGGCGGCGAAGATGACCGTCCATTTCTGATTCCACTCGGCCGGCGGGGATCGATCAAAGTTCTCTAGGGAGACAAGTCCGGAGATTTCGGTTTAAAACACCAAAAACCCAAAACTCTCCCATCTGGATTTCACAGTGAGGCCACAGCTCCACATGTTTTGGTTTCGCATGACCCAAAAGAACCAAAAAGAAAAAAAAACAAAGTAAATATGGCTAACTCTGTTTTTGCAGTTTTTCCCAGACTAACCTTTTCCGTGGCTTGCCTCTTTTCAGCGTTTTCATATCTTCTCTTTTCTGGGGAAAGAATGAACAGAGATGTGTAAAACTTACAAAGAATTCATTTGTATAGGAAATGGAATTCAACAAATTTTATAACGAACGCGGGTTTTTTTTTTTTTTTTTAACGTGAAGATGGGATTTGTCTCGCATGAATATGTCATATCGAAGCTTCTGTGCTGCTGAGACTTGAATTTACTTTCGGCAAGTCAGTAATCAGACTTTTAAGTCATCCATTTGCGGCTAGTAAGTGATACTATCTTAGGGCTATCTTATTAGTTTTTTTTTTTCAATATAGGTATTTTTACCTCTTTTTATTTTTAACTTAAACACAATAATGATTATTTGGAAACTAATACTAAAAATATAATTAAATAAAGTTATATATACTCACAATAAACATTATTTCAAGATCAATTGAAAATGTTCAACTACATGACCATCCACACTTTTTCGGGCTAGAATAAATTTTCAAATGTCATTTAATTCGTGCATTGAAGGTAGGAATAGAGATTTAGAGGTCACAAAATCGTTTTACTATACTTTTACATCTATAAAAAAAGGGAAATAAGCCTAATTAAGCTTATAAGAAGGAGTGTGAATTACTTTAAATGTAGATTAAAAATAAAGGACATGGCCACTTTCTGAAAACCGTAGTAGATCTTTTTGTTCGCATTACAATAACTATATATTATCATTAGAATCTAATATTATTGAAATTAACTTCTCAACAGATTTTAAATGATAATTTTTATGAATTATACTTGTTAATTTTTTTTTGGACTTGAGAGAATGGGATTCAATCTCTACTCTTTAAGTAGAAAAATCTTACACCAATTAATAAATTAAATATTCGAGTGTGAATTATATTTGCTAATTAACCTAATCAATTTTTTTTTGTAAGAGTACTTAAGTACCATCTTATTGCCGCTATCAAATTAGATTATTGTTTTATTTTATCTAAAAATTATGATTCGTTGTATAGTTGTATAGTTGTAATTATTGAATGTGAAAAAAAAAAAGGAGCAAATTGTTATATTATATTTCTATAATAATCGTCCTCATTTCTTTTCACATGTACATGGAAAAATAATGATAAAAAGTAAAAAAGTGGAAACTGCCAAGAAGGAGGGAGCAGGGGCCTCGAGGAGGCTACCAGAGTTATCGATAAGCGAGGAGGTGCGTGTGGGGCCTGAGTCTGGAATTTTGTTTTGGTGAAAACTGAAAAGGTCGGTCTTGACTCTTGACTTTTGATTCTTTGATTGTAAAGTTCAGAATTAAGTTAACTTAGGGTTTTCATCTAAAAGTAAAAATAAAATTCAAGTAGCAAAGTGAATCCAACTATATATGGAATTTTGATTTTTTTGGTGTAGAAAGAGAATCCAACAATCAATTACATTACATTAGATAAAAGTAAGGAAAAAGAGAGAGAAAAAAAAAAAAAAACACCACCACCATCAACAGATTTTGAGTTTTAGGACTTGTTTCACTCTGGCACTACCTATATTTTTTTTTTTTTTTTTGTGGTTTGCTTGTTTGTTGCCTTTGTGGTTTGTGTTGTATAGACATTGAGTTTTGCCTTGGTGTGTAATGATCTTCGTGGGCTGATATTCTGTTGCCTGTGTGGGTTGCTTTTTTTGTTGCTTCTGTTGATTGTTTGTTCAGACATGAGTGTACTTTGGTGTCTTAAGGTGGCTGCTGGTTGCAAAGGAGAGCAGGAGTGGGTTTGGCCCAGGTGCATGGTCTCCTTTTGATCTGTTTTGACTTTGTGGATGGTGGGTTGAGCTATGGCGGGGAGGAGGGTGTTTAAGTAGGCGGGGGTGGTGGGGAGGGTGACAGTGAGGTACCTTGGGGAGAGCTTCATGGGGGTGGAGGTGAGGCTAAGGCCAAATAGAGGAGTGCCAAGGCTGTTTTTTAGGATGACTGCTTATGTTTGGTACGGTTTGGTACGGTTTGGTAGGTTTGTCTAGGTTGTGGTCGTTGGGTTAGGTGGCTAGTGGCTTTGCATCGTAAGGTGGACTGGATTGCAGGTTTTTTACTGCTCACAGGCTGAAGCAGTGGGACTCTCATTGGATAGTGGCTGACCAGAGGAGGTCAGGACTGGTCTTCCAGATGTTGGCCTGAATACGATTTTGTAAGCATGAGAACTTCTTGTTATGATGGGACCAGCTGTCTTGGAGGTCAACCCTTTTGTGTTCATGTAGAATTATGTAGGAATTAAGTTTAATTAGTCTAGAGATAGTGTTAGCCGATCTTTCTTTTGTACAGGGGATATTTACCTCTTTGTTGTGCTGCCGAATACCTTTTTGAACAGCTGACCCTTTTGTAAATGTGCAAGCTTAAGTTTCCTCAAAAGCTAGTCCTTTATGCCAAGAGGAGTCTTTTACCAATATGGTTAAAGACTTGTTATGGCATGCCAATGTTTAGTCCAGTAATAAAATCCAACTTTGAAGAAAAGAAAAAGATAAAAGTAAGGTTTTCAATGGCTCCAACTTGTAGGAATTTTGCAGTTAATTGCTGTAATTGTGGCGTGCTTCTGTATGGGCTTTGGGTTATGTTATTGGTTTATTGTTGTTTCGGACAACAGTTTAAAAATGGCGCTTTTAATTGGTTTATTACAGAAACAAAAGCAAACATAAACTTCATAAAACCCAAGTCAAAGTCTCTAGTACTTCAGCAGTTATTAACCGTACATTAAGCTGAAGTACATTCTAATATTTGGTTCTAATATAAGGTTAATTCACTTATTCTCCCATTCAAAGGAAACCAAGCTTAAGCATCAGGAAAGCTTCAATTCCCTTCATTTTCAAAAACTTATTCTTTCTCCTCATTAGGTTATCCATCAGCCCATTTCTTCTCCTGATGAGCAGTGCGAATTCTGACTCGGTCAGATCAGCTGCTTCTCTTGCTGCCATTAGTGTCTCAGCCGAGTCCCTCATCTGCACTTCCAACTTTGCCAAGTCGGCTTCCATCACCTCAGCCTGCAGGAGCCTGGATTGGAGGCGCAGCTTCTTTCGAACAACTCTGGGGCACTCCCCTTTAACTTGTTTGCAGACGACCGACAATTAAAAATTTGAGTGAGACAGAACATATTTGCTTCGGTAAAGAATTTTAGCTAAGGAATAATTAAAATTAAATAATTACTTTATTGAGTTTTCTATTTCTAAAATAAAAAGGTAAAATATTCTCACTTTTTTAACTTCTAATTATAATTTCACATAATTCCATTATTTTTGAAATAAACACTCATCAGATCTGATATTTTATTGAAATATTTATTTTAAAAATTTTATATAATTATATTTTTAAAATTAATAAAAAGTAAAATTATCCTTTTAATATTATCACATCATCAAACAAATGGAAATGTTAATTATTAATTAACTGTTGAATTTATATATCTTGTAAAAGATTTTTTTTAGAATTCTAAAATTAATAAATTTATATGAAATTATGACTAAAAGTTAAAAGTAAGTATATTTTACTCAAAATAAACTTTCAACTTAAAAAAGGATAAAAAAATTCTTTTGAGATACACATCCTCCATTGCCCATGTTTAGTAGGCAGTTTAGGTACCACAAATATAAATATTTATATTTAACTATAAATAAAGTATCAACAAAACTGGAAGTTTAGTAGTCATTCTTTGAGAGAAGACAAAAGACATCAAAATTATTTTGGGCCTCAAGACCACGCTATTTTCCCCCTCAAGGATGTGACCTGCTGTTTGTTCCTTAACGAAAGTCCTCTTTTACAATTAATTAAAAACTCAAGAGATATTTATTAAATTAAGGATGATTATGGAGTATATATAGAAACAAGTAATCCTTGTAGAAAATATCAATAATTTTTTAGGATGTTGGACGAAGAAATTAATCTTACCGAGCCTGCTGGTTTCCCTGCTCGAAAATGGAAAGTTCTTCCTGCCTTGATTCCCATATGACCTGAAAGCAGATTGGAGTTATAGAAATGCAAATCAATGTAGAAAGCACATGTCTTTTTTATTTTCTTCAATTGATTTGAGAAAAATAATTATAATAATAAGATAGTTTAGGCTTTAACCTCTTGTGATTTATTATAAAAATTAATTAAGTAGGACCCACATTTGAAATTAATAATTTTTTTCCATAAATTCATTTAAATTAAGATTTCAAAGGTGATACTTAATCACAACTCACAAGGCAGTGATGTAATATCAACTCAAATGTAGGGAAACAGGGTTAATACAAAAAAGAAAAAGAAGATCTCACTCCTTCCTTGATTGTTACTGTTGAAGACAATGTCTGCTTTATATTTTATAAAAAAGATGGTATTATATCGCATTAAAAAAGAAAGAAAATGGAAAATTCTATGGCTTGGGATGGGAGTAAGGACGCGACGAACATTCCCCTGGCTTTGCTATTCATAGTGTGAAATTTGGCGGCAAAGATCGCCATCCATTTCTGATTCCAACTTGGCCGGCGGGGATCGATTGAAGTTCTCCAGGGAGACAAGTCCGGTGATTTCGGTTTAATCTTTGTTTAAAGTTTTAACTGAACTTAACCTGATCGGGTTTTGAACTGTTGAAAACACCAAAAACCCAGACCTATCCGACCAGGAGGCCACAGCTCCACAGGTTTTGGTATCACCCAAAAGAATAATAATAATAATAATAATAATAAAGCAATGAACCAAAGTAAACATTGGTTGTTGTCTTTTTGCACTTTTCCTTGGACTAACCTTTTCCCTGCCTTGCCTCTTTGTTCCTCGCTTATCATTTCCATCTCTGATTGCAGTGTTTTCATATCTGATCTTTTCTGGGGAAAGAATAAACGAAGATGTGAGAAATTTACAAGAATTCAACAGTTGAACAAATTTTATAAAGTAAACGGGGATTTTTCAACTACCCTCTGCTTGACGTGCCCTGATTTTGCATGAATCTTTGCAATCCCTCTCGTCATAGAAGCTTTCCAATTAAAACGATGTGCTCTGCTTTTTATAGGCAGAAAGTATGATGACGTTAGCTCATTTTCTTCGAAAAGTAACTTAGGCTCGGGTCGTTATCAATTCCTTGGCATTATAGTATTAGGTTATTATCTCACAATTTATTTTTTTCAACATTCATATTTTTACCTTTTCTAAGTTAAACACAGTATATTTATTTGCAGAGTACTGCTAGTGAAAAAAGTATTAAATATAATTTATATATATATACACACACAACAAACATTATTTCAAGGTCAATTAAAAATGTTCAACTACATGACCATCTACACCTTTTCATATATCGAAGGCAAAAATAATTTTTCAAATGTCATTTAATTGGTGCATTAAAGGTAGAGCCATAGAGGTTTAGAGGTCACAAAACCCCTCTACTATATTTTTATAAAGAAATGTAAATTAAGCCGAACTAAGCTTATAAGGAGGTTAAATTACTTTGTAAATTAAAAATAAGGATATGGCCATATTCTGAATACTATTAGTATATTTTTTCTTTGTTTTCAGTGCACTACAATAACAACATATCATCCTTAGATTCTAATGTCACATTAAAATTAACTTCGCATAAGATTTTGAATAATAATTTTTGTGCAATATATATATATATATATATATATATATATATATATATATATGCTAACTATTGAACAAAGTTTAGATTCTCGTTGTCTCCTTTAATAAGAAAGAACCAAATCAATTTTTTCAAAACGTCAGAGGAAAAAAAACTCCATTATTAGTATATGGCTTAACTCATTCATGTTTTGTCTGTAGTGAAAAGGGCTGCAAAACCAAAGATTTCATGATCTTTGTAATTGCCCTCACTATAAAACAATCTCAACATGGTTTAAAATCAATTAAATACTTATTTGGTGAATTATGAAAATTCGAATTTGGCTTAGTTATATTGTTGCTCTTCTTCTAAGGGCTCATATATAGTCTGTTCCAATCTATTTTTTCTTCTTTTTCTCCCTTAATCTTGTGCAATTATTTACAAAAGAAGGAAAAGTTTAATCATGTGTTATTCTTCTTCTTCTTCTTCTTCTTCTTTTTTTTTTTTTGGGGGGGGGGGGGGGGGGAGAGGTCAGCAAGGAAGAATTTATAAATTAAGAAATGAATCAATGATGTGGATTTATGCTTAGCAACTTGCTTCTTTTTCTTTTTTGGTTTTACTTTTTTTTTATTGGCAGGAAGGAAAATGCATTAGGATAAATTAACCAACAGATTGAAGATTCTAGAACACATTAATCAATGTTGTCAATCCATCGTGTGAATCGTTGAAGGCTTGCATAAATTCTATGAAAATCGAGGTAAAGGTCCATATAACGTGCGATCACTAGCGGTAAGTACCTACAAATGGAGTGACTGCCAACAAAGAGATTATGGTTGGCAGTTGGATTGAGGCTGAAAGCTTGACTTTACCACGAACGGCCTATCATCGCACGATCACTTGCTTCAAGCCTGTAGAAATCTTACGATTGCGGACGAACATCATGGACATTGACATGGTAGGGTCTGGAGAGCGAAAGTTTTGTCTTCATCATAAACAACATGTATCAATGATGAAGTGATGATGGGATCAGATGGAAAATAGCTTACGTTAAACATAAACTTCGTTAAAGAAAAACAAAAAGACAACATACATTATCAATCTATCGCACGAACCCTTACATTAATCGAGCGATGGCTGACAATGATAACAACGACACCATCGAGATTAATGTCGATTGAAAATAAGCCTACGAAAGTGATCAATGCGCAATGATTCATCAATAGTGATATTTTAGTTGACTCAACACTTCCATTTGAAAAGAGAAAGGGCTTCACTTAAGTTTCAGGATTAGTCAAAAGAATTAGGCCTAGCAGTAAGACCAGAATTTTCAGAAACCAGGGAATCATAAATTAGAGAACTTCAAACCTACGCCCTTTGCCAACTTATCGGCCGTTTCTCACATCAGGGGGGAAAAATTCATTCATTTCAGGATTGAATTTGATCTAAGAATAAAATTTTTTCCCTTTGAATATAATCTAAAAAAGATAAGTTATACATAGATATTGTATAGTCTCAAGATCAATAGAAGATATATCATATCCCAGAAATATTTATGGATTAAAGTTTATGAAAAATCAAGGTTTTGAATTCAAGACTAAAATAAGTGTAAAATATAAGTTTCATTTTATGCTTCAGCACATAAGTTTCATTTTATGGTCCAAGCCCTGCCATCGGTCCTAGCTTAAAGACCATGATGGGGCTTACAGGACTGATCGAAATTGCCCACACATTCAAACGGAGACAGCCTCCGGTAAGAAGCAACAACCCCAAATATTAGTGGCAAAAAAAGTGGAAGAAAAAGCTTTGCCTTATCACTTGAAAGTTGAAACACTTAAAAGCTTCAACCTTCAATTTGTAAAACCTTTTTCTTTTTTCTTTTTAGTTATTGATAAATGAATGAAATTAAAAAAAAAAAAGGAAGAGAGAGTGAAACTGAAATCTTTGTAAAACCTTGTTTTTTGGTTATTGATAAATGAATGAAATTTAAAAAAAAAAAGGAAGAGAGAGTAAAACTGAAATTATAGCAGATATCTCACCATATGTATAAAAGAAAGTTGAAAGATTCTAGCGTCTAAATCATCAGCTTCTAGACTCTGATAAAAAAGAAAAAGGAAAAGTAAAGAGAGAGAGAGAGAGAGAGGGGACGACGAAGATGCCACGAAAGAGGGCAAGGGGGTTTCGAGGAAGCTGCAGGAAGGAGGTTTATTTATAGGCGGAGACTCGGAACTCCTAATAAAATATTCTTGTGGAAATAACAAGTTCATCTCAGGGGGGCAAGTTTGGGGAAAACTGAAAAGGTGGGTCTTCATTCTTGACTTTTGATCCGTTAATTTAACAGTGGTTAATGTAAAGGTTTGTGGTTGAATTGGGATCTCCTTGTCCTTTATGTTTTCATCTAAAAAACCATAGAAATAAGGCTATGAATGAGTGCAAGGCCTAACCACCGATTGGGCCAGGTGGAAAATAAAGATGGTTAATTGGTTATGCATGTGAACCAGAGATATCCATAATTTTCTATCTATAGAGTACCGGTGATAATTCTTCTCCCCCCCGCCCCCCCCCCCCCCCCCCCCCCCCCCCCCCACCCCCACTGGTGATAATTTGATGTAGGCCTGCAGCCCGTTCTTTGAATGTCCAAGAACACTTTCAAGATTAGCTCTGTCAATGAAGGCAATATTCTAAGTCTTTGCAGTTTTGCTGCATCAGGACTCAAAGTCTTACTATTTTTTATTTTGAGTTCTAGCTCAAGTTTGCCTGCCCGTGGAACGTTGCTACAATTCCTGATATTAGATGGTTTTTTTTTACATGGGGAAGGTGAAATTCAAAAGGACTAAAGGCATTAATTAGCTTAAATTGGACTAGTAGGTGATACAGACCCATCACTGGATACCCTCCAGAGTTTTAACTGTTTTAGAGATTTAACTAGTTTCATTAGGTGAAAAAACCAGTTACAGTTTCAACTTCTTGTGACTATCATTCAGCCTGGCTGCAGAAAGAAGAAAGAAAGAAGATTTTTTTATATGCATGCCATGCCATGCCATTGGATAAGAATCCATGTGGTCAAAGATTAAATAGAATTTTGCACTGTCTTATTCATGTGTATATTGACAGATTTCAATATTATCAGATCAAATAGCCCATGAAAGCCATATGAATTCCAAGCTGTGATGCCTAGTTGAATGCCCTATAGAATTGAAGAAGCATAGCTGGCATGTTACTATATTTAATTGTAGTAAAGCGGCAAAAGGTTGATTACAATTGCAGCCGGTTGCCCACAGCAGCTTTAGAATTATGCTAATGACAATGAAGTGGCTCATTTTAAATTCATAATCACAGTTAAGAAAGAACGGAAATATTCAATAATATGTGAAAAATTACTAGTTTGATTTCAAAATCTACTGATACAAGCAATAAGCATAGGGAGAGAGGGAATTCAATGACCAGAGGATTGCTAATCAAAGTGATTCACCCAAAAACATGAAAGAAAAAGAAAATGATTGCAGGATTGGTCTACCTTCTGGTTTTTGAAGCCCAAAAATAAATGAAATTCAATGACTCCAACCTGTAAATTAGCATGCTCCTATTCAAGATTTCACAACCCTCAACAAAGTGATAAAACTAGGAAGAGTTTAAGCATAATCACAGTTCAAGGTATCAATTTTGTAAAATATCTAGACTAATAACATAAAACTAGCTATCCCTAGTTCCAATGAACCCTTGCTTGTGCTTCTTTCAATTGGTAAAATTGTTAAGAAAGTTCCACTCCTATATGCCAGAACAAAATAAATTCACAAATTGCTTAGCAAGACAAAGCTAAGAAGAGAGCTGTTATGTGGGAAATACTGCAAAAATACATAGAGCTATTTAACTCGTGGATTGGCAACTCGTTAATGCCCGCCCCCCCCCTCCCCAACTATATTTTGCATATTCAGTTAAGTGTGTCCAAATCGACTGAAGCACATATAAATATATATAATTACTTACTTTCTTTAAGGTCAATTCTATCAAATATCTTTTTCTTTGAGGTAATACTAACAACTACCTTAATAAAGAAAAGTGGTTTCTAAAAACAATGCCTGTGTATACCAAGTTCCCAGCTGTTTTCTTGATGAAGCACTTGAAGTTATTGTGAACAGTTTTGATGAATTTGGTGTGATTCCTGCATTGCCATTCTGCCACTAATAGTCTTTAGCAAAGCAATTAAGTCAAAGATGTTTAGCTGCTCTTTTATACCCAGCAACGAGCAAACCTTGTTTTTCCAATGCAAACACTATAGAATTCTCCCGAACCTGCAATCTATTTCTTCATTGTTGTTCAATGCAAGGCAACCATGGTGAGCCAATTATAACAATGATTAAGAAAAGAATCTGTTCAAGGTTCCAAGTAGTTATAGTTCACCTGTTTCTTCCACCTACTTAAAATGGGAATTTGCACCAACTATCAATCTGCACCAAAGACAGTTCTTCTATATCCTCATCATTTCTTGACTGCGCTCATAATTGACAAGGGAGTTTCCATGCCAAATGAAAACGCCCAAACTCTACAATCGCCCAAAGACAGTAACCCCAGATGCTACTCTGGCACCTAATCCACAATTTTCTACATTTCTTTGGTTGTGCTTTGATTCGTAACAAGTCACTAAGGGCCTCAGAAGTAGCCTATTCAGGTTCATGCGAGCACAATCCCACATTACCAAACGCGACGTGCCAAGGGGTGAGAAGCTCCCTTTAAAAGAAGCGGGCTTGGTCTGAGCAAAGCATACCTTTCTCGGCCTTTTGGCTAAGATCAAGTGTAGTATCTGTTCTTATCAGTTTAATATCTGATACGTGGGCCATCGGTCCACATGATATTAAATTAATTTTTTGAAGGGGAGGGCCCATAACAGTAGCTTGCTGCTGGGGCTCTCGAGCGTCGCCCAAGCGTTGCACTAGAGCTCGGGCCTGGCGCACCTCCCCCAATCCCAGTTTCAATGTTCTAAATTCAAGTGATAAAAGTCTCTGATTTACAAAGAAAAATAAACAAATGTTGGGATCAATTCTACTTGAATCTCTTACTCCAGATGGCTCTGTGAGAGTCTAGCTTCCTCTGTCGATGGCTGTTGGTTTTTTTGTGTTAAAATTTTAGTATGAATCTGAGATTGTGATCAGCCACAAGGTCCGGAATCTGCATGGGACTTCAGACTTCTGTTATTTCAGTGCTCCTTAATCGCACCATTCATTTGAATTGTTACAGTTACAAATTCCTATCAGCTATGTGTTATTGACCTGTTTCAAACAATTTGGGAGATAAAATGTTTTCATCAAGAAACCACCATGTTAAAGCGAGTATCTTAATTAAGCTTGAATTGAAGAGTTGAATTCAAATAGGAGGTATGAAAGACTCATCAACAGTCCTTTTCGATTTTCATTTTTTTTGTAAATATACAAAGTTATTTGCTAGCTGACATAAATGCCATGTGTTAAATAGAGAAGCTTCCTATGTAAACTACTCCAATAAATACGTATATAGAAGTCTAGAAGATGTCAACATTAACCATTGTCAACTTAATTTCATTTGTAAGTTGAATGCCTGCAGCGCCGGCTTCCCATTGCAACTTCAGAACTGTGTTGAAGTCAATGAAGTGAAGCATTGGAAGAAGGAACTCCATGAGGTAAATCCAGAAAATAGCAGGAAAAAGATCACTTTAGACTTGGCAAGTGTTGCATCTGCTTCTTGGGAAGAAATTTTAATAAAGAAAGAACAAGCTAAGACTAGTTCAATGACTCCAACTATAAATGGGCAAGTTGTTCAATCAAGATTTCTCGCCTCTCACCAAGCATTAAAACTCGGAAGTTTTTGAGCTAGAAAGCTGCCTTTTTTGCAATGGAAGGTTTTAAAATCCTTGTACCAATTTCCCTGTTGGTTCTGGCTTTCTCATTTGCCACTGCCTCTGATCCTAGCCCTCTTCAGGACTTTTGTGTAGCCCTCAGGGACGCCCAAAATGGTGCTATGTTCTCCCTTTATTTTTGTTGAAAGTATTTAAATTAATGTCTAAAACTCTAAATTAAAGACATTCTACAAAGAACCAGAATTTGTGAACAGTTATACTCTCTAATTAGAATCTCTATCTTTTGCAATGCATGATGTACATCAACTCACATTTCTATCATTTTAATGCAGTGTTTGTTAATGGTAAGTTCTGTAAGGATCCAAAGATCGTCAAAGCAGAAGACTTCTTCTTTTCAGGACTCAACATGCCAGGAAACACATCAAACCAACTAGGATCAAATGTCACTCTAGTCAATGTAGAACAAATACCAGGACTTAACACTCTTGGTATATCTCTGGCTCGAATTGACTATGCACCTTATGGTGGCTTAAACCCTCCTCACACTCACCCTCGGGCTAGCGAGATCCTAGTAGTCATGGAAGGCACTCTCTATGTTGGCTTTGTTACATCTAATCCGAACAATCATCTCATCACTAAAGTCCTATACCCTGGAGACGTTTTCGTTTTCCCAGTTGGTCTAATTCACTTTCAGTTCAACATAGGGAAAACTAATGCAATTGCCTTTGCTGGTCTTAGCAGCCAGAATCCTGGAGTAATTACCATTGCAAATGCAGTGTTCGGATCAAAATCACGCATTAATCCTGATGTTCTTAGTAAGGCTTTCCAACTGGATGAAAATGTGGTTAGGTATCTTCAGTCACGTTTGTGGTAGAATAACAATTAAAGGATTGTTTCAACAGACTTGAAGTCTGGAAGTAGTAGCTTATGTTAAAGAATGTTTGACAAGTTTTCTCATTGCAGCAAACTAGTTCTTGTTGGAAGTGTGATGAAGAGGTTCTATAGGTACATCTTCTCTTGTAAGGCTCGTATGTTGATTTTAATTTTGTTTGTAAGATTGCAGTTTGTTTTCAAACTTGGACCAATGTCGACGTAAACTTTGTTTGTTAATGATCAGGGTGCTATGCAACTTTTTTTTATACTGTCAAGTTTGAAAATACTGTACTTGAGGTCTTATATGTGTGAATATTTGGATGACTACGCATAAAATTAATTACCAACATTCATGACAACATGAAAAATTTTTAAAAATGATTTTCTGTGATTCTTTTAAGATTAATAAATTAAGAAAATTCTAATACTAATTTCGATATGAAGAGAGTGTAGTGGCAAAAATGATATATTTGTTGTAACAATGAACAAATTGATCAACAAAGCAGCAACATAGACAGGGAACAAGGCTTACAAAACCAAAGCTTGTTTTTCTCCTCACAAGAAAAAGCGTTTGCCCTTTGTTGTTTCCTCTTTCACTTGCTTATATTTTCTTTGACAGTGATAAAAGATATTTATGTAGATAAGATCACCATATTAGAAATGAGCAAATATAATCCAAATACTAATTGAATCACTTACTGACGTACATGTCTAAGTTGTGATGGCTAACATGCTTTTTCCTCATTGGTCTGTAGAACTCAAATGCTATTTAATTCTTATACTAGTTTGTAAATGAATATGTTACAAGGACATAGTTTTCTACATTCCAATTATTTCTTGACCAGCAACCATGGTCCTAGAGGTAGATTTCAACACAAAATGAACATTCTCAAACTTGAATGAAATTGAAATTGAAAGGGAGATTTCATGCAGAACAGAGTTTGGTCAAAGAGGGTTCTTATGTTTTTAACGTTTGCTGCACCCAATTTCATGTGACCGTCCCACACAGGCCAGCAAAGACAAGAAGGGACAGGAGATTGCCTATAAACCAAGTGGGCTTCGGTTGGTTCAGGCATACCTTTCTCGGCCTTTTGGCTAAGATCAAGTGTAGTATCTGTTCTTATCAGTTTAATATCTGATACGTGGGCCATCGGTCCACATGATATTAAATTAATTTTTTGAGGGGGAGGGCTCACCACAGTAGCTTGCTGCTGGAGCTTTCGCGCGTCGCCTAAGCGTTGCACTACAGTTTTGGCCTGGCGCACCCCACCCAATTTAGTCTAAATGTTTTCATCAACGGTATTAGCTTGAGTTTCAGGTGCGCGTACCTGACCAGAATTGTCTTGTCTGCTGCTCTGTAATTGAAAGAGCAAATAACGTTTTCAGGGTCCTTACGGACTGCCCACAGCCGACTTGAAATATTTTAGTCCGACGCAACGCTGCTTCTTCTTATGAAATTTATTTTGCTTTCCAGAATGGTCGTGCCGCAGTAACTGTGTTCGTCAAGAGTCTCCAACCTTAATAAAATTGTCCATATCTTGGAATCCCATTCCTCCATCAGCTTTCGAGAAAGAAAATTTATTCTCTGAGCCAACGAATACCCTTTCTATCATTACTATGACTCCACCAGTAATTGCTAATTATGCTGCTCTCCCCTAACAAAAGGATTTTTGGTAATTACCATCATGGCAATTAAGGGTGAAACCACTTGGCAATGAAAGACAATCGAGTATTTGGTGAAATTATTTCATTATTTGGGATAATGATAATGATCACGGTTGATGTTATCAAAGGGTTATTTCAGTAATAAATATTGGACGGCAGAGAAGAAACCCTGTCAATGACTAAGGTAATGAATGTGGCCATGTAAACAATCCTAAATTATTTTCTTATGTTCTCCAAATGGATAGAAGTTCCTTTATCTTATTTTGTCTCAGTTTTAAACAAACTCGCCCTTAGATTTGGACCCATCTAAACTACTTTCAGAAACCGACATTTTTTCAAGATAAATCTGAAGATTTTCTTATCCCAGTGAAACTGATATCCTGGACCCGTCACTGCTGAGTTTACAGTTGACAATTTAGTAAAATTTTGAACTTGGGATTTAGCCCGCGAAGGCCATCACAGCCCAAGCAATGATCAGTATTTGACATTGAGGGCTCTGACTGCGGGCAGTCTTCACTGCAGAAAACAGAAAGGCTAAAAACCCACTCTCTTTTTGCCCTAAAGCAGAGCCTCCAGCAACGCTCTAAGGCGCAGGGTGGCTCAGAGAGAAGGGAGCCCTGAGTTCTCTGCTCAGATAAGATCAAGCAGTGAGTTGCCTAGGTTTCGGCTTCCCTTCCCCATTTTATAGTACGGTGAAAAGCCCTAGTTTTGCCACATTAATATACCTAAAATATCCATATAGTTTGGGCTGGTAATGGATTGGGTTGATCCATAAAGACCACTATCCAAAGCCCAGACCTAGAAGGAAGTTAAGGCCAAAGAGAGCACAATACAAACCGTTGGAGTTTAAGGGGAGGTTTTACAATGTTGCAGTGGCCAATGCCATTTGTCATTTTGTGAGGAGATCACATTTCAACATTCCAAAAGTAAATTAGAGGTGCTGAGTTACCTTCATGGAAGGTGAAATACTACCAACCAATTGCCCCATTACTCCTTACAAGAAAAGCGAACAAAAACTCTATATTTAAGTACAAACTGTTTTGACATTAACTATAGTATGCAGTTGAAGCTTACAAACTGATTGGCAAAGTATTGAATTAAATACGTCCTCCACAGGGCAAGTTTAGATAATAAAAAAAAGAGAGGACACCATTCCTTTTGTCTACCCTTTTCTTTTACCTCTTGAGCTCATTTCATGATCTTTTCCAAATCATAATTCACATCAACTCCCTCATTCTCTATCTAAAAGGTACCAGAGAAACATCCTCTCTTTTCACCATGTTTTTTAATGATATCTGAATTTCTTAATGTTTTTCTTAATTTGTCTTGTTTTTCCTTTACAATGCATAAGTCGGTGTTTGAAAATAATATTAAGCAAACAATACTTCGAATAATTTTCCCCTGATGATTGTTGTATTATTCTTCTTTGAATGAAATAAATTGCTAATCAAATATTATATTCTCAACATTGAAGAACTCAACTTTAATCTTGTTCATTCTCTGAACTGTTTCCTTTGACATGGTTGCCTTTTTTTTTATGCTTCCTCTCTTCCTTTCTAATCCTATACCATTGCCATTTTTTAATTGTATAATGGAGCTGCCAAATATAATTCTTAGTTTTACTTCTAAGAAGAAACAAAGCATCCATTTATCTCTTCCCATAAAATTAGAAAAAGAAATTTGGTGCATTAGGAGAAGGTCAAGGTAAGTTTGTTGCGGATGATTATGAAGAGAATATAGGAACATAAAGGGGTTCTTTGGTGGAGGTTTTCACTATGGGAAGTAGCTTGTTCTGAGTAGGTTATTTGGTTTCCTGTTATCTTAATTTCTTAGCCCTATTCTCTTTCTTTGTCTACTTATATTTTTGTTTGTGAAATTGAAGTAGGTTGTAGAGAAAGATGGGGGATAGGATGGTAGGTAGATATTGGTGTTACATGTGCTCTCAGATGGTGAATCCAACGATAGAACCTGAGACCAAATGCCCTTTTTGCGAGACCGGATTTGTGGAAGAAATGACCAGCATGAGACAATACTCCAACGACAATGGAGTTGATTTAGGATCAATGAACACTCTTTCCCTTTGGGCTCCAATCTTGCTTGGTTTGATTGGTGGTTTAGGTTCTGCGCAGTTGCGTATCACAGGCAGGGAGCAAATCAATGATAGCAACTCACAAGATGCAGTGGAAGATGAACTAGGAAGAGAATTTGAATCCTTGCTTAGGAGGAGGAGGAGAACCTCTGCTTCAGCTCTTCGGATGCTTCAGGAGATGCGTACTGTAGCAGCTTCTGAATCAGAGAATTCTGAAAATGGCAGAGAGAGAAGTGGCAGAATGATCTTATTCGATCCATTCAACGATGAGGCCTTAATTGTTCAAGGTTCATTTGGTTTTAACCAAGGACAAAACTCAACTCATAGGGCAGCCAGCTCTTTTGGTGATTACCTGATTGGACCTGGTTGGGATCTGCTGTTACGGTATTTGGCAGAGAATGACCCTAACCGCTATGGAACCCCACCAGCACAGAAAGAGACAGTTGAAGCAATGCCAACTGTGACTGTAGAGGACAATGTGCAGTGTTCTATATGCTTGGAAGATATTGAGATTGGAAGTGAAGCAAAGGAGATGCCATGTAAACATAAATTCCATGGTGGGTGTATTGTTCCGTGGCTGGAACTTCACAGCTCTTGCCCAGTATGCAGGTACCAGTTGCCTTCGGATGATTCCAAGATTGAAGCAAATGTGAGCAGAAATAGTGAAGGAAGAGTTGGCACTAATGATACCCAAAGTGGTAGCGGGGTAGGAACTGGAAGAAGGTATTGGATCCCTATTCCATGGCCTTATGATGGTTTGCTCACCTTACCAGGATCGCAAAATGGTTCTACTTCAGCTCCCTCATCAGGGGCCATGCCAGGAAGTGCAAGTGCAGGTCAGACAGAAGATACTTGACACTTTTTCTTACTCCTGTTATGTAATGTACAGGATTACCTAAGCTAATAATGCCTCTTCTGGCCTAGCCTGAAAACTTTCTGCAGCATATATTTTGCTGCATTGAGGTGGTCTCTTTGCTGCTGTTGTAAATTTGTTTTATTCCAAAAATAAAAAGCAAAAAACAAAAAGATTTTGTTTTATTTTTTGACAAGCAAATATTCCATTGATCTGTGCCGGTAAACCAGCTTGTTACATCTGGTAGAATAATGGGGTAGCCCATGCAAAAGATAATTACCCTCTCACAACCTACCATCACTGAATCTACATAAAACAGGACATCAACAATCAGTCAACCTTACATCAAATTCAGCCACTATAAGCGCACCCACACACCCGACAAATCTAGCATCGACCCAGAAAATTGGACCAGAGACATAGTAGAAAGCCATACAGCATATCGTGCAAATATGACCATCACTAAACATCCCAGAATTGGCATTCAGAACAACCAGAACTCAAAAGGATTTGTATACTGTATCAATAAGCTCTTGAAAATTAATTGAAATGAAAAGGATGAATTGATTAAATATTTCGTTACAAAGATTGCTATGACATAACATTCATGTGAAATTGTCCTCCAACACTCAATCAAACTTGTTTGTTGAAGAAGCTACCAACCTAAGCTAGAAAGAAGGTATCAACAGTTAGAAGCCGCTAAAATCTAAACTCTCTATCAAACTGTCAAAATCTTAATCACTGAAGGGTGCAATGCCACAATTGAATCTCCAGGTTTGCAAAGTCCTCTTTCCTTTGCATGTTGAAGGGCAAACTTGGTTGTTTCCTCAATAGACTCACTGTAAGAAGCTTTTGCAGAGCCAGAGCTCAAAACAGGGATCAGACCCCTGAAAATAAGGCAATGCCTTGCTGGAGCTTCATCACTGCATGACCAGTCAAGGGAATCTGTCGTTATCTCTGGGATGATCATAGACAAAATAGGCATACTTGGCCTATACTTGGCCACTAGCTTTGCTGTGGTTCCAGTTCTGGTTAGGACCAAAATTATAGATGCTTTAATGCAATTGCCTGTCCTCACAGCTGAGGAAGCCAGACTTTCTAATGGGCTCATAGGCGTGGATGCAGTTTCCATTATTCTCTTGAAAAGATCTCCATAGTTTATAAAGTTTTCTGCCTCTTTGCAAATTCTGGCCATGGTTTGAACAGCAAGGTCAGGGTAGGATCCAGCAGCAGTTTCTCCACTTAGCATCACACAGTCAGTACCATCGAGAACTGCATTGGCAACATCGGTAGCTTCAGCTCGAGTTGGCCTCGGAGATTTGATCATGGACTCCAGCATCTGAGTTGCAGTTACCACAGGCTTTCCCAATATATTGGCCTTCATAATCATCATTTTCTGAGCCAGGAATATCTTCTCAATTGGGATCTCCATTCCCAAATCACCTCTTGCAACCATAAATGCATCAGAATTTGCTAGAATATCATCAAAATTAGCAACTCCTTCTTGATTTTCAACCTGCCAATGCACAACAAAAATGTTAAAATGGAGAAAAACACATTAAGTGCTAAGTTTGTCAGCATGTGGTCTACAAGTCTTATTGTCTGTTAAAAACATGACAAACCTTTGACATGAGAATAATGCTATTTCCATGCTCTCCCAGCAGCTTTCTGACCTCTACAAGGTCTGAACCTTTACGAACAAAAGACAAGGCGATTATGTCTATCTTGTTTGGAACACCCCATTGCAGGATATCTTCTTTGTCCTTCTCTGTTAAGGTTGGAAGATCAACCACAACTCCTGGAAGATTGACATTCTTCCTTTCACCCAGAACTGCAGAGTTCTCACAACGGCAATGGACCAATCCCAATTCCTTGTCACAAGCCAAGACAGTGAATGTAATTGTCCCATCGGAACACAAAATAACGCTCCCAGGCTTTAAATCTTCAGCCAACTTCTTGTAACTCATGGAGATCAGATTCTCATCACCCTTTATGCTATAGTCAGTGGTAATAGTAATCTTTTCACCCTGAGTGAGTTGTATGGGCTTCCCATCCCTCAAAAAGCCAGTTCGAATCTCTGGTCCCTAAAATATTTGCAGAAAAGAAAAAAGTAAAAAAGCATTGCCTCGACAAATTCCCCATATTATGCCCTAGAACTTTTAAAATTCCACAAGCAAATTACGTAACTACAACATTATCCTTGAGAAGATTAAAAAGAAGGCAGTGCAGCAAGTTATTAATAGTTTTCTGAAATAAAATAAAAATTCATTGAAAAGAAGAAAGCTATTTAAATAAAAAGATCAGCTTGAAGCATGACGGACAGTTTCTATCTAATATAAGTTAAATGCCTTCTAGTAGAGAGAACATGAACTGGCGGAATCTCTTTCCATTGTTTTGAAACTTGGGAAGAAAAATAGAGGTCCATACTCCATATTATATTTATGAACAAAAAGACCCTTTTCAGTAAAGTTCAATCATAAAGAAAAGACTGTCATTCAAACCGAACCGCATGCAACTTCTTTTTAATAAAATATTTGGCCAAAGAATTGTACAACATTAATCATAGTAACAATCCATAGATCAAAAACAGGTTATAATGAGAATCTTGAGAAGGAACACTAGAGAAAAAAAACAGAAGGGTACCTTAGTATCCAACATGACAGCACAAGGAATGCAGGTGTTGTTCATGGCAGTCCTTAGATTGTCCAAGGTTTCCTGGTGGTATGCATGGGAACCATGCGAGAAGTTGAAACGAGCGACGTTCATGCCAGCTTTCAAAAGCTTCTCAATCATCTCAACCGACCTCGAAGCTGGCCCTAAGGTGCAAACGATCTTTGTCTTTGGCCTCACCATTCCCTCTACTCCTGTTAGAATCACGTTCTCCATAGCTATGACGAAAAAAAAAAAACACACAAAAGCAACCAAGGTTTAGGGTTTCGTGGGGGAGTCGTAATGGGAAGTTTTTGGAGGAATTTAGGGTTTTAATTATTGTGGATGGTTTTGGCTAGAGGTTGTGTTTTATATATATATAGTGTTTCACTAAACAAAGGACTGAAGAGAGTCAGGCTCCTTGGAGGTCAAGGAAAAAAGTTCTAAATTTTTATTTCCTTTTCCTAACTGAAGTCTTCTTTCCCTACCAAACCAAAACATTGTTTGTAATAACTAGTAATAAATAAGGGATATTTTTAAAAACAATCTTTAAAGATAAAATATTTTTAAAAATATCTCCTTTTATAATTTTAACTATTTTTAGTTAAATTGGATAAAATTATCTTTAATGAAATTACACGTCATGTACAAAAATATGTTATACGTCATGGTTAAATTATTACACGTTATGTTAAAAAAAATACTGTTGTTACACATCATATACAAAAACATGTTACACCCCATGCTTAAAAAATGTTATTACACACCATGTTGAAAAAAAATATTATTGTTACACGCCATAATGAAAAAAAATTATTATTGCACGTCATATTTAAAAATATTTTATTATATTTTAATACCAAAATGTTGTTGTTACTTATAAATCAAAACTTCAAATCCTCTCAACTCTCTTTATTTCTTTTTATTTTTTATTTTTTACAATTTGATACCGATTACAGTGTTTTCAACATGTTTTCATAAATCAAAATACAAATTTTCTTATTTAAAACACCTATTTCAACTAAAAATCGAAAAAAAATTTCTTTGAAAACCTAAGTTTATAAATTTCAAATTTTTGAGTTTATTGGTGTCTAGGTCTCAAATTAATCCAATTAAAAATTATTTCAAGCATCTGTAATCATTTCTACCGTTTTAGTTTTATTCAAAATACCTAAAAATCAAATTCTCTAAATAGTCATCAGCTCAAGCACATCAAAACCATCACTTAGTGTCTTAAAAACGTAAGAAAAAAAAATCTGAAAGCGCGAGAGAGAGAAATCGAGAGCATAGCAGATAAATACCGAAGAGAGAAATAGATAAAATTAGAGAGAATGGGATGGTGAGAGTGAAATCGACAACACAAATAGGGAAAAATTTTGATGAATGGTTTAATTTATTTGAAATAGTTTCAAGGTATTTTTGTAAAGTTATGGCTAAATATAATTAAAAATAATTAAATTTATTTTGATGATTATTTTTAAAATGCCCTTATCAAGAAAGGTTATTCTTCATAATTTTCTCAATAAATAACTGCATTTAACAATTTTGTTTGTACGATGAATTTCATAAGTAAATAAATATTTGATTACCGGTTTTCATTATTTTCCAAATAAATATTCTTTATATATAAGTAACTATGATTTTACCATTTGAACAATTAAAAATTACTAACTTTGACTGACAACTTACGTATGTTTAAAGTTTCAATATTTATGTTGCTGGCTATATAAGTTTATATATAATAGTAGATTGCCTAAAGAGTATGAATTTCAATATGTTTTAAATATTATAAAAGGAAAAAAAAGAAAGAAATAGAATCAATATTTTTATTTGATTTTATTATAAAACATCAAACTATTGGTCTTCTGATTATATATTGGTCCAAAAATTAACAAATTTATCATTGATTTCTGACCTTAGATTTGGTTTAATTTTTTTTTATTTATGATTAGCTGTTGTGATATTCTCATGCATACATATATATATATATATATATATATATATATATGTATATATTATATTCCAATTTAACGCCTGCCCCAGTCAGTAGAAAGTGAAAGCTTTTCAAAGAGCTATAGCCTCCAATAAGACAGAGCCAAGAATTAAGAATATATACAAAAGCACAACTAACACCATTCTTTGTGTAATATAAAATGATATATATATATATATATATATATATATATATATATATATGTATATAGCTAGGTTTCGTTCCCTATAATAATGTCAAGCATAATTCTTTAAAATCCCACTTTTCTTAAAATTTCTGGCATTCGATTATAGTAGTGTGACTTGGAATAGTTTGAACAAATAGCTCAATTGGCCACATATTCCTAAGCATATTTGTGATCACTTAATGGTATATGCTTCCTGGTCAGGATTTTCTTCTTTTCATATCATAGCAAGTGTTTTCTTTTACTCTTGAATGGCATCTGGGGAGGGGAACGCCTCAACAGGCATCAAAATCTTTTGAACTAAAAATTCTCTCTTTCAAGAAGGAAATCAAACATTACTCCAATGTTTCAATCCAGAAACAACATTAATGGCTAAGAATGTAGCCTCGTTCGGGGGTGACGGTGGAAGGTAAGGTATCAGACCAGAAGACCTAGTGCTGAAAGACGGGTATCGCTGCCTATAAACAAAAGTTTTGGCATCCTGGAATTTATTCAGTGCGTGCGAGTGAAGCATAATCATTAAAAAACATAAATGCTTTGTCCCACCATTTGTTCTCCACATTCAGTAGCTTCACTTGTTCATATGTCTGTTATAACTTTTGGCCCTTCGCAAAAAAAAAATGATGCAGTTATGACAACAAGAGAGCGTGAATAGCTCCACTCATGTAGTACATTCACCATTCCTTAGGAAACGAAGACAAGACCATGATATCAAGTCTCAATTCTTGTATTTTCAAAATTAGCCTAGCTCATCTTGTTCCCGGAGAGAATGTTATGGAGTTCGAAACAAATGATACACGTCTTTCTAGGAAATCTAACACCGTCTAACCTATTAGGCACGACAAAAATCTTGATCCTGTTTCTCAGCCGCAAAAGAAATACAAAAAATTACATGATACTAACAGTTGTCGGAAGTTAAGAAGGTAAACTATTTGGTGTATCTCTTGCAAATTGCAATCTGCTTCAAGTTTCTGATCCACTCTTTGGGAGAACTACAGCTGTCACATGAAGTTAGCTCATAGACAAGCTTCAGATCCACTCTTTGGAGAAACTACAGCTGTTACATTAAGTTAGCTCATAGACAAAGATATCAGTTGGCCACTCTGAAATAAAGCATGGAAGACAATCAGATAACCAACCCCAAGTACGATTATCAAGAATTACCATTGAAAGAATGAATAGACTGTCCAAATACCCACCGGGATTTAAGTAGATGTTGGCAAATCAAAGCTCATCATGACTCCATGGTTGTTCTCTGTTCATTGATTCTAGTTTCTGTTTAAGTTCCTGCCAGATCCACCATTTTATAGAAGATACAGAATAAAAGCAAAAATACATGATAGCTTCTTCTGCAATAAAAATTACCTTGAGCTTTTCCTCTAGGCAAAGGGCAGGGGTATACATGAGAGCAACATATCTGCCATGACAAAGCAGACTTAGATGGCATAATTTTTCAAGTGCATGCCGCACATGTGTGCCTGTTTGTGTGTGTGTGCACAAGAGAGAGAGAGAGAGAGAGAGAGATACTCGCAGCGGCTTGGTTCATCCACACTAGTTAATTCAGTTTTTAGTCCACACCTTAGCTTGACCTGTAAAAACAAAAGGATCACTGCTCAGAATTTTGCATCTAAAAAGAATGCTTCTCAATGACAAGCCTTTCAGCCAGCTTGATTCAGCCAATTTGATTATATTTCAAAGTGGTGCAACTTTTCTTCAGGATCAACCCATAATTTAATCTGTAATCAAATACCATTCATATAGCTAACATGGACCGCAAATGGAGGAAAACTTTTACGGTTCTGTACAATATCACTATTTTTCAACATATAATACTTTAATTAAAAAAAAAAAACATATAAATCTTACCTCTAAGCTTCTATCAGGTCCATTCCAGCATCCATCTCCATTTGAGAACAGCATCATTCTATATGAACTCCCAAACTTCTCCCAGTTGCTACAACAAGGGGGAAAGGTTAAATTTTATTAGAACAGAACTATTTATTGAGAAGAAAAAAAGGCATCAACCAGCCAAACTACAAAATTCTCAAGTGTTTGGCCTTTCCAAGAGATTGCTGTGCCTTAAATTGAAATTCATATTGAAGATGTAAGTGAACCCACAAGCCGTCTTCTCCCAGTTCCATCGTTTTCTTTTGTCAATGTTTTCCCACTACCCTCAACATTTTTAGATTTGAATGTTGTTGTATCAACACCTATTTGCATCTACTTGTTCGTGATTGAAGGTCAAAGCAGTGCGACCCCATCTATCCATTTAAAGATATGCATTCTGTCAAACTACTTAATTGCAATCTAAACTTGATATATTTTGACCTCATACTGTAGAATTGTTGACAATAACTCTGCAAAAGGAATCATTGATTTTCAAAATCTCTATTGAGCTGTCCATATTCATATTTCTTCTTTGCTTCTGAGATATTATTATGCAACTAATTATCATATCCATAAATCAGAACAGGAAGTAATATTCTAGCAATTATTTCAGCATCTTCGTCTATTCTGCCTTGTTATTTACAACCATTTTTTTGTGATCAATCTAATTTGCAGCAAAAATATATGGTAACTCTGACAACAGATAAATTCTATATGGTACCCCCAACATTCTGCACTTATGGAAGCAATTATGAAAAGAAAAGGAAACACATACCCCAATCGGGTTTCACTCCTGCCTTCCTCTTGTATTGCATGTTTAAATGGACAAACTTTATACACATACCTAAAACCAAAAAATCCATTTCCCAAAGCAACAACATTGAGAGAGTAATAAAACCAAGCGTTAGCACAAGCACAAGGTAAGCTTTATTCTTACTTGTCCTGCTTTGACTCAAAGCAACGATCATAGAATAAATAGAATTCATTATCTATTCCTGGAATTTAAAAGCAAAAGTCAACAAGTGGAGAAAAAGTACTAATACAATTCTTGTATAACTTATGTATGATATAAAAGTCACCAAATTATATCTATGACTTACCAAAATCATATTTGACCTTTTCTGTCAAAGTTGAAATCCTTGACTCTATATCATCCAATCTTGTAGTGTAGTTATTGTACTCATTCCGAACCTGATTTGCATCTAGAAAAACCAAAATGCAAGATATTATGCATATTATGTGTTTATTAATTCTTATAGAACATTGAATATAGGCAACCGTAAATTCATTTACCTAAATTAGGGACAGGGGTTGGATAGAAGTTAACTGACTGTAGTATATTCTGAGCAGTTTCTTGTATCTTAACCAACCAAGATTGATGACTTGGAGTTGCTATATCTGAAGAATCAAGAAACCAAAAATGAAAAAGTTTACTAGATATAAACATGCAAGTGATACTTTGCCCAACTGCTTCAGAAGAGCTAAAACCTGAGGAGTTCTCACGATCTTCTAAGCGAATGTTGTAGTGGGTGCTCGAACTACCAACATCATCTGCTACAGACTCTTCATCTCCAGCATCATTTCTGCCTTTCTCATGATGCTTTTGAGTATTTTCATTGAATTGTAAAGCATTATTAATCGAATGTTCATCATGTGCACTCTCTTCTTTCTCCCTGTTGCCTACATAGTCCCTTTTAGCTGTATCAATCTCCTCAACTTGGTCCTCAGTCTTTTTCCCAGTCCAGCGTGATGCAACGAGACGACCAAGCTCTTCTCTAGACAATCCTTCAGTACTTTGAAATTCATCTTTCTCATTCTGAAACCAATAGATTCAATATACAGTAATGACAATATTCTCAAACAAATTATTTCCCTAGCACTAAATCAAGCAGATCATAGTGTTAAAAGACCCAACTGTTTGCCCATCTGTAAGTTTAACCTTCTAGATTTTCTATGTTAACCTACAATGCTTACGCTTTAAATATCAAGATCATATTGACACTCCTCCAAGAGTTAATGGTATCCAATATTCAATCAATAGTGAACAATTCCGCATTGAAATTCAAAAGAGTCATTAGCAAAAAGTTTGGATACGTCAACTTTCAGTTATCATTGTTTAAATAATATGACACTAGTTCAGTCAAATGGAACAAAGTGCGAGAGGAAAAGTGGAGGGAAGGGTGTTATTAAAAACTCATCTAGAGTCAATAAACCATTTCCATCTATATTATTACTTCTCCTAAAAGATTGTCGCTATAGAGGATTTAGGAAGCAATCTAGTTGTGAACCATGCTTTTGCTATCCCTCAATAATACACTATACATTTTCCTCATAGTTTCACACTTTAGCCAATATCTTGTTCTTAGTTCTTCATCATGCAATCAGTTTCATTGTCTTAGCAAAGATTTTGCATATCCTTTTTCTCTCAGTTTTCCCTTAAGTAAGGAGGAACCAAACTTGCATAGGGAAAATCTTTCAAGCAAAACTAAAAAGAGAGAAAAACATGAACAGATAGGCTGAATTCTAAAACAGAAAGACCAAGAGAGATAGAATAAGGAAAGGGAAAGCAACATTAGCTGACAACACAAGTAGAAATGAGGTATGGGAAAATATAAACATATAATTGAAAAAGAAATTAAGAGTAGGAGGTAGAAGGAAGGGATCAATTTGACTTGCTTTTACATCCAACCTGATTGGATGGAGATTTCCATGACAGCCCCATTTTCTCCTCATCTGATGTTTTCAAAGGTTCTTTTTGGCTGTCAACTTTCTCCTCAGTTTCACTCTTTTCCTTTTCAACTTTCTCATTTGAAGCTTCTTTCATCTTCTCTTCTTTCTCTAGGTGCTCTTCCTGCTCCAACTTCTGAATTTGCCCTTCATGTAATATTTTGGAAATTAAATAAACAAGATATCTAGCATGGACATAATACATTATCGATCACTTAGCAAAGTTATGCTATTTTGCATATATATGAATTCATGAAGCAACAATGACCTGGAAGCAATCTTCTCCCAGACATATGCACAGTTTTTATATTTATATTGTTTACTGCTTCTATAATACTATTAAACTCATATAAGGCATTAATAATGGGAATTTAGAAAATATACATTAGGTAGAAGGCCAGAGCTCTTTTGGAATAATCATGATAAAAATGATTACATTTGCTGAACATCATAGAGATATAGACCATAAAACATAAATATTTAAGGACAAACAAATCAGAATTATACCTTCGAGCTGCTTAACAAGATTTTCAAGAACGTCCTTTTCATTTTTCAGTGCCAACAATTCTTCTCTGTCTCTGGCTATTGCTTGTTTTGCTTGCTTATTTTCTTCTCTCCGCAAGGCAACACCTTTGTGATACATTTCAATCTTTTTCTTCAACTTGTCCCTGGCTACTTTGCCAGCCTCCCAGCATGTATTAGGACATTTCACTTTACCATCATACTCATCACTCCCATCACAGCAATCTGCTCTTTTTATTCATATATCAAAATAATCAATAGAACTAACTACACATCCAAAAGGCCACACGCAAGGCAGGGAAAATTTACTTCAACAAGTTTTAGAAAAGGCAAATAACAAAAGTGGGAGATATTCAGCTATATTAATCATATTGAGTACACCAGAATAAAATATAAAAAGATAACATTCCTGTGCTCAAACAAAGAAACTAAGGGGATTCAAAAGGCAAAAACAATTAAACAGACGATCCAAAGATTTCAGATTGCTAAAAACAAAACATACCACAAATGCCATCATTGACTCTGGAGGAAAACAGCAAAGAAGAAGAATGCCCAGCATTCCTACAATAAAACTTTCCTTGTGGACAGGCTGATGTTCCTGAAACAAACATTTTAAGAAATTAAAGAATATTGACAAACAGCAAAAGCACGGAAAAAAAAAAACAAGTAAACTCTAACATAAACAAGACATCCAAATTTCTCAACCAGCATGTTTCATTATTACTTCAAATAAACAAAAACCCAAAAAATCTATCAAAGCATTCAGAAATTAAAAGAAAAAAAAAGGAGAGAGACGGACCTGGCTCATCAGTGCCATCTGAACAGTCACAGAAATCATCATTGAGTTGGGTTTTTGTGAACGTCTTTGATCCATTCTTGCACTTTATTATCTCTCCTTTGAAGTAATCTTCATCTGGTTTTTTTTTTTTGGTTTCATTTCATCCAACAAACAAATAACCCAGTTTTCATTACAAATATATTATCCCAAAAGGATGAAACTTTAAAGGGAAAAGAGAAAAAAATGTGTACCTTGAGGAGCAATTCCAAGGAAGGAATTGGAAGGAAGCGAAGAAGATGATGCATGGGATGGAATTATTAAGGAGGAGATGGTTAAAGAAGGAGAGATAAAAGAAAGGGTGAGTTTCATTTTCGAAGAATGGGATTAAAGTTGACGATGCCTGGAAAATTTTTTGAGTTGTTTTTGACGTGAAGGTTTTTAAGTTTGAGACTGGCTTGATCTGAAGAAAGAAAAAGACACAACAGTGGCGATAAAACCCAGGACTTCAACGGATCAGAAAATAACCATGTAGGACATGGGGAAAGGAGATGTTGTTTTTAATGGTTTATTTTACTATATTAATGTGAGTCGATGACTTATAATCGATTAGTTTACATTATCCGATTTGAACTTAATCAATAAGATTAAATTATCTTTCGGATAGCAAAATTATTATTTATCATGAGTATAATAGAGTTCAAGCAATGATCATGGAATATCAATTACCGGAACTTGTTAATATTAACTGTTAATTTTATACATATCATTTCTTGTTAATAAATTTTTTATAATTAATATATATTTTATTAATTATTTTAAATATCATTTTTAAATTTTAATTCATTTTTTATGAATTAATTTTAATTTATTAATTTAATTTTTATTAATAATATACATAAATTTAATTTAATCAAGTATTTAATAAAATATTTAATAGGTAATGTCTAAGATATCTAAATATGGAATTGAATGAAAAAAAAAAAACTTAATCAAGTATTTTTTTTCAAATATAGAATGGCTATGTGATTTAATTTTTTTAAAAAAAAATAATTTATAGGGGTAAAAATTTAGTAACATTGATGACACAGAAGGTAACTCCCCGATTTGGGTCTTTTACATTCTTAGTTCCGATTCCTGCACTTTGAGGATGGAGTTCGGGAACAGGGGTTTTATCATGCCAAAATGTGGTATTTGTTTATTTATAAATGGCGAAAGAAACTCTAAACAGGGTTGAGAGATGAGAATAATTAATTCAAAAAAAAAATGTAAATTCTTTTTATTATATAATACAAAACATAATAATCATAACAGAAAAATAATTAAATATCAACATAAACCTACATTACAAAATGAGCCAAAGTACAAAACCCAAAAGGGAAAGAGCTTGTATCCAGAAACATTACAACATTTCAAGGTAACTAGCTTCAACGGTAAACCTTTATCTATCAAAAACAGCATTTATGAAAAGAGAAAACTATATATATAATTACAAAATATTAGAAGTCCTAGACTTATGCATCTTATCTTCCTGTGAAGATGGAGGCAATGAAGAAGATGAGAATGCAGCACGGTAAGACGAAGATGCAAGTTGAGCAAGGGCTGGAACAGCACCACCTGTAGAGTTTTTCAAGAGAGGTACTGTCAGAGATATCAAGTGGCAACCATAAAAACAAGTTAATATGATTTAAAATCAAGCTATTATAATTTCATGAAACAAGATTTCACAGGAAATGATTCTATTTTCTCAGAGAATAAATAATATATACTCCCAATGCAAATGCCAAAATGCTAACCGAATAACCTACCAATAACAAAACTTGTAAACGGTATCTATCCTAAAAATTATTTAGCCAAAGATGCAATCAAGACAGATTGTCAAAATTTGGACAGCAGTTACTTGAACTACCAAATGTAAACTCAACATGGATCCTGACAAGTTAAAATTGTCAGGGTGCAAGAAGAAGAGAGAGAAAAACATACTTTTTGCAAAGTGGATTTCAGGCAGAGGAAGGTCAAACTTTAGATCGTTGACCATTGTTTAATAATAACTAGGTTTTGTGCAGTACCGAGGCATTCCCATGACAATCATAGAACATATTTGTCCAATATTTTAAGGGAATGAACATCAGGAAATCTTAGGAAGCACAAAATTTTCCAAGACACTCTTTACAGTCTAAGTTAAGAAACTTTAATTCACTAGTTAAGTAAACATGATACCAAAGGAGCTTGAGCAAACATGAAAGAGACAAAATAATACTAAAAACAAACCTTTTTTTTTGTTGCATAAAATGTTATTAAGAAAGTCGCAAATCATTTTAAGTCACAAATACATAAGATAGCCATTGAAGAGAAAATTTCTAACCTGCCAACCCTGCACAAGCAGAAGAGAACACTATAACAGGTGGAGCCTGTATGTAAATAAAGATATTTTGTAAGTTATCCTTTTCCATTGATGAGAAAGATGAACATAGTATGCAGTACAGAAAGTTCAGCAGGCAGCACCACAAGAAAGGTGAGTGGTGAACCAGCAGGAACAGCCATAAACCAAATGGTTCTTGACAAGCAGGCAGCACCACAAGAAAATGAAAATGTATTAACCTTGACAAACAACTCATCCAAAGCATTAATGGACAGGAATCACCCTTGATCAGGTCATAATTGCAAACAAGGTACAGCAACTAAATAAGGACAGTTTGCATCTCATCAGTTATCATAGAAGAAGGGGTCTAAAATGCAGCAAAGTAAACCCAACTACTAGCAAATTCAAGATCATATGATGACTATCAAGCTCTGCTCAAGTATCTACTCAAGACTTAAAATGTAAATCTATGTCCAAAGATTGGAAAACAACTCAAAACACGCATTAAAATAGCAAGAAATTTGGCATATTAAAGAACTTACTCCAATGAGGAAATGTACCCACATGGGTCCTTTAACCCACCTCCTGACAAGTGGCATCACTGCGCCAAAAAACACAAGTCAGAAATACAAACTAAACTCTGTTCTTTACATGTGGTGCATCAAAAATAACTACTGAAATGGTGGGATAGAGTTATAGTCTTATAAAGTATGTCAATTAGACATCCAACAGCAACAACCATGCATAGTAAACGCATAAATAGATTATAACAATATACCAACAGAGTAAGATTCATAATTCATATGTCAGAGGTAAGACGAGTGAAACATATTTTACAAACTTAGCTAGTGAACTTCATTTGTGCTTGAATTATTTAAAAACCAATCATTGACAGAAATTGTAAATGTCAAAGACTTATTTGAAAGTTAACTCTTCTGAAGCAATGTGGAAACAATTATCACCTAAATGAAAGTTTCTTAAAGGGCAAAAGTCTATAGAAGGCAATGCACTAAAAAAGACCATTGAAGAAGCCAGGACAGTTACACAGAAACTTAAGTTACAGTAATATGATCAAATCACATGAACTGAACTACATCTAACGAGCCCACAAAGAAGAAACAGAACATTATACCATGGTTGAATCCGTAGAATGCACTTGTAGTACCGCCAACAGCAGAGCCAATCTAAAATAACAAGAACAAACATTCAAACTACGGCACCCCTTAGAAGTATAAAGTACCAACAAATAGAGAAGCAAAAACTGCAAGAACATTGTAATATTGGAAACCCAGTTCTATTAAACTGAAAAACTATCCAAATTTCCACAAACCCATTAAATAAAATACCAAAAAAAGGGTCAGAATTAGCATCAGCAAAACATATCCGAAATTGCCACAAGAAAAAAATATGTAAAATGGAAAAAAGAGAAGAAAAGGGAAGGGAATTCTTACCATAGAAAAACTATCCCTCACAAGTGGAGCAACAGTCCATTCACTTGTTTCCTGCACCATAAAACACGAAAGAGAAAAAAAAAACTTCTAAAATTAAAACAAAATTTGAAAAAAAAAATAGAAAGAAAAAGATGAAAGTAAACATTATTACCATCTCTTTGGAAAGAGGGCCAGCGCAGTGATGGCAACGCAAATTGGTTCGAGGGTTTGAATTTGCCATTGCGTTTTCTCCCCTTTTGTTAATTATTATTATTTTTTTCAATGTTTCTGAGACCAAATCCAAAACCCCTCCACAAGAGGCCCCTGAGACTCTGAGCTTGAGACTTTTGGTTCGAAGGGTTTTAAGAAGGGGAGTTTTTGTTGAGAGTGGAAGAGAGTCAGAGGTTTATGGGAGAGATAGCCCGTAAATAGCTGCCACGTGGTATTTGCCTCACAACTGCCCAGTGAGAAAAGGGCCTAAAGGGTTTGTTTCCTTGGGCTTTTGGGATCTTCTTCTTCCTTGGTTTTTTGGGGTTATTTGGGCTTCAAATTTTGGGTTTGGGAGGTTTTGAATGGGCCTATAATCCTTAAAAAAATCCATAACCAAAAAACAAATAAATCACTAAAGTAAATTGATAATCAATTGCCCTTCATCATGGAAATTGCTTTAACCAGAAAGCAAATGAAATCCAACTCATTGAAACTATTGGCCTAACCTTATTGAATTATTTGAATCTAAAGTGTGAAGCAATTTTTTCCATTTACACTGTCTAAGAATGAATTGGAGACTTAACAGATAAGCAAAGCATATTGCCGACACGCCTACCTAAATGGCTACAACAGTCTGCTGGTTGGTTTTAATTATCACCAAATCATATTCATATATATATATATAATCATTTGATTATCAATTAGGTACTAAATGCCAACCAATTTCATCACAAGTATTTAGTTAAGTCCAGCCTGATCACATGGTTGTAGCCCACAGATTAAACATTATCTTGGAATAGCATGCCAATGCTTACAATAATTATAAACATTTTTATATTGTACCGGTAAACCGCTCGTGCCCATATATTCAATTCCAAAAGTAAAAATCACTTTGTCTACTAGAAGTTCATCACAAAATATGTTCATTCCTTCCACCCAATTTGTTGCAATTGCCAATAATAACAATGACCCAATTCCATGTGTACTGTGTTGATGGCCATGATTTGAAGGCATCCACGTTTTGCATACAAACTGTTTCAAGTTTGAAGAGTAGGTGGAACTTGAAAGTAAGAATAGCAGATGGTATTATACTTACTGGTCCAACACCGGGTACACTAGGAACTTTCAGGAATCCTTAGCCAGTAAGTTCCTTTCCTTTTTATTGGATTTAAGTGTATAAATATACAACTACATGCATTGTTCAATTTCATCATCTTCATTACGTTTCTAGAGAGAGAGGGTAAAGAGGAGAAAAGAAAGAGAAAGAGAGATGCCGCCACCAGGATGGGGACCGCCGCCAGGAGGACCGCCAGGGCCTCCCGGAATATGTGGCTGCTTTGATTTTCTTTGTGGTGGTATTTGCCGTCTTATATCTTCATGGTGAGTTGTTGGTATCATTTCATTCCCAAAGCTAGCCATTGGGTTATGTTGCTTGATAATGATCATGTTGTTCTTGCGAGATTAAATTGAGTTTGTAGTATGTTGCTGTTTGATAATATTGCTAGAGTTGCTTGGATTCCTAACACCATCAATTCTTAAGAAAGGAAAAAATTACCAATATATAGTTAATTTATGTAAAAAACAAAATCCTTAAATCAAATTCATATTTCTAAAGTAATGCTGCACTTGAGCTTAGTTCTTTTGTTTCCTGTTATAAATAATTATTAATTTATATAACACAAGTTCTAAATGTGGTATGCATGAACTTAAAAGTGAATATATGAAATAATACATTAAACTGGATCACAATTTGAGCTCAAATATTTAAGAAACATTTCCACCTATATCAAGAGAATCATCAATAATTTTCGTAATTAGTGCATTTTCACTTCTTTATCATGTTTTTTATGTTAATATTATTATTATTATTATTATTATTAGGCTAACTTTTTTTTTTGCTTTTCTCTTTTTTGTAGTTTTTATGTGCTGTGCTGTTGCTGCATCTTTGAAAGCTGCTGTGGGCCAATGTTCGGTGGGCCACCTGGACCTCCTGGGCCACGACCTTTTTAATCAGCCCCTTTCCATTTTTCTGTCACTCTGTTTCTTTTCTAGTTGTAAATCATGATTTATGACGCCATTTATGCACATGCAAATAAAATTCTAAAACATGTGCCTCTGAGTTTAATTTGAATGCCTATTCTACTTTTATTTGTGAGTTTAATTTATTTTAGCACACCATTGTTTTCTTCGTCTACAAAAAAGAAAAGGCAATAGTTATGAAATTTTGAATGTCAGACAAAAAAAGATTATTAAACTAGTTAAAAACAAAGAATTATAAAATCATCAGGATAAGTTAATATGCATATATGGACAGCTTGCACTGTTTCAATACAACATGCATGATGGCTAATTGGAAGATTTATTTTATTAGCCACATGAAAGCAAAATTGCAAAAATGCACCAAGGGTTGGCCATGCAAGAATTCCTTGAGAACAGCAGCCACTCATGATCCGTCTCAGTCTTCTTCTTCTTCTGCCTCTCTCAACCACTACAATAAAAGCCAGGGGATACATGAGCAGAGCAGTGATGTTCATTTGACAATCATAGAAGCCAGATGCACACCCTTATAAACATTATTAGCTCATTTCTTACCTGTAGAAACTTTTCTGCACGCTGAACAAAAACTTTATCCGATTCATCTGCCCCTTCCTTCTCATCAGCCCACCTTAAAATAGCATCTTCTTCTAGAATGTCTTTATCATAAAGAAGATGCAAAATCTGTGAAGGAAAAAATCACATGAACAGCATGTTACATTCAAACTCATATGCTCCATTTTCTTGTATACTAATCTGGATCTCATGCTGCTTTCTCTAGTCAAGAAGCACGCAAATACACAAATAAAGGGCAATTGCCATGCAAATTTCATCACCAACCTATTAAGACATCTTAAACATAGGAGCTAGACTAGTTACCCCGCTATTGCCGTCTAGGTCTGGACCTATTCTCATTTATCAATCAAATCAGGTTTACCATAAAAGGTTATTGAATACTGACTAAGACAAATCATGGAGTAATTACAATATGCTTTTAGTTGTTTAGCGTTAAAAGGTTAGCTATTTAATTGCGAGATTGGCTACAGAAACTTTGTGAAACCTTACTAGCCAGATCTTATCAACCTATCTCTCTCTACACATTTAAACCCCACTACATCTAGGTATATCATTAGAAATACCTGTGCAAACAATGGGGAGAACTCCTTCGCAGATTCCAGGCATATTTCTTCAAATTTCAAGATAACCTCAATCTGTCAGGCAATACCATAAAAAATATTAGCACAATTAGAATATATACACATTAAAGCTCATCAATCAAAATAGAGATTAAAAAAATTCCAGACGAAAACGCAAAATCAAAAGTAGCCATCCCAAATTGAGGCATAATTAATAGCCAAAATAACAAGGGCATAAACAATTAACAGGCAAAATGACAATGCCTAAGGACAAGACTTTTCTGTAGGTTCCTTAAATCATTTTCCTCATGTTCCCCCAATAAAATGAGCCAAATGTTTAAAATTTGCTGTCTTGGCATGAACCACACCAACTTTATTTTGTCAAATCAGCAAATATGAATGCTTGGCTCATTTACATAAGGAATCTTAGATCAGTTCTAGCCATGTCTAGATTGATGACAAGGCAAGGATAATCCCCAGAAAATTACAGTTATAGATAGACAGGCAGTGATGACAGGAAAAGTGTGCATTGATTTTGACATGGTACAAAAACTGAGAAGTTACCCCACCCATCTAATGAATGATACAAAAAATGAAATTAGATGTATCAGTCCACAACAAATATTATTTTCTTCATCTTATAATTATTATTTAATCAGATACAACATATGGAAATTTCTGCCAGATCAACAACACAAACCTCCTCATCTATATCATGCAGGAAAGACTTCAAAAGGTTTTGCCATGTCGTGATCACATCTGCAGCATTTCTATGTAATTCACCTGCGCAATAGATTGAAGACTTAGTAGTTACAAAAATGTTAAGCATGGAGGCTGATGTCAAAAATAAAAGATAAACTGATCTATTGGTGTTTTTTCAGTGGGAAAGAGCATCAAAGGATTGACAAGAGAAAGACGTGCGCTTGTATTATAGACAATTCGCAAGCATGCACATTTATGCAGATACATAGCTGAAATAATTGAACCACTCAGCAGAAATGCAGAAAAGACGATTAAGGTAAAATAAGTATAGTTAGGAGAATCATCTACTGTCCACTTCTGTCCTATACTGCACAGTATTTGCACTCATGGCTAACAATTCTGCTAACACATGGGAGACAGCTTCAACATTTTCCAAATAATTTTTCAAGTTAAATCCAAGGATATGGCTCCATGCTACCAGTGTTGTCACTCTAGCAGACCAATCAAAATCATCAAGAAACAGCATTATAAAGTCAACAAAGATTTTACACAACTTCTGAGAAGATTAGAGGGCTATCATCATTGTTGTTTTGAACACATCATGTGTGACTGCCAGTAAGACAACTAAAATTGAACTACAAAATCAATATGCAACCACTAAACTTGGTCCATGGTAAACAGACTTGAACATGATTTAAAGATTAAGAATATAAATCACTAAGACCTAACATATCATTGTTGACTTCATATGTTTTTTATGATAACATAACATTCCTCTTTCATTAATGTCTAACTTCACTATTTAAGTGTAGAGGAAAAACTTAACCTCCTCAATAAAATTAGTGTTTAAAGGCAAGGTCACAAAATAGATAGGTTAATCAGTAAAAGTGAGAAAGATGAAAAAGGTTAGTGAAGACATAACCGAGTAACAAGTTGAAGCAAAATAAAAAAATCTTAATTCATTAGCACTAGGCTTAACTGATTAAGAAAGTATCGGACAAAGAAAAACAGAAGTGTGCTAATCAGTTAAGGCATGGGTTAATTGATTAGAGCACAAAACTTGAAGAACCTCCAAGCGCCAAAATTCAAATTTCAAATAAGTATGACTGTTGAAGGGAGCCAAAAAAGAGAAATTCAAATTCAAAAGTTTTTTAATTGATAAGAGCTTGTGTTAATCGGTTAAGATTGAAGGAAGTGAAGCGTCAATCAGTTAAAGAGAGAGTTAACCAATTAAGGGAAGCCTACTGAGTAAAGAATCATGAAAACAGAGATCTCTTACTCGGTTAGAGTCTCCTGTAATCAGTTAACGCAAAGTACACAGCAGCAAGATAGTGTAAGACAGAAAAGCTATAATCGGTTAAAGCTGCCTGTAACCAGTCAGCCAAACTCTGTATACCCATTTGAATTTAAATACTAGAAGACAAAATAACGGTTAAAATGGCATCAAAGTTGTCCCTAACGACTAGAATCTGTTTTGAACAATAAAATCTATCCCCCAAGTATAAAAGGAAGCTCCAACGGTCAAAGAAGGGTGATTGAACCAAAAAAGAACCATTTTGAGCAAAAAGTCGAATATCCTTCACACCAAAAACACCTGCTCTGCATTTTTATTCTAGAAAAAGTATTTAAGCTTACTTGTAATCTTTCCATATTTATAAAGACAGAAATTGTACTCATTTTTCTTGAGAATTTAGAGTGTGGGAAGAACTCTAAAAGTCATTGTAAGAGATTAAAGCTTATGTTAGAAGCTTACTTTGTAAAAGTTTGGTGGAAGTTGTTAATTCCACTGGAATAGTGAAGTTAGGTTGAAAATCCTTGATTGAGAGATCAAGGTAGTGGATGTAAGTCAAGGGTACCAAACCACTATAAATTCTCTTGCATTGTTCACTTCTCTCTACCCTTCCTTACTTGGTGTCTTTTAGCCACTACAAGCTTTAAATCTCTCTCTCAAATTGATTAAAAGTCTACAATTCAAAAAAGACTGATCTTAAAATTTTTAGTATTATTCACCCCCCTCTAGCATTCCAATGAGACCAACATTCATGACAAGAAGGAATTGGTTAATGGTGCTATAATAATTTAGAAAATGCTGTAATTTGGGGCTCCTAGGATGGATGAGTTAGATCAAAATTTTTTAGATGCAAACAACTCACTGTCCACTAATGTGACCATTACAACCGCTTTGCAATTTTTAGGTCTGTAAAAATGGAAGCTAGAAGCCTACTTGTGTGTACATATATGCATCCGTATGAATATTGAATTCAATCATTTAAGCATGCATGATCAAATCGGGTTTCTTTGCATCAATTCAGTGTAAAAGATAGTGCCACCAAACTAGCCATGAAAGAAAAACAAATTAAACGAAAAGAAATGAATACGTTAATAATACACTTACTAGAAGAGCTATGTGGAGATTCTACTGCCAATTTCATCATTGAGTAAAATATTGCTCCAGCACAATCCACAGATGCCATGTTGTAAGACAATCTGAAGAAATAGTAGGAAACAAGTCAGGCAACATATTAGTCCATAACTAATCTTCAATGAGAATTACAACAAAAGTTAAGTCTGAACAGATCTTTGAAGCAATAAAAGAAGAAAATCAATGCTAAAAGTTATTGGCGATCCCCCCAGGGAGATGGAATCAAGGATGGTCTGTGAGAGATAAGTGGTAATTCTGTTGAACTTGTCAAGCACCTTTCTGTTGCTAAACAGGCATCAGACTAGGAGGGATAAACAAGGCTGAATCAGACAAAATATAACTCAAAAAAAAATGTGGCCCTGCTAAATAAGAAGCCATTTTAACATGCACCCGTAAACCATGATAAGCAATAGCAAAAAGAAGAGCCATTGTTAACAGCAAAACTTACATGATACAAACTATATCCATTTTTGGAAAAAGTTCCAATTTTAGGTTTTATACTTTCAAATAATGTAAAAGGAGAGGACTTTTAACACAGACAATTTAGGAAAAGATTAAAAAATTTTAGTTGTGAGGTCCATCACTAGGTTTACGGCCTTGACTTGCTCAGAGATTTAAATAAACAGAACTTACCGAAGTGCATTCACCTCTAAGATTACATGGTCTACTTTGACATTTTCATGAACAGCCCTTAAAAAGGTCGCTTCCACCTGCAAACCAGAATGGAAACTGTAAATAATTCTTTGCACTACATCCTATTACCAGCAATCCAGTCAAAACACTACCTCTTTCTCAAAGGAAACATAGTCATCTCTAGAGCCTTCATTATCACCATCTTCGGAATCATTAGCATCAGAATCAGATTTCAGCTCTCCTGAAGGTGAGAGAACATTGCCATCTTGAGTTAACAATTCCTCATCCTCATCTTTATCTAGCATTATCTTTGCCAGTTTATCTGAGGGAATGGGTGCAACTGAATGCCTCCATTCCTCATCATGCCCTCCTTCAAAGATTGACCAAATATAACCAACTCCACCGGTACCAAGCTGATAATCCATATACAATTGCATCATGAGGGTTATTATTTAATTGCCAAAGAAGCGTGTGAGAGAGAGAAAGAGATAAACAAAAGTCTATGTCATAGACACATTCATATTCAACATGATGTGCTATTTAATAATATCAAGATAGATAAATCATGAATTTTTTTTTCCTATTTCACAATACTCTTGAATTACATTATTAATTCATACTTTCTCCAAATTCACTCTGCACCAATTTGCAAGCGAAACCAGTAACAATGCCTTAAAGTAATATCAGAAGCAAGCCAAAGATCTAACCTCAGATGTGGGCCCATGTCGTGTCTCGGATAAATCAGATGTTATATCCCCATTCAATTTAGCTGCTGCATCAATAATTGCTTTGTTAACTTCTATACGGAGATATAATGATGAAGATCTCTCTTTTACAGAAGATAAACCATAGCTTACCACAAGTATAAAAGAAAAAAGATCATGGGCACAAATTATCAATCAATAAACAGGACATAGAAAGAGGTATGTGCTGAAATATAAAGAACTCTGCCAAAAACAATAACCAAAATCAAGCTATATTTCATTTCTACTTCCTTAGCAGCAGAGAGAAACTCCACATCTCCATATCCATGTGCACCAATATTTTATACCAAGAGGAAGCGAGAAAGGCAGTACTAACCATGTAATCTGGAAGTATAAAACAAATAAGGAAACAACTAAAAAATGCAATGCATATAGCATCTCAAAGAATCAGACACAGCAAATGACAAAAATTAGACTCAAGCCAACTAACCTCACTGTAGTCAAAGGTAGGACAAACCACATAATATTTTTTTTTTTGAACAATCTGCACAGAATCAAATCGTTTTCCACAAGTTTCAACCAAAGTGATTTGTGTTCTGTCATTAGTTTTCACCCATTCAACCAAACCTAATCAGCATATTCCTACACCTATGCTGTCCATAATGAAACCACTTCGGACAACTTTCTCTCAAATTATGCCGAATGACTAGAATCCCACCTTCTTACAGGGCAATTCTCATTCAGACCACATTTACGCACATACAATATTGTAACTGCAAATACTCAACACCACCACTCAATAGAATTTCTTTCAGCAGGACAAGCATCCTTCTCTTAGACATCAAAACACTTTGCTATATGCAACCAATTCCAACACATTTCCTGTTTCTTTTGGTTATATGTGTCTTATATTGCCTTTTTATTTTTTTATCTATTACGGGGAAACTTCATAAAGGGGATATATACAAGAGCAAGAATTTCAAAGATGATAAAGAACAGAAGAATGGTAGTTTTAATTAAATTTGAAAATAGACTCTTGAGTCTAACTCCCATGTACTTTTTTGCAAGAAAAAGGTGCATAAAGCTCTGGTTGCTTATCAGTTATAAATAAATTGCAAAATTTTATTTCCAAGAAAAAAGTTGAAACAATATGTCTCAGGCACCGATGTCAAGTATATACAAGATAGACTGCAAATAGTGACAACCAAAAGAAATAGAAAAATAAAACACTGCCCTCAACTGAAAGAAAGAATAGATCAACGAAGAAATTAGTTCTGACTGATATATCTAAATCCATAAACCTGCATGATATTGGAAAGGCTTCTTCATTTGTCACTACAAAGTACCAGCCCATAATATGTCATATCTATAGATTCTAGACACATAATATGTTAGATGAGATTTCATTGATAAAAAGTGGACAAATAAGTAGACCTCATGTGCTATGTTTAAAATAAAATCAAGTTGCAGTATCACAGTATCCACTGAAGACCTTAAACAATTGTTTTAAAAAAGAAAAAAAAAACAAAAAAAGCAAGAGAAGAAATTAGGAACTTATATACGCTTGGAACTTACATGGAAGCTCTACATTGCCACTACTACTGTCAGCATATTCCAATTCCTCATCACTATCTTGCTGGGTTGGCTGTTGAAGTAAAGAAACCATTGAATACGCAGGAACAACAAACTGTTGTCCAACTACAACCTGGAGAAAAGAAAGTTAAGATCTCTTGCAATCAACAAATAAGCAGAGAACAATTCCTTTGAACTATAGAAAAAGCATTATTAACTGGAGAAAATGTTGATGAATGTATAAGAAAAAGGAAAACACAAGGATCTATATTAGGCATACTGTTTCGAACCTCCGGCTTCCATTAACAATAGGACCTGGGAGAAGAGCGAGAATGACCATGGGTAGGTTGCAAAACAGATAATAATAAACAAACTCAAAGGGTGTAGCTAGGACTTTGGGAAGGGTAGGGATTAGATTGACTTTTGTAATAAGACATGACATTGTATTAAAGGAGGATGAAGCATAACCACAAAAAATAATAATTACTCATATAGCAATTACTAACATTTTAAGTAGAGCCTTTTTTGTGCATACATAGTAAAACGTTTTAAATCCCACAAAGAGTAAATCTGGTTGACCTGATGTTTCAATAGTAGCAAGAAATTAGAAGCTGCACTCCAGACCGGAATGAGAACAAGGCCAACAAAACTCAAAAGTTTTGAGTTACTTCAGTTGGGAGACAGCTCATAATGATATTGCTGCAATATATCCCAAAATTTTAAGTCTAAATCACTTATTAATATTTGAACCAGCATATATCTTGGGGCATGATGCAACTCCTTATGACAGCATATAACCATTTATTTGAAACTAATCCTTATACTAATATTATAAGATTTGACACGTCAACAATGGATCTAAAATGTTTGAAGGGATGCATACCTTGAAAGATAAAACAACACCAGGTTCCAAAACTGCTCCTGACTTCATTGTCACGCCATCACATACTATTGCATGCCTTAATTCACAGCCATCTTCAATGGTAACATTATTCCATATATAGGAGCCTTCTATTGTAACATTTGATCCAATAGTACACCCTTCTCCAATGACAGAATGAGAGATTTTTGTGTCATTCCCTATTTCGGTGCCTTGTCCAATGACAATGAATGGACCTATTTGTGCAGAACGTGACAGTGTGATTTCTGAAAAAAAAAAAAAAGTTATAAGAAAAAGAAAATGTTAATTTAACCACTTCCAGTGAAATTCCTCAATAAAAAACAAATCAAATAGGTAAAAATATTAGTGATGCAAACCTACACGTTTAAAGCGTGAAAATTTTTATTGCAGTCAAATACAAAACCTTAATTCCTTTCTACCTATACCTGATGCTCGGTAAGTTCCCCGCCTCTCAACTCTTATTGCAGAATTTCCACAGAGTACATCTGGCACAAACGGATAAGTCCACCTCTGAATTATGTCCTTGCTAATGGTATCATAGCTTCGAAAGTTATCTATCCTAGCCGCATAACTTGAGTGAATTTCATGAGTAAAAATCTTGTAACCCATAATCTGCAGCCGTAAATAATTAGCGTTAGGACTGGAAAGCAATAACATACTGAATCTTACAATATTCAGTCTGGTCGCAATTAGCAAATGGAATATTTCTCAAGTTCTATGCTTCTGTTTATCATAAGTACTACATCATATACAATGTATGACATTTTTGTATGTTACTTGCATAGCATTATACTAAGATACACATAAATGTATGTAACTTTCATTCCAAAATCCTAGGAATTTCTATAATTCCTGTAATTTTGTTGATTTTTATATTTTTGTGAATTTATCAGTATTTAGGGGTATAAATATACCAATTAAAACTGAGCATTATAATGACTACAAATGCCTACATTTAGTGAAGAAACAATAATTCATTGTTTTTATGAAGTTGCAACACATGTTTACCTAATCCAAGAAGCAGTAAAATAAGCAAAGATGCTTGCATGAAAAAATATAAAATTAAAGGAAGCATGATAGTTTAGGGGAAAAAAAAGTTGCTTTCTAAATTCTAATGCAAAGATCTAGAATAAAGCTTCCTGCACAGCTATCATATGGTTATGCTTATCCAGACATTTGGGTGTATAAAGACAACCCTCCAAGTTCTTCCATGTCTTATTTTTTTTAACTTTCCTTTGTGTTCATGCACATATTTTCTTTTTGTTGTAGGCAAGGGATGATAAAAGAGTATAATACGTAGCACGTACATCATCAACCAGCAATCCTTTTACAAAATGACGTCGTAGATGTTGATAGTCAAAATTGTCTGTAAAAAGACTTAGTACTTCTTCAGAGCATATGTCAATATAACAATCCTGCAAAACCAAAACCTAACTATTTAGTGAACAATTATCGACTAAAGAGAAATAGCATATATCATATATGTTTAACCTTTATCCAGGTAATATGTTAAAATGAAAATAAAGAATTTGGGCTATTGACTAATGTCACCAACTGAAAGACATTGTTTACAAATGCAGGTACCAGTAGCAAAAGGTTTCAAGTGTTGTAGCATGGAAAAAGTTAGAATCTTAAAATGGGCCTAGGTTGAAGTCAAGGTTTAAAATTCTTTCTAATTCTGGGAGAATCAAAGTGCCAATCAAAACAGTTAAAACCCTATAGAGAAAGAGGGTAAAGACTGTCTACAATAAAATGTATCAAAATTTCAGAGTGAATAATGAATGAAGAACAAAGTATTGTTACAAAGAGCCATTGGAGATAAGCAAACAACTTCATAACAAATATATAGTAGCACAGAAACAGACATATTGACTGCTGCCTATAAATTGAAATAAGCAAGAATTTTATGGCATCAAAAACTTGCCAACCAAGTAAAAGTTCACACACATTATATCTATGTTATCATTATTTAGAAATGATTCTGTTCACTACCATGAGAAGCAACTAGAATTTGCAAAGAGTTACACCAAAACCAAAAAAAGATCAAATTTTTCACTAACATATTAACAACTTCCCTTTTAGTGTCTGTGTGTGAGAAGAATTAATGATGGCATAAAGGGTAATCTGAAAAACAACCAGAGAATTTCATGGGATGATCTGAAGAATGAACCTGCTTATCATTGTGCAGAACGGTAGAAGGATTATCAGCTATCAGTGTTTTGTCAAGAGATATAAACCCTTTTGAATATTCTGCTTTATCCTCATAACATAAAAGCTGTTTCGTGTCGGGATTTATAGCCATAAAGAGTTCATCAGTGCCAAGTCTAGACTGCTGAGTAATTGGAGAAGGCTTTGACTGTTTAACAACCATGGTCATTATTGCATTGGCGTCCTTTTTCCTTCTCTCCTTATGTTCTTGAAGTGCCTGAGTAAGTGACATGTTGCTCACTGTATCTCCACTAATAAGAACAAAATCTCCATGTATCTGAAAAGATAAGAAGAAAAAACAGGAGGTAATGAGTGAAACAAGCTCCAAATCATGAATGTTGTAAGGAAGGTCCAAACATGAGATTATAAATCACCAAAAATCTACAAAAAAAAGCAGCATCCCAACTATAAACTCTACAAAAGATCTAAACCTATTGAGAAATGAGGTTCAACCAAAAAGAACTCTAGTAATGTGGTCCTCATTACCTTTACATAGAAAACTTGTCTACATTTAAAAAAACAAAAAAAAAAAGAAAAGAAAAAACGTTAACTGCCCACAGCAATGACTGTGAAATGCTAATGATGGTGACTGTTCACATTTAATTAGAGGTGATCCATGATGGTCAAAGATTAATAGCTCAATGCTCCAAATTCCAACATTAACGCATCTGCATAGTCTAGGCAACAGAAACGTAGGACCCAAACATCACACAAGAGGCAATCCGATAGCTACATCCATAGGCCTTCAAGTCATGCCAAAGTTGTAATGATAATCCAAGAGTTTCTAATTAAAACATAAGCCTGTTGTCAATTTCACATGGATTTTGGCAGTCGAAAAATTTTAACATGGTGTTGGATAATTTGGTATTCATTAGACATTTGCTTTCTATAATATTTGTTTCTATTCTCCAGAAGCACCTGTGAACAAACTGGTGCAATGATTCTTTAAATTTCAACAACCTTATGAAGTAGATTTTCCACATTACTTGACAGTGTTTAATTTCAATTAAAATGCATTTCAATCTTATTAACACATTTCTGAAAAAGACTAAAAAATACAACATTACCACATGGCGTTCGTAAATCAAACGCAAAGCATCACCAGCACTAATGGAATTGTGAGATTCGATCGTTGCAACCAAAAAATTCGGCTGAGAAGACCAATCCGAACTCTCCAAATAATCAATGACTTGTTTCGAATGAGCACAGCAGAACACAAAAACCTCCTCCACTCCCGCGGATTCAAGCCACGCTAATGTGTAGTCTATCATCGGGATATTCGCTAATGGCAACAACACCTTCAACAAAAGAAATGATGTTCATAACTAAAACAATTAACAACCTTTGAGTAAATAAGTATACGAATATAAATACGGATTTTTATACGGATACCTTGGGGCGTTCAAGGGTGATTGGACGGAACTTGGTGGTGAAGCTATCGGCTAAAAGAATGGCTTGCAATGGATGACGTGCGAGCTCCTCGGGGTCCTCCGACACCCTAGCGGTTGCGCCCTTTTTCTGTGCAACCATCTCTCCAGTCCTTCCTCTTCTTCTTGTTCTTCTTCTTCACGAAGATTATTAAACTGAAGTTAATAGAATGAAAATTGGGCAGAAAGAAAAAATCCGTTAATTAGGAAACTAATTTTAAAAATTCAAAAACCCCAGTTGAGGGCTTTCAAGCTTGAAGGAGAGAAGAGAACAGTGTTCGAAGATGATTTTTGGGGTTTTGGCTAGACATAATTTAACAGACAGCTTTTGCCAGTGTAATTGAAATTTTCAATTAACTTAATTTCAAAATTAAGGCTATAATAATGGATTTGGATCCATTAATCCGACCCATATTCCCAGTGCAAAGCCCAAAAAGAAAAGGTTTAAAGATAATGGATTGGATCTGAGTTTGTAACAGGGTTAAGGACAGAAGAGAAAGCCCAATTTAAAGCCCTTCTTATACAGAACTGATGATAGATTGATAGTCTAGTAATTTGCTGTGTGTCTGTCTTATTCTTGAAGCACGTTTTTTGTTGTCCTAATAAGACCATTTTTGGACCGTTTTCAAATCAATTATTTTCGAAGGCCCAAGAGTCATATTTATATGATTTAGAATTGACATAATGCTCCAAAAATTTCTTGAACTATTTAAAAAACTTTAAATAAATTTTTATTTTTTTTTTACATTCAATCAAGTTTTTATATTTTTATTTTAAAACAAATTAGTTTTTATAACTAATAGTTAATTAATTATCATTAATCAAAATAATCCTTATCATTTTATAAGTACTAATATGAAAAATGAAAAATGTGATATGATTATATCATCATATCATATTAATAAGTCATATCATTATCTGTTATAATATATCAACATGTCACATTAATGCTACATCAATACTACGTAACAGAAAATGATAAGTGATATTTTAACTAAATCAATCATTAATTATCAAATATTATTTGATTCAAAATAAAAATATAAAGATTTATTTAACTTAAAATAAAAATATAAAAAATTGATTAAACATAAAAATATATAAAATTTTGTTGAATTTTTAAATAATTTAAGAAATTTTTTAAATATTATGCCTTTATAATTTATATCAAAGTTTTTAAAAAAATCATTTAATTAATATAAATTTTATTTTTTATTATTATTTAAATTAAATAAATTTTTATTATCAAGATAACAATGAGATTGTCATGATTTGAAACTTCAACGTCAAAACTATATAAAGTGAAAGGTGCTAAAGATTCCTAACATCATAAAAATTTCACATGATGTTGGGTAGCTTTAAGCATCAATGGCCTATGCCGTAACTTTGAACCCATAATTAGGTGAAAGATGCCAAGGCTTCCTGACATTATGCCATTGTTGCTTGACATCTATAAAACACTCACAAAATGGTTTGAACTTAATTAGAACTTAGAGTTTATTAACAAACAAACTCTTACCTATTTTCAAAATTTAAATTAAATAAGGTATAATACTTGAAAAAAAATTTAAATAAAATTTTATTCTTTTATTAAGTTTGATTAAATTTTTATATTTATGTTTTTTAATTAAATAAGATTTTATGATTAAGAATTTAGTAATTATCATTAATAACAATACTACTTATTATTTTATATTCACATAATGATAATATGAAAAGTAAAAAATATCATATATGTCATATTATTTACATCAACACACCACATCAATATCAAGTGGTATAGAATGATAAGTGACATTTGAATTTTTTTAAATAATTGAAAAGATTTTTTAGGTATTATACCAGTAAGTAACAATGTTTTCTAGTTTATAGCATGCCCATCTACCAAATTTAGCTGATAGTTGCTCATAAATAGCATTTAATGGTGGATTCAATGATGGCGACCCATCACCAAATTGGTCCAACAAGACACCCAATATTTCTTATCAACAATATTATTAGTGGATTGAAAAATTCAATTTAACATGTCATTTTTTTGTTCTATTATTACTATGACATGGTTAAGTGTTTGGACTATTCAAATAACTACAAGTTGAGATCCAACACATCCATATCTTAATTAAATTTCAGGAACAAATCAATAAAAGAGAGACATCAGATCATAGATTAATGGATAATAAAACAAAATAACCAAATGCATGCATCCACGAAGCTTGCTAATATATAGTTTATGCTAAATGCCATTAAATGATACCGATCCAAATAAGCACAAACATGTAGCAACAAAATTCTAGAGCTGTTCCCATCAAATACAAGTAGATTTTTTTTAATGCCTTTTTTCAGTATGTTTGACCAATGAATCAACTTAAATAATTCACATATATATATATATATGTGATCTTAAATTATATAATTAGAAATAACATTTTCCCAAATCATAAACTTAAATCGTCCATTTCAAGATTCAAATTCAATATTTTTAAGTTGGGATTTCAAATTTAACCATTTTAATTAAAATGTTGTTTTAGTAATTTGCTATAATTGCATTTCTCTTTCCATACTAGATCTAAAGTTCATATGATATGATAATATTTTATATAAAAAAAATTACTTTAGTAAAAGGAATATACCTTTATATATAATAAAGGTATAAACATCTACTTATTGATAACTATAAAAGCTTATAAGTTACAATCAAATTGATATGATTATCATATAATAACATGCCATGGCTTTGATGACCTTAAATAAAATTGACTACAATATTGTCGGGATAACAACAACATCACAATCATCAATCAAGTCAAAACTTTAGGCAGCAGCTTATACTTACATAGCCATGTAGTAGCAAATTTTAAACTGAATTTTTAATCTTCTTTACGTAATTAACACTCCGTTAAGCAATTGGCAATTATTGCAAAATTAAATCCAGCTTTGATTCAATGTACCCTGACAAATGAACAGAAAGGCATGTAAGAATGAGATAAAAGAATAGCAGACGGATAGAAAGAAACAGCAAAGGTAGAACAACTTTATGGCAAGGTCCGTGGCCATCTAAAAGAGGGGAGATTGCTCGTGAGACTTGTTTTGATTCAAGGTTAAATAGCGTTAACATAGATCAAATCAGATCAGATCAGACGTCAGAATCAGATCACGTGCAACACTTGTTAGTAAATTAATTAAATAATACGCTGATTCTCCTTATTCTAGTGTAGTCCTTTTCAGCATCATAAGTTATGGTACAATACACCCTAACCGTCCACTATAAAATTTCCAAAGAACAACTAAGATACACGTGTATAAAATTGTGAAATTTTTCACTAATTTTATTTAATTATTCTGGATGATACTTTTTTAACTATTTGCTGTTTATTATTTATTAATTAAAAATAATAATAATAATAAATAATAAAATAGCAACTAAATGAAATCTTAATAAATAAGTCTGCCAATCTTGCTAATAAATTTTTTTATAATTTGTTACTTGTTACAACTTCATGCAGTGTTACAACATTTTTTTTGTTACTTATTTTATTATTTTGTTATGTGTTACAAACTATTATTATTTGTTCGAAATTCTTTATAATTATTTGGCATAATGAGTTTTTGTTATATGTTATAATTTTTTGTTATGTGTTATAACATTTTGTTATATTTTACGAATTTTTATTATGTATTACAATTTTTTGTTTCATATTACATTTTCTGTTATATAATTTTTTTTCATTTTTACAATTTTTTGGCTAATTTTGTTTGTCACAAGTAACAAAAATAAAAAATTATAAAATGTAACAAAAAGTTATAAAGTTAATAATATATAATAAAAAATTAAAACACATAACAAAGAGTTGTAATCAGTAAGCAGGCTAATTTCTAACACACAACAACACGAGTTTGTAACCAAATATTACAAAAAGTTGAAAGATGTTATTTATATTATTTCTTACATAAATAATTCTTATAATAACAGTATTGAAGAATTTATTTACATTGTTTTTATTAAAAAAGTAGTGATTGATTTGTTTTTGTTAATTTAAAATTATTTTTATTTGCTGTAATAGACATATGTCCAAGCCGAGTGATTAGACATAATAATCATATGACAAGATTAATTAGGAGATTCTCTCACTAATTATTTCTAGTAATAAACCATTGGTTTACTTTAAAAAAGCCGCTACTTTTAAAACTGTTCAAAAAGGGAGGGAGAGGTAAAAGTTGTTACGTGCGTTACTATTCTCTTAACTACCACATTCCCCTACACCCTGTATCACACTGGAACATTTTTCAGAACCACTGGATTTACCATACGATAAAATCCGTCAATAACTGAACGGCCTTGATTTAAGTGATATATCTTGATTTGTATTCCATGGCTGTATTTTATTACCCTTTCTTTGTGTTCACCCGCGCAACACGCCTGTCCTTCTTCTCTCTATCTCTCTCCACAAATTTCTTATTTTTCTTTCTTTTATTTTTTTAATTTCCAGAATTTTCTCGTCAAATAAAAACTCCAGAAGCAAAAATCAAAGCAGTTTCAAAAGTCTTTCAACGTTCTCCCATTTTGTGTTTTTTGTGTTTATTTCTCTCCCATCAAAGCAAAATTTTGAAGCTGAAAAAAGAAAATTGCGGCAATTTTTGCGAGATTGGTGGGGGCGTCCAAGATTCAGGTGGGAAAATTTCGAAACAGAGGAACTTTGGATTCTCTCTTTCTGTTTTTTCCCTAAGCTTTTCTCTTGGAATTTGCTCGCCTCTCGAATTTTCGTGTTGTTAAAATAAAAAAATAAAAGAAAAACCGTTGAGTGGAGCTGAAATGCGAGTGCCTTCTTCCTGCATGCTGTTGATTCTCCGAAACGATTCGGTAAGTTTTAGTTTTTTTGTTGTTCTTTGGATGTTTGATTCCTGAGATAGTGGGAGGAAAGGAAAGTAACGGAAGAGAAAATTTTTGGAATTCTTTGAGTTGTGTTTTGCTGTTTTGATTCAATGAAATCGCAAAATATTTGTAGAAGAACAAGTTGAAGAAAGATGAAATATAAATGCGGTCTTCATGCATGTTGTTGTTTCTTCTTCTCCAAATCGATTCCATAAGTTTTTTTTTTGGATGTTTGGTTGCTGGGAAAGTAGAGGAATTTAGAAAAAAGAAATTTTTTGTTGTTATTTTTCAGTTAAAAAAATCGTTTTGAATAACTAACTGCTGTAACTGAAAAGAGTTTCTAACTTCTTCACCTTTCTTCTTCCTTCCTACATTTTTAATATTACTTAAATAATTAAAAAAAATAATTATCGTTGTTTCTCAATATTTCGAGGTTCTTTTTCTTTTGTATTCTAAATTTTGTTGAATTAAGACAACGAGCAGCCAAAAAAAAAAAAAAAGAAATAGAACATAAAGCAAGACAAATGGAAAAAATTTGAGTTTCTGAGATTGAATACTGAAGAAATGAGTTTAAATCTGTGGTTTTTGTAAATGCAGAGTTCGTGTGAATTATGAGATTCGAAAGTTCTTGAGATGGACAGCTCAGAGACATAGAAATTTTTGAAGATTTGCATTGTTGAAGGAAAATCTATACCTACAGCTTTGGACTATAACTACAGTCAATCTCAATTAATTGGTTGTTCAATAAATTTTTATTAAAAAAAGAGCTCAATATGGTGGCACCACAGTTAGCTGCTGTCGTTTCCAAGTTGCAGACACTGTCTACTTCAGACCATGCCTCTGTGGTCTCTCTGAACATATTTGTCGCGCTTCTTTGCACTTGTATTGTGATTGGTCATCTTCTGGAGGAGAACCGATGGATGAATGAGTCAATTACTGCCCTTGTCATTGTGAGTTTCTCTCTTGCCATCTATGGGAGTGGAATTACCCTTTTTTGGACAATTCAACTAAAGTTTTGATTGCTTGGATTATATGTTTAACTTGCCTGATATATTTGATTTAATCGGTTTTATTGGCAGGGTCTTTGTACTGGAGTCATTATTTTGTTGACAAGTGGGGGTAAAAGCTCACATCTTTTAGTCTTCAGCGAAGATCTTTTCTTTATTTATCTTCTGCCTCCTATTATATTTAATGCTGGGTAAGTTTGTTCTACTGCCAATTTCATTTCTCTTTTGGGTGGAAAATATGGAGATTGTTTGTTATATAGCTTAAAAGGTAAAATAGATAGATATGCAACACTTATCCAATATGAAACATTATTTTGTTTAAATACCTATTCCACAGTTATCTATTCTGGGTTTGAACTTAGTACATTGAGAATTTCCCCATGTTTTCCACATTGTAAATAGAGGAACGTAGGTGTCTTTTCTACGATATTGAGGTTTATTTTTTACTTTAAAATTGTTAAGAGTAAAACATGAAGACTATATTTACTTTATTTGCCTTCCTAAAGCCTTTCTGATCTCTTCTGCTTTCTGTGCCAGTTTTCAGGTGAAAAAGAAGCAATTTTTTCGTAACTTTATCACCATCATGCTGTTTGGGGCTGTTGGTACATTAATATCTTGTACAGTTATATCTTTAGGTATTTTTCACAACTTTATGAATGCACTTTACAAGTAGTGTAGATTCAGTTTCTTTTCTTTTCTCTTTTGCTTTGGTGCATGGGGATTGGCAGCCAGGGGGCAGAGTTGGGGGTTGGCTTAAATTGTTGCTTTATGTCCTAGTATTGCCAAGACTAATTTTGCTGATTGTGATTGCAACTCTGATGCTTCATACAGGTGTTATTCAGTTCTTTAAGGAAATGGACATTGGCTCCTTGGATATTGGAGATTTTCTAGGTATTTGCCTATCATTCCCTTATTTTTCAAAATTGCTTTGTTTATGTTTGGGTATCTTATTATAGTTCCCTGTAATTTTCAGCAATTGGTGCAATCTTTGCTGCAACGGATTCTGTTTGCACACTGCAGGTATGCATAATTTAAAATTGTAGTAGCACTTCAAAATTGAAATAACATGTATATCAAACTAAGTGGAGCTGTTTCTTCTGATGGTGCAGGTGCTTAATCAGGATGAGACTCCGTTGCTTTACAGTCTGGTTTTCGGAGAGGGTGTCGTAAATGATGCTACCTCAGTGGTGCTTTTCAATGCAATCCAGAGCTTTGACCTGACTAATATCAATCCCAGAATTGCTTTGGAGTTTATTGGCAGCTTTTTTTATTTATTCTTAGCGAGCACTTTTCTGGGAGTGATTGTAAGTGTCTTTTTGTTCAATTTTGATTCATTCTGTGAACACTGCAATTCTGCTGAGGTGTGATTTTTTTTCTTTCCCTTACAGGTTGGACTGGTAAGTGCGTACATTATCAAAACATTGTACTTTGGAAGGTATGTTTTTTATGCTATCTGTGTTTTTATATCAACTAGCCTTTCAATAATTGTCTTCTACACGTCAAACAACCTCGAAATACTTCTACAAGAATCTATACTCGTCTCCAGGGAATGAAGGTTTACACAAAAGTAGCATTTGTGATATTAAAATTTTTTACTTATCAGAGGACTTCAACTGAACATGAATTTTGTTATTAGAGTACAGTGTTAATGGTAAAATGTTTGAGAAGTCTGGAACTAATTATTGAATGTACTTGATTTTAACATGATTCAGGCACTCAACAGATCGTGAGTTTGCTCTTATGATGCTCATGGCGTACCTTTCATACATAATGGCTGAAGTAAGACTCCTCTTAGGATAATGTGGCACTTTCTTGCAGTCCTTCCTTTTCTGATATGATGCTTCTAAATTTTATGATTTACGTGCTTGTTGAATAACTCTAATGTTGCCTCCCTGCAGCTGTTCTATTTGAGTGGCATTCTCACGGTGTTTTTTTGTGGGATTGTGATGTCACATTATACCTGGCACAATGTTACCGAGAGTTCAAGAGTAACCACCAAGTATGTATCCTCCATGGTGTTATCTTAGTGCAATCAAGGTCATAGGTCATTGATGTTAGGAGAAAAAATATCCCTCAAACAAATGTTTAACTCATTATATGCCTCATTGATTCAACTTTGGTTTTAACACAGGCATGCTTTTGCTACCTTGTCGTTTGTTGCTGAGACATTTATCTTTCTTTATGTTGGCATGGATGCCTTGGACATTGAGAAGTGGAGATTTGTAAGTGATAGGTATGTTCTATGCACCTGCTAGGAAGTACACTAACTAGATTTTGGTAAAGTGTATATTAGTGAGTCATTGTTGTCTTGAACTGCTGCCTCAGGTATATCTTTTGCTTTTTCTTTTCCATTTCCTTTTTCTCCCGTGCAACTTGTGCAATATAACTTCCATTTACTGAATGATCTTGCTGTTGTGACATGATGTTTAATCTCCTTTTTGCAGCCCTGGAACATCAGTTGCCGTTAGTTCAGTGCTGCTTGCTCTGGTTATGGCCGGAAGAGCAGCTTTCGTGTTTCCCCTGTCATTTTTATCCAACTTAGCCAGGAAATCAGCTAGTGAAAAAATCAGCTTTAGGCAACAAGTAGGTGTTCGTGTTGTTAATTTTTTGCTTCCAGATCAACTAATGATGTTATTTGACATTATTATTTCTCTGTATTTCTTTGTTTAGATTATAATATGGTGGGCTGGTCTCATGAGAGGTGCTGTATCTATGGCACTTGCATATAATCAGGTAAAGTCTGGATAATCTTATTTCATTTGAAATGAAAACCTTTTTATTACTTGTCATGGAAAAGTAGCTTCCTTGTATTAAAGTTGGCTAGTAAATTATGAGGAGATTAAAAAGTGCTTGATGTGTGTTTGAAAATAAGTACAAATACTAATGGTAGAATGAGAGGAAAAGGGAGAGAAATTGTGATGGGGAAAGGTGAGAGATTTGTTTGATTGATGTATGATAATAGTATCTGATAGGCTTTTGCTTCATATAAATGCAGTTTACAAGGTTAGGGCATACTCAATTGCGAGCGAATGCAATTATGATTACGAGCACTATCACCATTGTTCTTTTCAGCACTGTGGTAAGATGTCTCTTGCCTCATTTTAACTGCTTAGAGATTTGGTAGTTTCTCCCAAATTACGTGGCGTTTTACCCTTATTATTTTATTTTTGAACATGTTGAAGGTTTTGCTTCACATTAATGCTCCAAATATGTTTGGTTATTTGAGCTTTATCACATAATCTGTTAATTTGTAAAAGTTTCAAATTTAATAAGAATGGTTCAGTTGTCTTGCAACTTTTTAGGCAGGGGGATAATGCACCAACCAATGAACCAAATGTTAGGGTGCAAATGTGAATTATTGTTACTTTGGCGTTCTATTATCATTTTTGGCCCTTTGGTTAGTAGTCTTAAGCATGAGAGTTTCTTGGAGATGTTACTAACTCTTTCTCTGTTGGTTCTGCTCAGGTTTTTGGTATAATTACTAAACGTCTAATCAGGTTCTTGCTGCCTCATTCCAAAGTAACAACCAGCATGCTCTCAGACCCATCTACTCCCAAATCAGTTACGGTTCCACTTCTTGGAAGTGGCCAAGACTCCTTTGAGGATGGTCTAGGTGGAATTCCTCGGCCAAGCAGCATTCGCGCACTTCTCACAACTCCAACGCACACCGTTCATCACTACTGGCGCAAGTTCGATGACGCCTTCATGCGCCCAGTGTTTGGGGGCCGGGGTTTTGTGCCCTTTGTTCCTGGCTCCCCAACAGAAAGGAGTGAACATAATCAACCTCAATGGCAGTGATCGATAAGACGGCTGATCCCAAATGTACAAAATATATGTACTATGCATCGGAGTTTGTCATAAGAATAAACACGAACATATTGTGAAATTTTTTTTGATCAATTTTTAACTTGGCCGACGAAAAACCAGCACATTATATTTTGTAATTACCTCTTGTATGCTAGTATCATTGTATAGGTTATTTTATTCGCGTTAAGTTTCCTAAAAACGGTATTCCTGTTTATTCTTCCTCAACTATGTTGACATCATCATGATATACTCTTCTTTGACATTTAGCAAGAGCTGTTATAAGTTTCATACGAATTCAAATAGCAAGTTAATAATTATCACAAGAAAAAAAAAAAAAAAACAGTTCCTAGTCTATGGGTTAACCTCGTATGTTCTTTCATTTCCTTTTGGCAAACAGGTAACACAAACCTTTACATGCAAATTTCTGCTTATATGGCCGACCCTATTGTACTGTGCACACATTCTATGAGCAGGAAAGTATTTTATATTCCAGATTTCTAACTATTAACAAACCCTGTATGATTGTTGCTGGTAACCTGCATGACATGGAAGTATTCCTTGTCAACGACGCAGAAGGCATCCGAGAAAGACACTAACGAGTGCTACCATGCAAACAAATAGGAGAGGAAATCCCACTTGAACTTTTCTTAGATTTGTCTTTTTCCTCATTAGCGCCTGCAGAAATATGGAGTTTAGTGTCAATAATTTAAAGGGTTTAGCATAAAATGAAACATACATTGTTTCGCTGCAATCTAATAAAACTGCTTTGGACTCTTAAGTCTCTAACTTTAAAAAATATTGGTTTCTGGTGGGTGATTCAGAATTCTATGATATAGAGTTTCCACTTGCTTTCCTAATGAATGGTAAATGATCCAAGGTGGTGGGTGCTAAGTAGAACCCTGAACTTTGCTCTCCACCTCTCCCACCCTCTTCCTTGTCCTGCAATTATAAGCCTAGAAGTAGATCTCCTAATGACAAGGCCATCATTCCGTTCAATATAGAAATCAGGTGAAGGACTCTGGTGCAATTGGCCCATATATCACTGGTCTAAAGTAGGATTTATAGCAGACATAAAAGACAGAAGGATATTTTGCGAATTTCGTGTCACATGGTAAAAATAAACCTCCAGCCTATTCTACAAACCCATAAACAAGTGACTAGGAGAATTGACTGTCCATGATTAAACATGTGATTTGGATCATATAACAAGAAACTACAAGAAGAAGAACACAAGAAGAAAACTTACTAGTTCTTCTTGTAAGATAGTTCTCTCTTGAGTGCTTAACCTACTCTCCACTGTCAGTTTTGCGATGGTAGCTTCAGCCTGAGAAGGAAATGACCAACTATTATTACTGAAACTATACAGAGCAGCAAGACAACAGATGCAAATTAATAATGGCAAAATATTATTCAATCTTGTTCTAAACTGTCAATATCAAGCACCATTCTTTGTCTTACAGACAAAAACTTACCTCGCCTAGCTTAGATTCAAGGTCAGTTAGTTTTGATTTCATTTCCTCGACATCTTTGACTAACTTCAGCTCCTCCACAGCCTTCAATGTTTTTACCTCGCCATCCTTCAATGCATCGAACTCCTTTATCTTCACTGACTTCAGTTCCTCAGTATCAAGAATATCCTCCATTGGCTTTGATTCCACATCTTTCACTGGCTTCGATTCCACATCTTTTGCTGGCTTTAACTCCTTGCTATTGACTAAATTATCCTTTGGCTTAAGCTCTGCATCTTTTGTTAATTTTAAGTCCTCACCATTAACACCATCATTCCTTGGCTTCAGCTCTGCATCCTCCTTTAGCTTTAGATCTTCAGCATAGAACATATCCTTCCTTGGCTTCCACTCCACATCCTTTGTTGGCTTTAAATCGTCAAAATTTATTATCTTTGACTCCTCAACCTTGGCAACCTGGCACAGGGAAGAGAACACTGGTATTCTTAGAGGTTTTAGGTGTAAGCTTCACTAATAGACTTGAAATTTGCGTTTAAATCTCATACTCAAACAAAAATTCTCATAAAGTGTACTTTCAGATTTAAAAAAATATATTTCCTTTACAAGACAATGCAATCACATATACACATACATGCGTGCATAAACATATGTATGTCAGAGCTATAAGCAACTTAACTTTAAGGGCTAAAAAATAGACAAAGTAGGTAGATCTAACCGTCTGCGGTGGTGCAAGAACCCCAACTCTACTCAGTACCGGCTCTTTTGGTATTGAAGCATCATAATCTACTCCCTGATTCATTGTTCCATTAATTGGTGATAATACTGGTGAATGAGGTGGGCTGACAAGAGCAACCTTTAGCTTATTATCTTCAATATATCTTCCACTGTCCTTGACAAACTGCCAAGCAAAATGAGAAACCAAAGTCAATTACTGTTATCAGATAAAGCACAAGCAGAACAGAAAATCACTTACTGCAGCTGATGTAATGTCTTCATCAGTTGTTCCAGCAGGAACAATTGTGCTTTGAATTAAGAACTTATCTCTGCATATCATATCAGGAGGGGCTTCACGCTGAGCTTGCATGGTAACTAAATGAAAAAAACAAAGATGAGAATATATGTGTACAGCGCAGGGGGCTAAAAAATTTATAAAAAACATCATATGAGAATTTCAGCACTATAATTTATTTCTAAGTTGCATCACTAGCTTTGATTCACTTGTCCAGCTATCGAAGCAGCACAATGGCAAATTGTCCTAATGGTCAAGAATGTCATTTGACAAATATGTAATTTTTGTTTCTGCCATAGATTTGCACTCTCGGGGCATTAATCATGTATTATCAGATAGTAGAAACCAGCTTCTAAAGAGGAAACATGCCCTGCAGTTATAGCACCAGAAAGGCCAGAAACTTTACTCTATCCCAACCCTTTCCCTCACATCCACTTCTACAATCTTAATTTACTTTCATCGTCTTTTATGATCCACAAAGATTAAAGACCGCTTAAGCTTTGAAATTCATTCATTACATGCACACACATACAAATATCAATCCTAAAGCAAAAAAAAAAAAAAAAAGACCTCATTACCTGTAAATTCACATACTGATTTAGGCAAAATAATGCCAACATTAGGCCGCACGCAATATTTCTTTGGGGATGTAGTTTTAACCTGCAAAATATCATTGCTCCAATTACATTGCTATCAGGAATTCTAACAGTCTATCCCATGACATAAACCTTAGAAATTGCAAAAAGATAGACATAAATTAAATTAAAAAACAAAGTAAGAAAAGAGAAAAGCAGAGCATGTTTCAGAGTTCAGACCTTGAAAGCAACATATTGGTTAGTGTTATTCCTAAGTGAAACCGAGCAGGAGCATTGCTTCTTCAATATAACTACCAAACAAAAGATAAATTTAAATGAGAAATATATAAATCAATAAATAACGAAGCTAAATATAACATGTTACCAACAAAATTAATTAACAATAAATCCTTATTCTTTACCCTTTTTAGTATATTTATTTTTGAAATAATTATATAAAAATAGATAAAAACAAATAGGTTTACACAAATCCTTCTTGTTTTCCCTGCGTATCTAGTGATGAAACAAAGTAATAATTCTAAATAACATAAATTATTTATTATAATGATAAATAAATAAACAAAGATAGAAAAGTGACTTTGGCAAATTATTAAAGTACTTTATAATAAAAATGATTAGGCTAATAAAAATGAAGGGACAATCAAGTAATTGCGCACTCACATACGAATTTAAGTTCCTTTGGTTGAATCTCCAAAAGTTGCGTAGTCATTTTCCTTCGTCGCTTAGCATCCAAACCTTAATCTGCATATAATAATCATACTACTAATCAGCAATATGATCGAAATGATTAACTATTTTCTTTTTTTCGTTTTTCAAAATATTCGAATTAATATTTAAATATTGCAAAAACAAAAACAAAAAGAAGGTGATGTCGAAACTGAATCGAGTTCAGATGCGCTTTGACTCGGATCAGACTCGAAGCAACTCAGTTTGAATTCAAAACTACGAACAAGCTATGACTTGTGTTCGTTGAAACTGAGGCGACAACGTTTAGAAATCAAAGTAGAAAAGCAGAAGAGGTCCTAAAAATTTTTTCAAAGCAAATGCTCAATAATGACTCGGATATTGACTCCATATTTAACTCGGATCGTTTTCCTTTTTGAATTAAAACAACTAAAAACGTCGCCATTTTGATTTTTGAGCTCAAACGGAACTCAGTACTGACTCGAATTTCAACTAAAGAGAAACGGCAACAACGTTACGGTACTGACATGGTATCGCCTTCTTTGAATTCGATCCTGAGATCAAAACTCGAGAAAGAACAAGTCAAAAACGACACCGACTTCCGAGTCTCGAGTTTCCACCATGCACGAAAATTCAGCGCGAAAACGGAAGAAATCGGAGCAGAAAGACGACAACGTTTTTGAAAAATCAGAAGAGCGATCGCTTACCGGTATTACAAAAGAATCCCTGGTCAGAGAGAGAGGAAACGGAGAGAAATGGAGAGAGTATTTATAGCGTGAAAATGAACGATTTGGTGGAATTTAAAATTATAAAATAAATAAAAGACAAAGCGGAGAGTCCCAGAAATTCCTTTTGAGAGAGAGAGAGAGAGAGAGATGTTTGGGTTTGGTGGTGGAGGTAAAATGGGGAGACAAAAGAAAAAGACTGTGAAGAAGGGAAGTGAAAGGCAAGCATAGATAGCTGCTTTAAAGCGAGAAAGAAAAAGCAAAGCAAAAGACTGGAGCGTTAGTTGTACCCGCCGTTTCCCTCTCTACTTCTCTGAACCCTCCCCGTTTTGCATTTCCATGGCTTCGGCTCAGCTTTGGCTTCCCTCATTTTTCAAGCATTAATAATATGTTATATTAATTACAGTTAAAAGGTTGTAATACATAGAGGGATTTGTTTAAGACATGAAGGATAAATTAGCCGATATAATATAATAGTTGGATTAGCATAAAGAAACTACTTATTTGGGAAGATTTACTGCATCCATATCATTTAATCATGTTTAATTTGTGCTAATCAATATCATCAATTAGCACTTAGCATTCGGTAATTTGTAGCTGGTTTTGAACTATGCTTATCTTGTATACCTACTTTAGCAAGCATTGCAAGCCGAAGTTCACCTAATTTCCATAAAGAATGAAGCAAAATAAGGCAAATAAAGGAAAGAGAACAAAACTTTGATCACGTTAGCATAACTGGAAAATCACAAGTAAATTGCTTCCAACCACAACCTTTTCCGTTGGATTGATCAAAAGTAGTATGAAATTCCACTAAATTTAATTTTTCATTTATTATTTAATTATACCAAATAAATAAATAAAAATGGCTAAAAATCTCCCCGAGCTGAGCTCGAACAGCAACTGTTAAGTTAGCCATAAATTTATGTGTCCCACTATATTTAATAAATAATTACTATCGTCTTATCCTTTTTCTTCTTCCTTTTCTTCCTTCTCGTTAAAAAGTAAATCATCTTTAAGACTCTTAACACAGTAACACTGACCAAATTTTCTCCCATAAAGACACTTTGAAGGAGCCATTTCCGTTTCTTCACTTATCATGAAGAAATGCTTTCGACTATTTACATATGTTACAAATTATTTTATTATAATTATAATTATTATTGTTATACATATAATTATATAAAAAATTAATTAATTGCCTCGATGTAAAAAATTTTGGTTCAACAGTTGTTATTGAATATTAAGCTATCTAGGAATCAATTATAACCTTATATTTGTGTAGTTTTCTACGGTGAATCAATTCCTCAAATACGAAGGCACTAGGAATTGTAGGGATTCCAAATGCCTGGCGACAAAGGTTCATCACTCAATGGATACAAGTTACCTACATCTTATTCTTTAATCATTAATAAAATATGTGGTTTATTAAAAATATCAAACAATATCTTCTTTATGATATTTTTTCAACATGTGTCTCAATTAATTAATTTATAATTAAACAATCACGTAATCGAATTTCTTCTTCAAGTATATATTATTCGATGTATGTATTTTGTTTGTCGGTGAAAAAAATTAATAATAAAATAAATTATTTATCATTCAACACGTATCGTTGTTGTTATCATTTGAGATTTATTATTATTATTATTTTGAGTGGAATGCGATTCCATGCATGAGCTTGCTAGCCTCGTATCAATGAAAAAGGGAGAGATTCTATATGGAAAGTTTTTCCCCCAAAAAGACAAAGTGCCCCAAAAGTTGAATTGCCATAGTGGAATATGATTGAGACAAAAAATAATGCATTATGACAATTTTTTTCTCAACTTTTTATTTTCAAAAAAATAAAAAGAAATTCACTTTTCAAAAGAATATATATGCTAGTCAAAGTTTGATCAAAATAATTTCAGTTGTACATTTGTTTAGGAATGTGGTGCCTTTACTTAGGTCGGTTACATTAAAGTACATAGCAATATGGTGCATTCTTTTGGGCAAAAGAAAAAAAATAATTAAAATTGAAAAAGTTGGGATGCAATGAGGAATAAAATTGATGGAACAAAACCACATGAAAATGACATATTGGTTAATAAAAATAAAAAAAGTATACCTTGTTTATGCAGTACAATTAAAAAATCGACTTTTTGTTTTTCAACAATTTGTTTTAAAAAAAAGGACCTTAGTCGAGATATAAAAATTCGTTGTTATTTTGTAATAATAATTTTTATTATTTTTTAATAAATAAAAATTTAATTACAAAAAGGTAAATAATAAGTATTAAGTAAAAAAGAATTATATTTGATAGATTATTTTAATAATTGAGAGTGGGAGTATTTGAACCTTACTTTTTAAGCAGTAAGATCATATACTAATTAATGAGTCGAAAGTTCATATGCATATTTGACAAATTATTTATTAATTAGTGAATAATTTTATACATTGTTAATGAATTTTAATATATAGGAATTTAATTAAAACTTATATATTTTTTTAAAGATAATAGATTTGTGATAATGGGAGTCAAATTCTACACGATCTCTTGCCTTCAGTCTTCCCTGCAGACAAATTTCACACCACGTGACTGACATTCCACATTGAATAAAAACCAACCCTTCATTGCAAATTTCAGCTTTCAAGCCTAAGTCCAATCATATCATTATAGAGATGGAAAAAGCCGACTCGTCTTAACAAGGCGGGTCGAGGGGGGGTCGATTATGGTGTACGGTTGCCCGCCTCACGAGTCACCCCGTCTGGCTTACGTTAATATTCAAAGATTTTTAATTAATTAAATTTAAATATTTATGTTGAATTTAAAAAGTTAAAATCTATTATATATGGAAAGACTTATTATTATTTTTACCATAAATTCTTTTAAAATTATATTATGTTTGGTGCTAGACACTTGTTTTTTTGAAAAAAGTGCTAGACACTTTTATTTCATTTAAATTTGTGGTAATTATATATTATTATGTAAATTGACGAAAAATTATAATTATATTAAAAATAAGATGAAAGTACATTAATTACATGATTTTTTTGTTAACAATGTAAATTGAAATAATTTTTATACAAAAAATTATCAATAAAGCGATATAAATATAAATGTTACAAAAATTTATAAAAGCATGAATGAAGTTAAGAATTTAACATCCATGAGACAAGAACGACTACCATGATTGTCGAGACATGATGGGGCGAGGTGATGAGGCAATCCTCGTCCTATCAACTTCCATTGTCATCCCTAATCATCACTCAAATGCTTTTTTTCTGGATCCAAGAAACATGACATCAGGAAGTGACTTCGTGCTAATATATATTAGGTTGTATTTTTTGATCGGCTTTGATAATATAAATATTTATAATATATGTGTCAATACATTATAAATTGTCTATTAATAATGACTTTTGAAAACTTTTATGAGGTGAAAAAAATTAGAAGTCCTTTTTCAATTTCTAAATTTAGGAAAAATACTCTTCATGATGACACTGTAATTAAAACTTAATATTTAAAATTTGAAAATTTCAAATTTAAATTGAAAAAAAACTTATAATGGAATAAGATTTATTATAAAAAAAAGGTTATCTCACCATTATAATGGAAAACAAAGGAAAACATCTCAAGTTTTTTTTTTAAAGACACTAACAATTATCAAATTAAATGATCTTAATTAACATTAGATTATCACTAGAAATTGACTCTCCAAAACATGGTAAGTTTCCATTTGACAGAAGGCAGTTAGAGGTTTTAGAATCTTATGTTGCACACGCTGGATGCTTAATTTTTACACAGAAATCGAGGCAGGCTCATCATAAATTTTAGCAGATAAACAAAAATGAATTATTGTTCCTGCAAAATGATGAAATCTTGGTGGGCAAAGGAAGGCTGTTATGGGATCCATTAAGCGAATCAAGACTAGTAATCGGAAGGCATGAAAGTGAAATGAAACCAACCGGTTAGTTGGGAGGCCAAGGAAATGGACAGAAACCATGAAGAAATTAAGGACTGAGATGTGTACGTGAAAACCACTTCTCAAGCGTCCCCAATCAACTGCCATTTATGGACCACCATTCAATGGGCAACCTGGCTGATTCTTTTTATATCATCGCATTTAATTTTGACAAAGAAGCTGGCCGGCTAGTAGGGAAGGGTTCAATAGCAACCGTGAAAGTTTGTTTTTTGCGTGTCTGAAGATGTTTGTATTAAAGATAAGTGGAGTCTCTTTGACGGTGGATATATATTTTTAAGACTTGCTTATCATTTATGCACAATTTTTATTTTTTTTAGGATTTTGGATTTGAATTATGAGATAATTGCGCGTACAATTAAACACACAGATTTCGATTTGAAATCAAATCTTTTAAAGAAGTTTTAAGAGTAAGCTTAGTTACTTCAACATTTGGCAAAGACTTTTTACTTTAAAGAGTCAGTTCCAACATAAAAGTCAAGCCAAAAATGTACTCATGACACGAGATCACGTGAATTTGGTAAAGGGTTAAAATGATTTTGACACGAGAATTGACTTGAAAATGTCAAAAGTTTGAACGATACAATTTATATCTAGCGCCAAGCTAGACTGAAAAGAAGAAGACGACGTAAATAGTAAAATATCCTCATTTTATCATATAATTCATATCATTCTTCCTTCCTAAGGTCATCTGATATTATTTATATAGAACTAAACATTCAATTTAAGTAATTTTTCTTAGTATGAAACATATATGTAAATTATATAAGAAATTGATAAATTAAAAAAAAAAGCCATAATACTTAAAAAACTTTTAAACTATTAAGAAAATTCAAATAAGTTTTTTTATTACGTTTAATCAATAGTGTCTTGTATTTTTATTTTGGATCAATAAACTCTTATAATTAATTATTCATTAACTATCATTAATCAAAATATCATATGACATGTTGACATGTTATAGTAGATAGTGATATAGCATGTTGATATGGTATAATAACATAATCATGTGATATTTTTTACTTTCTATGTTAGTACCGGTGAATATAAAATGATAAATTTTATTTTGATTAATGACAATTAATCATAAAAACATATTTGATCTAAAATAAAAATATATAGATTTGATTGAACGTAATAGAAAAATATTAATTTATTTAAAAATTTAAAAATAATTCAAGAATTTTTTAAACAATTATACCTTAATATAATTACAAAATGAACACATCTCAATTATGTAAGTGGACTTATAAAATTCAAAAGCTCCATAATCAATATATAAGGTAATAATTTTTTTAAAAATATTTTATTTATCTAATTATACTGAAAAAACAGATACCCCACATATCATTCATAAACAAGGAAGTAACCTTTATTGGTTGACAATCATAAAACTGAACATTACACCTTATCTCAAAGCCTCTGTTAGCCATGAAGTTAGCAGTTCTATTGCCATGATTTGCCTTGACTTCCATATTTTGATGTAGGATTTCCCTAATCACTCGAATGAGGTCTAAGTTATCACAAGGATGTGTAGATGAAGAAGTGATTGCTTAGAATCCTTTCTCCCAAGCTTGAGAAAGACCATGATACACTCCCCGTAATTTTGCTTGGTAGGCATTAAACTTTCCCAAGTTGCAGGCATAGCCCCCAATCCACACACCCTCAAAGTCTCTAAGCACTCCTCTAGCGGCAGCTCCTTGGACAGAGTCTCGGTAGGCACCATCTGTATTAACTGCAACCCAATCCAATGGTAGGGGTGACCACGCTACTAAGATCTCTTGTTTCTTACGTAAATTTCCACCTAGCACATTCGGTATATTCATGGCAAGATTTAGTGCAGTAACCATACTCTTTATTATGTTGATATAGCTTTCAATAGGAATTAAACTGTTCTTAAATACTTCTAAATTCCTTCACTTCTATAAGTACCAATAACTTACTCTAAACACAGTTTTCTAGGAAGCACCATAAACATGCATCTTATAATTTATGAGATTAAAGGAAAGTCACTCACCCGTAGTTGTAGAAAAGAAGTTATCAACATCATTTTGAGGTAATAGCCGAAGCCATAAGGAACTTGCAGTTGGACAATCCTGAAGCAAATGTAGAATTGTTTCATCATCCAATTTGCATTGAGAACAAGTTGCAATAGTCTGACAATCGTCGACATGCCCTTATGGGCGGAGCCTCTCCCTAAAATTTTAAAATTTTTTTAGATATTATATATATATTTTTAATTTTTTTTATAAATTTTCTTAATTACCCCCCAAAATAATTTTTTATTTAATGATTAATACAAATAAAGAATAACAAAATAATTTCATATGCTTGACTTAATTTTACAGTTTTTTTATTTTTTCTTTCAAATTTTATTATTATTTATATTTATTTATTTATTTAATTTTATTCTATTTATTCATATATTTTAAATTTCTATAGATTTTCTTTCACAAATTTTTACAAACTATCAATCATATTCTTTTTCTTATTATGTCATATGTGAATTTTATCTTCTACTTGTCATATTCTTCTTTTTTTTGTTATATGGATTTTATTTTTAATGATTTTAATCTTTAAAAATAAATAAATTATTATGTAATTTTCAAATATAAGTTGCAGTGTTGCACTGTTGCTTAAAATTTCATCAATATATCATTTTTTATTCAGAATAACCAATGCATTCTACTATATATGATGCAACATTTAAGTAACAAGGATATATATATACAAATTGATAAAATGAAATAACTGTATTTCTTTCAATACAATTTTATTTATTATACATATTTTTAATAGCTCTAAAAATAATTTTTATTTTATAATTAATTTTATTCTTCAAACTGTTTGATAAAGGTAGAGTAATTATAGTTAGCATATTGCTAGTTCAGCCTATCAAATAAATTCTAAATTAATATGTTAAGTTTATCAAATTTAAAAAAATAAAAGTAAGTCTACTAATTCAAACCCATTAAATTTTAAAATAAATCTAAACATATCATAATATATTATATTTTAACCATCAAACCTAATAGTTTATCATAACATATTATATTTTAATAGTTCAATTCAATAACTCAATATGCTAATTAGCAATTTAAAAGGTAAATAGAAAATAAAAGAAAAGTTAGAACACACAAAATAAAAAAATAATTCATTTGAATTTGAAAAATTATTTTCTTTTTCATTTTTGCGTGTAAAGAGTGAGAAAGATTATTTAATTATATATATATATATATATATATATATATAAATGACATCATTATTACTGTTAATGTATTTTTTTTTGTATGTTCAATATTTTTTGAATTTTATTTAATTTTTGAGATGAGTGATAAATAAATTATATATAATTTTTTTAACTATTTAATGTCTTTTTATGTTTGATCTCTCATTCAAAGATGGTCTGCTTCGCCTCTACGTACCCTTTCATGATTTGTGAAGATTTTAATACGAAGACATTGAAACAAAAACACGCACATACGCTAACGTCCTGATCAGCCCCAAGCCAAATTCCATTCAGCTTCCACGGCTGCATTACTGAGGCTAGAAGCCTTCAAGCCTTCCGTAATTGATCATACGCCGAGCTCATTGTAAACTAAACAGATGAGTGTGCCCAGTACGGCCCATCTTGACAATGCCCCTGAACTTTCTAGCATAAAATCAAAAAAGGGTGTTATTCTTGTATTGGGTCCCCTTCCGTCTTTTGGGCTAATGGTGTGTGAATTAGCCTAGCCCATTTCCCTTTTGTTTAGGTCCCATTTCATTCAGATCCAGTCCAATCTTATCAACAAATGGACCATCCGCCATTTCATTGCACACATTTCCCCTCCATTTGCCGTGCACCTCAAAATTCCATCCGTGGCAATATCAAGATTCACAAATCACGTGAACTAGCTTACGGTAAATTGCTCTACAACATAAAAAATATAAAACCCTACCTTGGATCGAGAAATACAAATCCTTGTCAATATCACAACACGTCCAGCGATATAAGTTGCCTCCTTACCCTTAACTACCAATCTTCCCCACACTCTTTTCGTGCACTCCGTCGTTTTTCATTCCCTTTCATCGCATTTTTTCTTCTTCAACACTCTCAAATGGCATCCATGGCTGGTTCATCAATCTCCATGCAGCCTCGCCACACCCTGGTATTTCTTCTCTTCAATCTTTTCCTCCTTCAAATCTTACTGGCTACAATTTCTTTCCTTCTTTCCCTTTTTGCATCTTCTTTATTGGTTTTACTGTAATCTTTTTTTTTTTAGTTTTGAAATGTCCGATCTGTTTGTTCTTTTAGCTGGTCTTGCTAAGATTTTACTTTTTGTCAATGAAATGCTGATTTTTTAGTGTTCGAAATGAGGCTTTAGACTTAATTTTGTTAGTTCACTTTCTTTGATTGCTGATTTGATCTGGGTAATCTGAGATTTGAAATTTTCTGATGTTTTGTCGTTGTTTTTACTGCTTGTTTTTTGGCAAAGTAAAAAAAAGTCAAAAGTGCATCTGGAGAACATAATGCGTTGCTTTACTTTTATATTGAACAATTATGTTGAAATTGGTGTTGCATTATATTTATCTGTTCATTTTAATTAATTATAATTTTTATTTTTAGCAACTTTTTAGGGAGCAAAAAGCAAGTAGCTAGAGCAATAACCAGATGAAAGCAGTATTTGTTTTTGCTTTTCGATGAGCTGTTGTAGAGAGGAAACATATAGATTTTGTGTGCATTATTGGTTTTAAGTTGTAGCAGGTTTGTTGTCCTGGTTTTTGGTAAATATAATTTATAGAATTATATTGAAGTATAACGTAGATTAGCAGGTACAAATGACATATTATATGGGTAAAGTTGGGACCTTTGGGGCCAGGGGAATTGCATTTTTTCAAACATGATTGTAGAAATTTGGAGTTATACAAATGACATTATATGATTGTAGAATTGCATATGGGTAAAGTTGGCTGTTATAAAATTGCAAAAGTAAAGGTCTATTTTGCTTGTATAAGGTGTTGAAATATCTTTGAGGATAGTTGTTTCTTTTAATGCTATTCTCTTATGAAAACTATTGACTGATTTTCATGCGGTTGGACATTTTTGAACAGGCTACAACCAGGGTTTCTGGCTTGAAGTTGGTTTCATTTATGAACCAGGGAAGAAGCAGCCTCTCATTTAATTTGCGTCCAATGCCTGCTCGCTTGCGGATTTCCTGTGCTGTATGTTTCTCGATGAATGAAAGGATATGAGTTTCTATATTGTTCATGTTCTTGTGTTTACCTGCATAGGCACTGCATCAATGTTGCCAAATTATGGATAAAAAGAATAAAAAAATTTTAAATAGTAATTTTCTTTTTGATTATTGTATAGTCATTTGTGGAGGGCAAAGACTTCACAAGGGTGTTAACATTTTTGTCATGTGTCCATTTGACCAATAATAAGGAAATTAACATTGAATTGTCAACTAAATGAGAATGTGGTGAAGATATGAATCCCCTTGTTGAGTATTTACACTCCACTGGCAGTGTATATAATATTTGGAACTATTTTTCTCTCTTTGATATTTCCCATGTGGGATGGTTGGAAACTATGGTTTAATTGTTCTTCTTCTTAGTTTATGAAATAATATTTCCTGTGCATCATATGCAGGGTTTATTGTATATATGCTATTTATGATCTAGGCATTTATCTAGAAATGACAGTTATACTTTTGGTGAATAAGATGACATTGATGGCTGAGTTAAATGTCATTGGGCAGGCCAAACCAGAGACTGTGGATAAGGTATGTGCAATAGTAAGGAAACAACTAGCTCTACCAAATGACAAACCAGTCACTGGTGATTCAAAATTTGCTGACCTTGGAGCTGATTCTCTTGATACGGTACTCCCTCAACTATCATTAAACATCTGAAGTGTGTCTTTGAATTTTGTTCTCTTTTCCTTTTCTTCCTTTTTGGCTAAAAGTAGGGTGCAGAATGAAAAGGAGCTTGCATTTATTAGATTATAATGAATTTTTGCCCAGCTGTTTGTTTTAGATGCACTAGTCTATAACTAGTCTATATAGCCTTGGGATTATCCCCTTTTCTCTAGCCTATCTAATTTTCTTTATCAAGATGGGCATATGCAGTTTTATTTGCTGTCCATGTTAATTCATCTGTTTTCTATCTTAGCTTGCTTGACAACTACATGCTTTTGTTTTGATTGAAGCAAAAGTATCATGTACACTCTATAAATGTGCTTCAAAGTCGTCTTCCTTAAAAGGCCAAGGTTGGTGGATGGAAGGAATTGATATTGGGCACTTCCTAGGGCCTTTCTGGGACAAGGATGCTCATAGTCAAATAAGAGAAGTGTCTTTTTGGTTCTTCCCATGGCTTGATTCCCACTCTCCCCACTTTTTTCGTTTGACAAACACAATAAACATGATTTTTGTTAGTTCGTTACAACTCTAAGCTCTCTCTCTCCCTTTATCCCTTTCTTTAGTGTACCGTCTGCCAACTGGTTGTTTACTTGAAGGTTATTACTTGTAGTTGGTGTTGGTAATTGGTGAAATGCCATTTCAGGTTGAGATTGTGATGGGAATTGAGGAAGAATTTGGAATTGCTGTGGAAGAGGACAATGCCCAAAGCATCACAACTGTTCAGGATGCTGCAGATCTTGTAGAGAAGCTCTGCAGCGAGAAAAGTGCCTAGAGAATAGGACCTAAGTTGGAGATTCATTTGCCCATGTTGATGTCGCTTAATAGCCTGCCATCTCTTAGAGCGTTTGACAACCTTGTTGTGAACTCAAGTCTATTTATTTGTTCAATCTAGGAAAACTCATAAAGTTGTTGAGATTTTTAGTTAAATTGTGGATTTGACTTTTTGTGTTCTAAGTCAAGGAAATACTATTCCATCTGATTGTGTCGCTTTTCTACGTTGCTACCGACTTCTAGAATTTTTGTTTTAGTTATGGAAATAGGTGATGTAGGTTTAACTGATGGGGTGAGTCCCTAGAGCCTAACACCCTGCGAAGAGGATCTTTTCAACGCTAAACTCTAGTATGGGTTCAAGTGCTTAAATGACTTGGGTTGTGGTATGATTGAGATGAGAATTAATCCGGAATGTTTATCTAGCGTAATAGGATAATTGTTTATGAGAGTAATTTCATTGGCAAGATAGGATAATTGTCTTTATCTAGCACAAAATTAACTCATGGGACACAAAAATATTTGTTTATGACAATATAAAAAGAATATAATTAAATATTTTTCTTTTTTGTGACCCAGTTTTTTCATACTCTATATATCAATAACTTAAAAGAAGTAAATAAATAGGTTTATACCACTGAAAACGAAATTAAATATACAAATGTCAGAAAAAGTAAAAAGTACTGTCGAAACAAAGGTATCCTTTTTAGTGTTTGTTGATAGATGAGGCAGTTGTAACATTCCACAATACACACTACATACAGATTACAATCTATCTGCAACCATCTTCCTAATTTTCCACAAATTATTCACTCTAGATATACTGTTAATACAGCGAATTAAGCTCCAAGCAGAAATTCTATTTTGTTCGGAACTAAAGCTTTCTAGATAGATGATCATTCATCCCATGATCCTCAATCCCAAGTAACCAAGAGTTCCAAAGACATACAGAACACTGGAATAAATAACTGAAGCAGAGTATGCAAACAAACACAGATAGGTCTGGCTGTGTAGGTGCATGACATTATTAAATATTACAAATAACAGTTACAATCCTATAACATCAATGCAAGGCTCTGAAATCTGAAGCGAACAAAGGAGAAAGCTCGCAAATTAATTAAATCACAGTCCATAACAGTATTGCAAGGCTCGCAACTCTGAAGCGAACAAAGTAAAAGCTTCCTTGGGTTGCATGAGATCTGCTGCATGTAGTAGCTAATTACAAAACGAGGTAACGAATATATTCAGACGAAAATTAAATCCTAAATAGACATGTATTGCAATATGTATTTTATACTACAAGCATTGAATTTTGTTGGTGATATACAGAAGATAAAAGAATAGCATTGTAGGAAGTAGTTAAAAAGGATTATTTTGTCAATAGATGAAAGCTCACCAGTTGTTCCTTTACTCCGATTGGAAGCAGCTTCAGAAGTCTACCTACAAAAGTTCCAATTAAAACCCAAAATTAGATTGAGGATTGAATAAAATCGATGAATTTGATTAGTAATGAAAAAGGAAGCATTTAGTCCTTTAAATCATTTTATTATAGTTAACTTTAGGAAAAATAACAAAAAAGAAGTTTTATACCATAGCAACTAAATAACAGGAGAATGCAAATTCATATTCTCGAGTCACACCTTTAAGAATATAAAATATCAGAAGCTAAAGGAAGGAAGAACAAGGCAACATGCTGCTAGAATTGATTCACTTTGATTCATTGGACTGCTAATATATATATATACAAGCCTAAGTAATCAAAATATCTAACATATTTTCAGTATTTGACAGGCAAATCTGCATAAGGCATGCCCATCACGAAGCTAAGGCAACAGGCTAAGTACTACAACAGCATTTATCAGCACAAACAAGTAATGTAAGTGAACATAAGCATGCCTAATTGTCTGCCACTAATCTGCAGCAGAGAGAAGTAAAATCTCAATTCTAACACATACAACAACATTTTAGAGAAAGAGAAGAAGAAAACTCTAGTGAAGAAGCAACGAGAGAAAGAGACAAAAGTAAAAAAAAAATTTATAGAGAAGCAAGAGGAGAGGGAGAGATTACTACATACCTCAACCTCTCGGACTTTGTGAAATTTTAGGCCAATCTTCACCCCCATCTCGTTGGCATCTTTCACTCAAGGTCGGACAACCTTCAACTTTTAGTTGTCTAAGTGCAGTGAGGCGATCCATTCCCTCCGGAAGAGATGTCAATTTTGGACAATAACGAATCTCAAGTTTCTGAAGTGAAGTGAGACTTCGCAGCCACTCTGGTAGTACCTCAAATTTGCCACAGATGTTGATTTGTATACATTGCAACGTTCTAGCAGATCCTTCAAGAAGCAATCGTGGCAAATCCGTCAACGCTTCTAAGCCCCATATTGAGAAAGTTTTAAGGCTCAAAGCAAGGTCTTGGTCTTCTTTCTCTTCCGGTTCCATGTGTAAATTGATTGCTCGACACCGAAGTATATGAAGGTGTTCTAATTTGGTTAGGAATTTCAGGCTTCGTGGCAATCTGACAAGTTTAGAACAACCTGCCACATATAATGTTCTAAGTGATGTGAGGTATTGCATCCCTTCAAATAAACATTCTAAATTGCCACACCCAAGCAAGCCCAAATACTGAAGAGAACTCCAACATCCTGGTCGAATTTCCTTCAAATGCGTAGCTTCAATGGTTATTTCTAGGTATCTAAGCCTAATCAAGCTTTGCATGTTGTCAGGCAACCGCTTCAAAGTAGTATCCCACATTCTCAACGTTTGCAAGCTTCGAAGCTTATAGAAAGAACTTGGAAGTTTCCTTATGCGAGAAGAACTCAAGTCAAGGTATCGTAAGTGCTTCAAGGTACCAACAGAATTCGGTAAAGCCTTCAATGACGAATAACTTAAATCAAGTGCTCGTAGATACTTAAAGTTCGAGACACAAAACTTGATAAAAGATTTATCAATAGTTTTTAATTCCTTTGAGAGGTTTTGGGCAATTATTGTTCGCACATGTTTTGATTCCTTTAAAACTAGAGGAACTTTTATGAATGATTGATCATCGCAAAATGACACATGCCGAACTTTTTCATCAACATTTTCCGTTTGGCGATATAAAGTTTTGCACTCTTTTTGTGACACATCTAATGCAAGATCATGTATCAAATCATGCATCTTAAATCCTCCGTAATCAGCATCTTGGATGAAGCACCTTGACCGTAACTCGTTCAAGTATCGACCCCCAACATCTTCCCACTCTTGGTTTTGCTTTGGATATTCAGGCAGTCCATTGGCCATCCAAAATTGGATGACATCATCATCGTAATAGATGTGATCGTTTTCATACAAAGACAAAAATGCAAGACACCGTTGCAAAGGAGACGGTAAATGATGGTAACTCAATTTCAACGCCGGTGAAATATCATTTTCACTTTGTTCAAGTCTCCAAATTTCATTATCCCTTATAAAAATCCGTTTATGTTCATCTGTTTTCGAAAAAATTTAAGCTTCCCAATGTTCTTACTGCCAAAGGAACTCCCTCGCATTTTTTCACAATATCTTCTCAAATTCTTATAAGATTTGGATACCGTCTCTCGTCTCCATCATTAAATGCCTATGTTGTAAACAAAGTCAAACATTCTTTATGAGGGAGACCTTTTAATTGATAAGGGTGAATACTACTCATCATTGAAGCAACCTTCAAGCTACGAGCAGTAACAATGATTTTATTTTGAGACGGATTATCCAATGACATCAATAAAGTTTTTAACTCAATCAATTTCTCATGATTTTCGTTCCAAACGTCATCTAGAACAAGTAAAAATTTCTTATCACTCAAAAGACTTCGCAAACGAGTTTGCATCGCATTAACTGTTAAGCCCTCACATCTTTCCGAATTTATAGAGTAAATAATCTCCTTCAGCAATCTGGCAAGATCAAATTCCTCAGAAACACACACCCATATTCTTAATGGGAAATGCTTAATAACCCGTTCATCATTGTACACAAATTGAGCAAGTGTGGTCTTCCCTGGACCCCCAATTCCAACTACGGTGATGACAGGGATGTTTCTACCCTCACTTGGTCTCATTAAAAGATCTAAAATGTTTTTTTTATCCATATCTCTACCAATGACATCAGAAGAATTCACAAAAGAGTGGGTCTCCCTATGAATAACCCGTCGGTTATCACCTGTCACTCCTAAATCAAACCTTCCCCAGTCAGCGGCAATTTTGTCTAACCTCTGATTGATCTGTTTGGTTTTATGACCCATTTTCAGAGAATGCAAGTGGCAAAGAGCATGAAGCCAGAGATCGTACCTTTACACTGATGCATGGATGATTCGCGATCTGCTTCCGTAGAGCTTCACACTCGAATTCATCGAGCACATCTTCAACATCATAAAAGATGTCTCTGAGTTTCCACATACAGAGGCGCAACTTTTCATTCTGGTGCTGCTGCCGCTCAGCATCCAAAAGCACAGCTTTGATGCTGCTCATGGTGTCCTGGAGCTTTCTCAAATCGCTTTTGACACTAAATGCCAAGAGAACTTCCCCAGCAAGAAGGGCTATTTTCTCCAGAACCCTTTCTGCAATATTGAACAGAAATAATTCTACCATAATTAAACTCTAAGAGCAAAGAAAGAAGAAAATGGGAATTTTTTTACAGGGAAACACAGGATATTAAGAGCTCAAAAATTTTCTTCCAAGTTGCCTTGAGCTAATATTTTGCATCAAATGACCTCTGTTGGATAGTTGACTTTTTTTTTGGTGAACAACAGTTGACTATTGATGTGTAACGCTTTGTCTTTTTCCGAGTAACTTCATTATTTTTAGCATAAAGTATATTACTTAGGAACGCCAAACTTCACAAGCTCGAAAATCCAAAATTTGATTTTTCATATTGTTTGGGTTACGGTCCTTACGCCCAAATCCAAGAATTTGAAACATGACAAGGTCACCTTTCATAGATATCATATTAAACCAAATATAGTATCCTTAATCGACTTTTTAAAATTTACACTTTGTAATTTAAATCTTCAAATATATAAAAAGTATATAATTATTTGAAAGATAAAATTTTTTCATCTATCTAACAATTCTTTACTAATCAAAACCAAATACTCCCATCGAAGCTTATACAAGATAAAATATAGATACTAATCTTGCCAACCAAAATCCTTATCAAATGAATTTAATACACAAGGAAGCAAAAATATTGAAATCTAAAATGAAGAAAATTAAAAGAATTATTACTACCATTGAGTAAGTAATCATTGACATCTCTTCAATTGGATTAAGTATATTTAAAACATTTAGATCAAAATTATCAAAATTAAAAATAATAAAGCAAAATTAAGCAATCTCATTCATAAACATATTTGTTTCAAAAATTATATTTTCAGATAACAGAACTAAACATGATTTCATAAAGATGAAATTTTAGTGATTTTCTATAACATGTTATGACCACGCTTAATTCTTGTGGCATAGATTAAAATCATAAAAAAAATCGCAATTAACCTTGTGGCATGGGTTAGAATCAAAACGAAAACCACAATTAATCCCAATAACATAGGTCAGAAGTATATCAAAAACAAAAATGGCTGCACAAAACAAATATTAGAATAACTATTATCTTGTAACCGATGGTGTAGTTTGAAATTGGTTTCTAATAACAAAATGCATATCTACATAACTAACATTTAACACTCATGGACCATATCAGAGCATAACCAAACTAATTAGAGATAATATAAAACTTATTTTTAGATTATCTCAAATATATAAGCAATATTTATCCACCTTAACAAAATACATTTAGTATTTCGCATATCAATTTCAAACTAAGTATCTTATGCTTGTATTCACAAAGATAGTTATATGTTGTGAAAATTGCCCAAGAATCAACAAAGATAAAATCCAGAGAAAATAAGCAAACAGAAAAACACAAGAATTTACGTGGTTCGGCCTCTTGCCTATGTCCACGGAGTGAAACTGTTCTTCTATTATTGAGAATTTAAAGTACAATAAATTGACCTTTATGGTTTCCCAAAACAACCCAAGATCCCTTGCACACTCTTCCTCAATAACCTCTCAAGAACATTCACTCAAACCACTCTAACTCCATCTAGAGCAAAAGATAGAGTTACAAGATGTTCCCTCTCTAGAGCTCTCAAAGCACTACTTTCAATTCTAAAGCCTAGAAATCCACTTTTATAGTATAAAAGTCCAAAGTAGAATGTGATTAGGATTTGATGTGGAATAAGAAGTTTAAAACCATACAACTACTTAATATTGTATACAAATAAAAATCCTAATCAAATAAGATCTAGAATTCTAGTCAACCTAAAACTCAACAAATCTCCACCTTTGACTTGAATTCAAACTTCTTAAACCTTTTCCACTAGTCGCACCTAATTGCAACTTCCTAACTCCACCTACTTTCCAACACCTTGAACAACTCTCCAAGCACAAGACTTTCTAAATCATTGGCTTTTATAATTACCACGACTACATATACCGAATCAAGCATGGTCCAACACTTTATTCCACAAAACGGCCAATGCACCTGTGTAGCCGTCAAGTCAATGGCACTAATTGACTTCGGAAAAGGACCTCGACGACCCTTCCAATTCACTACTGGCAAGATTTTTCGTCCTTTAACCATCGTCTACACCATGGGAACCTTTCATCACCTCATCGGCAAATGAAATCTCACTTTGGTAGCTACCATCCCCTGTGCACTGTTCCCATCCTTTTGAGGCCTCACATTCTAGATGATACAAGCCATTATGCAAATTCCCCCTCATCAGGACCATGTCGCCTTGTGTGACTTTTACCACTCCATCACAAGCAGAATATCCATACCCTTTGAAGTCTAACAGGCTCAATGATATTAGATTCTTACGCATCTTTGGGACATAGGCCACACCACCCAAAGAGCGCACAACCCCATCAAACATTTTGATTTTCACCACTCCAATACTCATGACCTTTACTATTGACTTATTACCCAAAGTCAAATTCCCAGCCACCCCTTCTTGAAGTAAATCAAAACAATCCTTTTGATAACATATGTGAGTAGCAGAAGCAGAATCTAAATACCAATCAGAATTTGCATCCATATTTTCTGAAATTGTAAGGACATCACAATCATCACCTTCAGCAACGAAAGCACACTCACCTTTGTTCTCGTTACTTTCATCCCCTTTTGTAGGACAATCCCTTTTAATATGCCTATACCTTTTGCATTTAAAGCATTGAACATTGTTGGATCTAGACTTGTCACCCTTAGATCCCTTACCAGTTGACTTCCTCATATTAGCCTCAATTACTAATGCCAAGCCATTTGGATCTCTATCTCCTTCTTTACTTTTCTTTCGGGCTTCACGAGACATTAACGTTGCTTGTGCTTGTTCTAATGTTATTGTATCCATCCCACATATAAGAGATTCCACAAATACCTCATAGGAGTCTGGAAGCGAAGCCAGGAACAATAGTGCCTTTTCCTCTTCCTCCACCTTGACATCAACCTTCTTCAATTGATCAATGATTCCATCGAATTCATTCATATGCTTCATGAGGTCTCCATTCTCCTCCATCTTTAAGCGATACAACTTTCGCCTAAGCTGTAACTTGTTAGAAAGACTTTTCGTCAAGTAAATTTTCTCTAACTTTGCCCATAATCTTAAAGCAGAATCCTCATCAATAACATGATTAAACACATTATCTCCAATGCAAAGCCGAATAGTGCTCACACACTTTTGCTCCAACTCTACCCATTCAACATCCTTCATGTCATCTGGTTGCCCTTCCTCCTTTCCTAGCAAGGGGCGCATTAAACCTTGCTGCACAAGGAGATCTTTCATCCTTCTCTGTCACTGCGTGAAACTAGTCTTCCCATCAAACTTATCAATTGAAAAATTCGTAAAACTAGTAACTTTCGACATCCTTGTTGAATATTGAATTTACCGAACCCGAAGCTCTGATACCAATTTTCACCATGGAAATTGCCCAAGAATCAACAAAGATAAAATTCAGAGAAAATAAGCAAACAGAAAACACAAGAATTTACGTGGTTCGGCCTCTTGCCTATGTCCACGAAGTGAAACTGTTCTTCTATTATTGAGAATTTAAAGTACAATAAATTGACCTTTATGGTTTCCAAAACAATCCAAGATCCCTTACACATTCTTCCTCAATAACCTCCCAAGAACATTCACTCAAACCACTCTAGCTCCATCTAGAGCAAAAGATAGAGTTACAAGATGTTCCCTCTTTAGTGCTTTCAAAGCACTACTTTCAATTCTAAAGCCTAGAAATCTACTTTTATAATATAAAAGTTCAAAGCAGAATGTGATTAGGATTCGATGTGGAATAAGAAGTTTAAAACCATACAACTACTTAATATTATATACAAACAAAAATCCTAATCAAATAAGATCTAGAATTCTAGTCAACCTAAAACTCAACATTATATGTATATAAATTGGACAAAATCATATTCAAAATTCAAAACAAGAAATCATGTATTGCACAAATCACCTTCTAAATCTAGAATAAAAAAAAACCATATATACACATTTTGTATATTTAACCCAATTTAGTGAATCTAAAGACTAAGTATTATACATAATATACGAAAGTCAAATTACATTGAGGTTACTTTTTAAAGTGTGATAATGTTGAAAGGATATCAAGTCACTTAGTTTATAAGTCTACCATCAAGCAACAAAACACACAATTCAAGAAAATATAAAAAAATAAAAAAAATAATACACATAAATTTGACAAATGCACAACTTTCGTTGGACATTCTTAAGCACTTAGATAAAATTGGAAAAAATTTTTAATAATAAAAGTGATTTTCATTTTATAAAAGAAAATATCCAAAAATTATGTAAAAATTGAAAAATAAAGCTTAAATCATAAAATTAGTAACAATTATGATTTTTAATGAAAATCAAATATTAATTTCAAGTAAATATCATATTTATAATTTTTTTTCTTATATCAAATGAATCTTTACAAAATCTAGAACATGAAAAATAATTTTATAAATATTTTATTTATGTAAAAATTAAATTAAAAATCACTAAAACTTATGAAATTTTATAACAAAATTAATTAAATATTGTTTGAAAATAATTTTAGAATAATTAAAACATAATTTTCTAATTTATGAAATTTCATATTCTTAATGTCCATTTAACCCATTTTGAGCACTTATAACTCTTAATCCAAGTTGATTCAAGTGATAAATTTAACCAATTTGAAGTAATGAGGTCATAATATAACATAAAAATTATTTCATTGAAAAGATTATAAAATTTACAAGTTCCAAAAATAAAAAATTTGAAAATCGTCATAGTATTCTCAGAATTTCTAGGGTTCAAATTCAGCCAGTCTCTCCCCTAAATGACCTCATTTATCCCTAAATGAGTGACTAAGATCAAAATATAGACCGCATATACTTCAAAAGCCACCCAAAGATCAACCATAAAAGCCACCGAATTATGGAGTTTTGATGACCCTAAGTTGAGTGGTTAATACTGTCAAAATTGAATCCCGCTATCATATTTCTGGGCCAGGGATGCTCAAAGTCAAACAAGAAGTGTCTTTTTGGTTCTTCCGATGGCTTGAATCCCGCTCTTCCCTCTTTTTTCGTTTGATTAACACAATAAACATGGTTTTTGTTAGTTCTTTACAACTCTAAGCTTTCTCTGCCCCTTCATCCCTTTCTTTAGTGTACCTTCTGCCTACTAGTTGTTTACTTGAAGGTTATTGCTTGTAGTTGGTGCTCGTAATTGGTGAAATGCCGTTTCAGGTTGAGATTGTGATGGGAGTTGAGGAAGAATTCGGAATCACTGTGGAAGAGGACAATGCCCAAAGCATCGCAACTGTTCAGGATGCTGCTGGTCTTATAGAGAAGCTCTGCAGCGAGACAAGTGCCTAGAAACTAGGACCTAAGTTGGAGATTCATTTGCCTATGTTGATGCTGCCTACTAGCCTGCCATCTCTAGAGCATTTGACAATCTTGTTGAGAACTCAAGTCTATTTATTTGTTCAATCTAGGAAAACTCATAAAGTTGTTGAGATTTTTAGTTCAATCATGGATTTGAGTTTTTGTGTTCCAAGTCCAGGAAATACTATTCCATCTGATTGTGTCGCTTTTCTACATTGCTACTGACGTTTAGAATTTTTGTTTTTAGTAAGCTTCACATATAGTTATGGAAATGGGTAATGTAGGTTTAACTGATGGGTTGAGTCCCTGGAGCTTAAGACCCAGCTAAGACGACCTCTTCAACGCTAAACTCAAGTATGGGATCAAGTGCTTAAATGACTTGGGTTGTGGTATGTTACTGAGATGAGAGTTAATCCGGAATGTTTATTACTGTTTACCACAAAATCTACCATAGATTTAACTAGTCTGATTTCCTCCTTGGACAAAAAAATACTTGTTCATGAGGGTATAAAAAGAATATAAGTATTTTTCTTTTTTTTTTTTCATAATCCATATATGAATAACTTAAAATAAGCAAATAAATAGGATTATATCACACAAAACGAAATCAATTATACAAATGCCAAAAAAAAGTAAAAAAGCACAGTCAAACTAAAGATATCTTTTTAGTGTTTTTTGATAGATGCGGCAGTTCTAACATTCCACGATTCATACAAGGCACAACACAATTTGTCTACAATCATCTTCTTAATTTTTCACAATTATTCACCCTACATATAAATTGTTATAAACTTATACGGTGAGGCTTCAAGTAGAAACTCTAATTTGCTCGAAACTAAAGTTTTTTAGATGAGATGATCATTCGTCCCATAATCCTAACTCTCAAAGAAACAAGAGTGATAAAGACAAACAAAACACTGGAATAAATAGCTGAAGCATTGTATGCAAACAAAGACTTAAGTCTAGCTGTCTAGGTGCATGACATCATTAAATATTACGTACAAACAATAGTTACAATCCCATAACATCAAAGCAAGACTGTAAAATCTGAAGCGAGCAAAGTAAAAAGCTCACGAGTTAATTAAAATCACAATCCATAACATGAATGCAAGGCTCTCGACTCTGAAGCAAACATAGTGAAAGCTTCCATAGGGTGCAGGCTGTTGCTGATTTATCCATCACGAGATCAGCCTGCATGTAGTAGTGAAATACCAAATGAGCTCAAGAATATATATAAATTAACATGTATTCGGTATTAATTAAGAAGACGAAAAAAATATGTATTTAACATCCAAAAAGATAACAACTAATCGTCAATTAATTGATTTTTGGATCAAAAGAAGATAGAAAATCAAAACATCTACCTTGGTTCTGATGATGACAACTTCGTTTTGCCCTTTGCTTTCACAAAATTTAATATAACATAAATATAAATAATAAGTAAAATCTTCTAAGATTGAAAGATATAGCTAAAGAAAAAGTAACATTGTTTAATTAACGAATGATTGTTGAACTAAAATCTTACTTTTGTTATATTTACGAATCAAATTTTAAAATTTATGTTTTCATATTTTGTAGTATTTATATCCAAATTTTACCTTTGTATAATACAAGCATTGAATTTTGTTGGTGATATACAGAAGAAAAAATAAAAAAGAAATCTGGAAAAGAATTGAAAGTTTATAATCCTATATAAGCTATATTATTGTACTAGTAAAAGTAGATTATTATGCCAATAAATGAAAGGTCACCTGTTGTTCCTTTATTCCGATTGGAGGCTCCTTCATAGGTCTACCTACAAATGTTCCAGTTAAAACCCAAAATTAGATTGAAGATTGAGGAATATCGATGAATTTGATTAGCAAATGAAAAAGGAAGCATTTAGTCTTTTAAATCTTCTTTTATTATAGGAAACATTAGGAAAAAAATACAAAAAAAGGAAGTTTGATACCATAACAATTAAATAACAGGACAATGTAAAATTCATATCGTCGGGTCAAACAACAACATTTTGGAGGAGGAGGAGAAGAAAGCTCTAGTGAAAAAGCAATAAGAGAAAGAGAAAGGAGGAAATAAAATCTTAGAGAGAAGCAAGAGGAGAGGGACGGACTACTACATACATCAACCTCTTGGACGTGTGCAATTTTGGGCCAATCTGCACCCACATCTAGTCGGCATCTTTCACTCAGGGTCGGACAACCTTTAATTTTGAGTTGTGTAAGTGCAGTGAGGCGATCCATTCCCTCCGGAAGAGATGACAATTTTCGGCAATTACGTATCTCAAGTTTCTGAAGTGAAGTGAGATTTTGCAGCCACTCTGGTAGTACCTCAAAGCTTTCGCAGTCTACAATTTTTATAGACTGCAAAGTGCAAGCAGATCCTTTAAGAAGCAATTGTGGCAAATCCGTCAACGCACCTGACCACGATACTGAGAAAGTTTTAAGGCTCAAGTGAAGGTCTTGGTCTTCTGCTTCTTCTACTTCCATGCATAAATTGATTTTTTTGCAGCCACCGATGTTGATATCCTCTAATTTGGTTAGAAATTTCAGACTTCTTGGAAGTGAGATCAACCTGACACACCCTTGGATAGCCAATCTTCTAAGTGATGTGAGGCGTTGCATCCCATCAAATATAGATTCTAGCATCTCACATTCGTACAAGTGTAGGAACTGAAGGGAACTCCAACATCCTGGTTGAATATCCCTTAAAAGCAGAGCATCTGTGGTTATCTCTAGAAATCTGAGACTGATCAAGCTTTGCAAACTTTCAGGTACTTCTATCAGTGGAACACCAAATAAGCGCAAAGTTAGCAAGCTCTGAAGTTTACAGATAGAACTAGGAATTTTCCTCATCCTATGACAGCTGCTCAAGTCAAGATATCTTAAATGCTTCAAGGTACCAATGGATTTGGGTAATTCCTCTAACAACGTATAGGAGAGATCAAGTAGACGTAGATACTTGAAATTCAAGATGCAGGCGTTAACAAACGATTCATCAAGGCTCCTGTTTTCTTTTGAAAATGGATGTGGTGGGACTACTATTGTCCGCACACGTTTCAACTTCTTCAAAGATTGTGGAACTCCCAATGGACTGTCAAGAGAAAATGACAAATGCCGAACTTTTTCAACAACTTTCATCGATTGACGATTTACTGTTAAACACTCCCTTTGTGATAGATTTAATGCGAGATCATGTATCAAATCATGCATTTTAAACTCATAATATGCCCCGTGGTCTATGACATCTTGGACAAAACACCTCAACCATAACTCCTTGAAATATGTAATCCCAATATCTTCCCACTCTTCGTTTTGATTGGAGCTTGCGAGGAGTCCATTGGCCATCCAGAATGGGATGATATAATCAGTGTCATACAAATAGTCCTTTGGGAATAATGATAAATAAGTAAGACATCGTTGCAAATGGGATGGCAAATAATGGTAACTCAATTTTAATACTGGTAAAATATCATTTTCACTTTGCTGAAGTCTCCAGATTTCATTATCTCTTAACAAAATCCATTCATGTTCATCTGTTTTGGAAAAAAGTAAGCTTCCCAATGTTCTCACTGCAAGAGGTACTCCTTTACATTTTTCTACAATTTTTTCTCCAATTCTCATGAGATTAGGATATCGTCTCTCATCTCCATCATTAAATGCCCATTTTGTAAACAAAATCAAACAATCTTTATGAGAGAGACCTTTTAATACATAAGAGTCACACGAACTCATTATTGAGGCAACCTTTAAAGAACGAGTAGTCACGACGATTTTACTTCGGGATAAGTTACCCATTGACATCAACAAATTTTTGAACTCAATCCATTTGACACGATTTTCATTCCACACATCATCTAAGACCAGCAAAAAGTTCTCATCATTCACAAGACTTCGCAATTGAGTTTGTAAGATGTCAATTTTTGAATCATCACAGTTTTTTTTACTTATAGAATAAATCATCTCCTTGAGCAATCTACGAAGATCAAACTCCTCTGACACACAGACCCATATTCTCAATGAGAAAAGCTTAATAACCCGTTCATCATTGTATACGAATTGAGCAAGTGTGGTCTTCCCTAGACCCCCAATTCCAACTAAGGGAATGACAGGGATGTTTCCACTCTCATCACTTGATTCCTTTAAAAGATTTATAATGTTTTCTCTATCTTCATCTCGACCAATGACATCCGAAGCATTCACAAAAGAGTGAGTCTCCCTGTGAATAACACGTCGGTTGTCAACTTGCTGTCCTAAATTAAATCTGTCCCACTCAGTAGCAATTTTGTCTATCCTCTTATTGATCTCTTTGATTTTATGACCCATTTTTGAAGAGAATGCTAGAGGAACAAAGCATGAAGGCAAACATCGTACCTTTATGCTGGTGCTTGGATAATTCACGACCTCTTTTCGCAGAGCTTCACACTCGATCTCATCAATCACATCTTCAGCATCGTAAAAGAGGTCTCTAAGCTTCCAAATGGAAAGGCGCAACGCTTCATTCTGGTGCTGTTGCCGCTCAGCATCCAAAAGAACAGCTTTGATGCGCCTCATGGTGTCCCGAAGCTCTTCCAGATCATTTTCGACATTAAATGCCAAGCGAACTTCTTCTACAGTAAGGAGGGCTATTTTCTCCAGAACCCTTTCTGCAATGTTGAACAGAAATGATTCTGCCATAATTAAGCTCTAAAGAGCAAGGGAGGAAGAAAAAGGGGTTTTTTTTTGGGGACCGCAGGGGGGGTGGGCGGGCGGAGACAGGATATTATGCACTCAATAATTTTCTTCCAAGTTGCCTTGAGCCTATATCGTGCATCAAAAGACTTCTGTTTGATAGTTGACTTCACTTTTTGGTAAATGCTAGTTCACCTTTGCCGGGTAGCACTTTCTGAGTAATTTCATTCATTTTTATTTTTTAGCATAAAAGTATACTGCTTATTGCTTAGAGACCGGTGAGACCGCCCAAGCTTGACAGGCCTGAATGTCCAAAATTTGATTTTGTTGACTGTCGGGTTCTTTCATATTCTTTGGGTCATGGATTTGGTTGGGATCAAGCTTTATAGCTCTTTAACCGCTGAACTTCATGTTCCAGTTGTTGAAGAATGGGAAATTGAGAAGAATAGTAAAAAATGCATAAAAGAAGAAAACAAGAGGCAGAATGAGGAAAAATAATATTTCTAACTCAGCCCTAAATATAGTTTTGATACACTGGTTAAAACTGTGCAAAAACCTAGGTATTTACTGGTATAAGTGAATCTATATTGGAAATTACCCTTTTCTCCAGTTGGACTATGTCTCTTGCTAGTCCACAAAAAGATGTCCCATGGCTTCATCAGTTAGGGCATGATGCTGCAGGGAAAGCTCCTAGACATGAAGTCACTACTAACTTTTGGAAATTTAGATGCCTCAACTTGATCGGTCAAGGGCAAAGAGTAACACGAAGGGGAACAGAGAAGGGATAACCAATCTATTAGTGATGGATAAATTCATTCCACGTCAAACTCCTAATCGGAATTTGGTTGCAATAACAAAAAAACCTTAGAGATATTCTGCAAGACTGTACACAATGCTTTTATTTGCACTTGACTTCATAAAATCAGAGAGCATTACAGCGTGAACTTTAGGATCTCTATTATAACTTAAACTCTCAACCATCTGAGCTCAAATCACCTAGTTGTTCAATACATACATACAGAACAAGAAACAAGGACAAACTGTTTATGCCAGGTATGAAGAAGCTCAAGGCTAAAGCAAATTCTAGATTATTGGCTTCGTTGCCATAGCAGTATTTATACATACTACATGCAGACATGATCAAACAACTCTTTCATCAGACATTGCAATCTGGATTGCATTTAATTTCATTTACAGAGCCTATTGACAAGAGAAATTTGTAACTCAAAGTTGATAAAGTGCTCACTCCCAGTCAGTGTCAAAGAAACCAGCATCTTTCATCTCCGAGTAGTAGACATTCTCTAAATGCAAGTCTTCCTCCTGCACATGTTAAAAATATTTTAACCGTGCTAACATATTATAAGGCTGTGCTAAAGAATCAATTAACAAGATGAAATTTTACTATGAATCTGAAATAAAAACTACCAAGATTGGGGGATCGTGATGGATGCAGGTAAATGATTACCTGGAAAAAATCTGCCAGAAAAGTAATATACAGAAGAGGAAGGTACAAGGCATGGTAGCAAACAATTGTGGCGCTGTACAACCTGTCAATGATTTTTCCAGTTCTCTTTAAAGTTCTTGAAAGAGAACATATTATACTTATATAAATAGCAGACAGAACTCTCCAATTAAGAGGAATAAAAGCTTGTATTACCAAAAACCAAAACCAGCACCATTTCCAGTTAGTCCACAAGCAATCAGAGCTAGTGCATTCAAGATGAACATGATAGCAACGTATTTGTAAAATGCAGGTCGTGCTGCAGAAGAAGAGAGAAGATTCCGGGTAACATAACTATACAACTACTGTTAAATCACTAGCAAAAATGTATGTAACTCAGGTGAGCATACCAGGTAACCTTTCTCTCCACTTGGAGTGGTACATAAACAGTATGAAGCCATAAATAGCAGTCAGCACTAGCCTGTGAACAACCCATAAGCCCCATTTCACCTGATGTGGATGTTCAGTATTGTCAATGAACAACGGGACACCAAATCCAAATAGGTAGATAGCCTAAAATAGGAAAAAGTCCATTGAAATATTAATATCATAATATATAATTTATTGATGCCAAAAAGTCAAAAAGCATATACAATAAAAGAAAGACAAAAAGAAATCACATTGTGTGTTTTCCATGTTAGAAAATAAAAACAACTTAAAAGTGTATATACAATCACACTTCACATTTTAGATTGCTCAAGAAGTTAAAGTATGTCAACAATCTAAAAATAGGTCACATGGAATGCAGAGTCTTCTATGAATACCAAAGTGCAGTAAGGAAGAAGTAGGCGTCATGCCTTCCATCACCATCTGGTGCATGTCTTCAAATAGTCAGCAACAGATATGCTACTTCCAAGAAGGGTGAAATATTACTAATAAAAGAAATACCTTCAGAAGTAAGTCCAAACCAACAATAAGCCCCGAAACAACAAATGTCCGTGTCAAAGCTTCCAACCCACTAGTATAATTTCCTTGAAGTAAAAATGCCACCAGGCTAACTTCTAGGAACAACATCCCAGAAGTTGTAAATAATGACAAGATATTCCATACCATTTCCTTTCCAGGAGTGCATTCCCAGGCCTGCATCAATGAAGAGAAAGTTTAAACCTAGCTATCCAGCTAGGAAATAGAAAAAAAATAACTTACTCACAACTAGAATAGGAATCTCCAATGGTCAATGCATGCATATTTGATTAATCTGAATGGATATGAATTGTCTTCAAACCATATAATTTATTACCCTAACCCGTTCAAACTATCAAAGGATATGCTCCTTCAGTCTTAACAAATCTCATTTTCAAAGAAGCCAGATTAAAAAGAACATGCTTTCTGTTAAAATGCTTCCAAGACAATTTAATCACCAACACATAATGCACATGTAAAAACATAAAAAGCAACAATATCTTAGTCATGCTTATAAAACAGAAATATACACTATTAAAAAGGAAAAATCAGGACATCATACACTATTTATGCTAACAACTTGAGTTAGATGCAAACTCATGCCACACCAGAAGCTTAGTGCTTAGAGCCTTGAACCCAACTATCAGACATGTAAGCTAGATGAACAATGCTTTCATTATACACATTTTCATTCCAATGATCCTTATTTTATTCATAATTAGGTTCTCGGAATTGTTCTTACATATGACATATCAAAGAGGCCGAACCTAAAAACTGAAACTTGGTAACTGTCAAATACTCCTATTCCTGATTTCCATAATGTGAAAAGGTCACCGAGCAACTTTCAAGCATTTTTTAGTGAACCAAAGACACCCAAGTTAACTTCCAATAATTTAGGTACCATTTAGTTGTTGCATTTGCCACAGAAGCAAAGAACAAAAAGCATATTTTGGATATAAACTAAAATTATCTGTGAAGAAAATAACATTCATTTAGATACAAAATGCCTGATTTTACTAAGTAGACTAATTATGCTATAATTAATGTCATATTTAGTAATTTTCCTTCATTTTTAGTCAATTATGATTTTTTTTTTCATTTGATTTTCCTTCATAGCAACTTCCACTGCTATTTGCTTGATAGAAAGTAGCCACCAGAAAATTGAAGCCTTAGCAAATATCCACCATTCATTTCATTAGAAACAACCAAAAACATATTTCAATTTCATTTAAACAAAGTAAGTTTAAACCATCAATATGATAATTCAAGAAAACCAGAAAATCTTTAGAATCAAATTAGGAAAAAAATGAAAAAGAAAAACCCACAAACCTGAAGAGAACACCAAGCAAGATTGAGCAAGCTAACGAGCCAAAGGGAACCATAATAAGAAATCATGATATAAGACCTGCCATGAGAGAGCTTTTGGAAGCTTTTTTTGGCTTGAAAACCCAGGAAGAGAGCAAAGAGAAGAGAAGGAATAATAAGAGCTAAGTTATGCCAAAACCCATGACATTCAAAGAGCCACCCATACAACCCATTAACAGAAGAAGAAGAAGAATTATTAGGGTTTTGAGAGAATGGGGAATCTGCGATACTTTCAATGGACTGCATTTTCTTCTCAGTGTTTAAATTTCATAAAGAAGATGGGGAAGAAAAGAAATTAAAAAAAAAAACATTAAAGGTGGAAATTGGGATTCTCAGGATTTGGTTTTGCAATCTTGAAATCTTTAGTTCGACGATCGATTAGGTTGCTGACTCGATGGTAAGAAGAATCTTTACTGACAGGTTTTCATGGGCCAAGTTTGGGTTTTAGCCTAGTTAAGCTGGGGATCCAGAACCTCATTTGGGACCGAATTGGGTTTTTAGCCCACCAAGAATTGTGGAAATCGTTCTAAAGACTAAAGCCCTTTTATCTTTATTCACTTTTTAGTTAATATTTAAATACAAATTTTTGTTTTTCTTGTCCTCGACCAGATAAAAATCCCAATTGATTATCGTAAGTTTTAACTTATGGCCCCTTGGATTGCAGCTTTTCAAGCAACTCTTGCTCTTATCTGCCTTGCAATTGCATAATTACTCTCAAAAATTTCTTCCTTTGGGTTTCACTCTTTTGCATGATTACTGTCGAAAAGCAATGTTTGTTTTTCTCCATTTTCTTTTAGTAGTTGCTAGAATTATCAAGAAATTCAGCAATGTGCATTATGACATAGACAAATGCTTTTGATCATCAATTGGAACATGAATACAAGTTGAAAATGTAAGAAGCATACTCAATGTAAACCAAGTGACTTCTGAAGCAATTTTTTTTTTTTCACTTGTATCTAAATTCTGTGTTGATCAATTAAACATCTTTAAAGTCAAAAAGCATTGACTGTGTTGCACATTCCTGGATTCCTAACACACCACAGTGGTTGAAGTGGTTCAGCCTTGATCCCTCTAGTTACCATTCTATACCTCCATTCATTCAACCTGTCAGTTGCCTCAGCATACCTCTTGTTCCCCGTCTCGTCGCGGTTTCCTGACCACAATGTCTCAGCCATTGCTGAAGTTCTTGGCCAAATCCTTGGATCCAGGACTGTAGGATCAGCTTGTTCTGACCACAATGCCACCTCTCCACCTAGTACCAATTTAGCCTCCTCTTCACTTAAACCATAAGTTATGTCATAGTTATAAATAGTTTGCCATGTTTTAAAAGGTTCACACCAAGACCCTCCATTTCCAGAGTTACCTCCCGCTGTTTGCTGATCATATATACTATCATTCCCTAGAAAGTCCCCATGGCCACAATCCAAATAATAGAACTCTGAAGATGATACAATCGCCTGATATCCGGCTTCAACAATCTTTTTGGTGTTGTTTGTGCCATTGTTCCATGTTTGTAAAATGGTGTACTCCCTTGGAAGAAATGAGGAGTCTACTTTGACATTGTCATCTAATAAAACATCCTCCCAATACACCACGGTACGATTGAGGGATATGATGTAAGGCAAAGTAGAGTTCACAAAGGTTTCCAGGAGCTGGCTGAGGGTTCCACCATTTGAAAGGAAAGATTGAATGGTTGGATCAGCTTTCCAACATCCAGGAATTACCTCGTCAGCTCCCCCATGGTAGAATGTTTCAGGGAATAGAGTGGCTACATCACGAATTACGTTCTTGAGAACTTGGTAGGTTTTGGGGTTTAAGGGGTTTAGATGGCCAGTTCCAGGTTCAGATGCAAGACGGTCAGCCCACAGACTTCCAGCTGGCCACCAAAACATGTTTGCACAGGCAACTATTTCTGGGTAAGCTTCTGTCCATGATCCTGTATGGCCTGCAGTTTCGAAGTAAAAGTTTCTTTCATCATCCCATTGCATGTTGTGTGCAGTGTGCACTTGGTGTAGAAAAACACAGAGTACTCTGTTTCTAAGCATTGGACTTCACTCAATGTTAAAATACAACAAAAATTTGTATAAAGTAGCATTGAGGTTAAAGTAAATTCATGCACTTGATATTCAAAAGCATGAAAAAGGTTTTAATACTATTTACTGATGTTTTGCTTTCACCACATTGAGATGGAATCAAGGTTTCATAAAAATAATCCTTTTCTCCCTGTTGGTCTCACTGACTTATATCTAAAGATGTAATGCGTGGTCTAGAGAATGGCTGTCCATGTCCATGTGCATGTTTTATCATCAGGGACCACGAACAGATATAATTGATAGCGGCAGATGAACTAGGCCAAAGGCCTGAATTTACAGGATCCAAAGTTACATAGTGAATGAGTGATGCGTTCGCCGTCATTAACAAGATCAGATCAAGGACTTACTAGGAGCAGGTTTTACCGCTTGACGACTTAAAAATTGGAGCATATAAAGAGACCATGAAAGTGCTCTTTCAAGCATGTGTGAAGAGATCAGTCAAACTGTTTAGAGATTTTATGTTGAGATATGGAAAGAGGTTCGAGATTCTTGTAATTCAAAACCCCAAAAAATCTCACTATACATTAAGAAGAATAATGCAACTCAAATATTTGTAGCCCATGGTTTCCTATAAAATGAATCTGATGTATCATGTATGGTAGGGAAATTCTAGAATTTTTACTACCAATTGAGTTGACTGCCAAGGAAGTTTATGTCTCTTTAGTGTTATGTTATTGCCTTCTCTATTCCTTTTGATCATAATCATCTATAAGATGAGACTCATTCGACATGAATACGAGTGTACTATAGAAACTAACTACTACACGATTAAGTATTATAGTCTAAACTTGAAAGTTGTTATCAGTCAACATAAAGGTAAAGATGAACTGTCATGCAATACTTTTTTAAAGGAAAGGAATTACGGTTATAACAAACTCACCTGGTGAATCGATTTCCGGTAGGACCCTGACCCCATGTTCCAAGCCAAATTGCACAATCCTAGCCACATCCGAGGGTGAGTATATCATGTCAGGTCCATAAGATCCCTTGGCAGCAAGCTCAGGCTCCGAAGGCACCATCAGTGGAAAAGAATGTGAGTCAGTAATATGCCAATGGAACACATTAAGCTTGTTAGCACTCATTGCCCCAATAGTCCTCAATATGTCCTCCACCGCATAATAATTCCTTGATGTATCCAGCATGACTCCCCTGTGAGCAAACAAGGGAGCATCCCACACGTACACCCCTACCGGGACAACCGAGGGATCACCCCACACCATCTGAGAAAACGTCTCTAGACCCCTCATCGCTCCCCACGCAGTTGCGGCTGTCAAATAGGCCGTACCATCTACTTCAGAAACGGCGAGGGCGTAGGTTTCATTGACCCCATGTTGGAGGGTGGCGGTGAGATCAATTACATTGATGGAAAGAGTTTTCAACGGAGCGGATGAGTTCGAAACGATGACAGAAGGGGTGACAAGGGGGTGGTGGTGCTCCGTCTTGATAAGACGGAGGTAGCGGTTGACGGCGGGGGTGAGGTGTTGGTGGTTGGGGGAACTGATGGTGAAGTTTGGAGAGAGGAACGTGGCAAGTGGTTTTGGCCATACCAGTAGTCTGGGTTTAGGCCAAACGTTGATCTCAGATTGCAAGGATAAGGTTGGAGGTGCAAGAATCACTGTTAGGCAGGCTATAATTAGAAATTTTGACAACATCCTACGTTTACCTTCACGACTTGTCATCTCAAATGCGTTGTACAGTGCTTTGTGGTTGAGACTTTGGAGCATCGAGAAAGAACTTTATACGAGGCGATGCGGTTATTGCTGTCCCAAATTACTCTTCTTTTATCGGACCATTGCTTTGTTTCCTTTCCATTTGGAATTTCCTATTTGACTTGTCTATGCCGAGGACTTTAATTTCCCATTGTCTCTGTCCGACTGTCACTGAGTGGAAAGAAGAAAATGTACATTAGAAAAATAAAGAAGAAAAAGCAACAGAGACATTTTTATAAACCAGGTGGAGTCATTGTCAAGTAACCTTATCGTCCCAAGGTAATTTTGACCCAACCTACTAAGTTTTGAAATCAACGAAACCCAGTTGTAATACTTCAATTTTGTTCTGACAAAGTGATTATTTATTGCTTTAATTTGCTACCTTTTGCATCGAAACAATTATCAAAGTATTAAATTTCTTGCTTGACATCTCTTAGATGGATTTGGAAGAGCATTACAGCTCCCTGTTTTGTAGCTTGCAAAGTACTAATTTACCTTCATATCTAATGTGGGAGTAGGTTTCATAGCTAAAGTCAGCCTGAAACACATGCCGGCTTTGCCAATTGTCTATGATTATTGGAATCTCATTGCCGGCTTTGCCAATTCTTTTTGGTCTAAGCTGAAGTAATTTGTTCCATTTACAAGTCAGAAAATCTCCAGGTGTCAACACTACAGAACTCAAACCAGCAATATCTTCAGAACTCTATTCTAACTACCAAAGAATAATCTTTTTTTTTCTGCAATTAAATGATTAAACAAAAGAAAACTTCACATCTTCAATGCCCTGCAATATCTTCTTGATTCTCCAGGGGATATCAGGTTACTTCTTGAGAACAGATGCTGCAATTACTTAGTACTTGTTTCTAGGTTTGCCAGTTGTCTACAGTGAATGTTTTTGGGGTAAGAACCTTGTATCCTGATGGACAAATTAGAGTGACATTCACCTAACAAAGAAATATATGGAAGACAAGAATTAACTGTCTTTCCAACATCATAAACTCATCTAATCTGTCAAAATTGGGAGCTGAATCAAGGAGAATCTTGGTTCATTAGTGTTTTCCTATGTTTCGTTTTGTCTTGTCTGGAAGACCAGATTTATACTTTTGTGTAGCAGATTCCTAGTTAGTTTTGAACGAATGAAATATCATCAACTTTTTTTCTTTGAAATAAGCCTGCAAATTAACCAAGATGACAAAGGAAGTGCTCTGATCTTAATCAGTCGGCAACTATCTATTTCAATGAGATGATAAACAAAATCTGGGGCCAAGCATTTGGCAGAATTTCGTTAGTTCTAGACCTTGAGAAATAATTAAATCAAAGAGGAATCAAGCTTGGGGAATTTCAGTTGGTCTAATCCAATATGCCTAAAAGATTAGGTTGGGAAAACAATGTTTATACAATAACATTAGCCCAAAGTGTTAGAAGCTGTCTCTAGAAATTTGGAATATTAACTTGGTCCAATCTTTATACAATCTTTATTTTGGTTTATGCAGGCTAAAAAATCATTTTCTTTTGGTGGCTCTCCTGCCTAAAGCATGAAACATCTGCCGCCCCTCCAAAGTACTTCTGCTAATAATATAAAACCGTTTGATGTCACTTTATTAGCTACATATATTTATATGATAATGGATTTTAAAATCTTTGGAATATGATATAATCTGCTGTTAGTTTGGCACAATGTTTTTAAAATTACTTAAATTATTTAAAATTTTTTATATAAATTTATATTTTTTGTTACATTTAATTAAGTTTTTATATTTTTATTTTAAATCAAATAATTTTTTATGACTAACCATTGATTCAGTGTCATTAGCTATTTGATGCTAATGTGACACTAATATGAAAAGTGAAAATATTACATAACAATATCATTTTACCATGTCATCATTTAATTATGTCACATCAACACCATATGATAAAAAAATAACAAATAATATTTTAACTAACACTAATTAGTCAACCTTCAATCATAAAGATTTATTTGACCTAAAACAATAGTATATAGACTTAATTAAATGTAATAGAGAAATAAAAATTTATTTAAACTTTTTAAAATAATTTAAGATTTCTTTTATGTGTTATGTTTCTTATTGAGAAATTCATGAATAAGGCAATAGATTATTAGGCTCGTTCATATTAACATAAAGAAAAATTGATACGTACCTAATATATGTGACAAAATCATAAATTTATTAATAAAAAGACCTTTTTTTTGCCTCTTAATAAAATGAATTATAAAATATTTTGGGAATCATGATTATGAATAATATAATATTTTGGGAATCGTGATTATATTAGAATGAATTTATATGTACATTCAATCACAAAAATTTGACCGCCTTTTACATAAATTGATAGTCATATATATATATATATATAAATGAAAATTGTCCCTAAATAGGTGTGGTAATGATACCTGTCTAGGTATTATAGTAAATAATTTCGAGTTAGGACCTCTTATTGATGTCAATGTTGAATATGCCCTCGTCCGATATGTCATATTTTGCAATGATATATATAAGATTAAGCAATTTATCTATCCTGATTAAAAAAAAGAAAAGAATTTGCATTAATTTGTATTTGGGCTTTAAGTGTAAGCTTGGGATTTGTCTTGCTTCCTTTAATTGGGCTTTCGATTCTCAGCCTGAAGAACAAAAGTTGGAGTAATTGGGCCATTTCCTTCCATTGGGTCAGCTGTAAAAGAAGTTGGGGCAGGCCTTTCTAATTTAAATTTATTAATATCTATAAAACCCTAAAATCCTTTCACGAAAGTGTCTTTTTTTTTTTTTAAAAAAAGGGAATAACTAGCCCTGTTACTCAACTGAAACTCAACGCAGTCTCTTTATCGTCCTCGTTTCCACCCATTTGCTCTGGTAAAGCCGTCACTCAGCAAAGATTCTTCGATCTCGAGAGCCTGCCCGTAGGCTCAACGCCATCTTCCTCAGCAGACTCAGGCATTTTCCTTTGCAACGATTCCTTCCACAATTTGTTTTTCCTTTCTTTCTGTTTCATGCTTGAGAAATGGATTTTCATTCTTTTTTTTTTTTTTGTTTAAAACAGTTTCCATCAGTTTCACGAGATGGCGACAGAGGGAGGCAAGAGTTATGCAAGGAGAGACAAGCTATTGGAAATCGAGTCAAAGGTTAGAGTTTGGTGGGAAGAAAAAGATGTGTTTAAGGCAGAACCCGGTGAAAAACCACCTCAACCAGGTGAAAAATTCTTTGGGAACTTTCCTTTTCCGTATATGAATGGTTTTTTACATCTGGGTCATGCTTTTTCACTTTCGAAGCTAGAATTTGCTGCTGCTTACCATAGATTAAGAGGTGCAAATGTGTTATTACCTTTTGCTTTTCACTGTACTGGTATGCCAATCAAGGCTTCTGCTGATAAACTTGCTAGAGAAATCCAACAATTTGGTGATCCACCCATTTTTCCTCATGAGGTAGTAGAAGAGGAACCAAACCCCAAAGAAGAATTTGACGCAAATGAAGGTGCCAATGTAGCCCCCGATAAGTTTAAAGGGAAAAAGTCTAAGGTGGCATCTAAATCTAGCGGGCAGATGTTTCAGTGGGAAATTATGAGGAGTTTTGGACTTTCAGATAGTGAGATATCGAAGTTTCAGAACCCATATGAATGGTTGAAATTCTTTCCACCATTGGCTTTTCAAGATCTTAAGGCATTTGGATTAGGTTGTGATTGGAGAAGGTCGTTTGTGACTACGGATATGAATCCGTTTTTTGATTCTTTTGTTAAGTGGCAGATGAGGAAGTTGAGATCGATGGGTAAGATTGTTAAAGATGTAAGGTATACTATATATTCTCCCTTGGATGGTCAGCCATGTGCTGATCATGATAGGGCGAGTGGTGAAGGGGTTCAGCCTCAAGAGTATACTATTATTAAAATGGAAGTGGTGCCGCCATTTCCAGCAAAAATACGTGTCTTGGAAGGAAAAAAAGTGTTTTTGGCTGCTGCAACATTGAGACCTGAGACAATGTATGGGCAAACAAATTGTTGGGTATTGCCTGATGGGAAATATGGAGCCTTTGAAATCAATGATACTGAGGTATTTATTCTGACAGAGAGAGCAGCACTCAACCTTGCATATCAGAAGCTCTCTCGTGTCCCTGAGAAACCTACTTGCTTGGTTGAGCTGACTGGTTATGATCTGATTGGTCTTCCTGTAAAGTCTCCTCTCTCATTTAATGAGATCATATATGCTCTTCCAATGTTGACCATTCTAACAGACAAAGGTACTGGAATTGTGACCAGTGTTCCTAGTGATGCTCCTGATGATTATATGGCCTTACATGATTTGAAAGCAAAACCTGCTTTTCGGGCAAAGCTTGGTGTGAAGGATGAGTGGGTATTGCCATTTGAGATTGTACCCATCATTGACATTCCGGAATTTGGAGACAGAGCAGCTGAAAAAGTTTGTGTGGACCTGAAAATTAAAAGTCAGAATGAGAAAGACAAGCTTGCTGAGGCAAAGAGGTTGGTGTACTTGAGAGGGTTTACAGAGGGAACAATGATTGTTGGAGAATATGCAGGAACAAGAGTCCAGGAAGCTAAGCCACTGATAAGAACCAAACTGGTTGAAACAGGCCAGGCAATAATTTATAGTGAGCCTGAGAAGAAGGTCATGTCAAGGTCTGGTGATGAATGTGTTGTGGCTCTTACAGATCAATGGTACATCACATATGGCGAACCAGAATGGAAGAAATTGGCTGAGGAGTGCTTTTCCAACATGAATCTGTACTCTGATGAGACACGACATGGCTTTGAACATACTTTAGGTTGGCTTAATCAGTGGGCTTGCTCACGATCCTTTGGGCTTGGGACTCGCATTCCATGGGATGAGGAATTCCTTGTTGAGTCATTATCTGACTCAACCATTTACATGGCTTATTATACAGTCGCTCATCTTTTACAAAATGGGGACATGTACGGAAAAAGCTCTGATCTGGTTAAACCTGCCCAGATGACTGATGAGGTTTGGGAATTTCTCTTCTGTGGTGGTCCGTTTCCCAAATCTTCTGACATTCCATCCTCTATTCTTAATAAGATGAAGCAGGAGTTTGAGTACTGGTATCCATTTGATCTTAGAGTCTCTGGTAAAGACCTTATCCAGAATCATTTGACATTTTGCATCTACAACCACACCGCAATCATGTCCAAGGATCACTGGCCGCGTGGATTCAGGTGCAACGGACATATTATGCTCAATTCCGAGAAGATGTCCAAGTCTACTGGAAATTTCAGGACATTGCGCCAGGCAATTGAGGAATTCTCTGCTGATGCTACACGATTCTCTCTGGCTGATGCTGGGGATGGTGTAGATGATGCTAACTTTGTGTTTGAGACGGCCAATGCTGCAATCTTACGTCTCACAAAAGAGATCGCATGGATGGAAGAGATTCTGGCCGCAGAATCATCTTTGAGGACTGGTCCCCCATCTACCTATGCTGATCGAGTGTTTGAAAATGAGATAAACATTGCTGTCAAAATGACTGAGCAGAGTTATCGGGATTGCATGTTTCGGGAGGCTCTCAAAACTGGCTTTTATGATCTTCAGGCTGCCAGGGATGAGTATAGGTTCTCTTGTGGCAGTGGTGGCATGAACCGTGACCTTTTATGGCGCTTTATGGATGTGCAGACTAGGCTTATCACTCCAATCTGCCCTCACTATGCGGAGTTTATATGGAGAGAGCTTTTGAAAAAGGATGGTTTTGTGGTGAAAGCAGGCTGGCCCACAGCAGATTCTCCAGATCTAAAACTCAAGAGTGCCAATAAGTATTTGCAAGATTCCATTGTGTCGATGAGGAAGCTACTCCAGAAGCAGATTTCAGGCTCTAAGAACACTAAGAATAAGAAAGGGGCTCCAGTTTCATCACTAACTGAGGACAAGTTAAAAGGCCTAATCATTGTGAATGAGCAATTTGATGGATGGCAAGCAGAGTGCTTGCGGATCCTCCAAAGTAAGTTTGACAATAAGACCTGTACATTTTTTGCATCAGATGGGGAGATAATGAATGCATTGCGGCAGAGCACTGTTGGTCAGGCAGCAGACTTTAAACAGGTCCAGAATCGTTGTATGCCATTCGTGAGGTTCAAGAAGGCTGAGGCTATTAAAATTGGTGCCCAAGCTCTGGATTTGAAGCTGCCCTTTGGAGAGATTGAGGTCCTTAAGGAGAACTTAGACTTGATCAAGAGACAACTCGCTCTTGAAGAGGTAGAAGTATTGTCGGCCACTGACCCTGATGCTTATGTGCAAGCTGGTTCCTTTGCGTCCCTGCTAAAACAGAATCCTCCGTCCCCTGGAAATCCAACTGCCATCTTCATGTCAAGGTGAAGGAACTTTTTCATTTTAGCATGCTATGTTACATCTTGAGGAAATTTTCATTTGTTGGAGTATTTGGTGTTAGTTGTTCTAAATTTGTGTCTTGTAAACTTAGCTGTGTGTTTCTCTCCGTCCATGTGTCTAATTAGGTGTTGAACAGGGAATGCTCACTTTTACTGAAAATGAAAATGGACGTTATTGCTGTATGCAGGTAAACAAATATGTTCCAGAAATATTGCATCAAGATGCTGTTGTGAAAGGGGATTTTTGAGTCAGAATTTTGTCATTGAAGCAGAAACGTATTCCAGCTACCTGGATCAGATATTTTGAATTTGCCCTAGGTTGTAATTCCAGTTCTATATATCTGCTTTTACTGAACTATGTATTTTTCCTATTTTGTTTTGCTTTTAAAATTAAAGAATTTTGTGTTGTGTTTCCTTTTTTAGTTGTGATCTTGTTTCTTTCAGTTTTGTTTGTTCATTCTTTTTTTTTTTTTTTAATTCCAACATTATTAATCTGGTTGCTACTGTTGATCATTCCCATTTGTAAGAAAGGATAGTGTTAGTGTTTCAAAAGCAAGTAAAAGAACAGGTTAGCATTCAGTTTATTGAATGATGAGTGCGCTTCCTCTCCTCTGATTATTGTCCTTATCAAGTCTTAATATATATACTTTTTGTGGGTCATTCAACTTCCAAGAGGATCTCCACCCTCTCCAATTAATCATATTACTTGTAAATATAGTGAATAACCCAACATATAAATGATATAACCCATGCTCTACATTGGTGAAATGAAGGTCCAAAACTACTGTAGGGGTGCCTAACTTGTAGCTTTTCTTATTTTTGCCGAGTGTTAAGGTTGGGCATGGGGTACCCTACAACACCATTTACTGTGGAAAAGCTTTCAAGCAAAATTTCAGGAATTTACATGAGAATTAGAAATTACCGCGCTTGAAATGCAAAAAAATGGAAATTTCAAGTTTTCTTGGAATTCAAAAACCACCCAATGTTGAATTTACTTCTCAAGTGTATATGTATATTGCACTTTATATAGTTGTACTAAATAAAAGTTTTTTATGGAACAAGAAATAACCCTTTATGATTTCATATAACGTATGCTCTTGCTTTGCAATTGTTACGTATACTTTTTCTTGTAATTGCAAAAATATCCCTCAATAAAATGAAATTAGACATTAACCGCTCAAGGACGTGTTTGATATGTAATAAAGAAAACCAGCCAATTCCAAAAAAATCAACCGTTAAAACCTCCCGCTTTCTGTTTCAGGTCTGCCTCCCCTCCTTTTTGCCGTAACCATCGGATCCTTTCGTTTACCATTTTTCACTTCAAATATGTCGCCGTAGACAATTCCAATGCTCTACAATTTTCCTGGAACCCAATCAGCATTTTCTCATGCTTTTCCATTTTGTCTCACAGAAAAAATGCTCTGTTTTTCTTACCTTTTACCGAAAAGCAGAGACTTCTCTTTGATCACCCTGGTAAGTTTCAAGTTCAACTTTTTAATTTTTTTATTTATTGCTTTTAATATTGATTAATTTATCTGGGTTTTCTTTTAAAAAAATTTAAATGTTTATTGCAGTGACAATGGATAGGAGGCAGTTAATATTCGAGAGACAACAGAGCACGGAGGGCCCGGGGACGCCAGTGACGCCGGCATTGATGTCGCCGCTTCACCGCCACACGCAGTCAGGATCGGGCTACGGAAGCATGGGGAATGTGAGGAAAGCGCAAACGAAAGCGGCGGCGCAGAGGCTGGCGGCCGTTATGGCACACCGGCAAAACGATGAGGATGATGATGAAGAGGACCAGCTTGATTATAATAACATTAGTGGCACAGGAGGCATTGGACTCGTCGGTGGAAGAGCAATGCGTGCTCGCTCTCCTAGGATAGATGTACTAGTTCAACGAAAAATTGGACTTAAAAAAAAAAACTTTTTATGCCTTTTTTAGCTTTACCCCATTGTCTGTTTTGGCATAGATACCATTCTTTAATGGAAATTTTCAAAATTATTACTGCTATGCCAGAGCTTGAAATTGAAATTAGATATGTTCTAACCTGGGTTTAACTTGTAAAATCCAGAACAAAAACATGGCTCAAAGGCGAGTGCCACAGGTAAGGACACGACAACAACCAGCTGATGAGGACAAAGATGAAGATGATATTTTAGTGAGTGGCCCGGCAAGCATAGGGCTTGCCGGTGGAAGGGGAATGCAGTCACGCTCTCCTATGGTAATTTATCTAATTATCTCATATGAATCTGGTTTGGCTAGACCTATGTTTGTGAGAGTTCAATTAGGCAAGTCAAAGGACACTTTCTTTAAAAGATTTTGACAACTTTTTAACTCTATCATCATTGATCGTCATGTATTGTGAAAACTTTTATGCTGCTCTAAACTCTAAATTTTATTCATGGTTGCATATGCTAGAGTTTGACATTGCAAGTAAATATGTTCTTACCTGAACTTACATCGTAAAATCCAGCACAAAAACATGCCTCAAAGGCGAGCAATACCACCAGTAATGACACAGCAAGGAGCTGATGAGGACAATGATGAGGATGGCCTTTTAGTCAGTGGCACAGCAAGCATAGGTTTCGCTGGTGGAAGGGCATTGCCCTCACGCTCGCCTGCTGTAATTTTCCAATTATCTAATATGAATTTGGTTTTTAGCTAGACCTGCATGTGTTTGTCAAGTGAGATGCGCAGACTTATTGAAGAAGTAGTTCAACACAATTCCAATAGACAAGTCAAAAAACACTTTTTTCTTTTGACCACTATTGACACTATTATCATGCGCCATGATGTATGTCAAAAATTGTTACGCTGCTCTAAGTTTGTTCATGGTTGCTTGCTAGCCCGGTTTGATATTGCAAATAAATATTTTCTTACCTGGAATTATCTTGCAAAATCCAGAAGATAAACATAGCTCAAAGGCGAGCCCCACAGGTAATGATTCAACAACCAGCTGATGAGGACAATGAAGAGGATGACCTTTTAGTGAGTGGCACGGCAAGCATAGGGCTCGCTCGTGGAAGGGCAATGCAGTCACGCTCTCCTATGGTAATTATATGATTATCTAATATGATTTTGGTTTTAGGTAGATGTGTTTATGTCAAGTGAGCATTGAAGAAAGATAATGCGAGCAGACAAATTAAATTGTTAGTTTGAGCTACAGCACTTGTGATGGATTTTAAATTCTCTGGACACCCTATAGATCTTGCCTAAAGTTGCTTAAGTTGTTGTTAAGTTTCAAACTTAAGCTTTAAAGTTTTTCTTTATTCATTTTAGCTTTTGGAGCTATGAAAGGACTGTGTTTTTATAAGCTTGGCTAGAACTGTCTCTGTCAACAAGGTATAGAGTGGAATGTGAGACTGCATTGAAGCTCAGTCATGAGCTAATAATCTGAGTGACCTGTTTATGCGTGCTTAACCACTTGAAATTATTCTGGCTAAAAAAGAAAGCACTTGAAATCAGTAATTGACTGATTCAGTCTTTAATGACTCCACAGTTTTGCCTTCATGTGCTTGTTGAAAGGAGGTGTATTATTCAGTTGAGTAGTTAATTATTTGGTGAACATATGAGTCCTATGTGCAAAATTAGTGATCTGTATGGCTCTTATGTTAGTTGCTTCTCAGTACAAATTTGGTGATTGGTACATATAGTTGCTCATAATTTAGATTGCAGCTTAGCTTTTGAATACGATAATTCGTAGATGTCTGGTTCTACGTTTGTAACCTTGTCACTTACATATCACATGCAAAAGCTTGATGCTACCAGCAAATATGTCTCATTGCACTTACACTGCATAATACTGCAGACCAAAAGCATAGCTCACAAGCGTCTGCCACAAGTTACTACACTACAACCATCTGACGAGGACAATGATGAGGATGACCTATTAGTTAGTGGCAGAGCAAGTATAGGGCTTGCTCGTGGTAGGGCAATGCAGTCACGCCCTTCTATGGTAATTACCTGATTACCTATTAGTATGAAGTTGTTTTAGCTTATTTTTTGTTTGTCATGCTAATGTGGGAGAAGAAGCATGAGCTTGAGCAGACAAGTTATGATGTGAGTTTAAGGAAAAGATTTTACAGTTTCCAATATTGGAGCTTTATGGTACAGAGAAATTGCATTCTGATATGGACTTGCATTCTAAAACACAGGCCAAAACCATGGCTCAAAGGCCAGTGCAACATGTAGCACAACAACCAGGTGATGAAGACAATGATGAGGATGACCTGGCAAATAATAGTAGTTCAGTGAGTGGCACAGCAAGCATTGGGCTTGCTAGTGGAAGAGCAAGACTGCCATCTTCTCCCTTGGTAACTTGTCTGTTAATTGAGTATGATCAGTTGTCTAAATTTTTTGTTGTTTAATGCTTATATTATTAATGAATGTAATTCTTACTTGTAACTTCAACTTTTCTATTAGTCAGTTCACACCAATCAGGATCAACCACCGTCTACCCCTTCCACACCAGGCACTCAAACCTTTCTATCTGTCAACTCTACAGAGCAACCATCATCAGCCCATTTAATTGGCCAACCATCACACTCTATCAGCTCTGTTGAGCAATCCATGTCACCTTATTCCACTTCAGCTGGACGACCATCTCTGCAGAGTTCTATAGAGCAGCCTCTGTCCACACAAGCTTCAACTGCTGGCCGATCATCTCCATCAACCAGTTATATAGAACAACCTTTATCTGCTCGTTCCACAGCATCAGGTCGCCAACATTTAGGAGTCAAGACATTTTCTGTGGCACCTTCTACTGTGACTATGTCCCTGAAGCCAACCTCATCAGTTAGTACAACAGAGGCTTCAACTGATAGTCAGAGAGATAAAAGGTATTTTATAGCTCTCTAAGCTGGTGTAATTTCATTTTGAAGTTTGAAGAATGAAGTTTTATCTATATCATAATCCCCACCAACTTTTTTCTTCCCCCTTTTTTTTTGGAGAGAGAAGGGGGAAGGGGGGGGGGGGGGGGGGGGGGATAGAACTCAAGGTTTTCAACATTAGTATTTAATATTCTGTCATATTGTCTTAGTTTTAGGCATATTATGTGAAATTTCCTTTTTAACTTGGTCTTTGAAGTTTTATATATATTACAAAGAGAATGAAGTAATCAGCCATCACAGCAAATTCTCTGATTCACATGATGTCAATTTAGAAGTGGCTGAGTGTCAGAATTTTCAATAGCATGTTCTTACAGAACATACTTACAAGATGATTTTTGAGAAAAAAAAAGTTACAAGATGATATGTATGAGTAATTGAAGTCTTAATGTTTTATTGGCTTTATTCAAGAAGGCTTTGCTGCTGCTCTTCCAGTATTTGAGAATAATGCCTTTTCGTGGTAGTAATTAAGCCCATAGCATCATGTATGTTTCTTAATTAGTGTTAAGGTCTCATGATCCTGGGATCATTTAAAATGGTCATTGCACTGGTTTAGGTTCTTTCGTTTATCGAGAGTGCCCTGATTTTTGCATTTTAAGCAGATTGTTAGCAGATTTTGGGAATATGAGCAGCTTAAAAGAAAGGGGACGCCAGCAGTCTGCTTCTGCTCTACAAGATGAGGTACAATAACTTTTCAAGCTAAAAACGTGTTGCCTTCTAGTGTCCATTAATCACAGTATTTTTTTCCTTTAGGAATATTTGAAAGCCGGTGTATAATCATATCTTCTTTTCCAAATTCTATTCAATTTATTCGAGTCTGGACACTTCAAATTTCAGTATATGAGATCAAATAATTAGGGATATTGTCAGAATGGTAATCTTTTTATCTTCCAGTAATGTGGTGTGAATTTCATTGCAGCTTGATATTCTACAGGATGAAAATGAAAGTTTACTTGAAAAGGTGATTCCAGTAACTTTTTGTCTTCTTATCGTGTAACTTGTTTTATTGTTGAGTCAAATAAATTTTGATAATAAGTTTTATTTGAAAAATGTATAGTACTCATAAACATTAATTTGGCTCTCCATTATCTTCAAGCACTGAGTCAATATCCTAAAATCGCTGCAACAGTTATCTTCAAATGTTGACATAATCTAACTGATTACCGGCATTTGGATATTGCTATTGCAGCAGCATTTGCTCCCCAAAACTCTGATGTCATTAGGTTAGCCAAAAAAGCACTTTGGCCTGTGGAAAATGTTAATAATATTGTCATATGGTATTGTTTTTGGTGCTCCATCATGATATTTGCCTCCCCAGCTTCAACTTTCAGAGGAAAGGTGTGAGGAAGCAGAAGCAAGAGCTCGGCAGCTTGAGAAACAGGTGAACTTTTTACAGTTTAAAGACAAGTGATAGGTAAATGAACTTTACACAGCTCCAGCTAGCAAACATTTGTATATGTTTAATTGATTCATAACATGTTCTTGTTTAGATTGCTAATCTTGGAGAGGGTGTAACCCTAGAAGCACGTCTTTTAAGCAGGCAAGCTTCATGGCTTACATGTATATAATGTTATATTGTAATTTACTTTGTAATTTTCTTATGTGCCATCTATCTTCCTCTTCAGAAAGGAGGCAGCCCTGCAGGAACGGGAGGTTTGTACTTCTAAGTAGTGCCACTTCCTTAGCTCAAACTACTCTGCATGTGTCTATCAGTTTTATTGTGCACGGAGAATTACATAATACTAGATAACTATGAGCCTTAACTGACGTTACTCTGTCTTTAAGTATGTGTTTACTAAGTTTATATATGTTTTTTTCTGCATCTTTTTATGCATCTCTCTTTGTGAATAGGTACTTATTCCATGCCTAGAGAGGCTTATTAATATACACATCAAGCAGGCATGTGCATGACACTTTGAGCATAAATCTAAAAATGAGAATCTGATATGTAAAATGAAATACCATCTCTGTAGAGGCTAAGCACAGAAGTTGGTGTGTGCTTTAGATCTGTGGGAAGGGTTGCCAGAGGTCATGCTCAATTCAGCGAGGACTTGGCGGAGTGTGCTATAATAATTCGTAACACCTTTGATAGTTTCATTGGTTTTGTAGATCTAGCTAGTTAATCTTTATTACTTATAACTGATGTCTTTCTACAGAAGTCAATGTGCTAATGTAATTCTTTATTTTTACATGTTAGTCACGACATGGTTTATGAACTGCAGATGAGTAGCATGTGACATGGTCCTTCTTGCAGGCTGCTTTAAGAGTTGCAGCACAAACTCAGGGCGGTAAACCTGAAGAGATTGCTACTCTTTGGACAGAGGCTGAGGTATCTTGAAATTTTATCTTGTATGTTCTGGGTTTTCTTTGAATTTTTACCATTCTTAGAAGGGGAAAATGTCCTTGCTTAACCTAATTTCCTCTTCTTAAATTGTGAGTTAGACTGCCAGAGATGAAGCAATGTCTGCCTTGGAGAAGCTCCAGGAAGCGGAGTGTGAAATCAAATCTTTGCAAACAGTGACTCAAAGGATGACGCTAACCGAGGAAGAGATGGTTGGCTTCATTCTAATCTTGTAGACATCATTTTTTCATTTTACTCCTTTATGTCATAGTTACAAAATCTGCAGTTTTCATCTTAGGAAGAGGTTGTTTTAAAGAGGTGCTGGCTGGCTCGTTATTGGAGTTTATGTGTGCAACATGGTAAAGTGATGATCTTTTAGTACATGAAATTCCTGATTTTGTTGTTTTTGAGTTGACACTGCTGTATTAGATAAACAGCTGCTTATATAATTATCACCTTAAAACAGTGTTTCAATAAAATGGTCAAGTGATCCTGGGAGTAGCTAAAGTTGCAATTGCAGTCAGTTTCTTTAATGTGCAAATCCATAATTCTGCCTTGTACATTTTTCACAGAGCTGTATAAATTTCTCGAGGATATTGCCTTTTTGCAGGTATTCAGGCAGAGATAGCCGGGGCAAAACATGAATATTGGTCATCATTTGCCCCTCTTCCTCTTGAAATAGTATTAGCTGCTGGACAAAGAGCCAAGGAAGGGGACTTTTCATGTAAGATTTCATTTAAATGCATGCTGTACTTTATCGCCTGCCACAAATAATTAGTTCTGGCCTATGATAGGATCGGAAAATGAATATTTAATGATCTTTTCCATTCATTTATATTGTTCTTAGAGTCTCAGATTCAGTTTTTTACTCTCTCTCAATGGAGTGAAAATTAAAAGACTCAGTTTTGCTTTTTTTTTCTTATCTCCATACTGAACAGCCAACAATGATTTAGAAGAAAGAGAAAAGGTCCTGCAAGACTTTAGTGAACTATCTGGAGAGAGGAATGTTGAAAGCATGCTTTTAGTCGAGAAAGGTCTGAGGGAACTGGCTTTATTAAAGGTTTCTGTCATATCCTTGTGTTTGCAGTTGTGACTATCATCTTTCTTCTCACATATCATCATTACCAAAGAGTTATGATGCAATAGCACATGCTATCTTCCTTCTTATGGGCTTTCTTTTCTTTCCTACTTCCTTCAATGATAATAACACATGAAATGGTCATTTTGTTTGCATATTTAAAAAATATTTCCCCTGTATTTACTGGGTCTCTTTTATAATTTTTTTAATGAAGGTCGAGGATGCAGTTGCATTTGCAATGGCTCAACATCGACGCCAGAATTCACTTAAAACTGGTACTTTTGTTCTTTATTTTTGAACAACATGACATCTATTAATAATGGGAGAATCTACTTTTCTGTTGGCATGAAATAACAATTTCAGAAATTGACATTTCGTTGTTAATGCAAAGTTGTGCATAAATAGCATGCGTTATAATCCAGAACATATGCTTGACACTTTTTTCCCTTTTACTGTTATCATGGTTGCAGATGAGGTGAAACTACCAACTGAGGGTCAATTTGAGGCATTTGGTAAGTTAATGCAAATTTTAATAATTGTTGATGTAATCCTTTTTTTGTCTTAAACTCACTAGAGGTATTGCAACTTAAGTGAATGAAAGAGTTTGTTATGCATCTATTCTTGTATTTTATTTACTCCAATTGATGTTAATTGAGTTTTCAATGTAATAATTATTCCTAAACCAATTCCAAAAAACACTAAAATAAGCAAATTTACTTTCAGAATTGAGCCAAGAGGAGTCTGAAGATGTGCGTTTTAAGCAGGTATGATATTACCTTTATGGTAACTTCTTTTTACTACGAAGAAAAGTTATTAAGGGGTTAAGGCTCCAAGCTGACCTTTGTTTTCTCTTGACTCTTATTTGCTTCAAGGTCATCTTCATTGCAGCAATTTAAAAGTAATTAGTTGCAGCTAGTCTTCTCTCTAGGAGTATGGTCTTGGATAAAGGACTTAACACATTTGTGATTTAGGGAAGTAATAACATTGTAAGAAAACACTATCTTTTTTGTATTTAGAAAATGTAGAATAACTTTGTTGTTAATGAATCTTGTACATATGGTAAGATGAAGAATTAGAAGGCTGTAAAATTTCAATGGCTAGTAATGAGGACTTGAAATTCTACCAGTAGTCTGGTTGATTGAGATTTTTGTTTTAACTTGACTTTTGTATGTTAGACTACTAGTGAGAGAGCATTTGGCCATTGATTTATGCAATGAGAAGTTTGTTCTGCAACTGGCACTTCTTTTCTCATGTGCACTTTCAGGTTTGAGAAGGATTGGCATTGATAACAGATTGGGGAGTGTGAATCTCTTGCTCTCTATATGTTGAATTGTTTAAGTTTTCACTGTTAAGGGAAAGAAATGATGTCTTATTTAGATTGTATATATTTAGATACCTACATATAATGTTCTGAAGAGAGAAAACAAATCGAGTAGATTTTTAACTTGTAGGTAATTTATTAAGTGACAACTTTCATGAAATGATTGGTGTGGTGAAAACTAATTTGAATGTGATATTCTTTATGGCAAGCAGCAAGAATATCCATTGAACTATTTCTTATTGCTTATGCTTGTGCAGGCTTGGCTTACATATTTCTGGAGGAGGGCAATGAACCATGGAGTGGAACCTGACATTGCAGATGAACGTTTGCAGTTCTGGATCAACCACAGTTCACTTTCCTCCACTTCTCATGATGCAGTTGACGGTACTCATTCTAGCCCACCCCCCCCACTTCTTTTTCGGCACAAGTGTGAGATAGTGGACTATCATCTGACCTTAGATCCCCACCCCACCCCCCTGGAGGATCAGTTATCTTAGAGTCTCACCTCATCTAGTAAAGAATAAGTAGCAATTTACTTCTTCCGCTCGTTAACCAACTATAACCAGTTCAACTTAAATTATTTAATTTAGAGAAAGCTCTTGCTCCTTGCTGATGATATGTCACTACATCTTGCAAGCTGTTCGCATGAAAACTAGACAAAAAATATAAGAAATATACACCGTAATGGCTAACTTTAGATGAAATGCACTTGACAGTGGTTAATGATGCTTTACAAAGCTACATCAGACAGATTGATATCTACCACTTAAATGCTATAAACATTGACTCTCTAAACCATTTAAACTGTAGTAGGTATGGTAAAGTTTGAAGTTATCTCTGATAAAAATCTTCTGATTTCTTCCTCCTGTTTGCAGTTGAGCGTGGCCTCATGGAGCTGAGGAAGTTAGGCCTTGAGTCACAGTTGTGGAAAAAATCTCGAGAAGCGCTCGAGTTAGGCTCCACCACCAAGTTGCACATCGAGTCAGATTTCTGATGGATGGGAAGTTTCATAAATTGCTGGAATTACTTCTTCATTGTTCATTGTAGGGATCACATGGCAGATAAACCTTGCTTGGAGAGGCATTGTCTAGAGTAATATGTTGACTAAACATCATTGTTTAACTCACTGAAGCATTACTGCTGCTAAAATTTTGTAACATTTGCTCTGATCTCTTGCCTTCAAAAACCAAAATGTAAGACTCAAAAGAAGATTCTCTCTGTGGCTATAAATTTCATTGAGAGAAAATTACAATAATGTAGAAATCTGTGGCAGAAATGAAATGAATGGCTACCTCTCACCTAAAACAACATCAACTGAAGTAAGCCTTTAATTATGGGTAGTCATTAGATGTTAAGACATTTTTTTTTTTATTATTCTTCTTTTTCTTTTTCCTCCTTTTCATCTATGTAAATTGGATCATAACTGACTTTAAATATTAATGAAAATTGTATTTGTATAACCAATTCTAAAAATAATTTTGAAATAAAAAGGAAATCATTGGAATAAATTTTATTTATTTTTAAACAAAACCATTATTAAGATTTTTTTATTTTTTAAATTTTAAAATAATAACAAAAATCTATGATACGTGGAGTCAATATTCTTATCTTCCAAAACAATTGTATTTGAAAAAAAATAAAAAACCATTGAAAGTGATACTATTTAATTTTTAATATGAATAGTCATTTAAAGAATTAAAAAAATCTCAAAAAATTTAAAAAAGTTTTTAGGCTCAATAAAATCAAAATAAAAAAAAAGAAAATGGGAGAGCAAATATCATAGGTTGGGTTAAATGTGGTCCAATTTCAAGTCCACAAAGAGCCCCATATCAGAAAAAGATTTTTTATTTTCAGTTGGCACAATTACCATTATACCCTCAGCGGGTAGGTGGAGATAAATAACGGGAACCTTTCCCCACCGGTTCCCCCTTTCTTTATAAATTTCCTTGTCGTCTCTCACTTCAGACACTCTTTTCTTTCTTTTGTACTGCGAAGGGGTGCTCTGAGGTTAGATTCTTTTGACTTTTTATGATCTCCATTCAATTTTTAGGGTTTTAAAGCTCTGATCTGTTTCATTTCCGTATTTCTTAAGCTTGCTTTTGTTCTTCTTGTGTTTTTGTTGAAGATCTGCTCTCGATTTCTCTTTTACCTAAAGATTTAACGTTGCTTTTGTACGCTTTCTTGTTGGAGTTTTTCGATATTTTTTCTGTTTAAGATGAGCTTGATTTTGATGGCTGTGAATCCTATTCTTTGGATGATGATTGAAAAAAAAAAGTTTTTAAAACGGAATTTAAAAAAAAAATTATATTGAAGAAGATTCTGTGCTGAAAGTAGTATTCTTTTTTTGAAGAATTATAGATTTTCTTTGCAAAAAGTTTTCTTTTTTCCCCTCAAAGTTCTAATCTTAGTTGAGAGAAGTTTTGTTTTTTTTTTCTTTTGCTGTTATATGATTCAACAATTGATGCAATTGCATGTCAGTAACTTTATTTATACTTTATGTTTTCGGAAGGTTGAGACCAAAGAAAAGCATGAAAATGATCACTCTTAGTAGGGAGAAATTGTGGTTTTTGGTGAAGTTTTAGCTTATGGAATTTTGTTTTGATAGCTCCTCGAAGTTCTCCTGTGTTTGGTTGAGTTCGGGGCTCTGTTAATTTGGTTGTTAGATGTATTATATCTGTTTGGTGAACTTTAATGAGTTTATATTTGACGTACGATCAGTTTACAGTTCATAACTTATCAAAACTAGCATCTATTAAAAAGAGTTAAAAATTTTTATGATGTTGTGAAGTGGAAACTCAACTTTTGAGTTGATATAAGCTATTAGAATTATATTTTTTGGAGCCTTTTCTTCCATTGTGTTAATGTTACCATCTAAGATATCTCTCATTTTGTTAGAATTTTTTACTGGCATGTCGAACATTGTTGAATAAAGATCATGTAGAAAAATGGTGAAAGATATGTATCATTTTGGTAAAACTATTTACTGGCATATCTAATATTGTGTAGTATAGATCACATAGAAAAATGGTGAAGGCTGTTGCCGTGCTTAGTAGCAGTGAAGGTGTCAGTGGAACTATTTTCTTCACTCAAGAGGGAGATGGTAAGTCACAACCCTGATAAGACTCTTGGATACTGTATTTATGTGTTTCCTGTCAAAGTTATTTAATCTTTCCTGCCCCTTTTAGGTCCAACTACTGTGACTGGGAACATTTCTGGTCTTGAGCCTGGGCTCCACGGCTTCCATGTCCATGCCCTTGGGGACACAACAAATGGTTGCATGTCAACAGGTAAAAGTCTGAAAGTTGGATTTTTTTTTCTTTCTGTATGGAGTTTGAAAGAAAAAAGAATATAAAAGGATGACGGGAAGTTGTTTTTTGTTGATTTCTTTTGTATTCTGATGTAGTTGTTTTTGGGATTTTAACCTTTTGATTAATCTGTTTGCAGGACCCCATTTTAATCCTGCTGGCAAAGAGCATGGTGCCCCAGAAGATGAGAATCGCCATGCTGGTGATCTAGGAAATGTTACTGTTGGTGATGATGGTATGAATATTTGCTTTCTGTCAATGACCATAAGCTTTTTAAAGCAGTACTAACAGCTTCAAAATATTTTATTGGTTTTCTTTTCTTTCACAAACTATTTAGTTGTATGTTCTTGGTGTTTGCATTTCTTGTATTGTTAACATCTTCTTTTTTGTGCATGTGTGGTCCAGGCTGTGTGAGTTTCTCTATTATTGACAAACAGGTTTTTTGTTAAACTCCTCTTTCCTTTCTGTTTAAATTTGATTGCTTTCCCCTATTCTTGTAGTCTTACCTGTGATCAACTTAAGTTCATTTCTGAAAGTTGTTGCACCATATAGATTCCTCTCACTGGGCCACTCTCAATTATTGGAAGAGCTGTTGTTGTCCATGCAGATCCTGATGACCTTGGCAAGGGTAATTGTTAGATATTTTGAGTCTGTTTAATTTGTTTATTTCTTCTATACTTATTCTTGCCTATGCCAGGAACACCACTTGGTAAGTGGTTGACTTCCTGAATTGTTCCCTCTTCCCACAATCCCTTTCCTTTCTTAGTGGAAGTAAGGGAAAATCAAATTTGAAATACTAATGTGCCCTCACTGCGCATACTTTTGCCTATAGAGATTAGCCTAGCAGGGCATGTTAGCGAGTTAATTGGATGCTTGTAGTTAACATAAGTTTCCACCAAGAACTATGAAATGTATTTGGATATTAGGGGCATTATCAAGTTTATTTTGTGTGATCATTTATTTGCTATTTTAGTTGCAAATTTACTTGTCCAGCTGTATAGGCATTTTATGTCATTGCTATTGTATTTGCAGGGGGCCATGAGCTTAGCAAAACCACTGGAAATGCTGGTGGCAGAGTAGCTTGCGGTAAGTTAACTATCTTTGTTGCATAATTTTTTAAAAGTATCTTGATTGCATTTGACGAACATTTTTATTTCGTCAATGCCCATCAGTTTAGTGATGTTATGCAAGTTGAAGTGTGATTATTTCCATGGTTTCCTGAGAGCTCTATTAGTCATGTTGTCAATAATTTTCTTAAGTATCTTTCCTGCCCCTGATTGCTTGATCTATATTTGTTAATAATAATTATTTCTTTGTCCAGGTATAATTGGTCTGCAAGGCTGAAGTCTCTTATCCGGGTGGCCAGAATAATACATGCGGTTGGTGATGCGATGGCCTCGAGAGTAACTTTTATGTGAAGTTGAGACTTTGTGAATAAAAAGAAAAAGAATCCTTGTTGTGTACTTTTGTTGTCTGTTTTGTGACTTGAAAGAGCCCTCTCCTCACTGCCGCTTTTAAAGTTTAAAGTGGTTCCTCCGTGTGCTGAATGCTTAATTTGCTGGTCTCCCATGCTTGTTCTTTTCCCTTTTGGTAATAGCCTCATGATTTAGCCATTTTTGACCCCATTTGGTTGATTTTGCTTTCCTAAACTAACTATTAAGGGAAAAGAGCTAAAACAAGGAGCAAAGAGTTTTGTTGTGAGCTATAACTATAACATGAAAGAGATATTATATAACCTAAACTCCAAAGCTTGACTCAGGGGAATGCATGCAGTCTTGGCCCTTTCTGTAAACAGTGATGTTGCTACTAGATGGGAAGTCTTTCTTTGATAAGTACTTGTGAATTTAGGTCTGCTTTGGCAATGACTACTCATTCAAGGCATCATGTCATTGGGCGATGGTTTCAACTTTGAATTCTATTAAATCTCAGGCCGAAACGTATGACTTACGCTATTTCATTGCCTTACTATCGTGCCTATAGATAAGACCCTTCACCCTTTATTCATACTATTTTCAACGGTAGGTTATTTAAATAAGCCAGACTCGAATTTTCATTTTTTAATAATAAAAAAAAAATGAAAACTTTTCTTGTTTGAGACAGGAAAGGCATGGTCAATGCTCATGTGTTAGAGAAATATCTTTACTAGCTGGTGATGTATATATCTTTAGAAAAAAAAATATGTAAGTAATTGGATTGCATGTTTTATACTCAGAGAATTGTGTCCCACGGGCTTGATTTTGTGAAGATTATTATGAAATTTTAACATAGTTTAATCATAATTTTAATTCATGATAATATTTCATAAGTTAAAGCCGCAAATCTAAGAATTAATAAATTTAAAATTTTCATCCACATTTTTTTATCTACGATCTATGAGGGTAGATTCAAAATATATTTTAGACCTATTATTGTTAATATTGAGTTAAGTGTAGATAATTTTCTTTTAATTGTATGCTAAAAAAATTAGATCTCTTGCTATATAGTAAACAAAAAAAATCATTTTTAAATAAATTTCAAGAATTACATACTTATATTAAAAAATTTTACATTTATAGAAACTTAATCCGAACCAAATCTTTGGTCAATAGCTTACAAAAATCAATTTGTGCTGAATGGTCATATTGAGTGGTACTAAATTTCTTTCCATCAATGATAAAATAAACTCTTATAATTAATAATTAATTAATTACTATTAATTAAAATATTATTTATTATTTTTATTTTTTAAAAAACAAAGTAAGTATGAGTATATTCATAAGTTGAATGAGGGTGTGAGTCCGTGTACAAAATAAGCATTGTAACATGAAAACATTCAAAAACACGAGTTGCGGCAATCAACCACTTGACAATGCATCAAGAAAGATTGATAGGACAAGAGCAAGCAACATGAGCCATACAAAACTACTAAGACTCATCTCTTGTACATGATGCTCACCAAGAGTCAGCAAAGCACAAGAATGCAAAAGTAGGGATGGGTTTCAATATCAAAGCAGATCATCAAAGCAGAAAAGCAAAACCTGTCAACTACATTATTATCTATTATAATATGATAATGTCATGTTAGCATTACATTATATAGAATGATAAGTAAAATTCAAACACTTAATTGAATAAAATAAAAAAATAAAAATTTGTTTAAAATTTTCTGAATTATTTAGAGACTTTTTAGATATTATGTTATCCAGATTCTATCTGAGGTCAATTATTATTAATGTTGAGTGAACATTAACAATTTTTTTTTAATTTTATGCAAAAAAAAAATGGAATCTCTTATATAGAATAAACCAAGAACCATTTTAAATAAATTTTAAGAATCACAAACTTGTTTTGAAATTTTGCATTTATAATAGCTTAATCTAGGCCTGATCTTTGGTCAATAGTCTAATTATTTGCCTGAAATCAAACAGCTGGGGAGAGATTTTTCCTTACAAAATATAGTGTTATTAAATTCCTTTCCATCAATGATAAAATACCTTCTATTTATGGAGATTCTTGCCATGTCTATAGGTAACGCCTCCTTATACATTGTGCGAATTTCCTTAACCTAATTAAACCCATATAGAAGACAATTAATCACACCAAAAAGCACATTCTAAAACATCAAAAAGGAAAGAGCTGCTAGCCTCGAGCTGTTCTTCTTGGTAGCCCTGCTGGTTATTGGATCATGTCAGTCTCTCAATCATCTCTTTTACATTTTTCAAAATCTTTTAGTTTTTTTGTTAAATTTGTTTTCTATCTTGTAAACACAAGGAAAGATCAACCGTTGTATTAAGACTGAATTATTAATTCTTCAATGTTGTTTCTAATATTTATTTATTTATTAATTATTTTAAAGATAATTTAGTTAATAGAAAGCACAAACTACAGTAGAACTTCTATGTGTGTTTTGAACTAATGAAAACAATGCTTTATAGGTTTGGCTTGAGGAATTGGAGCACAGGAGAAGCCAGTTCAATGCCAAAAGCCCTCAGATTGTATTGACCGATGCCATGGGTGCACCGTAAACCAATGCACTGCTGGGCTCTGTGTCTGTGGCTGTGCTCTTCCGCTAGAAGAGCTCTACGCCATAAAGCAAGAGAAGCCAGTTCAATGCCGGAAACCAGAGGAATGTGTTAGCCGTTGCAATGGTTGCACCGCTAACAAGTGCACGGCTGGCCTCTGTGTTTGTGTCTGCTAAATGGTGGAAGTTAATTTATTTCTAGTTTGGCGAATAAGTTACGAATTTCAATTAGATTTTGGGGCTTAGCGATTGTGTATGGGAGTTGAGTGTGATACAACAGTCGCCTCTCATCATGATCCCTTAATAAATTAATCATCTCCTATGAGTCACATAAAACTTATAATTAATGTTTCATTAATGATCCATCTCCATCTTTGTTGTCATTTTTCATATTACATCATATTTGGCACGAATAAGGAAACATAGAATGAAGAAAAAAAAAGTGAGGAAAGACAAATGAAAGAGGACATAATTGTAGTGATTTATTCCTTATGATCATGAGAAGTTCAGAATCTTCATATGCTTGGTTTGAAAGCAGCATGAGCAAGGATGCCAGGTTGCTGTTCAAGTTGGGCCATTTCTTCTTTGGTCAATGATATCCATGCTTCTATTCCTTCACCATCACTTGTATCCAGTAAACAGCCATTCCTGTTAATCGCAAAAGCAGTTCCAAACCATATGGGCTTTCCCCATCCAAAGTTAGTTTCATAAAATGGAAATCTGCACCAACTACTGAAACGGAACATCCCTATGTTTGAACTCTTTTTCATTTCTTCAAATATTTTCTCCATAAGATTATGAAAGCATTCAGCATTACTGGTGAATATCTTTCTTATATAGTCATCATCTATCTCCTTTATAGATTCATGAATTTTTCTTGCTAGACTTGTACGATTTTCGATGTTCTCAGTCGGTGTACTTACCATTGAAACGAAACAAACATTACCAATACATTGCGGTGGGAGTGGAGGGTTCATTCTCTTTCTCAGATTCACAATATTAGATGCCTCAAGTATTGGAGAAGTTGTAACGTTTTCAGCAGTTGCAGCTACAAGGGCTTCCCAAATAAGTGCAGTCACAGCCTCAATACGTGTTGGATGGTACGAGTTGATTTCATCTCCCATTTCATTTCTTAGAGCAGCAATCTTAGAGCCATCAAACAAGAACCTCTTTGTAATAACTTCAGGTGATCCCGCATTAGTCTTGTGGAGTAGAATCTCCATAACCCTGTAAAAGAGTGACATATCTCGTAGAGGGAAGAGGGAGCTACAATCATAAATCACACCCTCAATTATGTCAGCACCACAAGCAACTTCAGCCCAGCCTTTTAGAAAGTTGGCAGCAGCTGATGCATCAGCAACAACATGACTAATACAAACACAAATTGCCATGCCACCACAAGCAAAATGGTTGACCTGAACGGCTAGCAGTACCTGATCAGTACTCGGTTGAGTTTGAGGTAAATGTTGGAGTGGATCACATGGTAATAGCTGCTGCAGAACTTCAATGTCTGGCTCTTCAAGCACAAACGACATGTCCCGGGCCACCTGAGCTTCAATAAAAGTGGCACCATCATCATTACAGTCGATGGTTAAGTCATCCTTGATCCTACCAGCAAGTGGGTAAAAGTGGGTTAAGGCTTTGGATAGGGACTTCTTGAGGTTATCAGAAATAGAATTTGTAGGACTTCCATCTCTAGCGGAGTAAAAGAGAAGCGTGGGGATGTAAATAGGAGAGGCTAACAGATCAAAAAGACATAGCTTATGGGTTCTTAGATGGTCTGGCGTTGGCGAAGAAGGCTTGATGGTTTCTCTATTGATAATTTGGACTTCCATGATCTCTGTAATCTATCCCTTTGCTTCAAGCTTGCACTGCATATAATTAGGCAACCCAAAATGAAGTCTATATAACCTTTCAAAATACTTGAACAGGATTCAAGGCCTATTACTTTAACAAGAAAAATCAAAGGCATATCAAATAGAGATATAGATATAACAAAACGTGGCCACTAATTTACTGCTCTACTGTTTCACATGGTTTTTTTATTCCTTTAAAAAGGAAAATCCAAAGCATATCAAATATATAAATATATAACAAAATATGGCCACTAAATTTATTACTCCACTGTTTCACATGGTTCTTTTATTCCTTTAAAATGGAAAATCCAAAGCATTTCAAATGTGATTATGGTTTTTCTTATGGTTTAATCCATCTAGGCTTGTGAAGCTTTGCCTGCACTTATTGGTTTAAGTTTGAATCTACCTTTTGTGCAAAGTTGTTATCTTTTCTTTTTGGTACATAGAATTATTATCTTATTTAATATATAATATATCGTATGTACTTTTATATTTAATTTTGATTTAAAAATATATATTTCTTTCTTATTATCCCAACTAAAGATACTTTGCAGATATGAACTACCTTTCCTTATCTCTTTTAGTTTCTACCAATATTACTAAAAATTATCAAATTCTTGCATTGTGCCAAAAAAAGCAAATTAATAAATAAAAGAAAAAAGGAAACAAATTCCTTGCAGCCCTAGCAAGATTTAAGGTTTTTATTTTTATTTTGGAAGGCAGCAAGATTTAAATTTTAAAGTAAATTAATTGAAAACATTAATTTTATAATAAGAATTTTAAATTTTAATGCTAAATACACTAAAAGCAAAACTTTTTTCTTAATTTTTGAAAATCAAATTAAAATAATAAAATAATACAGAGAGAATATATCATGAAAAGTTATACTAATCAAGAAGAGGCTCGAGCTTTTCACATATACCACATAAGAGTTACTATTGGAACTAAATTTAGGACATTAATATATTCTATGGTATAGAACATTTATTCTAGGTCTTACTTTTCTTTCGTTTTTATATTTACTGGTTTAGGATCAAATTTCATATGTTATATTGTCGTGTAGATCTTTTTTAATATTTCATAAATAAAATTTGTTAGGTAAGAAGAATTTTCTTATTGTAAAAAAAGAGATAAAGAAAATGTTGTAGAAACATGTTCGAAATGTTGAATTATACCAAGTTTTACTGTATATTTCTATTTGATGCTTGTAAGGACATCAAATAATGCCACCTCATTAAAAAAAATTTTAATTTTGTGAAGCTTAAAAATAAATATTACTAGTTTTCTTAAAACAAATTAAAAAAGATAAAAATAATTTTTCATTTATTTCTCTCCTAACTACCTTTCACCCAATCTCCTTTTCTTTTCTCCCTCTCACCCATCCTCCTTAAATTAGCATTCTATGTTCTTTTAGATTTTTCTAGGCTTAAAACCTACGGAAGTTTTTTTGAAAATTCCCAAGTGACTTGGTTATAACTAATTATCTAGAGTATAACTTGCTATTATTATGGTTGGATATTCGCACGCATTACCCTGTTTTATTTACTGGGATGTCATGTATCAAACATGAAAGAGCTTGTGGGTTCAACCTTTAAATGGCCTTTCACACTTGCGGGTTAGCGTCGTGAGCAACCGTTATATAGGGTCATAACAGGGTAGAGTTGTCTAGAAAGTATGTCATTTTGTGCTTGGGAAATAATATTTCATTTTAGACAATGTAATGGTTTTTGGAAGTACCCTTGTAAAGGTTTGTTAACTCTTTAAAAGGAAGATCCTTGGGGAAGGAATTCCTTCATCTCAAGCATTGAAATGGTTTTGGGTAGAATACTTGTAAATGTGCGTTAGCTCTTTATATAAGGGAATAGTCGACGAATTTTTGAACTGCTTTATCGTTTAAGGTATTTTTGTGTCTAACCATTGAAGGGTGTACCTGTAACCCAACGATGGCGTATTTGTATTCTTGATCCGTTTGTACTCTTTTCATTTTTAATCAAATATTTTTCTTTTTTGTGGAATCGTGTGAGTCTCTCAATGTTCTCTTTTACATTTTCCAGAAACTTTTTGTTTTTTGTTAAATCTGTTTTCTGGGTTGTAAACACAAGACAAAAAATTAATTAGCCTTATGAATTAAATATAAGATAAGAATATATCTAAAATCTTGTCATGCCAACCATTCACTTTAAATTTGAACGAGTCAGAGACATAAAATTAGCATTCAACTCCCTCCGTTGTTTGCATCACCAATATCGGCGTCAGGCAGGATGCTCTCACAGTGGACGTGTTGGAGGTACCATAAGGACCCGGGTCGGGTTTCGTTTGGGATAAAGATGGTTACGTTGTCGCCAATTATCATTTGATCCGTGGTGCTTCCGATCTCAAGGTTACTCTTGCTGACCAGTCAACTTATGATGCAAAAGTTGTTGGATTTGACCAAGACAAGGATGTGGCTGTACTGCGTGTTGGTGCACCCAAAGACAAACTTATACCTGCACCTGTCGGTATATCATCAGATTTGCTTGCTGGCCAGAAAGTATATGCTATTGGCAAACCTTGTGGACTTGATCATACTCTTACAGCTGGATTTATCAGTGGGCTTCGCAGAGATATAAGTTCTGCTGCCACTGGCCGCCCAATTCAAGACGTCAGACAGACAGATGCTGCTATTGATCCAGGTAAATAGTGGAGGGCCACTCCTGGATAGTTCAGGAAACCTTATATACTGCTAAATATTCTCCTTCCGGTGCATCTTATGGTGTTTTATTTTCAATTCCAGTTGACACAGCAGGTGATATTGTTGATCAGTTGGTGAAGTTTGGGAAGGTGACAAGACCTGTTTTAGGGATTAAATTTGTACCAGATCAATCTGTCGAACAGTTGGGAGTAAGTGGTGTGCTTGTCTTAGATGCTCCTGCAAATGGTCCAGTTGGAGTAAGTCAAAACTAAATTTTTTGCAAGCAAGATCCCAATAAATTAGCATCAAGAGCTTTAGTTTCAATCAACAATAAATGAACCAACTCAAATTGTTCCTTTTGACTCTGAACAGAATATCAATATCAGATACATTTATCCCTCTCTCTTGAGATCCTCGTAATGTCAAGAAGTCCACAAGCTTGTGGCTCCGGTGTTCATAAAAAAATAAATAAATAAATCCTCCTTTGCATCTTAAGAAATCTCCTACACACACACATAAATATAAAAAAAAATCCCCTTTTGCCTCTTACGAAATCTCTTATAAAAATGTCTTATATATATATATGAAAGAAATTCTCCTTTGCATCTTTGAAATCTTTTAAACTATTCATGAAAATTTAAATAAATTTTATTCTTTAATTATGTTCGATTAATTTTTCTTATTTTTATTTTGTGTTAAATAAGTTTTTATGTCAGAAAGTGACAGCCATGAATTTTCCTTTGCACTTCTAGAGGTGAGGATTTTTATCTCTCTAACTTCAATATATTATTAAATTTTTTTTTAAAAAAAGCTTTTATGATTAATGATTGGCTAATTGTTATTAATCAAAGCATTCATTTTCATTTGATGCTTATATGACTTTGATATGAAAGATAAAATGTCATATTGTCGTGTCATCATGCCACACATCATCATCCATATTTATCATATGTTTATTATAAGTTAACATTTTACGTCATTAACACAGGACATAAAATGACAGGTGACATTTTAAACAAAAACAACTAATCAACTATTAGTTATAGAAACTTATTTAGTTCAAAATAAAATATAAGATCTTCACTAAACATTAAAAAAATAAAATTTTATTTAAATTTTCTTAAATAGTTCAGAAATTGATTTTTTAAAATATTATGTCTTGTTTCAATTACCTAAAATCCTTTGCCAACGAACCTAAATTCCCTTGAGTTTAAGATAAAATATTTGTAAGAATTAAAATTTGCTTCCAATGATCTGTAAACTATTGCTCGGAGGTTCACAATTATTGCAAACCATTCAATAAAATCTTACCAGCCTTTTCACTGTGGAGATCGTGCTGTCATTACACAAGCAGCAAAAGCATTGGCAATCAAAGCCCCAAATGGAAACCAGAATCTCAAACCTTCATAGCCCACGTCCATTAAGTCGAGCTAAGACTTTCCTCAGCATTTTCACTATTGAAGTTACACAATAATTTTGTCAAATTTACTCTTAATGGAAGAAGAATAAGAGGAGAAAATGATGGAGTTGCAGAGAGATAAAAGGAGAGGAGAACAAGAAAACGTTGAGAGGGAGTTGGAGGGAGAAAAAAAACTATTATTTATGTATTTTAAGGAAACTTTTTAATATTTAGTTTTATTTTATATGTATTTTTTAAAAAAAATTAATATTTAATTTTAAGTCTTGATTTTAATTTTACCTCAATAATGACGTGAGTAAAATCTAAGCTTCTCAAAATATTTCAAAAAGACATTTTGACTCCTTTTATTTCAAAATGATGTTTTTTGTCCCTTAACTATTAACACTGTTTGTCAACAGATAAAAAAATTATAACCATACTACATACATATTTTAGGACACAAATATTTTTTTTTAAAAAAAGAAAACTGCTTATGTTACCTTCTAAAATTTAATAAAATTTATTTTGATATTAATAACATTCAATGTTTGATAAAAAAGAAAAAAACTTAAAACTTCATAAAATTTTAAAACAGGATTTGAGAATGCAGTAATTTGTCTCATTTAAATACTTAATAAAATTCAATATTTGATAGAAAAGAAATAAACTTAAAATCTTTTATATATAGTAATCAAGTCAAAATCTTTTTATCTCATCCTAAACCCTAGTTTCAAAGAACAAATTTTGGGCAAAATTATTTCAATAGGATTAGTAATTACAAGTAAAAAATTAATCTCTGACATCATCAATATCCATCATTGGACAAAAGATTTACTTTTTAATATATTCTTTTCAATGAATTTTTTTTTTAAATTGTTGGAAAAATAAAGAGATTGATGACAATATACTTTACCTCAAGAAACAAGTTTATGGTTTTAAGGTGGAAACGGTTTCAAATTTTCAAGCCTTCAAATAAAAATATTTTAGGTTTTTTTTTACTAATTAAGGTTTTTGAGAGATCGATGAACAGTTTTTTTTTCAAAAGAAAATATGTTTAAATTAAAAAAATAATATAAAGGATATTTATGTTTTAAAACATTTATGTAATATTAGGTTTAATTTTTTTAACTATTAACTAACGGTGTTAACCGTCAAAGGACTAAAAATATTATTTTAAAATAAGAGGGACCAACAGTATCCTTTTGAAGTATTTTGAGAGAGCCTTTTGGATTTTACCCTTAATGAGGTGGTATATTGTAGTGACTTAACATTGTACATATCACCGCATGAAATCTAAATCTTTAACGTAACATATATCATATATATTTTTCTATTTAGTTTTGAATTAAAAATATATGTTTCTTTCTTATCCCAACCAAAGATACTTCGTAGATATGCACTACCTTTCATTATCCCTTTCAGTATCCACCAATATTATTAAAAATGACCAAATTCTTGCAATGCATCAAAAGAAGAAAATTATGAAGAAAATCAAAAGACAAAAGGTATTCAATTATTAGATCTTAAGAAGAGATTTTATATTTTTCGATAAACAGGGAATATATCACACTTCTTTTACAATTTTGCTGCGTCAAATAAAAAAAACAAAAAAAGAAGAGAAATAAAAAATTGAAAACACATCATGGAAACAGAGAAATGTATTGCAAATGAGTGTAACATTGTAGTTAAGGAATACAATTGTTGTAGCAGGCAAACTGTTATCTGACTTCTCAAACATGCAAGGACCAGCTTAAAGTATTGATGCAACTTTAAGAGAAAGGACGTTATTGTAGCATTTATTTCCTAAATGAGGAGAAGTGAACAATTTCTTCATATGCTTGGTTTGAAAGTAGCATAAGCAAGGATGCCAGGTTCTTTTTCAAGTTTGGCCATTTCTTCTTTCCTCAATGTTATCCATGCTTCTATTCCTTCGCCATCACTTGTATCCACGAAAAAGCCAACCCTGTTAGCCCTCAAAGGACATTCAAACCATACGGGCTTTCCCCATCCAAAATCAACTTCATAAAATGGAAATCTACACCAACAACTGAATATGAACATCCCTAGCTTCGAATTCTTTTCAAATTTCTCACATAGTTTCTCCATTAAATTAAGGCATTCACCACTTGTGAACGTCTTCCTTATATATTCATCATCCGTCTCTTTTATAGACTCATTAATTATTTTTGCCAGATTGCTACGATTTTTTATCTTCACGTTCAGTGAACTTACCATTTTAGAGAAGCTAACATTACCGATGCATTGCTGTGGGAGTGGGGGATTCATTCTCTTTCTTAAATTCATAGCATTGGATACCGCAAGTATTGGCGAAGTCCCACTTCCATCATTTTCAGCAGTTGCATTTATAAGGGCTTCCCAAACAACCGCAGTCACAGCCTCAACACGTGTTGGACGATACAAGTTCAGTCCATCTCCTATTTCATTTCTTAGAGCAGTAATTTTAGAGCCATTAAACATGAGCCTCTTTGTAACAAACTTATCTTCAGGTGATTCCACTTTACCATTCGCGTCCACAAGCCCCCCTACGTACTTCCGAAATATTGATAAATCTCGTGGAGGGAAGAGAGAGCTAGAATCATAAATCACGCCTTCAATGTTATCAGCTCCACGAGCAAGTGCAGCCCAGCCTTTTAGGAAGTGGGCTGCAGCTGATGCATCACCTATAACATGACTAATACAAACACTAATGGCCATACCGCCACAAGCAAAATAGTTGACTTGGACAGCAAGCGGTATTACCTGATCAGTACTTGATTGGGTTTGCGGCGAATGTTCGAATGGAGCACACGGTAATAGCTGTCGTACTTCAATCTCTGGCTCTTCAAGCACAAACGACATGTCACAGGCCACCTGAGCTTCAACAAAAGTGACACCACCATCATTACAATCCACGGTTAAGTCATCCTTGATCCTACCAGCAAATGGATAAAAGTGGGTCAAGGCTTTGGATAGGGACTTTTTGAGGTAATCAGAAATATTATAATTTCTAGGATCATTTTCATCAGTAGCCGAGTAAAAGAGAATCATGGGAAGGTAAATAGGAGGGACTAGCTGATCTAAAAGACTAAGCTTATGGGTTCTCAGGTGGTCTGGAGTTGGCGAAAAAGGTTTGATGGTCTCTCTCGAGATAATTTGGACTTCCATCTCTGTAATCTACCCCTTTGCTTCAAGCTTGTACTGCATATAATTAGGCAACCCAAAATGAAGCTTATATAGCCTTTCAAAATGGTTGAACAAGATCCATGGCCTATTACTTAACAAGAAAAATCCAAAGCATATCAAATAGATACATATAACAAAACGTGGCCACTAATTTATTGCTCTGCTATTTCACATGGCTCTTTTATTTATTTCCTTAAAAAAGGAAAATCCAAAGCATATCAAGTATGATTACAGTTATTCTTATGGTTTATTCCATTTCAGGCTTGCAAAGCTTTGCCTGCATTAATTGGTTTAAGTTATCATCTTAATTATTTAATATACAATAGTATATATTTTTTATATTAAATTTTGAATTAAAATAATATGCATTTTTCTTTCTTATACTTGGCAAAAATGCACTACCTTTCATTATCTCTTTTACTATCTACCAATATTACTAAAAACCAAATTCTTGCAATGTACCAAAAGAAGCAAATTAATAAATAAAAGAAAAAAGGAAACAAATTCCTCGCAGCCATAGCAAGATTTCAGTTTTAAAGTAATTAGTTTGTGGGGTTTGGCTATTGTCTTATAATTCAGCAGCACATCCCGTCTTCAATCTGATATATATTAATAGTCATCTCTCTCCATGGTGGCATGTCCATAAATTAATTAAGCAGTTTTGTTGACTAATAGAAAACTTTTTACATTAATGATCCATGTCCATCTTTGTTGTCATTTTTCATATTACATATGATGAGAGGTCAAAAAAGAATTTATTTAATTTAGGCCAAGATATACTAATTTGAGTCGCATATTCATTGTTACAAATATTGAAGGTTAAGTGGATAAAATTAGTAGTTAATGCTAATTGAATGTATTTTAAGTGCTGCTGCCCCTTTCTTCCTCTTCAAAACGTTCATTGTCCTGAAAGCACATTTCGAATCCGCTACTCCCATCTCCAGCTCCGCAGAGGACCAAGAAATGAGCTCTAAGAACCAATAGACTGCTGTTGAGAAGGTTTTGAGCAATGAGAATCTAGTAGTTGAAATTTTCGAACGACTACCAATTGAATCTCTGCTTACATTCAAAGCCGTTTCCAAGAAATGGCTTAATCTCATTTTCGGTCATGGGTTCTCTCTTTCCTATGCTTGTTTCCATATAATGGCTTCCTGAAGTCCTCTACCTCTCTACTTTAGTTATTTATGGATTGCAAGAACAGACTCTTATGTAATGGAAAAAAGTGAGGGGGCGAAATATTTTCATGATTAAAATGAGATTTATGTTCTAGATCAAGACTATAGAATGAAGTAAAGTTATTGACTACTTGTCTATATACATAAAGTGAAATAGTTTCTTAATTATTGAAAAATGTAATCATATCTATTTGATAACTCTATGATATACAATTATTTTGTCACATTTTAATTATTAAAAATAACTAAGTCCTTGTGTTTTTAAGTAAATTTTATGTTTTTTTTATTAAGTTTAATACATGTTCGAATATTTTAATTTTAGAAATTTTAGTTCATTTTTATGTTAAAGTCCTAATTTGATCTATCACTAATTTAGTCCTTGTTTTGATGGTGTGCAAGTGCATAAAACTTCGTGAAAGTGAATCGAGTAAGGATGATTAAGTGCAGAATTTTTTGAATATATTACGATATTTTGACCATAACTCTCTCTACAAAACTCCAAATGAGGTGATTCTTAGACCCCCAGAAAGCTAAGAGAAAGGGATACAAATTCTGTATTTACCACTTTACCCAGTTCTAAAGGAATCATAAAGAAAAATGATTAAAAAACCAGCACTGTGACACTAAAAAGACTTTTAGGCCAGATTGCAACATAGAACCTTTGAAGGCCTCGGCTCTTGATGAATTTTTCAAAAATAAACATCTTACGAAATTTTGGAAGCTAGGGCTTTTGCAAGCTATTTAAGGAGCCTTTTTCAAAGGTTTCTAGGAAAAGGCAGCAAACAATATCCTTGAAGAAAAAGAGTCAAAAACAAAACAAGAAAACAAGAGAATTTAAGGGAAAATCAAGATCACATAGCTTCAACTATTAGTTTTCTCTCTCTACTATTATATTTTTTTATTTTCTTTGACTTAGATTAATGGATAATTTTCTTTGGATGGAGTTTTTATTAAATATTATGAACTAAATCATTTTTTTAGTATTGCAATTAAATTCACATGTAATTTGAATTTTTAATCTCATTTTTACTTATTTGCAATAAAATTAAATTGTTTATTCTAATTTGTTCTCAATGCTTTGAATTGCTTGCCACCAATTAAATTAATTTAGGAACCTAAACAAACGTGGGAAAGGGAGTTTAGAGTAGACTAAAATTGAGATAATATATGATCATATTAATTGATTTATGTACAAGATTGGGATATACCTATATGCTGTATGTAAGCTAGAATTAGAGTCTGAACTTAATGAATCTGTTTTAAATTCAATTCATATAGGGATATAGTGCTTTGATTGAAGTATATATTTTTATAAGATGAGTCGAAACACCCTTATAAATAATTAAGGACCTTAAATTAGCAATTCAACCCATTAAAGAAGAAAATTAATATTTAGATGAACTGTGAAAGATTTGTAATCTCAGGCATGTTTGATTTGCTTTTTATCCAATTATCTTGTTATTTTAATTTTTAATGAGATTAGTTTTAGTTGAGTAATTTTTAGTTTAATTAGAATTTAGATCAATTCTCTGTGTGATCTATACTTAGCTTATCATTATGTTATCTATTTGATACAATTTTAACTCACACTATTCTAGCTCCACTTGCAATAAAAGATATCTCAAAATATTTACCTTTCTAATACTCCCAAAACCAAGGTCTTTGCCATCTACGGCTCTTTGCCCTAAGTCATTGAGCAAGTACAAGTCAGTCTTACTAACGGAAGGCAAAACAAATCGGACTTTGAAGCCAATGGTTATGTTTTTGAGCCAAATAAGAAGAAGAACGTAAGTTGACATCGTTTGAGAGATATTGATGTAAACCAGAGAAGAAAGGACAGAGATGTGGCATGTTGCATGTTGCTTCCACCAGGTTTGAACAAAAGCCACGTACCATTTCTCATTTGCATATCATCACCCATTACAGAACGTGCTTGCATTCTACAACAACAAATGAACTTTGGAAGGTGGTGTCGGTATTTATCAACAACCAATCGGACAGAGTGGACGGAAGTTGGCTTCAGAGGGTGTTATTCTTCTGTACTTTTAAAGCATAGGAGCAAAATATATAAAGATTCATTCATACCACATGAATTAAGCTTGCAGAATTTTTTTTTTTTGAAAGGTTGTAATTCGTTAAAGGGCCATTGACTAATAACCGATACTTTTTTAAAATTTTAAAAATTTCACACAAATTTATTAATACAAAAAATGAACAGTTTATTTTAAAAATTACTTTCATCTAGATATATAAGTTTAGTCGTTAGGATTTTGTTGATATTTCTGTTAATTTGTTAATGTGGTAATTTCAGACAATTTTACTCTTTATTAATTTTAAAATTTACATAATATTTATATTATAATTTTTATTTTTAAAATTTTTTATTAAAAAAATTATTTCTTTCTTATTTTTTTTCTCTCAAACAGTTAACCGGCGGCACTGTCATTGTCGATCGGCCACTTTTTGACCACGCTCCTCTAGCCTGGGGAGCACTCGGCGGTGCTCCTCAAGGCATGGGAGTTGAGTGCTCCCCAGGGCAGAGGAGCATCGAGTTGGTGCTCCCATGGCATGGGGAGCACTAGATCTGGTGTCGGTGCTCTCCAAGCTAAGGGAGCCAAGTGTTCCCTAGGCCATGGGAGCACTCGATGCTCCCTTGGCTTGGGGAACACGATGTGGTGCTCTCCCGACCAGGGAAGCACTGATCTGGTGCTCTTTTGGGAGTCTAACTGAATCTCCAATCGCAGAGTGGTTGGTCAATGTCCGTAAGCTGACTTGAAAGAAAAGGAAAGAGTGAAAAAAGAAAAAGAAATTTTAGACATTTCATATTTAAGCATTAACGTCGTTTAAAAGTTTGAGATAAAGTGTTTATTTTAAAAACTAATGAATCCGTGTATAATTATGATTAAAAATTAAAAGTGTATGAGATTTTATCCAAAAAATAGAATGTTTGATGTCTTTATGCAGCACCTGGGGGCAAAATGAATTCGAACCTCTAGGCAATACTTTGCTAAAAAATACCCAGCAAACTACAGGGTCCCTAAGAATCTCAACAGACAACAAAACCAACAAATTTAATATTGATGGCTCGACAAAAGGTAAATCAGGCTCAACAGGATACAGAGAAGTCCTCTACGATTCATAGGGCTTTATGGTAGCGGTTTTCTTTGATCCTCTTAGCACCCAAAATTCAAATTATGCAGAATTTATGACCATTCTTCATGCCTTGAGATGTTTTTCAACCTCCTCATATGTTGGATCTCCCTTAATTATTGAATCCGACTCAAAGATAGCACTCACCTGGATTGAAAAAGTTGGCCAAAGGCCTTGGAACAAGTGGCATATATTCAATGAAATTGACGTGCTATGTATCTCCCTTGTCATGGTTTCGTTCCAACATGCGTATTGGGAGGGTAATGCGTTTGCTGACTCTCTTGCAAGGTATGGAGTCGATAGATCATCACACTTCTCGGCTTGGTGGTAAATGTGGTGTGGAGTTTTGTTTTCTCTCAATGTGCTTAGTTTCATACATTGTTCTGTTTTTCTTTTATGTCAATGGCAGTACAGTGAAACCTGTTTTTCCTTGTTCTCTATTAACTGCATGTTTTGTCGGCAATTTTGATATCTTTGCTGTAAGCAGCTGTTTGCCCACAGCTTATGGCTAGGCTCACTGTGTACTTCTTCAATGATATAATATAAATCCTATTTGGTTGAGGAAAAAAAAAATACAAAACCAACAAAATTAATCTAAACACAGCATTTTCTTAATCATTGCCCTACCATACACATAAGATAACCAACAAAAATACAAGACACTGACAGCAACATGGACTCCTTACTAGGACCTCTCACCTTCTCAATACAACCAGAACATATGAACTGAACACTAATTCATATGAGATTAAGAATGCAACTTCCTCCCCTATCATACAGTCGAGAACATGTCCTGTCTCTCCATCCCCAATGTTGCTAAAGCATCTGAAAAACTGTTGGCTTCTCTAAAGACATATTAGCAAAAGCTTTTGAATTATTGCTTCAAAGGAAAAGCCTCCACGGTATCATATACGGATGGATAACTAATACGGGTTTGTGTTTGTTTTATAAACTTAGTTAACTGTCTGACAATTAAAGTAAATTGATGATAACTTTATGGTTCAATCCAACACCATTTTTTTAATTACTACTACTGATTAATGAATGGTAGATATTTTTTAGATTTTCAATAAAAGTACATATTTAAAAAAAAAAGAAAAGAAATAACAATTTAACTATGTATATGAGATACGGTAATTTGGAACAAGTCCAATTCAGACCCATCTATTATCTCACTTGAAATTTGGAAATTTTGTTGAATATGTACTACATATACTAACTAACAAAATTAACAAAACCAAGTCAAGCACGGCATTGAAGTTCCGGATAGATGTAACGAATGAGCCATCCTGCCATGAACTTGTAAGCCTTTTGTGTCAAATGAACTCCATCCCAGCTCACATATTGATCAGGATCTGAACACACTGGCACGCCGGGAGCTCCACACATTCTGGTAAGGGTATAGTCGTAATCACCTCCAATCCCACAACAAGCTTTCTGGGTCGATTTGGTGTCAAAACCTGTTCATATTTGGTAACAAAAGTACATGCAAATCAGAACAATTGATTCCAGTATAAGCCATATTAATTTCTCAAGTATATTTATGATGTAAAAGAAATTTACCGAGTAGTTCAGCTTTGCGCAAAAGCTGTAGGAATGCATTGTAATAGTCACCGTATACTATGATCGCGTTAGGGAGATCTTTCCTCAACTCTTTGATGGCTCGTTTGAGAAGGTTATTGTGATGGATTGCCAGCTTGTTCAAGCCCTTTAGGCAATGAAACCCGTCATAAGCAGCGGAATGATTGGATTGGAATCCCGTGAGGTAGATTGGTAAACAACCTATGGGAAAGTTTCCAGGAACAATCACTCGAGTAGCACCATAACCAACGACTCTCTGTAATAAAAAGCTGGTCAGTATTAAAGTAATTATAACAAATTGTTAAGATGAGAAACTAGATGATGGTTATTTTCTTTAAAGAAACTTACTGTGACCGCATCTTTTATGGCTTGAACAACCTTAGGCATCATGGATCTAACTTCCTCAAAGGTTTTACCTTGGAACAAAGCGTAATTATAATCATTTCCTCCAATTTCTCCAACCATGAAAAGAGATGTTTTAAGTTTCTTGAAACAATCTATCAAACAAAACATAATATGTGTCATTGTTAGTTACGGTATATAATTAATGAACTAATACATGTAAATGTTGATTAGAACAATTATTGGCAAATTATTTAGGAAGAAGTGCTAACCTTCCTGATCGCGGCATATGCCATTGAAATAGGAAAACATCCAGTCAAGCTGCCTCCTAAGAGAAGTGTTGGTAACTGGGGCTAGAACATTATTCTCAGCTAGAATTTCCACGGGTAAAGCAGTAGAGCCAGCAACCGCGAAGTTCACCCCATGACCACGAGTTAATAGTGCATCGCTATTTAAGTAGGGTTCAAGAAAGGGGATTCCAGTAGAGAGAGCTGTCAAAGTACAACGCAGTTACGTTTATTAGATAAACAAGAAGTCCTAGTTTTGGTTTTATGTTGAACATAATGTGCTTATTAGTTCTGGAAAGGTGGACACATCTAGAAAGAACCATAATTAAGGTCATTAGCCTGCACCTTAAGACTAATATCATGAGCTTTCCGGTGACTTTTTCAAAACTTATAACTCTTTAATTATGCTACTAAAGTAACTCAACCAAGGAATAGAAGAATCTCACGCTCAACCAATCAAAGACTGGCACAATTAGAACTACTAAAGAACATATTGAATTTCATGAAAGTAACTTGATTTTATTAATTTAACGTTATCTTGAATAATTTTTATTCACAGGAACGAATTGTTTTCTGTATCTAATGAGACCCAAAAAGGAAAAAGAAAGCACCAAATTACCTAGAAAATCTATCATGAGTAAGCCATTGGAGCATCTCCCCGTTGCATCCTTGAAGAAGTTTTGACCGTAGGGAAGCCTACCAAACGGAGATAAAGGGTCCTCTCTGATCAAGTTTCCAGTGTCCGATATGGAATCCCCCAGCTGATATATGGCATCGAACTGGCAAGTCTTAAGAATACCAGCGTAGCAAGAAGGTGAAAGAAGAACAAGAACGAGGAAGACAAGGACAAGAACTTGAGAACGAAGTGAGGTATCCATTCCCACAGAGAAACAATAAGCTTGAAGGAAATTCTGGCTACGCGCTATGACTTAGAACTGCCTCATGCATCATGCATGTGGGGATATATATAAGGGAAAACTTTCCCTTGTACAAGCCGAACTAGGAAGACAGAAGTGGCTTGGGCTGCTTATGATAAGTATTTGCGGTGTAAGCAATAGACCATGGTACTAATGGTTTCCACTTCCAATTAGGATTTCCATTTCTCTTTTAATCTTTCTTAGGAGAAAATAGAAACTTGTCAAGCCTAAACTTCAGATATTTAGTCTCACAATAGAATATTGTTTCCATATGTTTGTAGAATAAAATTAAATATATTCATTATAATTTATGTTTGAAAATTCTTTTAATGGCCTAGTTAAAAAAATTGAATCTTGAAGATAGAAAAACGCAAGAATCTCTATTGGTGGAATAAAATAAAATAAAGAAATAAAAATAAAAGGTATAAAAAATGGAAAAAAATTCTTTGATGATGACATTTTAAGAAAGTTGTAAGTGATAATTTTCTTAAAAAGTCCTAGATGAAATTTTTGTTAAATTCTACTAAAAGTGCTAGAGAATTCAAAAAATATTTCCATATCAAAGGATTTTTATTTATAAAAATAATAATATAAAAAATCTAAAAGGGTAAAAATAGAAAAAAGGATTTGACCTAAACATTCTTTTTCATAATTAATCCGTTGATGGAATCTCTTCAACGAAATAATTTTATGTTTTTTAATGTTCTTGAGGTGATGGAAATCTTTTAGTTTTTGCCTTCAAAAAATTCAAGAAAAATTGTCAACATTTAAAAAAAAAGAAATAAAGGTAGAATAAAAAATAAAAATAATTAAGATAAATAAAATTAAATATGAAGTTAAGACTTATTTATCAACAATGAAAATAGAGTAACATATGACTAATTAAAATCATTCTTTAAACATGAATAGTGAGAGTGCTAATACAACCATACTCTCGAATTTAAATCTAATTCATAAACTAGAACGTATTTGTTTTAATGAACCTAGCTAAGTTAAGTATAAGTTCTTATTAGGAAAGATAAATTCAATTATATAACCAATCATATATAAACAAAAAAATTGACAACTCTTTACGTTAAGCATTTGAATTTTCAAACTCACACATTATGACAAATAATCTTCTTCATTATTCCAAAATAAAAATGAAAGTTTATATCTATTTGACTTAATGATAATTGTACTTATTATTTGTAAAAAATAAAATAAAATTTAAATCTTTTTTTGAAAATAATAAAATAAAATAAAGAATTAAAAAAACAAAAAACTTGTTATGCGTGCATCAATAAACTATATGAGTATTTGAATCTCCATTCATCGATAGGGATACTACCAAAGTATCTTGAAATTGTTTATTTGATGTCGTTCTGAAAAGGGAATAATCGGAATCTTGAAAACTTTTAGACCTATGAGGCATATAATGAAAGTTTTATGAAGCTCATTGTTGTCTTTAAATTAATATATATGTGGTTACTTAATTTTGGTTTTAAAATGTGGGTTTCCAGTCCTAGGAATAAAAAATAAAGTAGGTAGCTGGATATTCTAGATTCTAGTTTAGGCCAATGACCTAGACATTCAATAGCTTAAACTACTAAAACTCCATTAGTAACTTTTAACTTTGGATGGTTAAGTATGAAAATTTCCTGGTTGACAAAAATATAGGAAGATCAAAAGTAATTCCTACTGATGTGGAAACATTCTTTGTGATATTGTCTCTGTTGATAAATGAAATAAAAGTCTGAATTCACAGTGGCTAGAGAATACGCATGCAACACAACACTAGCTGGAAATTATTGTTTCTATTTTTATATTAAGAAAAAAACAAAGGGAAGGAAATAAAATATACATTAACTCCAAACTCTTTGGAACTTGAAGCCTCGTAATTTATGGTTGGTAGCCTATAGGTAAACAAGCCATGCATGAGCCAACATAAAAGACAGAGAAGGGTCAAAACCTGCTGTAAATCACATGCAACTAAGAGTACGAAGAGAAAGATATATATATATTTATTTACCTTCGTATTAATTTTCTTCCCCATCGAATTTTTTTTTTTTTTGGTTCTGATTTTATAGTAGACACCATGCATGAAACTCCATGAAGTTTTTTCCCTTATAAATAGATAGGTCCTTCTAATTAGTTTGTAGCCACAACAAAGAAATGGAGAAGACTTCACTTAAATTGGCTTGCTTCATAGCTCTGCTCACTGTTGCCTTTGGTATGTTATTCTCTTCCTCTCTCTCCTTTATTCTTCGCTACACTTTCTTGTAAAGATTAGTCGACTCAAATAAATAACATAACTAGCGGATTTATATTAATTTTCTTCTTGCAGCCCAAACAGAAGCCGAAGCATTGGTTGACCTTTCAAAGGGACACCCATGCAATAAACAACATGACTGTCTAGATGCTTGCAGCTACCGTGGACGGTGTCCGGTCCTGTGCGTTTCCGGATTCTGCGTTTGTGATTGCCCGCCACCGAAGAAATGACGGCCTGCGCCTCCTTCAGTTATATATCTCAACTCAAGCATGATCAATGTTGTAGCTAAGCAGAAACTTATTTCCCTTAGCATATTATGTTTTGTTGATGTATGGAATTAATAAATAAAGTGATTTTCTCCATAAGCCTAGAAAGGGAAACCAAAAAAATAAAATTCTTTATCTGGATTGATTTTTAGAGCTTCTGTATCTCAGTATGTACTCCAGTTTTCATTAATAGAGTTTGCTTCATATTTACCTGTACAAATTAAAGAATAAGCTTCTAATATTCCTTTTTTCCCAAGGAACATAAAGTTGTGACTGATCACAAGTATGAATTTAAGCATGATATTCAGCAGGGTTTCAATTCTTGAATCAATAGCAAAAGCAACATCAACCAATTAAAGAATGGAGAGAGCTTCACTCAAGTTCAATTACACTTCTTATTTTTGCATCTAGGGAGCCCCTCCTTCTCCCTCTTTATCATGCAAAATAAAAATACTAACTATATATTAATACTTGAACTCTTTAAATTAATTTCTTTTTCGTACCAAAACTAATAAATTAATTATTGTTCTTTGACATAATTTGAGTAGTCTAGATTGATGTCACACTAAGCGTTGCAAAAGAAATAAGTAGAGTGCTTTACTCTCACATCAAATAGGAAGGCTGATTTTAAAAAGATTATAAGCATGGCATTGGACATCTTATCAACTTCGCTTTTTGGAGAGAGAGGATAATAATCCTGTAACAAAATTATATCAGAGTGAATCCAACCTAAACCGATAATGATGAGGGCATCGTCAAATTAGGTGGGGGAGGTTATCATGCCAAGCGCTAGTAAACAAGACACTTCAATCCCACATCTGACAAATAAGAAATTTTTTTAATAATAAAATAATTTTTATTTTGGATTCGAATTGAGTTGTCTTTAAACTCTAAAAATATAGCAATATCTTTCTTGCATATCCGATGTCATTACTTATGCCACATTGTACATTTTTTTCACCATCCCACAGACATGCCAAGAATTAAAAATAAAAAAAAAATTCTAATTTCTTTAAGAAATGAGGTATGAGATTATATTACAATCATTAACCTCATTAGATTTAAATTCGACTTAAATTAAATTGAATATTTTTTTTTGATATTTTTATTCCAACTTGACTAGAAATTTATATTTAAAAAATAAATAAGTATCATAATATTAACATAATTTTTTTAATTTAATACATACACAATTAAAGTCTATTTTAAATAATTTTATTTTTATTTTGAGTTGATATCCATAATGTTGACAAGTCTAAAGAGGCAATGCTCCCGAACCCGGGCCAATTGATTTAATCCAAAAGCTCAATTGCGAGTGGACTTTAGGAACCGAAAGACCATTAGAATTTAGGCCCAAACTACCAAAAAAAAACAAAAAGGAAAAGGAAAAAGGAAGAAAAGTGTACAATATTTAGAGAGAACGAAGAAGAAGCAGCAGCAAAAGAAAGCGAACACCAATTTCTTCCATTAAAGAGAAAAAGGAAAAAGAGGAAAATGGGGAGAGAGGTATCAGAAAGCTGCATCGATAGCCTGCTGACCGAAATGGTTTCAACATATTGCAACCGTTTCTACGCCAATAAGCCTGAGCTCGCCGCCCGTCGGATCGAGGCCATCGGATATCAGGTCGGCCACCAGCTCTCTGAACGGTACACCTATATCAAAACCCAAATTCCCTGTTTATTTTAGTTAATATTTGTGGAATTATGAATCCGAAGGGGCCATTTGATTTGGTAATGAATTGTTTCTTTTAGCGTCAATTTTAGTTTGATTTACTGTGGTGTAATGTCTTTTTGGATCTGAGGGAGTAAAAAGAAATACCCATTAGTTGGAATTGAGTTGATTTCAGTGGAACTGAAGAACCCAAGTCCAAATTATGGAGCTTTAATTTATTATAGATTATGGCAAATTGGTTTTTGTTTATAATGTGGAAAAGGAATGCTATCACCTACTAGTCCTCCTTTGTAGTTTTATGATCGAGTAATGTTCTGAGCACGCTTGGATTTGAAGTTCTGATTGTTGATGCTAATGGATGCAATTGTTTGGATTTTGGTAATTATTGGTATTGCTTGGAATTGTTGCTAGGATGATCTTAGTAATTCCATTCTCAGTGTGAGTAAGATGTAACGCGTGGTAAATACTATTGAGAACAAAAGCTGAAATGATTTGATTTTGGGTGTTGACAAATGTCTGTTACTTGTATGCATTTGTTTCTACTAAACTGAAAAGATATCATGATTTTAAGGTAGATTGAATAAGGATATTGGTCAACATTGCCGATTCAGATTTATTTTTTCAACTTTATGTATATGGTGTGTATGTTTTGGTGCTTGGATCATGTTGTTACTGATATTCATTCTTTAGCAAGGTTAAGATACTAGTTGCTGTAATAACAATGTGTAGTCATTGCCAGGTACACGATGGACAGGCCACGGTTTAGTGATCATCTGGAGGCAATCAAATTCATCTGCAAGGATTTTTGGTCTGAACTCTTTAAGAAGCAGATAGACAACTTGAAGACAAATCATAGAGTATGTCTAGGAACTGAACCTGACCTAAAAACTGGTTGTATTTGAGGTTTTATGAAATGGTTTACACTTGTCTTGTAGGGTACCTTTGTATTGCAAGACAATCGTTTTCGTTGGCTTACACGCATGTCAATTGATCAATCACCTGAAAATGGAGCATCCGAAGATACTTCTATAATGGCTGACAACAAGGCTGTGCAAAGCATGCATCTCTATTTTCCATGTGGAATTATCAGGGGAGCTCTTTCAAATCTGGGAATACCTTGTGCAGTTTCTGCTGACATATCCAACCTTCCTGCATGTGAGTAACCTGCTTGATGATTGCTTTTTACATTTATGTAATGATAACTGACATGTGATTTTGAGTCAATTAAGGTTAACATGCCACTTTAAGAACTTAGCTACTATTATTCAATACATGAAGCAGACTAGCCTTTGGTTCCCTTGTTTATAAACTTAGGTAATCTTAAGTGACGTGCTATTGAAGAAAAAGGTTGATGTTAGATCCCTCTTGTTTATAACAATCACATTCTCTTCATTTGATGGTTCTTTGTTTTTGAATTCATCTATTGTTCTTTTGCTCTTGTTTTTTAATGCTTAATTGACGATGATAACAAGTATCTGAAAGAACTTTAATTATGAGTCAGATATTTGAACAGATTTAACCGTTTTGAACTATTTGTTTAGTTTCAATTCATGTAACATATAAACTTGCTGAGACTTCTAATTTTGCTTTTACTCCAGGTTCATTTGTGGTCCGTATAAAGGCTTGATGAGCATGTTACCAGAAATGCAGCACCAATTATTGGGGTTTCAATCATACACTTGATGCTAGTTTAAAAGAAACTATCTTCTGCTTATGCATGATAACAACTCAATTTGAGAACTACTGGAGTATCCGTCGGAATATCAGAAGTTGTGGTACAAGAAATACTCTTGAAGAAAATTATGTGAGAAATAGACTTGGAACTTTTGTATGTGGATATTGTGAAACCTTTGTTGTTGATAAGATTGCATTATTGAATTGTTTTATGTGCATTTAAATGTGACATTGAACGACCCCTTCACATGTTGAATTGACATTTCTCTGATCTGTACAAGTGTAGAAATACATTCACTAAAGAAACAGTACGGACTGGCTCGTTCAACTGATGATCGCTCTCTGATTTATGCAAAAGGATGGGTGCTTTTCTCTTTTTTTTTTTTCCTTATTTACATTTTTTTGGATGAGTGAAAATTTATTGATTTAGAAGACTAATGTGCCTGAAAGCAGGAAATCCTGCCTTGAGAGCTTACAACAAAACCAGAAACCAGTACTACATAACAGAGGCGTGACATGTGTGCCTCTTGTTAGTAGAAACAGGAAACTTCCAAGATTGAGAATTCTACAAGTGAAGTCAGCAGATACGGAGCAGAATCATAAAGCAAACGAGTGTTTTGGGCTTTAGCAATTATCATTTCAGCCGAAGCAACCTAAATTGATCCAAACTTGAGTGAAAAATTGCAGTCAAATATTCCTCAGATGTTAAAAAAGGTAACAAGGCTCCTAAGTTCTAACAGCAAGTACTCCTTTTCATATCTAGGATGCCATATCTTTTCATTGCTCACTTTAGCATCACCCTCCTTCCCTTCTAGGTTCCAAAGACGAGAACTTTTGTGAAAGGAAAATCTTCACCTTTTTCCATTGCATAATGGTCCCAAGAAAATGAAAAGATGGACATGCCTAATTTCCTTTAGAATCAACTAAGTCAGCCTTCTAATGCAAAACATTTTTCTGCCTTCTCTCATTTTCTTGGCATTTGCCTCTACGTTACGGTGCACACCAATTTGCGAGTTAGGTACATCGTGGTTTTGTTACATAAAAAAAATATTTTACAGGTTAAAGATGATATAAATTTTAAATGTTTAATTTTATTATAACACACAGTTGATATGAGATTTATGACTCTCCATTGAAACCATGACATCCTCTCTTGATGTAAGATGGGGGGGGGAATTTTTAAAAATATTTATTATATATATATATTTAATATTCTTTAAAATAATTTTTTATTTAATAATTAATATAAAATAAGTTTTATTTATTATATATTTTTTCTCTTTTTCTTTTTATTATTTATTTTTTTCATTTTTATTTAATTTGCTCATAAGTACATAGGTTCCATAGAGTTTTTTTTTTAATTTCTACGAACCATCAACCATGTTCTTCTTTTTTATTTGTTATGTAGGTTTTATCTTTACTTATCATGATCTTATTTTTTATGCATTTTATTTTGTATAATTTTAATCTTTAAAAATTAAAAAATTATTATGTAATTCTTAAATATAAGTTATTGTACTGCACTATTGACTATTGCTTAAAACAGCATCAATAATCATTTTTTTATCAATCAGGTTTGATAAATTAATTCGTCTTATTTTAACTCTTTTGGTTTCTACAACGACTATAAAGAGAATTTTTTTTAGTAATGAAATTATAAAAATAAGACTTTGAAACAAAATGAATAATGAGTTTCTTACAAATAATTTAATTATTTATATTAAAAAAGATATTATTAGTTTTTTCACTATAAAGTTAATAATTGATGAATTAAAATTTAAAAAATATTATGAGCACAACTTTTTTTAAAAGATTATTATAAGTTTTTTTTCTTATACTTTTTTATTTACTTGATATATATAATTATTAATTATTATGAATCTTTTTATTGTTGGTTAAATTAAACATATTAATTTTAAAATTTTTTAATTTTTATTTTTTTCGCCTTTAACTTCTCCAACAAAAATTAACTAATTCCATCCCTAAATATTCTCATAACGTTTCACTAAAAATAAACAATCCCTTTAATATGAGATTCATAACTCTCCATCTACACCGTAACACTTTAATTGTTTTCGTGTTTTCCATGTGGATGCTACCGATAGTCGAGAAATCAAAAAGGGCTTCATTTATGAAAGTGTTTTTTGCCCTTTTCTTTGGTTGGTGAAGATGATTTTCTATTATTATGCTTACTTGAACTACCTTAGCTTTTATTAATTTACGATCTCTTTTTTTTTTTTTACACAATATTTATTACAACTATCTTCTGAAGATAACAATTAATGTTGAGATCACAAATTAAGCAAAGAGATCAGAATCTGTGTTTTCATCATGAATGTGAGAGTTCACTTTTCAGTTCAACCATTATGAGCAGATTGAAAATTTGCAAAACCAGCCATGTAAATATTGTTTTTCTCTTTTGCTTCAACCTTCTTCCTCTTTTCAGTATCCGCGTTTGTTTACTAACATCCATTCATGGCTGGAAAAACCCAAAAAGGCTTCTAATTATTGCAGTATTAATCCCAAAATGACAAAGGCCGAGTGTAAGTTTTCACAAATGTGCCCACTCCTTCCAAATTCCAATAAATATCATTACTACCTCTTTTGCCCAAGGCTTTTATTATTTTCAAAGTAATGTTAGTAGACATCAAGATAACAAATAAAGATTTTATAAATATTTATTTTATATAAGTAATCAAATTATTATTATTATTTGATAATAAATAGTCAAATTATAATGTTTCAATACTAAAATTACTTTCCTGTCCTAATTATCCTCAGTCATGAGAATAACTTTTTCATGATAAGAAATATAACACAAGAAACACATTCTCTATAACTAAATACTTGAAATTTAGAGTAAAAGCTATTTTATTTTATTCTCGGCAAGAAAGGAAAACCAAATTTACAAATAAAATAAAACTAAATTTAGTTCACACAATGACATAATCATAATGATAAGTTAAGTAATAGTTTTAAGTCCATAATTGATTTACACCCAAAATTTTCAGGCAACTTACAAATTAAAATACCCAAGATATTAAATGTATTGTTTTTACATAACTAGAAATTAAAAAAAGAAGAAGCAAATATTGAGATTGCATAATCAAATTATTCATTTTATTTTCACTTTGTCACGCATACAAAACATTTGCACGCATTACGTGTGAGAAAAAGAATCAAATATATGCATAAAAAACATGTGACTTTTTAAGATAAAATCTGTATACGAAATATTATTGAAATAAATAAAAACAAGAGTTTACAAGACGTGGCAAATGGCAATAGATATTTTAAATAAAACTCAAATAACAAGAACTAAATGAGATTTATATACATAATTATTAAAAATAAATAAAAGATATATGATTATTTATAGGCTAATTTAAATTATATAAAATAATATTAAAACCGTCAATTAGGCTTGGGATTAACTCAAATAATAAAGAATAAATTAAAAAGAAGTTACAGCCGTAGTGGCAATGCCGCTAAGAAAATCGAAAAGCCAAAATCATTTTAGTCACAAAAAGTCACAGGGCTGTTTTTTCACTTTTGCCCACTGAACTTCTATTTGTTTCAATTTGATCACTAATTTTTTTTAAAAAATACCATATTTATATTAACTTTTGTGAATATTTTTGTTTCTCATCAATTTTGTTTCTTAGTTTTATTAGAGTGAAAAACTTGCGAAAATAAGGGAAAAAATTGAGAAAGTTTGTAAATACTTTAAAAAACATGATTATTTGAATAGTTATTATGTCATTATTTATCATTAATTTTAATCAAATCTATTGAGGTTATTACATAAGGTTATTAATTTGAATAGAAATTAAAGTTTCCAGGCAAAATGGAAAAAACAAAAGGATTAAGTTTGGTAACCAGGCCCATTTTCCTTAAAAAGCTTAGAGTTTACCTTCTTGGAGGTCTCCATCTTTTCACATGGCTGTGAAAACAAAACGTCTCCCTTTCATCTCACGTTCGGGTTGCTCTGTTTCTCATCCTCTGTTCCACCGTGGGAAAGCCTCAGTTAGGTTTGCCACCTTTAACCTTTTGCTCTTTCTTTTGTGTTTTTAACGTTAAAATTTGCTTTTGCATTGTCCTTGTTTATTCTGGGTTTTGCATGGGTTCATAGTTTTGAGGTGGGTTTTTTCTTTGATCAACATGTTAAAGGCTGGAGTTGAGACATGGAAGAGTTCAAGAAGAGAAAACAGCCTTAAAAATTTAGTCTTGCTGAATCTTGGTTTTGCTTTGTTTGTCACTTAAAAAGTGGGGTTTTGCACTTGAGCTTTCTTGAGAGAGTCAAAGGAGGTAAAAAAGCTTAGAGCTTGCTTTTTCTTTTTCCTTGGTTTCTTGCAGCTGTGTTTGGATTTTTGTTTTAATGGAGGATATTAAGCGAGAGATAAAACTTGGTGAGTTAAAGAGGGAGAGCCTTCGTAAATCACTTGAGCAAGCCAGGGATCAAGCGTCTTCGATTCTGTTGTTTACTTTACAATGGAAAGACTTAGAGAAACATTTTGATTTGATTCAACAGAATATTGAGAAAAGAGTGGAGGTTGTTGAATTGCAAGAAAAAGAGCTAGAAACCGAGAAGAGAGCACTGAAGGAAAGACAAGAAGTGATTTGTTTGAAAGAAAATGAATTAAGTTTGTTGAATGAAAAGATTGAAGAATGTAACAGGGAGCGTAAGTTGAAACATACGGAAGCTAATTCGACGCAAAAATTGCTTGAAGAGTGCTCACTACAGTTTACATTAAAAGAAGAGGACTTGGATTCAGTTAGGAAATTGGTTGAGGGTTGTTCTAAGGAACTTAGTTTGAAGAAAGAGGAATTGTGTTCTGTGAACAAGTTGATGAGTGAATGTCTTGAAAAGCTAGAAGGGAAGGAGAAGCAATTGGGGTTGGTAGAGGAACAGATTGAAAAATCTAGTAAGGAACTTGGTGTGACAGAGGGGAAGTTGGATTTGGTGCAGTCGTTGGTTGAAGAATGTGAAGGGAAGCTTGAGTCAAAAGAGAGGGAATTGGGGTTAGTGACAAGAAGAGTTGATGAATGTTGTAATGAGATTTGTCTAAAAAATAATCAATTGGACCATTTGCGGAGATCCATTGAGGAAAAATCTAAGGAGCTTGAGTTTATAGAGATGGACTTGGATTTGAAGGAACATATGATGAATGAGTATGATGAAGTGCTTGAGTTAAAAGAGAAGGAGTTGGAATGTTTGCGAAATTCAGTCAAGGAATGTTCTAACCAGCTTGAAATGAAGGAGAACGAACTTGTTAGAAGCCAAGAAGTGATTGATGAACACTGTAAACAGCTTAATGAGCAGGAGAAAATTCTAAATTCGATCAAATCCTTGATTCAGGAGTACAATGAAGAACTCGAAGCCAAAGAGGAAAAATATGAGGCACTTGACAAATCTGTCAGAGATCAAGCTGCTAAAGTCAAATCTAAAGAGAACGAATTAGGGTTGATTGAAGAAACAATTGTGGATCGCTCAGCAGAGCTTCATTCAAGAGATATTGAATTTCATTCACTGCAAACTACGATAAGACGGAATCAAAAGGAGCTTGAATCAACAAAGAAGGAGCTCAATTCAGTCAAAGCAAGGGTGAGAGGATATTCTGAGGATCTTGAATTGAAAGAGCAGGAGTTCAATGCTATACAAATGTGCATTGAAGAACATAGGCAAGAACTTTGTTTGAAAGAGAAGCAACTCAGCTCAGTCCAAATATCAATTAAAGGATGCAGCAAGCAGCTCAAAGTAGAGGAGGAAAGGCTTATCACAATCAAGAACTCAATTTTGGAGTGCACCAAGGAACTTGAATCAAAACAACAGCAGCTTGAAGCGCTAAAAAATTCTCAGGGACAGCTCTCTGACATGGTTGGATCAAAAGAAAAGCAACTGAATTCAATTGAAAAGCCATGCAGTAATCGCCTACAGGAAGCCAATGTGAAGGAGAAGTATCTGGATTCACTTAAAAGATCATTAGAGGAACGCTTGGAAAAATTGGATTTAGAAAGGAAGCAGTTTGAAGCTCGTGTCAAGGAGTTTGAAGTACAAGCAAAACAATTTGATTCTGTCCAAAAGGCAGTTGAAGAACGAAGTAAAAAACTAGAATTGAAAGAGAAGCAACTAACTAATGCCCTTCATTCTCAAGTGAGGAGTGAGAATCCTAGTTCTTTTTCCTTACAGGTACTTGGAATCACAAACACAGAAACAGGTGTGTTCTCTTTTTCTGTCTCTATTTGTTGATAGTACAAGGTGCTCCCCCATTTCTTCTTCTCTTTCTCCCTCTCTATGTTGATCTGCATTCGTGGCATTCATCGCTTTTACTGGAAAGGGATTTCTAGATGCTCAATTCCCCATATATCATCTAAAGGAGCAGTTTCAGATAATCATTCGCCATATGTCATGGCTACTCGGAAAAGATCTCTTATCTTGATGATCCTTCTTTATAGCAGTCTTTCAGCCGTTTCAATTTTTTTATTTGTGGTTGTAGAGCACCATAAGGCATGTTTTCCTCATTTTCTTTTGGTCTCTTTATTTCTCTGTTTTTACTATATCAAAGCCATAGTAAAGCTGATTACCTATGACCAACATGGCTATGAAAGCTTGGTGGCATGTAGGGGACATCGTTCTGTTTTGCTATTGGTTCTTATTAGGGCAGCACTTCCATTAACCTGTTCGGGATAAATTTATTTTAATCTTCTTGCTACTTTTACAAGCCTGTGAAGGTTTTGGAATATATCTGTAAAGTTGTGAGGCTGGTTTGGACTACTTGGGGTTTAGTTGTTCTAGTTATAAAGTGAAAGGAAAAGGAAATCTCGTAAGCAATCCGTGGTCTAAGTCTATCAAAGTAATAGTTGTGTGTAGCTTTGTGATATTGTTTCATTTTACCCCATTGGCTCTTAGAAAATTTCTTGATTTTAAATTAGGAAGTTTCCGTTTTTTCTTTTCAAGATTTAAAGCTACTTTCAATACGTAATGCTCACATGGAAATAACTAGTTGCTGCTTTAAGTGTCTTATTAATTGCAATGCAGAATTAAGAAGTTTGTTATTAAACTTTCTTTTTATTTTCTTCTCTGTATTGCATGTGCTTAGTGAACCCCACCATCCTTAACCAAATAAAGACTGAGCAGCTGGATAATTTTATGATTAGCAATGCGCATGAAACTTCATCTGCTGATCTTGGGGTTGATGCTACAATGGATGGAAGGAGTTTGCAAGGTATCAACAATGAGCATTTATACGAGCCTGATTTGAGGCAGAATGAAGTTTTGGTTGCCCTTCAAATGTCACCAGATCCAGCCAAGTTTGTTCTGGATCTGATGCTAGGGACATGTTCTGAACATCAGAAGAAGGGTGGGACAGGATTCGAAGAAAGTGTTCTGAAGATTTATGTCCTTTTGTTGGAACAACTTTTGCAAGTTTCACCACTTGTACAACCTAATGTGAAAGCAGATGCAATGAAGTTAGCAATCGAGTGGAAAGCGAAGCTGAGTTCGAGTGCTCAAAATTACATTGAGGTCTTGGGTTTTTTGCAGTTTGTTGCTGCTTTTGGATTGGTGTCCTCTTTTAATAAAGATGAAATCTTCAAACTTCTTTTGACTGCTGCTCAACACCAACAGGCTCAAAATGTATGCCGGGTCCTTGGTTTTACAGATATGATTCCTGGTAAATTTATTGACAGCTTAGTTTGCATATTAATATTCTTTCATGATTGTGTATCTACACATGAACATACGTTTATCTTTTCCATGTGCATGTATGCATCTATTATATGTGTAAGCAGTAGCATAGGTACATGGACATGCATTTTTTATGTCTAATTATTCTCATTGTATATGCTTACTAATAGCTATAGGATTTTGTTGCTATTCAGCTGCTGTAAATTCTGAAACCTGAAACTGAGAGAGTTTATTTAGGCTTATATCTATTATTAGTTAACAATCCTCTAATTTTTTCTTTCTCATATTGTTCTTATCCAATAAGAGGAAAAAGAATTTTATATGGATTGGCGTTATGTTTTCCTAGACGTTGAACTCCAAAAGAAACCGATGCAATTAAATTGGTTTGTATATAGATAGTGCTTGCTATATATAAATCATTAAGGTTTTTGTCAGTGTAAAAATAATTTGAAAGATGTTGATAACTAGAGCTAGAAACTCAAGAATGTGGTTAATTTGAAAACTTTGTGTGAGTTTCATGCATTGAGATAAGTTGTTTCAGAAAATTTATTTTTGAATTATTTTTGGGCCTCAGTCTTATCGCAAGTTGCCAAGTTGGGACTTTTTCCTTGGTTTGTTTATTAGTCATATTTTACTCAAGTTTGGTAAAATATTTTTGTATTTTGCATATCAAAAAGGACAGATTGATGGAGACTACAAATTTGCAATTTTATGTAACAGATTTCATTTGTAGTCTAATTGCAAGGAAGCAGTATATTGAAGCTGTTAGATTTGTCTGTGCGTTTGATTGCAAGGACAAGTTCCCACCAGAACTGCTCTTTAACCTGTTCTGGGAGGATGTAAATGGTGTGGCTCATGAGAAGTGCAAGATGGGGAAGAATTCCTCTGAAGTACGGGTATGTCTTACTTTCTTTGCTATGTTAATATTTCCACAATAGTTGATCCAAGCGCCCTTGTAGACATGCATAGTTTTTGCAATTAACAAATAAACTTTTAGATATGATTGCTTTTTCCAGGAGAAGGCCAGTGATGAACAGATTGCTGCACTGAAATCAGCAATTGAATGCATCAAGAATTGTAAGCTTGACTCCAGTATGCCGGTTGAGGTCATGGAGAAGTGCATTGCTCGGCTAGAACAGCAAAAGATGAACAGGAGATTTTCTGCACTAGCCCCAGCCCCTGCAATTCAACCAAAGCTTCAGGGCCAGACAAATCGTAATATTGGCCCTTCTATCCCCAGGAATCAATCCAATCCTGTCGCCACAGTTCCAGGGCAGTTTCAGGGTGGGATCTGTGCTTCCACTCCGGGGAGTAAACTGCAAGAGCTGAGAAACAAGCGTGCTTGGACTAATGGACCAGCTATTAGATCCTATACTCCTCAAGTGCCAACTGTTAACAAACCATATATTCCTTCAGCTTCACATCATGAATTAAGTGTTCCACTTAATCGAGACGTAGCTCATTTTGGTTTGGCTGCTAACTTAGGTCATTCATCTAATTTGATGACCCGGCGGGTAAATATTGCTGAAGAACAAGGCTTGACTCACAAAAGGCCCAAGCAGTGGTAGTTGCAGTCTGGTAACTCTCTCAACAGCCTCATCGCCTGTACATATCATGGGCTATGCATATAGGTTAGGCCGTGTACCTTTTTGTTGGCGACGGATCATCTCCTTGGTACCCTTTTGCAAGTGCATTGTTGGTACTGCTACATGCGGAATGGAACTATACATAAGTACTTCTGACCCTTTGTAACCCTGTCTGGAAATGGGCCATGTCTAACACCCGAGATCTTTCACAATTGAAATACTACTGGTTAAATACTACTGTTCTGTTCTGCCTCCGTTTTTTCTTCTCTTGTTTTGCCTCTTGAAAACAGCAAAGCTTGTCCAAAAGAAAATTCTTAAAAAATTGAAAAAGGAAAGAAAATTAGATGGAAGGATGGATAATGGAAAATGCAGTACTAAACCCATTTTTGGGCAGCTGGTCGAATTCATGTAGCACAGTCGCATAAATACACTCTCAACCATGTTTAGAACTTTGTTATCAACTGCCATATTTTCTTGGCATCTATAATAATAATACCCATTTGAAAAGTGTTACTCACAGGCATGAGACCACTGAGATGGGGTGACACTGACTGATCCGATCGTCCCAATTTGTATAAATTCATGGTAACCAAGCACATAGACAACATCCTAGACAAGTAACTATACACTCCTTCACTCCATTGGCAAAGATACCCGCTCGATCAACAACATTTGACATGAATACCAACTCAAGCAACAACATTTGAGATTAGGTAAATTGTATGCTGATAAAACAAGAAAAAATTGATGTAAGATTCACGTCAAATTAATGAATATAAGCAAGTGATTTCTTTTTCAACATTGATAAAAGTCGTGTAACCCTTAAACCATTTTTTGAAGCCTCCTTCCTCTCTTTATATGTATAGGATGCCCATTTTTCGAAGCCCACGTAATCCCATTCTAACGCAATGCATGTGCCAAACAACCTGGGCTGATTCTGCAACTAGCCGTCATGAGTTTTGATTAAAGCCCGCACCTTACAGCAAAAACCAAAACCCACAAAGCCGAACATTTCTAATCTTGCTGCTTGCATGATGATGAAGTTGACTGGAAACTGGTCTCCGCGTAATGGAAAACTATAAACAAAGACCCAAAAGGAAAGTAGGCAACTTTCTAGTTACTTCCTGACCAAAGCCTTTCTTTCTGATCCTGATTCTGCAACTAGCCTTCATGAATTTGATTAAAGCCCGCACCTTACAGCAAAAACCGAAACCCACAAAGCCGAACATTTCTATTCTTGCTGCTTGCATGATGATGAAGCTGACTGGAAACTGGTCTCCGCGTAATAGAAAACTATAAACAAAGACCCAAAAGGAAAGTAGGCAACTTTCTAGTTACTTCCTGACCAAAGCCTTTGTTTCTGATCCATTTAACTTTAGCTTTCGCTGTTTTGACAAACTTTCGTTTCTCTGTTTGTTTTTCATTTCCCTTCCGGGAATCATCTCTGTTCAAGAGAAAAAATGTGTTCTTCTGAGGATATCTCAGCTGACCTGATCCTGCTACAATCCCAAAGTAAAAGTCTTGTAAACACCCTGGAAAAGCTCCAGGGTGGTTCTTCTTTAGTCTCTTCACTTTATCTTCAATGCCAAGAGCTACAGGAACTCTCCAAGTCAATCCAACGTTCAATCCAAACTCGTTTCCATGAACTCCAATTCAAAGAAAATGAGATAGAGAATAGGCTCAAAGAACTTGAATTCAGAGAAAAGGAACTGTGTAAGCTTTCAAAACTAAAACTTGATGATAGGTTGATCGGAAAAGGTTCGTCTTTACCGGATTTAAAGTTTATTGTTAGTACGGATGGGGAAAGATTGTTGATGTTCTTGAACGAGCATGAGAATGAACATGAAAAGCTTGCTGACGAGGTTTACAATGTACTTAAAGTGTCTAATAATCCTGGAAAACTGGTTTGGCAGGCAGTTAGAGGGGTGTTCTTGGAAAAAGGAAATGTTGGGGTTGAGAGAAATGTGGAGAGAAGAAGTTGCTTGGTTTTATTGGAGGGATTGATGAGAGTTAGGCCTGAGATTAAGAAATATGTTAAAAAAGCAGCAGCGTTTGTGGCGAGGGAGTGGAAGCTAAAGCTTGGGATGGAGGGTGAGGATGATAGGGAGATTTTACTGTTTCTGATGCTTGTGGGTGCTTACGGATTGCTTGATCAGTTTAAATCCAAGGAAATTAGGAGTCTTTTTGAGAGGGTTGCACAGTATAAGGAGGCTTCCCTTTTGGGTCGTATTCTTGGATTTGTTGAGAAGGCTGCCCCTGGTAAAATCTCTCTACTTTCTCATTATCATCTAAAGTTTCATGTTTTTGCAGTAAATTGCCTAGGTGATATCTTTTTCTGAAAAAAAAAATGTAATGTTCTTGGAATTTTCTTAGTCAATTGAGAAACATCAGTCTGTGCTTTTGTTTCCTTCGGTGCTAGAACTTCCACTTACCAGCATTTTCTGTTTCTCAACTTTTTGATATTTTGTCTGTTCAGAGACCTGCAACCTCCATTCCCAAGTAAAGATGGAGCAATTGGGTGAGGTTTCAATTGTGACGTCTGAGGCAATAGATGATACAGTGATCAATCACTCCTGTTCATCCTCAGCTCATTTAAGATTTATTGCAAATACAAATGCAGATAGATTGTTGATGTTTTTGAATGAGCATGAGAATGATGAGAAGATTGGTGATGATGTTTACAATGCGCTGAAAATGTCAGTTAATCCAGCAAAATTGGTTTTGGATGTAGTTAAAGCAGGAATTTCAGAGAAGGCAAATGTAGGAGTTGAAAGTGGTGTGGTCAAGAACAGTTGTGTGGTTCTGTTGGATCAGTTGATGAGATTGAGGCCAGAGGTTAGTCAGAAACTGAGGAAAAAAGCACTGAAGTTAGCACAACAATGGAAAGGAAATATAAAAACCCAAGGCAATTATGATGAAGAGGTTTTGGTCTTTTTGATGCTTGTGGGTGCTTATGGATTGACTAGTGAATTCAATTTCAAAGAAATTGAGAGTCTTTTTGAGAGTGTTTCTCAGCATAAACAGGCT